>NC_137771.1:118805058-120005058 GCF_963455305.1 Plecotus auritus
GAGAGGAGAGGAGAGGAGAGGAGAGGAGAGGAGAGGAGAGGAGAGGACTGGCAAGCAGACTGGTGACACAAGATTGAGAGAACCTGGAATGACTAGAGTCACAGTCATCGATGTGGGGGGATGGGGGAGGGTGAACTGTGGTCTCTCCCCAGCCAATCCCCTGAGATGGGTTCTGCACATAAAAGCAGAAAAAGGGTGTCAGACCAACTTTCTGATGTGGTTCTTGCAGAGAAGTCTGGTTCTGAATCTGTTTAGCCCTTGAATAGCAGGTTGGACCATCAGGCAGCATGGGGAGAGGACAGGGTGGCCAGATAGGCCAGGACAAAATAATGAGGACAGGAAAGAGGCCAAAGGCCAAGATAGTGAGTTATCAATTCAGAAAAGAAAGGGTAGTGGGGCTGGTGAATCTAGAAGCTCAGGCTGAGGCCAGAATCCAAGGAATTTGGGCCAAAACTAGAGAGCAGGATGCATACTAAATGTGAGGAGCCAACTGGAGTTACTGAAGGCAATCCACTCTGGGAGGAGGACTTAAGAGGAAGCAGGGCCTGAGCATGCTAGCAAAAGTGAGGCCATGATCCACACTAGCCTGAGGAAATAGACAAATGGAAAACTGAGTATTGGCAAGGAAGCTGGCATCACTGTCTGCTAAGGAGTAGGGAGGCAGATCTGCACAAGTGCACCATTCCTTCACCACCATGCATCCAACAACAGGGAATGGTGCCCTCTGTCCTGGCTGAAGTCCTACTGCAGGCGGGATTCCTCAGATGTCAGGGCCTGGGTGGCAGTAGAGGTGAGTGAGTTGAGGCATCCTCATTCTAACCCTCCACTCTGTTGATCTGTCCCACCAGTTTTTCCATGACACCCACCATACCCTTGTCTGTCTAAAAACCTGCATATAACTCCCATTTTGTCCTTAAACACCACCCCCACATCCAGCACCATGCAGACCGTGATGCCCTAATCAGCCACCCTAGCTCTGCTAAGGTCTCAGAAAGCAGGCTACCTTCAAGGGCACAGCATCTATAACAGTGTCAGTCATTCAGTTGGCTCTCAATAAACATTTGCTAAATTTTGTTCAAATAAATAGCAGAGTTGAGTATGTTCATTTCTAAGGTTATTTGCTTTTAAGCAAAACCAAAATGAAAAGTTAGGCAAAATTGGCATTTCCATTTGAAAAATTTCAGTTTTACCTAGTATTATCAGGAGCATCTAATCAACCAAGTGATTCTCTCTGTGGTTCTCTTTTACGTTTCCAGATCCCAGCTACCTTTGGGGGAAGATGACAAAAACTGTTATCTAGTTTCTGTACATTTAGGGGGAGAGGGAGGGACAATTAAATAGTATGCAGCCCCTCCCATTGCAATAGAATTTTATAGCTCTCCTGTGTGGAGCTGTTTCCAGGTGAGGAAATTGAGGCTGTTATGGGTAAGTGAGCAGGCTAGAGTCACAGGCTGGTGAGTGACACACTCTGGATTCCTCCTACTCAGGTCTCACTGACTCAGGCACTGTGACCTTTACTTTACATGTTGACATCATAGCACCCTCTCCAATGAAAAACATGGAGCAGATTTAAGCACTTTTTATTTGTCATTTCTGAATAACATAATTTCAAGACATTAATTATTTTGGTTCTACTTTAATAGACAAATGATTTTAAAGTTAACCTGGTATTTTCAAATGCGACTACTCCCCACAAACATGGGTTGAATGGTCAGAATTTGCTGGGAACCAGTTCCAGCATGTCATAATTACAAGAGTTTCATCAAAAGGTTGGTGAAGCTTGGGGGGCTCAACAAGGGCTGAGCCACATATGTAGTTTACCTGTTGGAACGGCTAAAAAGCATCGCCCCAAACCTGAATAGGATAATCATTTGCTGCCAGACAGCTCAGGGCATCTTAATCTACATGCTATTGCCTCCTGTTGGCCAAACACCTGAACAGCTGTAGACTATTCCCTAATCTGACAATGCTTCTGAAAACCCTACCCTTTGAAGTGTGTTATCTCCACCTTGCCTTAGGACAAATTGTGTTAATAAAAAGCATGGGATCCTGAGTCAAGGAGAGTCTTTAGCTCCTTTAGCTGAAGCTCCTCTGACGCCCAATGCCTTTCAAAATTATCTTTCATCTTTGGACTCCTTATTGAATCTACGCGCAGCTCCTTTCTCTAGATTGCTGAACCCTTCGTAATGCTGGGACAAGAACCCCGGCAAGAAATCTAGTGGAAGCACAGCACTAAGGCTATGGCCAATAGTTGATAAGCTTGTTTTATTGTAGAAAAATAGAACTGTCAACAATCAAGACATATGCATGCACAATTAAAGGTTTAAAAATAGTAGTTAATTTTTCCTAAATTCAGTATAGGAGAGAAATAATAAAACCTATTTTCATCCTGATCTAATGTGTAAAAGAATATCCCCACCTGGCCTTCAATCTTACATAAAAAATATGTTAAACTTTTTCCCCCAGAAAGCTTGGGGTAGACCTCTCCCCCTTGTGCTTTTGTGCCATTTAAAAGTCAGCCCAGTGGGGTTTCTGTGGGAAGTGGAGAATATACAAGGATGAGAAGTGAGTGCATTTGGCTTGGAGCTGATTTTTAGACACCACTTTTCAGAGTTCCCTGTTGAAAGGAGCTTTTCTTTGGTGGTTGAATTCTGAATAAAAAACCTTCTTGCTATAAATCTGCTGTCATTTCTGTGACTTCAGTGCTCTCAGAGACTTAGAGTGAAGTATACATAAGAAGTGGTGTGAGCATTCTCCAAGTTATCATTACAAGTTCGTTATCATTCCAAGAATTAATACTCCACCTAGACCTGGTATCACTACTCTCAGTCAAACTGGTTTTTGTGGCTGTCAGTCAAAAGCCAAAGTAGCAAATTTCCCACTGATACTGAATGAGCTGAAAATTCCAGTTACTGGTGATTTTGCCCTGGGGAAATTTTACCAAGAACCTTTATAGAAATGGAGCAGTTGAGACTTGGTGTGAGTGTGTGTGTGTGTGTGTGTGTGTGTGTGTGTGTGTGTGAGAGAGAGAGAGAGAGAGAGAGAGAGAGAGAGAGAGGTTTGGCTGTAAGACTTGGTTCTGACCAAGGTAGACAGTTGATTGACCTTACTTCCTACCTTCCTGTGCATAGTCTCTGCCTGACACTGATTCGAGAGAATTGCAGTTCTAGCATCTAGGACAGCCGTGGGCAAACTACGGCCCGCAGGCCGGATCCGGCCCTTTCAGCTATTCTATCCGGCCCGCGGAGCCGAAAGAGCGGAGGGTTCTCTTGCTCTCCCCTCCGCTCCTTCACCAGCAGCAGTGTTAACATGGCAACGTCGGGAAACACAGCCGCAGCTCCTTCTTCTGAGTGGGCGGATTTATATCCGCTCATTCAGTAGAAGGAACAACCTCTCAATCTTCCAGAGGCTCCTTGTAATGCCCGAGGACGCGTCCCCGACATCACCCTGGGAATGCGTAGACACGTTATCCTGGTGATGTAGGGAGACACGCCCCTGGAGAGCACAGTATCAGAGCATTAGCTAAAAAGGAGACCAACAACACTGTTCCCACTGAAGTTGATGTTTTAAAGACCAAAATCCTTTCAACCCAGTCTACATTGCCATCTACATCTACGTCCCGGGCATAATTTGGAAGTTGCACTAAAGAAAATGTTTAATTTACTGTTTACACATTTTGTTCTTTTCTATTTGTTTTAGTTTTAAATTATTTTATATTTAAGTTTAATTTGAAAGGCTTTTGTACCTTTCCTTTGTTAGGCAATTTTATTTTGCCTTTGCCATCTTCAATATAAGGTATGTTATTGTGCCTTCTTGTTAAAATGTTTGAAATGAATAAAACTATTGAAATAAAAAAAAAAAGACCGTACCCTTTTATGTAATGATGTTTACTTTGAATTTATATTAGTTCACACAAACACTCCATCCATGCATTTGTTCCGGCCCTCCAGTCCAGTTTAAGAACCCACTGTGGCCCTCGAGTCAAAAAGTTTGCCCACCCCTGATCTAGGATAAACATATACCTCAGATTTCCTCCCCAGAAAGGGAGTTGAGATTCTAACTTGCTGAATCATCTAGTGACAACCCCTTCATTGTGTTAGGTTACAAAACCACAGTCGTGTACTATGGGTACTCTGATCAGAAACCTATTCCATTTTCAAGTTAAGCCATTAGCCACCTTGTTTCAACTAACTAAAAGATTCTGCAATCATGATTTGCAACAAATCATGGTAATTTGAAAATTACTTTTTCAGACTTAGAAGGTGAGGAAAATTTGAGCAAGAATTGCAAAGAGACTAAAACACCAATTTAAAACCTAAAAATTATCTAGAATATTTCTAATAATTCTTTCCTTGCCCAGTAGGAGCCAACTAAGCTTTTTGGTGAGACCCTTCAGAATAGCTGTCCCTGGAGGTAATGAAATCAGGAATTTGGTATAGAGATGTCAGTTGTTGAGAAGATATTATTAGAAACATGCTTGGGATTAGAATCCATGCTTTGCCTTGCATCTTCTTTGCAGACAGATTCTGGCAGCTCTCACATCACCTCAAGAGAGCACCAGGGAAAATGATTGTGAGCCTTGTCTTTCTCCACTTCCTCCTCCTATTTCCTCTTTTCTCAATTGTCTTGGTGTCTGTAGGAATCTGAGCCCCAGACAGCCACATTTAGATTTGGCACCAGGCTTGTGTGGTTATCTTTCTCACTTTTATTTTCTTTTTTAATGAAGAAGGACGAACATGAACATAAATGAACAGAAAACATTTTTTTTTTTTCTTGAATCGCATATGTGGCATTTCACAGGGATATCTTTAGCTTACGGTATATTACAGCATATTAAAGACAATTTTAAAATTATTGTAGAGAATTCTTAAAAATATTTCTACAAGAGGATAAAGATTTCTGACAAATTCACTTTTTATTTATTTTCTAAAAAGGATATAGATCAGGGTTTCCCCTTCATTTTCATTTTTTCTATCAGAGCTTCTAATCAACATGAGGATCATTCAACAAATATTTACTGAGCAATTACTGTGTCCCAGGTATGAGTTGAAGAACCTTACATGTAAATCTCAACTAAATTCTCACAACCACGTTTTGAGGTAGGCACTATTATAAACACCATAACACAGGTGATTACATTTTAAGTAACTCTCCCAAGATCTTATGGCTTGTCCATGGGGTCAGGATGAGAATTCAGGCAGTCTGGGTCCAGAGCCCATCCTCTTAACCATTCCACCATATTACCTCCAAACCAGGCAGGTGGTATATGACAGTGGTCGGCAAACTCATTAGTCAACAGAGCCAAATATCAACAGTACAATGATTGAAATTTCTTTTGAGACCCAAATTTTTTAAACTTAAACTCCTTCTAACTCCACTTCTTCAAAATAGAATTGCCTAGGCCGTGGTATTTTGTGGAAGAGCCACACTCAAGGGGCCAAAGAGCCGCATGTGGCTTGTGAGCCACAGTTTGCCGACCACGGGTATATGAGAACAAGTATTGCCATAAGTGTTAATACCATTATACGTAAAATACACCTAGCCCCCAGATATTGGTTTCTAACTCTCATTCTTCATTAAAAAAAAAAAAAAAAAAAAAAAAACCAACAAGACACTTTAGGAAAATGGCTGGTTCTAGGGCTGAAGCAAAAAAGATTTGAGGTAATTTTGAAATGTCTTGTGTCAGTGTGTAGTGGTCTTTTAGGTGATGATTAGTAAAATTTAGTCACAATAGGTGACACAGGAAATACATGAGCATACTTGAATTATGCTCAGTCCTGGAAACAGAGGCACAGTATGCCATGTGGGGTCACAGGGAAAGACACCATGGTCATCAGGAGGCAAAGGGGGCAGGAATGAGGGGAGAGCTTAGGCCACCTTTATTAAAGTTTCAAGGGAAAGGCAAGGCATGGTAAAATAAACAACTTAGAATTGGCTAGTTTGGATAATTGTGAAGAGCTATAAACTATAGGATGATCCCTAGTTGCCTGCACCTGGCCCTAGGATAATTAAGGAAGCAGAATATTGTCTCCTGGGGTCAGGAGTCAGATAGAGGAGGACTGGCTCAGGATTGGTTAGTCTGTATATTGAAGGTATGCTCCTGGCTGGGCCTTTGCTGTCTCAAAGAATTGGCTAGCCCCAGAAAGTGTAGTCTCTCCCAGCCAGAAAGGTTTTAAAGATACCAAATACCTTAATATACAGAAAATGAAAATATAAGCAATACAGCTAGAAAGTCAGGAAATGCTCACAGAATGATTGGCCCCTGTTGAAAGGACACAGGGGTCAGCTTGAAAAAGTTTTCATGGGCCAAATCTGGAACAATTTGAGCGTTAGTAATGGATTATAACTGGTTGAATAATTAGGAATTCACAAGTTTATAGAGCTATTAATTAAAAGTTAGATGAAAATGCAACATTGACATTGTCTCAAAGTACATATCTCCCTGCAAATTCTTATATTTAGAAAGGGGAAAAGAGTAACTGGAGAAGACTGGTGGATACCACCTTAATCAGGTGATAAAAGTTAACATCACCAATAGTGAGACTAATGAATATCATGAGTCATCTGATAGAATGCAAAGAGGGGGACTTTAACATACCCCCCCCCCGCCATAATCCTGCCTCTGATATTTGTGTCCTTGAATAATCTCCTCATCACAAGTGTGAGCAGGACCTGTGACTTCTTTCTGAGCAATAGAATATGGCAAAGGTAATGGGATGGCATTCTGTGGTTATCTCACATTATATAAGGCTCTGTCTTGCTAGCAGTCTGACTCTAGAGTCTTGCTGTCCTTGTTGACTTTGAAGAAGCACAAGTTCTACAACCACAAGGAAATCCTGCCAACAACTGAGTTTGGAAGCAGTTCCTTCCCAGTAGAATTCTGAGAGAACTCAGCTATCAATTACACATTGATTACAGCCTCATAGAGCACTCAGCTACACTGTGCCCAAAGTCCTGACCCCCAGAAACTGTGAGATAATAAATGTGTGTTGTCTTAAGCTGCTAAATTTGTGATAATTTATTGTGCAGTATAGAACATGAATATGGCCACTTCTACCATATTCCTGCCAAAGATGTGGGCAATCTTCAGATGTGTCAAGGTAATGAAAGTAAGGAAAAACTGAGGAAATAGGCTTGATTGCAGCAAACTGAGGACACATCTCAACTGAATGCAAGGCAAGATCTTGGATTGGATCCTGACCCCTAGGGGAAAAAACATTGCTATTAAGGACATTATTGGAACAACTGGTGAAATTTTAATATGGACTAGGAATTAGATAGTAACATTGGATAATTATTGAATTCCTCGATTTTAATTATTGTAAGATGGTTATAAAAGAAACTGATAATATGAATATGGCAAAGTGTTAACAATTGGCGATCTAGATAAATATATAGGAGTATTTGGCACTATTCTTGAGACTTTTTAATAAATTTGAAATTATTTCAAAATAAGAATTTCAGTGTTAGAGTTCACCTTTAAAATTGTACTGGAAATAATTCAGAGAGTCCTATTGCCATTTTGGGAACCCCAAGGGACTTGGGGACCATAGTAGGTATACATAAATAGTGTGAAGTATATAAAACCTTTTATCATTTTCTATGGGTTTGGTATGTTGTCAGGAATTTAATGTTAAGAGTTGCCCTTTGGTACTAATTTTTACCTGTTATTCACCTAGGAGCAATAATTCCTGAATTGAGTGCAGTGAAGTTGATGTGGTGACATATAGTGGACTCTGTGGGGCACTGCCCAGACCTCCTTCAGGCCTAAGGCTCTCGTTCCCCAATCTGCTGAGAGTGTACTGGCTGAGGCTCTCCCTGAGCATTGCTCTCAACCTATGGAAGCTGTCTCACACAAGGTATAACCCTTCCTGAGGGCAACCCACTTGTAATGACTGATGAAGAGGAATAGACTTAGCATCCTTGCTTCAACTGAGACAACTCAGAAGGGCCACCCTAGCTCCAGAACTCCTTGTGGAATCAGCCAAGATTCCTGTTATAATTGCATCATAGTTTAACTTTTCCTGTTGCCCAGTCCTGCTTCTCCCTCCCCTCACCTCAAAGGTGATGATCCTAAGAGCACTCCCTACGAAACTTCCTGCAAGCTAATCTCCATCTATAGTCTATTTCCCAGGTAAGTTGATCTTTAGCACATGCCTTCTTCAAACCTATCAGACTATCTCCTGAGTAGTAGGTGCCCTGGCCATATAGCTGCTCCTTTGTATGGAACACAGACAACATTTCTGATCCATAAAGAGTGTGAATTTTTAAATTTTGATTTTTAAAAGGATAATGTGGAAATAGAACCTAACAAAAATTAGATATTTCTCAGCCTTTCTTCTTACTACATTGTCCTCATTTGAGGAAAATTGATCTGTAGTGATTTTGTTTACTTCAAAATTTTAAACATACAGAGAATTAGACAGAATCATATAATATTAGGCCTCCCATATAGCTCCTCACCCAACTTCAAAAATTATCCACCACCAATCTTGCTACATCAATACCTCAGCTACTCCCTCTCATTCATATTATTTGAAGTATATTCCAGACATTATGTAATCTGTAATTTTTCACTATATATCTTTTAAAAAGAATGTGTTAAAAATTACTAGCATAACATTGTGAATTAGTAACAGCAGTTCCTTAATAACATCAAATATGCTCCCAATGTTCAAATTTCCAGTTGTCTTGTAAATGTTATAAAAGTTGTTTTGCTTTGTTTATGCAGTTTCTGTGTTTGAATCAAGATCCAAATAAGGTGTGCATGTTATGATTGGTTGAAATGTTGCTGAAAGTTCTCCTACACCTCTTTTATTTCCTCCCTTTCACTTTCTTTGTTAAAGAAAGTTCTCCACAGTCTGGAAACCTGTCTATACTAATAAAAGGGTAATGTGCTAATTAGACTGGATGTCTTCTGGACATCCTTCCAGACGTCCTTCCAAACAAAGCCATGGTGGTGGGGGCCAAGGCAGAGGAGGTTAGGGGCAATCAGGCTGGCAAGGGAAAGCAGTTAGGAGGATCAGGCTGGCAGGGGAGAGCAGTTAGAGGCGACCAGGCTGGCAGGGGAGAGCAGTTAGGGGCATCAGGCAGGCAGACAGAGTGGTTAGGGGTGATCAGGAAGGCAGGCAGGTGAGCAGTTAGGAGCCAGCAGTCCCAGATTGTGAAAGGGATGCCTGACTGCCAGTTTAGGCCTGATCCCTGTGGGTCGGGCCTAAACCAGCAGTCGGAAATCCCCCAAGGGGTCCCGGATTGGAGAGGGTGCAGGCTGGGCTGAGGGACACCACCCCCCCCCATGCACACATTTTGTGCACTGGGCCTCTAGTATTGTATAACATGCTTATCAGTATTTCCTATAAAATGGTAGTTGGACCTGGGGCTTTATCAGATTCAGGCCTTTTAATTTAATTTAAAATTACAAAATGGTGTATTCCATCATTAAATCTTCATTTATTAGGTGGGCTACATTTAAAAAGAAAACTTTCTCCTTGTCTATTATTTGGGGCCCAATGGCATAGTTTGAATAAAAAACTTAGGATAAATGTGAGATTTCTTTTCTTGATTTACCACTGTTCAAAATAATGAGTTGGTTCCCTATCATCCTCCCAGTATGACCAATGGATATTTATTTTATTTAATAACATTATGAACTTCTGGAGTCCAAAATATGCTTTAGGCCATTGAGGTACTATCCTTACTGATGCTCAAGATGCTCTCTCTGTTCAATGGGAGTCTCTTCCAGTTGGATCCTAAGTCTTTTTGTCATGGCCCTAGTCTTCTTTGGTAACTTCTTTGCCCCCTTGTATAACAAAATGTGCCTAGCTCATCTCGTGTATTTCCTGCCCCCTAGACCTGGAATTAGTTATTTTTATAAGGAGCTATGGTTCTGTGTAGTGGGAAAATATATTCCAAAACCACAATATGGGCTCAAACAGGCATTTCCAGTAATTTTTTAAAAATTCCTGTCCAGAAGGAGGTTGGGAAAAAAAGGAATTCTTTTACTGTTCTTTTTATACTTGTCTGTATTAATTGAAATTGTATCATGTATATTCATTCTTTTAATTTATGACATACAAATAATACATAAATGTAGAGTTGAAAAAGTCAAAGTATAAATTCTTTCACGCCCTTCTAGGCTATTTCTCCTGCCAGAGATAACTGTAGTTATCAATTTGTTCTGAATCCTTCCAGACTTTGTCTTAGACAATATTGCTACTTAAATAAGACTAGTGCTCTAAGGATTCTAGATTCTGTTTTAATTTATTCAAATTATTTGAAGAAACAGTAATCCAAGGTAAAAACATAATGGACAGAATAGAAATCTTCACTGGGACCAATAACCAAGGCATCGGTGTTGCCAGCTGCAGGGGGTGCTGTTTCCATTGACACACCTTCATATTCATAGCACACAACAAACCTGCCCACAAACCAATAGGACAAGAAGCAAAGAACATGAACACATAGAAAATGACCCTTAAATATATGAAAAGATGCTCAAGTTTTTTTTTAATAAGACAAATGCAAAATAAAACTACACCAAGGTACTATTTTTCATCTTTCAGGCTGGCAAATATTGAAATGCTTGCTAACACACCCTCATTCAGTGCTGGTAGAATAATTGTATTCCTGGAAGTTTGACAATATTCATTCAATTAGAAATGTATTAGCACTTTCTAATTCAAAACACTTCTAGGAATTTAAAAATATATACAAATATACTTGAATGTTTAGGAAATATATATATATATATGGGCTTCTTAACAAGGACTGCACAGAAAAATTAAAAGATTCATCAACTCATATGGGAAAAATCTTGTGTTTTTGTCTTCATTAAACTCTAACTGAAATTTATTATTTCCTTTAACTATGAAAGTAGGCAGGAAACCACAGTAGTATCAGCCTTTGTTACCAATAAAAACAAGGTCTTTTATGTCATATTACAGTTATTGCAGATACACTGAAATATGATTTTATGTTTACTCATACTGTTATAGGCACATCTCACCGACACCAGAGAGGTGTTACTGGACAGGACAGCCCCCTGAGCTAGTTGGGAGAGGGTTGTCCCCAACCTCCATCCTTGTGTTCTCATATAAATGAATTTATATGAGAGACCTTGGCTGCATTGTGAAAAGCCAATTTATTAAAGCAATTAAAGCATGCAACTTTATTGAAAAAGCAAAGCAAAGCAAGCAAATCTATTTCATCCAGTTTGGAGCACAGGTGGGCTTTCCCAGCTAATTCGGAAAAGCCAGTGTCTGGAGCAAGTTTGAGGAGTAATATACCCTCCTCCTGTCTGTAGGTTTCAAAAGATCCTTTTGCTGAATATCTTGGTACAGATTAAGTCTCAATGTTTTCTTGTTGTGGTCTTCCCAGAATCCTACAACTTTATCTTGCCGAGCCCTCGAGACTTCTGGCTTCTCTGCTTAGTGAATAAAAGTGACCTATTTTCCTTTCCTCATTCCTCTCCCTTTCTGCATTCTCTCATTAGGGAGGTCTTTAACTATTTGCTCTCCAGGTGTCCTTGGCTGGGGGAGATATTTGTTATTTATTCGCAGGACGGCTGCAAATTACTCATACTGTTTGGCCCTGTCCTAACTTTCCTGTCTCAGTTTCCTCTATTCCGCCTGCCTGGAATCCTGTAAGAATACTATGAAATTTCAGTAGTTATAAGGCTCACTTTTAGATCTTGTCATTTAATTCATTAATAAATATTTTATTTTAAAATAAAAATATTTTGGTAACTATATTTTAGTATAATTGCTTTCTTTTCAACCTTAAGAATTTTACTTTATACACCTGAAAGCATTATGGTGAGAAGAAATTCATAGGCTTTACCAGACCTCTGAAGAGGCACATGATACAAAATAAGTTAAGACTATGGTAATTCACAGCATCATGTATATAACAGCAAATTATTGGAAGCAGCCAAAAGGTTGGACTAGCTAAAAATATTTGTACATTGCTACAGTGGAATACTCTACATTTGCCAAAAAATGAATCACTTTATGTAATAAAATGAAACGTATCCCAGACGTTGTAAAGATAATAAAGCAGCATATGAAAGAATCTGTGCAGTATGCTACAACTTGTATTAAAAAATGAAGAGGGAGAATATACAATCAAATGTCTATCTGCTTTCTTGTGCGTGTAATACCTTTGGGAGATAAACAAGCTACTGGTAATATTGGTGGCTGACAGGGAAGAGAAAAGGGGTGGGGATGTGGTGTCTGGGGTGTCAGGGAAACTTTTGTCCAATAAAGCTCCGAGTACATTTAAAATGTTGAACCTTGTGAATGTATGATCTATTAAAAAATTAAATAAACAAAATCTAGCATTTAGAAACTTCTTACTAGAGTCTGTCAAGGGCATTAATACACAGCCTAGGGCAACACTTCAAATCCAGTCCCCACCTTGACTTTGCAATAGCAGCCTGCCTGCGGAAAGCCCTGGGGTTCTATCATTTTAGCCACCTACTCATTCCCAGCCCAGAGTAAAAAGTTCCTAAGACTTCCTTGGCTCTTGTCTTTCCTTACACCTGTAGCATTGTTGCTTCCAGAAGTAAAATTTAGCCTGTGCCAGTCCAAAGTAAACACACTTCACTCTTATCTGTATTTTTCTTACATCACAGATGCTCATAAACCAAGATGGCTCTGGCGGAATTATTCTCAAAGGGCAGCAAAGGGAAGAATGTGAATATTCATAGGTTAAGCATTTTTTGTCTGCAATAGTATTTGTTCATGTTTTCATAATGTATTTAGTTTAAAATTAAGCCTTATTTATGGAATGGGGCAGATTTTTAATTTTGTTATTTACAAGTGAGAGAACATATATATTATGGGATTAGATCACTAAATTATTTCTTCTTCCCCAAACTCCTCTCATTAATTTCCTATTGTTTTAAAAATGAAGCCAAGTTTCAGTACAGCCCATTGATGACCATGCTTACCCAACATATTTTTGGCAATACAGTGTACATTTATATTACCAAAGTAAAATATTTTGAAGAAAACATTAATGTGGAGAGCTGAGTGCAGTGTTAACATGAGTAACAATTGCAAAATTAGGCAAGTCAGAAAAACAATAGTAAGTGTATATAAATATTTGCTTGAATCTTTATGATAACAAATAGTACTTCTTCTTGAGACTTGGAACAGCAGAGGGAAGCCTGCTTTACTTTTCAGAAAATATTTTATTTAGAAACAGACTTGAGGTTCTTTGTATAATAAAAAAAAACTATAACAGGCTTTTGCCACAAGAACTCTACCATTATTTAAAATGTTATGACCTTATTATTTTTATGGTGTACTCTGGGAAAATATTTGAGGTCTCAACAGAAACCTTCAGCTTGTTTTTGAGTTAGGAATGTTTTCTTTGGAGTCATGAACAGGATGAAGAAAAATGGGACAGCTGCCAAGACCCTGCACTTTGAGCTTTTGCATGCTACAAAGCAAAATAGTGCCTGGAACTGTGGGGAGCTTCAGGGCTGCTGGTGGGTTAGGGGTGGGGAGAATTTGGGAAGATGAAGATAAAACTTTCTGCGACTTCTGAAGACCTGTGTAACAAGGTGAGTTGTAAAGAAAGGAATAACTGTTATTTTCAGATTCTTTTTCCACCCATAACACTCAGTACAAAAATTTCCCTGGATTGGGTTCCCCAGAGGAGAGCATGGAGGTTAGGGCTTTGGAGTGGAAGCCACACAAGCTACCTAATCGAGGAAGAAGGTTGCTTTCCCTGTGGCCCTGTGACTGAGAGTGGGGCATGTGCACTGACCCCAGGCAGATTTCTGGAAGGCTCCAGGGCTTGGGCTCCCTCTCATGGAAGTGCCTAAGGAGAATGATTACACGGTGCCCATTAGAGGCTCCACACTTACCTCCAAGTTCACAGGAGTCTGAGGTTCTGTGTGTGGTAGAACAGTGCACCACCATGAGGGGCATCTCTGGTCTTCCTAGTACAGCTGCCTGACCAGTGCCCTGGGAAACTGCTGAGTCACAGCAGATGGAGTAGCTGATAGGACTCTGCCAGCCATGGCATTGCAAATACCAGGATATCCTTGAATGAATCCTTGGAGGATAAGAGAGAACACACCAAACATGATTGAGGTTGAATTTTCTGCCAGTCATATGGGTGAAAGTACAGAGCAAATAAAGCAAATTTCTCTGATTTAGAGAAATGTAGCATTTAAACATCAGAAAATGGCAGTGGCATTCTTACTTGCTACACTGCAAGTATTTCTATATAATTAGGTATAAAGCTCATTTTCCATGTACTAGCACTATTCCCATGCAAGTGAGACTGCCTGGGACCAACTTGCCTCTCCACCCTTCGTTATATACTCTTCGCATTAGTCTTCTTCTATTTGTTGGCTTCATTCATTTATTCATTGAATTAATTCTACAGAAAATCTTGAGGGCCTAATATTTGCCTGTAACTCAAAGACATAATTCCAATCTCAAGAGGTTCACAGTGTAGAGCAGGGATGGGGAACATCTGGCCTGAGAGCCCTGTAAGGCCTGCCAAATCATTTGGTCTGGCCCTGCCAAGGCAGTGGGTGGGAGGGGGAGGGAGGGAAGGTGTTAATGAAAGGTTTGACCAAATATAGTAGGCTAATATATTTTTGTTAATTCTCACCCAAGGATCTTTTTCCATTGATTTTTTTTAACATTTTTTCTTTATTTATTGATTAAGGTATTACATATGTGTCCTTATCCCCCCATTGCCCCCCATCCCCCCAACCCGCTCATGCCCTCAACCCCTTACTGTCTGTGTCCATTGGTTATGCTTATATGCATGAATACAAGTCCTTTGGTTGATCTCTCCCCCTTTGCCCACCCACCCCTATTTTCCTTATGAGGTTTGAGCATCTGATCAATGCTTCTCTGTCTCTGGATCTGTTTTTGTTCATCAGCACATGTTGTTCATTATATTCCACAAATGAGTAAGATCATGTGATATTTATCTTTCTCTGACTGACTTATTTCGCTTAGCATAATGCTCTCCAGGACCATCCATGCTGTAGCAAATGGTAGGGGTTCCTTCCTTTTTATAGAAGCAGAGTTTTCCATTGTATAGATGTACCACAGTTTTCTAATCCACTCATCTGCTGATGGGCACATAGGCTGTTTCCAAATCTTAGCTATTGAAAATTGAGCTGCTATGAACGTAGGGGTGCATATATCCTTTCTGATTGGTGTTTCTGATTTCTTGGGATATATTCCTAGAAGTGGAATCACTGGGTCAAATGGGAGTTCCATTTTTAGTTTTTGAGGAAACGCCATACTGTTCTCCACGGTGGCTGTACCAGTTTGCATTCCTACCAGCAGTGCACAAGGGTTCCTTTTTCTCCACATTCTCACCAGCCCTTGTCATTTGTTGATTTGTTGATGATAGCCATTTTGACAGGTGTGAGATGGTAACGAATTGTTGTTTTGATTTGCATATCTCAAATGATTAGTGACTTTGAGCATGTTTTCATATGTCTCTTGGCCATCCTTGCATCCTCTTTTGAAAAGTATCTATTTTGGTCCATTGCCCATTTTTTGATTGGGTTGTTTATCTTCTTTTTGATAAGTTGTATGAGTTCCCTGTAAATGTTGGAGATAAAACGCTTTTTGGAGATAACATGGGCAAATATGTTCTCCCATTCAGTGGGCTTTTTTGTTGTTTTGTTGATGGTTTCTTTTGCTGTGCAAAAGCTTTTTATTTTGATGTAGTTCCATTTGTTTATTGTCTCTTTAATTTCCATTGTCCTAGGAGCTGTATCGGTGAAGATATTGCTTCAGCACATGTCTGAGATTTTGTTGCCTGTGGATTCCTCTAAGATTTTTATGGTTTCCCATCTTACATTTAAGTCCTTTATCCATTTTGAGTTTATTTTTGTGTATGGTGTAAGTTAGTGGTCTAGTTTCATGTTTTTGCATGTATCTTACTAAATTTCCCAGCACCATTTATTGAAGAGACTGTCTTGACTCCATTGTATGCTCTTGCCTCCTTTGTCAAATATTAATTGAGCATAGTGGTTTGGGTAAATTTCTGGGTTCTCTATTCTATTCCACTGGTCTATATATCTGTTCTTATGCCAGTAGCAGGCAGTTTTGAGAACAGTGGTTTTGTAGTATTGTTACAGAAAACCGGAATAAATCAAGCAATGCTCAGAGAGTTTGGAGTCACACTTTATTCACCATGGTGGGCTTAGAGAAAATGAATTCAAATTCTAAGCAAAGCTACAAGCAGAACTTCCCTTTTTATTAAAGGGCCAGCCCTATGTGTGCTTAGTGGTTATCTTGCTGCTGGCCTTGAAAACAACACAGTTCTATCCAATTAAAAAATACACCTGGCATGAGAGTATGGGCATATCTAGTCACGGACCTACAAGACCAGACAGCTAGGTTTATCTTCCTCATTATTCAAGCAGGCTAAAGCAAGCTAGAAAGCAAAGTTATTTTTTAGAGTAAGAGGCCGCCTACAAAACAGCAGAGAATTCCAAACAGTAGTTTTACAAAATAGGGGTTAGCCTTCTCAGTATAGCTTGATATCTGGTATTGAGATCCCTCCTACTTTGTTCTTCTTTCTCAGGATTGCTACAGCTATCCGGGGTCTTTTTTTATTCCAGATGAATTTTTGGAGAGTTCTTTCTAGGTCTGTGAAATATGCCGTTGGTATTTTAATGGGGAGTGCATTGAATCTATAGATTGCTTTGGGTAGTATGGACATTTCAATGATGTTGATTCTACCAATCCATGAACACGGTATGTTCTTCCATCTGTTTATGTCTTCCTCTATCTCTTTTTTCAGTGTCCTATAGTTTTCCACGTATAGGTCTTTTACCTCCTTAGTTAGGTTTATTCCTAGTTATCTTAATATTTTTGGTGCGATGGTAAATGGGATTGCTTTTTTTAGTCTCTCTTTCTGTAAGTTCATTATTGGTGTATAGAAATACCATAGATTCCTTGGCATTAATTTTGTATCTTGCTACATTGCTGAAATCATTTACTAAATCTAATAATTTTTTGATGGAGTCTTTAGGGTTTTCTATGTACAGTATCATGTCATCTGTGAATAAGGACAGATTTACTTCTTCTTTTCCAATTTGGATGCCTTTTATTTCTTCTTCTTGTCTGATCGCAATGGCTAGTACTTCCAGTACTATGTTGAACAGGAGTGGTAAGAGTGGACATCCCTGTCTTGTTCCTGTTCTTAGGGAAAATGGTTTTAGTTTTTGCCCATTGATTATGATGTTGGCTGTGGGTTTGTCATATATGGCTTTTATTATGTTGAGGTATGATCCTTGTATTCCCACCTTGCTGAGAGTTTTTAATCAAGAAAAGGTGTTGGATTTTGTCAAATGCTTTTTCTGCATCAATTGATATGACTATGTGATTTTTATCTCTCAATTTGTTTATGTGATGTATCACATTTATTGATTTGCAGATATTGTACCATCCTTTCATCCCCAGGATAAATCCTACTTGGTCATGGTGTATGATCTTTCTGATGTACTGCTGGATCCAAATGCTAGAATTCTGTTGAGGATTTTGGCATCTATGTTCATGAGGGATATTGGCCTGTAATTCTCTTTCATTGTGTTGTCTTTATCTGGTTTTGGTATTAGGGTGATGCTGGCTTCGTAGAATGAGCTTGGAAGTGTTCCTTCCTCTTGAATTTTTTGGAATAGTCTGAGGAGGATAGGTTTTAGTTCTTCCTTGAATGTTTGGTAAAACTCCCCTGTGAAGCCGTCTGGCCCCGGGCTTTTGTTTGCTAGAAGCTTTTTGATGACTGCTTCAATTTCTTTCATAGTTACTTGCCTATTAAGATTTTCAGAATCTCCCTGATTGAGTTTTGGAAGGTTGCATTTTTCTAGGAATATGTCCATTTCCTCCAGGTTGTCTAGTTTGTTGGAATAGAGTTGTTCATAGTATTTTTTAACAATCCTTTGTATTTCTGTGGAGTCTGTTGATATTTCGCCTCTTTCATTTCTGATTTTGTTTATTCAGGTCCTCTCTCTTTGCTTCTTGGTGAGCCTGGCTAGAGGTTCATCAATCTTGCTTATCCTTTCAAAGAACCAGCTGTTGGTTTCATTGATCTTTTGTATTGTTTTTTTGGTCTCTATGTCATTCATTTCTGCTCTGATCTTTATTATCTCCTTTCTTCTGCTTACACTGGGCTTTTCTTGTTGCTCTCTTTCTAATTCTTTGAGTTGTAGAGTTAGATGATTTATTACCATTTTTTTCTTGTTTTTTGAGGTAGGGCTGTAGCGCTATAAACTTCCCTCTCAGGACTGATTTCATTGTGTCCCATAGATTTTGGATTGTTGTGTTTTTATTGTCATTAGTTTCCAGGATGTTTTTAATTTCTTCTTTGAACTCTTTGGTACCCAATTACTTTTTAATAGCATACTATTCAGCTTCCAAGTGTTTGAATTTTTGGGGCTGTTTTTATTGTAGTTTATTTCTAATATTATGCCATTGTGATCTGAGAAGATGCTTGATATGATTTCAATCTTCTTGAATTTGGGGAGACTTTGCTTGTGACCCAATATGTGGTCTATTTTTGAAAATGACCCATGGAGTTTCCTCTCCAGGTGTCTGGTTAATGTGGCTCGCTCTCTAGCTCCTGGCCAGACAGGATAAAATTCACCTCAACAAGACACAACACAAAGGGAACAAAGCACGAATATACTCACAACACCAAGGACCCCACTATAAGTAACCACCTGAGAAGAGAATTAGGGGAGAGAAAAGAGAGCACAAATGATATCAAAGAGAGAGAAAAAGATAAGAGAGAAAAATAAAAAGGAGAATATATATATATGGAAAATGCCACAGAACCAACAGATATACAAACAAACAAAAAAACAAAACACCAAACATCCAGCAAAGAGGGTGGGGCAGAATCTGTAGAGGTTGAGCTTATATACAGAAAATAAGGTTAAGAATTGGATGAATATGGGGATGTCCTCAGTGCAGTGTAGAGGAAGTAGAAAGGGCATGGGTGGATAAGAAGAAATAGAATGAGAAGAAAATAATAATGATAATATATTTATAAAAAAATTGATTTCAAAATTGGTATAAAAATAGTAAATAAAAATAAAATAGAGTTATGGAAAAATAATGCAAAAAGAAATAGAAAATAAAGCAAAAAAATAGAAAATAAAAACAGGGAAACTTAGAAAAAAAGAGATAAAATAATAATAATAAAAAATGAAAGTTAAGTGTCGTTCCTTTGGCTGGCTTAAGATCCCAGCCTTCTGTACTGTCTTTAGGCCAGTCCCTTTGGAATCTCAGGGATTATTTGGATTTTTTTTTTCTTCTAAAATCCTTTTTGCTATTCAGGGTGGGTTCTGGGTGTGGCTGTATTGGTTGCCTGGAAACTGGAGGGAGGGGCTATCTCTTCAGGACCAAATGGCTGCCCACATCCTGGGCTCAGGTATGACTCAGCACCAGATATGCTGCCACTTCTCCTGGGCCTCCCACTCTCCCCAGACTCCAAGGGTCCACACTTCTCCCTCACCTCAGCCATGGGTAAGTGACTGTATCTCAAAGGTCCTGTGAACTAGGCTCAGTGGAGAAAGGCTCAGGCCACAGAGAGGAGAGAGACTGGGTCTCTGTGCGCTCCTCTCCTGCCGGTGCTGCACGGTCTGGCCAGCCCTTCAGGCTTCACCCTCTGGGTTCAGCCTTTTGTGACTGTGGATCCAGTTCTAGAATCCCTTGGGGTCCAGCAGTCCTGTGGCCCTTCTTTCCACAGTAAGATGCTTGCCTGTCCCCAGGGATGGGGCTTGGTGCTGTGTGGGTTCCCTCAGGGGTCTGGCAGACTTGCTTGCCCAGCTCCTTGATTTTACCCTTTTTCAGGGATCCTATGCCCTTCCTGACTGCAAACTGTCTCACCCACTGAGTCCTTTGCCAATTTGGGTTGGATGTTATTTGTTTCAGCTGTTCTTCCTATCTGCTCTGGGACAAGGCTCGGGACACGTCTGTCTGTTCCACTGCCATTTTGTCTCTCCTGACATGTCATAATTATGATGGCAAACGTTCAGGACAAAGATAGAATCTTAAAGGCTGCAACAGAGAGAAAGAAAGTTATGTACAAGGAATCTTTCATTGGGTTATCAAATGATTTCTCAACAGAAGCACATCAGGCCAGAAAAGAATGGAAGCAAATTTACAAAGTGATGCAAAGCAAGGGACTGAATCTAAGAATAGTCTCTACAGCAAGGCTATCATTCAAAATTGAAGGGGAAATAAGGAGCTTCACAGACAAAAAAAAAAAAAAAAGGCTAAGGGAATTTATCACCATCAAGACAGCAATACAAGAAATGCTAAAAGGATTGGTGTAAAAAGAAGAAATAAAAAGGGAAGAAGGAACACAGGCACAAGAAATAGAAGTGGCTACAAACAAGAACCTATTAACTTTAAATACAAATGACTAAATGCTTCAATCAAAAGACATTGAGTGGCTGAATGAATAAAAAAACATGACCCATATATATGCTGTCTACAAGAGACCCACCTTAGAACAAGTGACTCATACAGACTGAAAGAGAAGAGATGGAAAAATATCTTCCAGGTAAATGGAAGTGGGAAAAAAAAAAAAAAGCTGGGGTAGCAATACTTATAACTGATAAAATAGACCTCAAAGTGAAGGCCATAACAAGAGATAAGGAAAGTCACTTCATAATACTAAAGGGATCGATACAACCAGAGGTTATAACCCTGGTAAACATATATGCACCCAATGCAGGAGCACCAAACTACATAAAAAACTCCTCAAAGATATCAAGGGAGAGATTGACAACAATACAATCATAGTAGGGGACTTTAATACCCCACTGACATCACTGGATAAATCCTATAAACAAAAAATCAGCAAAGAAACAGCAATCCTAAATGACTCACTAGATCAGATGGACTTAATTGACATCTTCAGAACATTTCACCCCAAATCCATGGAATATATGTTTTTCTCAAGCGCACATGGGACATTTTCAAAGATAGAACACATATTGGGTCACAAGCAAAGTCTTCCGAAATTCAAGAAGATTGAAATCATACCAAGCATCTTCTCAGACCACAATGGCATAATATTAGAAGTAAACTACAATAAAAACAATCACAAAAATTCAAACATTTAGAAGCTGAATAGCATGCTATTAAACAGTGATTGGGTTACCAAAGGGATCAAAGAAGGAATTAAAAACATTCTGGAAATGAATTACAATGAAAACACAACAATGCAAAATCTATGGGACACACTGAAAGCAGTCCTGAGAGGGAAGTTTATAGCTCTACAGGCCTTCCTTAATCACTACTTCAAAAATAGTAGCTACTAGACTTGTGCCTAGATCTTATTATTTAATGTCTTAAAGACACATATGTTATTATAAAGTTTTAAAGCCATTTTGCTGATTATATTTCTATATAATTATCTATTTTAATTGTAATCAGATGTGTTTTATTTTATGCATTTAAAACATTACTCTGGGAAGGGGTACAGGTATCACTAGGCTATCACAGGGGTCCACAGTACAAATAAAAGATGTAGAGACTTTCTCTAAAGTAACATTCACTGAAAATCTTAAATTATTCCTAAGGAACAAAATTTTCAAAACTTTTTGTTTTTAAGGAAGGAACTAATTTGAGGCAACAATTATTTAATTTCATCATTTCTTTCATCTCTCTATTTGGTCCATTGAACTAGTGACAAACAACTCATGTGCAATAAACATTGATAGAAAATGATACTCCTGTTTCTTCTGGAAAAAAATGAGCGAGGTGCTAAAAACATACTGAGTTTGGTTCATGGGACATTTCCTGAAAGAGAGATGGCTTAGGATGGAGAGTTTAATGAAAGAAGAAGGAATATCTGCATGGAGAAATTAGCCAAGGACAAGATTTTACCCAGAAGAAGGCATGCTGCATTTTGTCTAAAAACAACATTTGTCCTATGTAGAAAATCATGTCCATACTAACTTTTCTGTGTCTTCTCAAAGACAGGTACTTGCATTATTCATTAAATAATTTAAAAATTTTATTTTCAGTTGATAAGCAATAAATTATATGTTAAATCTATCCATATCAGGAAAGATATTTGTTGCAATAACATCTGCTTATACATGTTATTTGCAGAAAAACACTATATCACAATTCTTAATCTAGGTATAGAAATGAATTAGTCTAAACATTTGACTAATATATTTTCATTCTTCATATATATCAGGAGGAATTCAGAACCTTCAAATGATTTGTCTTATAAAACTGTCACAATAGTCATTTTTACTTTCCTTCTAGAAATTATTTTGCTTGGTTTGCTACTTTTTTTTTTCAATTTTATTTATTTATTTATTTTTTACTTCCTTCTTTTTTTATTTATTTTTTATTATTTTTTTAAATTGTTTGAAGTATTACAAATAGTAGTACATATGTCTCCTTTTTTTTTTTCCTTCCCCATTGACCTTCCCCCGGCCTCCCCTTCCCCCCAGTACATGCCTTTACCTGCCCCCTCCCCCCAGTGTTTTTTTATCCATTGGTTATGCTTATATGCATGCGTACAAGTCCTTCGGTTGTCTTCTTACAGGCCCCCCCCACCCCGCAACCTCCTCTGCCTTCCCACTGTAGTTTGACAGTCTGTTCAATGCTTCTTTGCCTCTGTATCTATTTTTTTCCCCATTTCATTCCTTTAAAAAATCTTGCCTCTGCAGACTAGAAATAAACATATAATAACAAAAAATGTTTGAGTCCCAATTTCAATGTCCAACAGTTCTGAGTCCCCGTTTCAATGTCAAACAGTTCCTTATGTGTACATGTCAGCAATGATATCTGGATGGTGGGCATATGGTGGCAATGCAGGTCTGACCCTCTCTGGTTTGGTCCTAGGCAACCTGCTGCGTCGCACAGCTGCTGACTGCTAGCGTGGCAAGGCGTCATCAGCGTCTCCCATCTCTGGACTGTTTCTCCTCCTGTCTTCGTGGTTGGAGCAGACCTGTCAATTCCTCTCTGTTGCAGGAATCCACATGGTCTTGGAGTTGTTTTCTGAAAATACACAAACATATTCTCGACCAAAAGTTAATAAAGGAATCTTTTCTATATAATTGATTTGGGATCCTTTTTATTTTTGCCCAAACGATTTTCCTTTGTCTTATTTAGACACCATGTGTGTTTTTCATGGGTGTCTTGCTGTTAGCATTACAAATGAAAACTAATTTTGTAAAGTAAAAGTTTTCTAGATGTAATTTACTTATAGGATATTTTCCTTACATGATATTACCCTTCTATCCCCCCTTTTTTGATTAATGGAGGCTTTTGTAACTTTTATAATGCAGTCTTGATAACTTTAAATTTTAATTTTTTGACAAAAATATGACTGCTTTAGTTTCATTGCATGTTCAGGAATTTTACCATGAGATGAACTACCAATAGAAATTTTAGTTACCACATTAGGAACAGCTTTTTGTCCAGTACAATTACATTTTCTTGAATATTCACTTATTTCAATTAGCCTATTTAAATTAATCTGAAAACTTGATTATTATTTTACTGTCAAATTTAATACTCTATCAACAATCTTAATTTACCCTGTAAATATTAGTGGAAAGGATTATTTGCATTCTTGAGTAGGCCCTGAGCATTCCTGGTGCTAGGCTGGATTTAGATATAGGGCAGCTGCTGTCGGCCAAGTCTCTGTCTGTTACCTGGGTCCCAATCTGAGCTGGGCCAAGTCACTGTCTGTCACCTGTGTCCCGATCTGAGCTGGGCGTGGGAAGCAAAGCAGCCATGGGGGCAGGAGACCTCCCTCAGACGGGGTGAAGGTTCAGGCCCCTGCAAGGTTGGGGGGGTGAGGGTCTGTGCCCCACCTCTGTTGATCCCCAAGTTCTCTCCTGATGGCCCCTCTGCGACTGTGCCTGTCTTAGGTTGTTCCTTCCCTGAGGAATCTTACCCATCTCTGGCTAACCAGTCATCCTCCGGGGCCAAGCAGGGTGATGTGAGGTTCAGTTCTGTCTCCTTGGTAGCCTATGACCCCATGGCCTCCATGCCCAGCACCTGCCTTGGGATCCCCTGGCCTGCTGGCGGGGCCTCAGCACTGATCACATATCTCGGGGAACTCAGGTTTCTTCTCCAGGGAGGGCCCAGCTCACACGATTGGGCGAGAGACAGATCCATGGTACCAGCCACCACGAGGCTTCATGCTCAGCATGAACAGAAAGCTCAGGCAACAGCTGAGGGCAATTGGATTGTGAGAAGAGGGTCCCTCTTGGCACAAAAAGCAAGAGGGGCCAATATAGAATGCTCAAGTGCCTTCCCAGTGCCTTAATTCCTTCTGAAAGGGATTAAATCCTTTCATGTCCTTTTTTTTAAAAAAAAATTGCTGCCAAACATTCCAAGAATTAGTTTGTAAGTTTATTTGGGATAATTGTATAATATGCTGTTGTAAAATATCTAAAATTTTAATAACATTGTAGAATAATATCATGTAAGGATATTCTTTGCTCTAGGCCATGGCTATTAAATTTCAAACTGGCTGTCAACTTCTTTTTGTAACCTTATATAAATTTTGTCAGGGAGGCAAAAACACAAATTATTCCCCCATAACCCCCCACCCCCTATTTATGTCCCACCCCCTTGTTGTCTGTGTCCATTGATTAGGCTCATATGCATGCACACAAGTCCCTTGGTTGATCTCTGCCCCTTACCCCCACCCTCCCCTACCTTCCCTGAGGTATGACGTGCTGTTTGATGTTTCTCAGTCTCTGGATCTGTTCTTGTTCATCAATCTATGCCGTTCATTATATTCCACAAATGAGTGAGATCATGTGATATTTATCTTTCTCTGCCTGCCTTATTTCACTTAACATAATACTCTCCATCTCCATCCATGTTGTTGCAAATGGTAGGAACTCTTTCTTTTGTACCACAGCGTAGTATTCCATTGTGTAGATATACCACAGTTTTTTAATCCACTCATCTGCTGATGGGCATTTAGGCTGTTTCCAAATCTTAGCTATGGTGAATTGTGCTGCTATGAATATAGGGGTGCATATATCCTTTCTGATTCGTGTTTCTAGTTTCTTGGGATATATTCCTAGAAGTGGGATCACTGGGTCAAAAGGGAGTTCCATTTTTAGTTTTTTGAGGAAACTCCATACTGTTCTCCACAGTGGCTGCACCAGTCTGCATTCCCACCAGCAGTGCACAAGGGTTCCTTTTTCTCCACATCTTCACCAGCACTTGTCATTTGTTGATTTGTTGATAATAGCCATTCTGACAGGTGTGAGATGGTACCACATTGTTGTTTTGATTTGCATCTCTCTGATGATTAGCGACTTTGAGCAGGTCTTCATATGTCTCTTGGCCTTCCTTCTGTCTTCTTTCGAAAAGTGTCTATTTAGATCAGTTGCCCATTTTTTGATTGGGTTGTTTATCTTCTTTTTGTTGAGTTGCATGAGTTCCCTGTAAATGTTGGAGATTAAACCCTTATCGTTGATATCATTGGCAAATATGTTCTCCCATGGAGTGGGCTTTCTTGTTGTTTTATTGATGGTTTCCTTTGCTGTGCAAAAGCTTTTTTATTTTGACGTAGTCCCATTTGTTTATTTTCTCTTTGGCTTCCATTGCCCTAGGAGGAGTATCAGTGAAGAAGTTCCTTCGGCATATGTCTGAGATTTTTCTGCCTGTGGATTCCTCTAGTATTTTTATGGTTTCCCGTCTTTATCCATTTTGAGTTTATTTTTGTGTATGGTGTAAGTTGGTGATCTAGCTTCATTTTTTTGCATGTGTCTGTCCAATTTTCCCAACACCATTTGTTGAAGAGACTGTCTTGACTCCATTGTATGTTCGTGCCTCCTTTGTCAAATATTAATTGAGCATAGTGATTTGGGTCAATTTCTGGGTTCTCTATTCTATTCCATTGATCTATATGTCTGTTCTTGTGCCAGTACCAGGCTGTTTTAAGAACAGTGGCTTTGTAATACAGCTGGATATCTGGTGTTGAGATCCCACCTACTTTGTTCTTCTTTCTCAGGATTGCTGCAGCTATTCAAGGTCTTTTTTAATTCCAGATAAATTTTTGGAAAGTTCGTTCTAGGTCTGTGAAATATGTCTTTGGTATTTTAATGGGAAGTGCATTGAATTTATAGATTGCTTTGGGTAGTATGGACATTTTGATGATGTTGATTCTACCAATCCATGAACATGGTATGTTCTTCCATCTGTTTATGTCTTCCTCTATCTCTTTTTTCAGTGTCCTGTAGTTTTCCACATATAGGTCTTTTACCTCCTTAGTTAAGTTTATTCCTAGGTATCTTAATTTTTTTGGTGCGATGGTAAATGGGATTGGTTTTTTAGTCTCTCTTTCTGTAAGATCATTATTGGTGTATAGAAATGCCATAGATTTCTTGGCGTTAATTTTGTATCCTGCTACATTGCTGAATTCATTTATTAACTCTAGTAATGTTTTGATGGAGTCTTTAGGGTTTTCTATGTAGAGTATCATGTCATCTGCGAATAAGGACAGTTTTACTTCTTCTTTTCCAATTTGGATGCCTTTTATTTCTTCTTCTTGTCTGATTGCAATGGCTAGTACTTCCAGCACTATATTGAACAGGAGTGGTGAGAGTGGGCATCCCTGTCTTGTTCCTGTTCTTAGGGGAAATGGTTTTAGTTTTTGCCCATTGAGTATGATGTTGGCTGTGGGTTTGTCATATATGGCTTTTATTATGTTGAGGTATGATCCTTGTATTCCCACCTTGCTGAGAGTTTTTATCAAGAAAGGGTGTTGGATTTTGTCAAATGCTTTTTCTGCATCAATTGATATGACTATGTGGTTTTTATCTCTCAATTTGTTTATGTGATGTATCACGTTTATTGATTTGCGAATATTGTACCATCCTTGCATCCCCAGGATAAATCCTACTTGGTCATGGTGTATGATCTTTCTGATGTACTGCTGGATTTGATTTGCTAGAATTTTGTTGAGGATTTTGGCATCTATATTCATGAGGGAAATTGGCCTGTAATTCTCTTTCATTGTGTTATCTTTATCTGGTTTTGGTATTAGGGTGATACTGGTTTCATAGAAGGAGCTTGGAAGTGTTCCTCTTGAATTTTTTGGAATAGTCTGAGGAGGATAGGTTTTAGTTCTTCCTTGAATGTTTGGTAAAACTCCCCTGTGAAGCCGTCTGGCCCCGGGCTTTTGTTTGCTGGGAGCTTTTTGATGACTGCTTCAATTTCTTCCATAGTTATCGGCCTATTGAGATTTTTAGAATCTTCCTGAGTGAGTTTTGGAAGGTTGTATTTTTCTAGGAATGTGTCCATTTCCTCCAGGTTGTCTAGTTTGTTGGAATAGAGTTGTTCATAGTATTTTTTAACAATCCTTTGTATTTCTGTGGAGTCTGTTGTTATTTCACCTCTTTCATTTCTGATTTTGTTTATTTGGGTCATCTCTCTTTGCTTCTTGGTGAGCCTGGCTAGAGGTTCATCAATCTTGTTTATCCTTTCGAAGAACCAGCTCCTGGTTTTGTTGTTCTTTTATATTGTTTTTTTGGTCTCTATGTCATTCATTTCTGCTCTGATCTTTATTATGTCCTTCCTTCTGCTCACTGTGGGCTTTTCTTGTTGCTCTCTTTCTAATTCTTTGAGTTATTGAGTTAGATCATTTATTAGCATTTTTTTCTTGTTTTTTGAGGTAGGCCTGTAGAGCTATAAACTTCCCTCTCAGGACTGCTTTCATTGTGTCCATAGCAATTGCATTGTTGTGTTTTATTGTCATTAGTCTCCAGGATGTTTTTAATTTCTTCTTTGATCTCGTTGATCACCCAATCATTTTTTAATAGCATGCTATTCAGCATCCAAGTGTTTGAATTTTTTGGAATGTTTTTATTATAGTTTATTTCTAATAGTATGCCATTGTGGTCTGAGAAAATGCGTGATATGATTTCAATCTTTTTAAATTTGGGGAGACTTTGCTTGTGACCCAGTATATGCTCTATTTTTGAAAATGTCCCATGTGCACTTGAGAAGAACGTATATTCCGTGGCTTTGGGGTGAAATGCTCTGAAGGTGTCAATTAGGTCCATTTGATCTACTGCATCATTTAGAATTGCTGTTTCTTTGCTGATTTTTTGTCTAGAGGATTTATCCAGTGATGTCAGTGGTGTATTAAAGTCTCCTACTATGATTGTATTGTTGTCAATCTCTCCCTTGATGTCTTCCAGGAGTTTTTTTTATGTATTTGGGTGCTCCTGCATTAGGTGCATATATGTTTACCAGAGTTATATCTTCTTGTTGAATTGCTCCTTTTAGTATTATGTAGTGGCCTTCCTTATCTCTTGTTATGGCCTTTAATTTGAGGTCTATTTTATCAGATATAAGTATCACAACCCCAGCTTTTTTCTCATTTCCATTTGCTTGAAAAATGTTTTTCCATCCCTTCACTCTCAGTCTGTGTGAATCCTTTGCTCTGAGGTGTGTCTCTTGCAGACAGCAAATATATGGGTCATGTTTTCTTATCCATTCAGCTACCCTATGTCTTTTGATTGGTGCATTTAATCCATTTACATTTAATGTTATTATTGACAAGTACATGTTTGTTGTCATATTTTCCCTTAGTGTTTGTGTTTCTTTTTGCCTTTCTCTTTCTTCTTTTTACAGAAGTCCCTTTAGCATTTCTTGCATTGTTGGCTTGGTAGTGGTAAACTCTCTTAGCCCTTTTTTGTCTGTGAAGCTCCTGATTCCACCTTCAATTTTTAATGATAGCCTTGCTGGGTATAGTATTCTTGGATTCAGACCCTTGCTTTGCATCACTTTGTATATTTCATTCCATTCCCTTCTGGCCTGTTGTGTTTCTGTTGAGAAATCAGTTGATATTCTAATAGGAGATCCCTTGTAGGTAACTTTCTGTCTCTCTCTGGCAGCCTTTAAGATTCTTACTTTGTCATTGGTGTTTGCCAATTTAATTATGATGTGTCTTGGTGTCGGTCTTTTGGGGTTCAACTTGTTTGGGACTCTATGTACTTCTTGGACTTGCATAGTTTTTTTCTTGCCAATACCAGGGAAGTTTTCTGTCATTATTTCTTCAAACAGGTTTTCTATTCCTTGCTTCTCTTCCTCTCCTTCTGGTATCCCTATTATTCTAATATTGTTTCGTTTTGTGTTGTCCCACAGCTCCCTTAGGCTCTCCTCTTGCTTTTTAAGTCTTCTTTCCAGTTGCTGCTGTGTTTGTGTGTTTTTTCCTACCTTGTCTTCTAATTCGCTGATGCAGTCCTCAGCCTCTTCTAGTCTACTGTTTAAGCCTTCTAATGTGTTCTTTATTGCAGCTATGTCGTTCTTTATCTCCTCTTGGTTTCTTTTCATGTTGGTGACATTCTCATTCAGCTCCTTATAGTTCTCATTGAGTTGTGTGTATTTGTCATTGAGTTGTGTGTATTTGTCATCCGTCTGTTTAAACATCCTTATAACCATTACTTTGAATTCTTTCTCTGTTAAGCTGCTAGCTTCAATTTCATTTAACTCCCTTTCTGGTGATTCCTCTTTTTCTTTCCTTTGGGAGTTGCTTTTGTGTCTCCCCATGTTTTCCTGTAATGTTTTAATTGTAGATCCAATTGCTTTGCTACCCAGGTTCTTTTGGTGATGGTGCTACTGGTGTAATCTCTCAGTTCTCCTGGGCTTGGTAATCTAGTGTAGCTCCCTACTTGAGCTATTTGGGTTCTCTTGGTATAGGCCTGCAAGCTTGAGAGGCACAACTGTGGTGTCTAGAAGTCAGCAGCCGTGGAGGGGAGTATCCCAATTTTTGCTGTCTTGCACCCTTAATTGAAATCACGCGTGCCCAGTGGGGGCTCACAGTGGCACCAAGGAACTGTCTGTTGGGGTGATGTGGCTCAGGGGGCCTGCCCTCTGGACAGGTGTGACTGTGATGCCCAGAGTTCTGTAGTTATGGGGTGGGTAGACTCAGCTTTCGCTGCTGCACCTGTGGTGGATAGGCGCTTACTCCCAGTGGCGGCTCACAGGAGCACCCGCAGTAAGTTTGCCAGCGAGGCACACTGAAGCACTCCAAAGGGCCCTGGCGGTGTAGCCTTGTAATTGAGGTTCCTAGCTTCTAAAGATTTCTCTTTAGGGCAGATCCTATAGCCTCAGGGAGTATTCAGATTCCATGGTGTTATTCAGGGTGAGATCTGGGTGTGGCTATATTGGTTGCCTGGAGACTGGAGGGAGGGGCTATCTCTCAAGCGAAAATGGCAACTGGGGCTTAGATATGACTCAGCACCAGACTCGCTTCCACCTCTCCTGGACTGTCTGCTGCCTACACTCCCCAGATTCCACAAGCTCACCCCTTCTTCTGCACCTCTGCCACAGGTAAGTGTCTTTATCCTAAAGATCCTACGAACTAGGTTCAGTGTAGAAAGGCGCAGGCCCCAGTGCGAGGAGGGACCACGTCTATGCAAGTTCCTCTCTTGCCGGCACTGTGCAGTCCGGCAGCTCTTCAGGGCTGCCTTTGAGCTCAGATCCCAAATCCAGACTCCAAGGTCTACAATCCCCTACCTCGTGCAGTCCCGTGGACCCCCCCCCCTTTTTTTTCCAGTCACACACTTTGCCTGTCCTCAGGGACGCAGCTTGGCGCCATGTAGTTTCTCCCTGACCGACCTTCTGGGAACAGAGGTCAGGCAGATTCTACTGCCTTGATCTTTGATATTACCTTTATCGGAGGGATCTCTGCCCTTCCCAGCTGCAAACTGTCTCACCAGCTGCCCCTCCTTCACCAATACGGGCTGGATTCCACTCGTTTCAGCTGCTCCCTCTATTTGCTTTGGGACAAGGCTCAGGACACGTCTGTCTATTCCGCTGCCATTTTGTCTCCCCCTACTTCTTCTTATAAAAGTCAATACTGGGTAAAATCTTTAGAAATTAGTGATTGTCAAGGGCAGCATGTAGAGCATAATGTTTAGAAACTGCAATGGGCAAAAAGAATGTGTGGTTGCTCCCTTGTCAGCTTACATCATTTCAAAGCCCAAGTCTGGAGTTAGTTCAGCAGACTATTTTTCATGTCTCCAAGCATTTGCCCTGGCTGGTTCATTTCCCTGGAATGTCCGCCCCCATGTTCCCGTTTACACTCTACAATCTCAGATCTGCCCAGTGATTTTTTTTTAAAACTTAGCCTGACTCCTCCTCTCATTCCAGATTGGGTTACTGCCCCTCTGTTCTGCTAAAGTCCCTGTCTTCCTTCTAGGTTCATGAACTGCTCTCTCTTCTCCCCGTCCCAACCTCTGATCATCATGCTCTAGACCAGGGATGGGGAACCTTTTTTCTGCGAAGGGCCATTTGGATATTTATAACATAATTTTTGGGCCATTATCAACAAAATTATTCAGCTACAGGATCCTCCCCATCCAGGCCCTGGTAGGGGCTCATGCAGAAGGCAACAAAACAATGTTTCTCTGACATCGATATTTCTCTGTCTTTCCCTCTCTCTTTCACTTTCTCTAAAAATGAATGGAGAGGTGGACAAAATGGCAGCGGAATAGGCAAATGTGTCCTGAGCCTTGTCCTGGAGCAGATAGAAGAAGCAACTAAATCGAATAACATCTGCTCCAAATTGGCAAAGTAGACACAGCTGGTGAGATAATTTGCAGCCAGGAAGGGCAGACAACGCCTGGAAAACAGTAAAATCAGGAATCTGGGCTGGAGAGAATTATGAGGCCTCCCAGCCCAGAGGGTCAGAAGGAAGCTGCATGGCACCAAGCCAGCATCCCTTGGGACTGGCATAACATCTGACTGTAGAAAGGAAGTCCAGAGGGTTGCTGGCAGCAGAGGATTCTAGGTCTAAACCCACAGCCACAAGAGGCTGAGCCTGAAGGGGGCAGCCTGAACAACTGCCCCAGCCATGCCATACCAGGGAGAGGGGAGTTTGCAGTGGTGCAGCTCTTTCCCCTCTTTGGTCTTTGCTTTTATTTGCTAAACCCAGCTCATAGGACCTTTCAAATACAAACACTCACCCATGGCTGAGGTGCGAACTTGTGGAGTCTGGGGAGAGGCTGGGGAGAAGAGCAGCTCGGGTAGAAGAGTTAGCTGGGAGTCTGGCACTGAGACATACCTGACATGCTAGACCTAAGCAGTCATTTTCCCCTAAAGAGATAGCCTCTCCCTACAGTCTCCAGGCAACCAATACAGCAACACCCAGACTATACCCTGAGTGCTATAAAGGATACAAAAAAAAAAAAAAAATCTGAATAGTTCCTGAGAGCCTGCAGGGACTGGCCTGAAGAGAGGCCATTCAGTCCTAGAAAGCCATACAGCAACGTCCCCAACTATAGCTCTGTCAGAAATAGCCACTTGAGAGATTAAGATTTTAAGTGGGCTGACAGGCTAAGTGGAAAGACTGGTGCCACCTGCTGGCAGTCAAGGCTGTGGAGATAGACACAAACAGAGGAGCAGTGGACCACTTGGAACTTCAACAATCTAACAGGGAACTGAGAAGTGGCAGACAGTACAGAAGCATGGGATCCTAAACCAGCCCCCATGGGGCATTAAAACTTGGCAGACACTTCACTTTTTTTTATTTTATTTTATTGGTTTATTACAGAGAGGAAGGGAGAGGGATAGTGAGCTAGAAACATCAATGAGAGAGAAACATCGATCAGCTGCCTCCTGCACACCCGCTACTGGGGATGTGCCCGCAACCAAGGTACATGCCCTTGACCGGAATCGAACCTGGGACCCTTCAGTCCGCAGGCCGACGCTCTATCCACTGAGCCAAACCGGTCAGGGCGACACTTCACTTTTTTATTTTTATTTTATTATTATTTTGTGAGCACTCTTTTTTTCTCTATTTCCTGTCTTCATTTGTTTCTTTATTTTTATTTCTTCTTACATTATTTTTTATCATTCTATTTTTATTTTTTCTATGTTTTATTTTATCCTGTTTTATAAATTAACTAGAGGCCCGGTGCACAAAATTCGTGCACTGGGGGGGGGGGGTGTCCCTCAGCCCAGCCTGCACCCACTCCAATCTGGGACCCCTCGGGGGATATCTGACTGCTGATCATCCCTCTCACAATCCAGGACTGCTGGCTCCAAAGCGCTCGTCTGCCTGCCTGCCTGATTGCACCTAACTGCTTCTGCCTGCCAGCCTGATCACCCCCAACCGCTCCCCTGCCAGCATGATTAACACCTAACTGCTCCCCTGCTGGCCCGATTGTCCCCAATTGCCCTCCCCTGCAGGCTTGGTCCCCACCAACTGCCCTCCCCTGCAGGCCTGGTCCCCACCAACTGCCCTCCCCTGCCAGCGTGATCGCCCCTGACTGCCTCTGCCTGCCTTATCACCCCTAACTGCCCTCCCCTTCTGGCCTGATCTCGCCCCCAACTGTCCTCCTCTGCTGGCCAATTTGGTTCTGATTCACCGGTTTTTATGCCAGTCAGCATCAAAAGCTCCGCCTCCTAGGCAGCCATTGGCTCCAATCAGAATTAGTTCTGATTGGTCGGTTTCTATGCCAGTCAGAGTCTCTGGGCCTATCAACGGGGCCTGATCAGAAAGGCAGGGCTGATCAGCAGCTCCAGTGGAGGCCTGGAGAGAAATGAAGGTGTGGCTGCTTGCCAGGCCCGGAGCTAAAGAGAGACAAGTGCTGATCAACAGCTGCCACAGAGACTATGGATCAGACCTTCTTCTCTCTTCAGGACTCTCCAGGCCTGATTCACAGCCCCCTGAGCAGTCAGTGCTGGGTCACTGTGCCTGTAGCCATAGCAGTCAGTGCTGGGTTGTTAAGGCAACCCAGGGCTGACTGCAAGACTGACTTTTGGTTGGTTGAACCTCCAGTTGTTGTAGATGTGATGGACCCAGGATTTTTATATTTTAGGATTTAAAAAATTTTTTTTTCTCTTCTTTCTCTTTCTTCTTATCCACTCATCCTCTTTCTACTTCCTCTATACTGAACTGAGGTCCTCCCCATATTCATCCAATTCTTAAACCTTACTTTCTGTATATAGCTTGGCCTCTACAGATTCTGCCCCCACCCTCTTTTCTGGGTGTTTGCATTTTTTAGTTTATCTGTTTGTTCTGTGGTGTTTTCACCCCATATACTTATATATTTTTCCTCTTTCTTCTTTTTTCTTTTCTCTCTTACCATTTTTCTCTCCTTGGTGTCATTTGTGCTCTCTTTTCTTTCCCCTGATTCTCTTTCTTCTGGTGGTCACTTATATTGCAGTTATTGGTGTCACGAGTACATTTGTGTTTTATTCCCTTTGTGTCATATCTTGTCAAGTTGCATTTTGTCCTGTTTGTTCAATGTGGTAGAAAGTGAACCACATAACCAGACACCTGGAGAGGAGACTCCATCCACAAATGGGTTAATAACACTCCAGACCCACTACAGAGAAAGGAAGATGACGACAGTGAGGGAGAGAGCTTGAGTGAGGGAGCAAAAGGGGAGTGTGTGGACGTGTGGGGTGTGTGCATGTGTATGTGAGTGAGGGACAGTTATATCCTGAAGAACCTTCTGGGACAGGCAGACCAGGCTTGCCTAGCTGGGCAGCCTCTGCTACCATTGCAAACAGTCCTGGGGCAGCCAGCTCTACTGAAAAGGCCATGCCTTTTTGAAGGAGAGAGCTTCTGTGACTGGTAACCCAGCCTCACCTCCACCCAAGGTGCCCTCAGACATCACCTGGGACTCTACAGCCACCCCTGCCAGGGACCTGCTGCCTCAGCTGCAGTTCCAAAGTCACTGAGACTCCAGCCACCCTGGCCACGGACTTTGGTGAGTTCTGAAGCTCACTCCCCTCTGGCCGGCCTGATGCTTTGCCCAGGGTGCTGCAACCACGCCAGCAGCAGCAGTGCGAGCAGCCTTCCCCTGTCCAAAAATCAGCAGCCACACGAGCAGCCCACCCCCGTCCAAGAAGCAGCAGCCTCTCTCACGTGCCCTGTCTTCATCTAAGAAGCAGCAGACATGTGGGCAGCTTTCTCCCATTCAAGCAGCAGCAGCCCCATGAGCAGTCTGCACCTGTCCAAGGAGCAGCAGCCATGCACAGCCCGCCCCCAGCTGAGGAACAGCAGCCTCGTGAGTAGCCTGCTCCCACCAGCCAGAGGAGCCAGCACTTCTGTGAGCAGCCACACGAGCATTGTCCACCAGAGGAGCCGACGCCAACTAAGAAGCAGCCACTACCATGACAGCCCAAGGAGCCACTGCCGCCCGAGGAGCAGCCACCTAATGACTCAACACCTGTATACATCAGCGAGAGCAAAAATGGGAGACAAAGAAACATCCCAAAGGAAAGAAAAGGAGGAATAGCCAGAAAAGGAACTAAGTGAAACAGAAGTATGAAATATGTCAGAAAAAGAATTCAGAATAAGAATCATACATTTTATAAACAACAACTTATGTAAGAATCAAGAAGAAATAAAGAGTGATATAAGTGCAATAAAAAGCACTATGAAAAGTTTCAACAGTAGACTAGGAGAAGCTGAGGACTGAATTAGTGAATTAGAAGACAGGGAAGCAAAACACACCCAAACTGAACTGCAATTGGAGAAAAAAAATAAAAGACAGCAGGAAAGCCTAAGGGATCTTTGGGACAACATGAAATGAAACAACATACCAATAATAGGGATGCCAGAATGACAGAAAGAGGAACAAGGGTTAGAAAACCAATCTGAAGAAATAATGTCAGAAAATTTCCCTGATGTGAGGAAGTAAAAATTCACACAAGCACAGAGAATCCCAAACAAGATGAACCCTAAGACACACACTACGATATGTCATAATTATTTTTTGTTTGTTTATTGTTTTATTTTTTTTCTTCTTTTTTTATTTTTTATTTATTTATTTTTTTTCTTTATTGATTACGGTGTTACATATGTGTCCTTATTCCCCCATTACCCCCCATACCCTCCCTCATGCCCTCACCCCCCTGTTGTCTGTGTTCATAGGTTAGGCTTATATGCATGCATACAAGTCCTTTGGTTGATCTCTCCCCCTTACCCCCACCCTCCCTTACCTTCCCTCTGAGGTTTAATGGTCTGATAGATGTTTCTCTGTCTCTGGATCTATTTTTCTTCATCAGTTAATGTTGTTCATTATATTCCATAAATGAGTGAGATCATGTGATATTTATCTTTCTCTGCCTGGCTTATTTCACTTAGCATAATGCTCTCCAGTTCCATCCATGCTGTTGCAAATGGTAAGAACTCCTTTTTTACCACAGTGTAGTATTCCATTGTATAGATGTACCACAGTTTTTTAATCCACTCATCTGCTGATGGGCACTTAGGCTGTTTCCAAATCTTAGCTATTGTAAATTGTGCTGCTATAAACATAGGGGTACATATGTCCTTTCTAATTGGTGTTTCTAGTTTCTTGGTATATATTCCTAGAAGTGGGATCACTAGATCAAAGAGGAGTTCCATTTTTAGTTTTCTGAGGAAACTCCATACTGTTCTCCACAGTGTCTGCATCAGTCTGCATTCCCACCAGCAGGGCACAAGGGCTCCTTTTTCTCCGAATCCTTGCCAGCACTTGTCATTTGTTGATTTGTTAATGATAGCCATTCTTACAGGTGTGAGATGGTACCTCATTGTTGTTTTGATTTGCATCTCTCAGATGATTAGTGACTTTGAGCATGTTTTCATATGCCTCTTGGCCTTCCCTCTGTCTTCTTTTGAAAAGTATCTATTTAGGTCCATTGCCCATTTTTTGATTGGGTTGTTTATCTTCCTTTTGTTGAGTTGTATGAGTTCCCTGTAGATGTTGGAGATTAAGCCCTTATCGGTGATAGCATTGGCAAATATGTTCTCCCATGCAGTGGGCTTTTTTTGTTGTTTTGTTGATGGTTTCTTTTGCTGTGCAAAAGCTTTTTATTTTGATGTAGTCCCATTTGTTTATTGTCTCTTTAGTTTCCATTGCCCTAGGAGCTGAATCAGTGAAGAATTTGCTTCAGCATATGTCTGAGATTTTGCTACCTCTGGATTCCTCTAGTATTTTTATGGTTTCCCATCTTATGTTTAAGTCCTTTATCCATTTTGAGTTTATTTTTGTGTATAGTGTAAGTTGGTGGTCTAATTTCATTTTTTTGCATGTATCTGTCCAATTTTCCGAACACCATTTATTGAAGAGACTGTCTTGACTCCATTGTATCTTCATGCCTCCTTTGTCTAATATTAATTGAGCATAGTGGCTTGGGTCAATTTCTGGGTTCTCTATTCTATTCCATTGATCTATATGTCTGTTCTTGTGCCAGTACCAGGCTGTTTTGAGAACAGTGGCTTTGTAATACAGCTTGATATCTGGTATTGAGATCCCACCTACTTTGTTCTTCTTTCTCAGCATTGCTGCAGCTATTTGGGGTCTTTTTCTATTCCAGATGAATTTTTGAAAGTTCGTTCTAGGTCTGTGAAATATGCCGTTGGTATTTTAATGGGGAGTGCTTTGAATCTATAGATTACTTTGGGTAGTATGGACATTTTAATGATGTTGATTCTACCAATCCATGAACACAGTATGTTCTTCCATCTGTTTATGTCTTCCTCTATCACTTTTTTCAGTGTCCTATAGTTTTCCGCATATAGGTCTTTTACCTCCTTAGTTAAATTTATTCCTAGGTATATTAATATTTTTGGTGCAATGGTAAATGGGATTGCTTTTTTAGTCTCTCTTTCTGTAAGTTTATTATTGGTGTATAGAAATGCCATAGATTTCTTGGCATTAATTTTGTATCCTGCTACATTGCCATTTAGTCCAGAGACAACCTAGAAAAACAAAACAACCACGAGCATGCCAAAAGACTCTTGGGCCCCAGCTTCATCTCCTGCATGATCTTGGTAAATCCCTTAGCTTTGATCCTTAGCTTATGGCTCAGTCACCATAAGGGTAATAGCTATCTAGCAGTATTGTGGCGAATGTTAAACATGACAACACCTATGAAAATACTTGTTAAGCTATAAAGAACTATGCGAACTATCCATATATTGATAGAATATTGGGTCTCCCTTATGTCTTTTTCTCACTGTTGTATAAGACCCCTGGGGCCAGAGAAAGGCAAAGTCAATGACAACACAGTAAGAAAGAAGTGTCACTAGCTTGAGACTAGTACAGAGCCAAAGAAAATAGAATTCCTCTGCACCTGGCAGATCGCAGAGCATCTTTTCCTGTTACTTTATGCCTGTATAAATGCCCCCTGCACCACTCCTGCCCCCCCCCGCCCCCCGCTCCACCAGCCTCAATGAGAAGAACATGAAAAGTTTCTCAAGTTTGCTTTAGCCACCAGTGTATTCATCCATCCACCCACAAGTAATTATGAAAGAATGTTAGAAATGGTTGGGCATATGCCAACCAATTGGAATTGTAAGCCATCACAGAATACAATAGTTCATTTGTTTTAAAATAAATATTTAAACCTACAACTATTTGTAAGCATAATCGTTAAGTCCCAGGAAACATTTTTTAATCTTCAGCCTATACTCAGCTAAATTCTTCTAACACCGAAACCATATCTCATACTGTGTGAATGGTTATTATTTTAATACTTATATGTATCTTTTAGAGAAACACACAGAAGTATTTGGAGATGAGATGATATGAAGTATGGTAGATTAAATGAGATTGGCCATGTGTTAATCTTTGTTAAAGCTGCATAACAGTTGCAATGAATTTTATTGTACTACTAGTGGCCCGGTGCATGAAATTCGTGCATGGGGGCAGGGGTGTCCCTCAGCCAAGCCTGCATGCACCCTCTCCAATCTCAGACTCCTTGCGGGATGTCCATCTGCTGGTTTAGGCCACAGGAGTTGGGCCTAAACTGGCAGTTGGACATCCCTCTTACAATCCGGGACCACTGGCTCCTAATTTCTTGCCTGCCTACCTGTCTGATCACCCCTAACCACTTCTGCCTGCCAGCCTGATCGCCCCCTAACTGCTTCCCTGCTGGCCTGGTTGTTGCTTAACTGATCCCCTGCCGGCCTGATCGCCCCCAAGGCTTTTATTAGTATAGATATGACCCTTCACAGAAAATTTCACTAACCTTGTTTTACAATAAGGGCTTGACAATTGAATCGTTTGGGGCCAGACACCAAGATTTCTTTCTTTGAATAGTGGAGGGAATAATGATCTTGTGTTTAAGTTGCCCTGAACATCAAATGAGATAATGACTTAGAAAAGTATAAAAGCACCATATAAAGACAACTGTCTTTTTCATGTACTGAAAAGACAATAAAGTGGTAAAATGAAAAGCACTATTTTTATTCTCCCCTTTCCTGCCATTACAGCCTTTATTTAAACTTTGAAATTTATAAAAATGTCACTCCTATTTTCATTTCTTTACATTCAATATTATTTTGTATTAGTTTCAGGTTTTATATTAGTTACAGAATAGTGGTTAGACAATCATATACTTTACAAAGTGTTCCCCGATATTTCCAGTACCCACCTGGCATCATACCATCATTACAACACTATTGACTATATTCCCTATTTAAGTGACAATAGGTTTACAGGTTCCTTCCAATCTTTCTTTTGTGTGGCTCGCCCTTCCTTTCTTTATCACTTCTTCCCTCATTTTCTTTATATAGTATTTCAATCGGCCCTCAAAGCTCAGCAAAGGCACTGGGGCACACTTAATCCATTTTACAGACCAGGAAACTGAGGCCAATTCCAGTTGGCTGCGGAACTGGACTCAGCGTGCAGGGAGCCCTCACAGCTGTGCTCTCCACCCTTCCAAGGGACAGCCATGGGGCAAACAGAACAAACCTCCCTCAGGTTTCCGAGCCTCGTTCTCAAGCACCTCTTCATCATGGACGCTCCACATTCTTTTCTCTCCCCCATCCCCTGACCCCATTCTTTACTACCCCCCGTTCTGGGGAGCAGTTGGTAGGCTTCGCACTAACGGTGCAATCATGTGCTGCCGTGGGGTGCGGCGGGGTAGGAACTGGGGGAGGGGCGGGTGCAGGCTTGCTTTTGGACTGCAGCGGGAGCAGGAGTTGCCACCTGGTTATCGCCAGGAGCTTCACGAAACTGCCGCAGTGGGGTACCCAGCAGTGTGGTGCCCCTCCACTGAGGTGGCACCACCCCACAACCCCTGCCTTAGGGCTGCAGGTCCGCACCCCTCCACCCGGGCATCCTTCCACACTGGCATCCTTCCACACTGGCAGTCATGGCCTCTTGTTTCCCGCTGGGCCAACCCACACAGAACCTCGCTCTCTGTGGGCGAGGCAGATCCCCACCTGCTGGACCCCTGCTTCAGCCTGAGCCCCCTCTGGTGCACCCTGCCTCAGCACTGCTCTGCGCCCCTTGGGCTGCCCACCTTCTGGCCCAGCTTTGCTGAAGCTGCAGCGCTCGCCCAGAAGCCACCCCTCAGGGGGGTCAAGAAGGACAAAGCCCAAAGGGAGTGATTCTTGAACCCCACATCCCATTCTCTGATTTTCCTTCTGTACCTCCTCTCTGCTTCACGTCTTGAATGGGCACAGGGTTTGGGCACCCTGCAGCCCAGCCACATGGACTCCAGGTGGCCTGGTAGAGTCAGTCTATGGGAACCTGTGGATCTGTAGCCAGAGGCCCAGCCTGGGTCTCAGAAGCCCCATGCCTGCTGGAGAGGGCTGTTGGATAAGAACCAGAGCCCATCCGTCATTAACTCCCCAACTCCAGAGGAGGCACCACAGGCTCACGTCCCCTGGCTGCTGCGGTCCACGAACCTGAGCCTGCTGCATGCACAGCCTGCTAAACGGTCGTTATGTTACAGAGTAATGAACAATTTGCATATTCCTCTATTATTATTATTATTTTAAATATACTTTATTGATTTTTTTACAGAGAGGAAGGGGGAGGGATAAAGAGTTAGAAACATCAGATGAGAGAGAAACATCAATCAGCTGCCTCCTGCACACCTCCTACTGGGGATGTGCCTGCAACCAAGGTACATGCCCTTGACCGGAATCGAACCTGCAACTCTTCAGTCTGCAGGCCAACACTCTACCCACTGAGCCAAACTGGTTAGGGCAATATTCCTCTATTATTATATAAGATTCTTTATGCCTCTGTATATGTTTGATTTTTTTCCATCATAAAATAATTAGAAGCCTTATTTGTCCAAAGGTGCTGCAGTCTTTTTGCAGCAAGGTTCAGGAATCTGGAGAAGGGCTGCGCATAAATGAATAGAGACTAGACAAGAAATATAAATTTGGAAGGCATGTTGGGGGAACCAGGTGGAGGCTGCACCCTCTAGTGAAGTGGGGTCCCCAAATCTCCAAACCCACAGCTTTTTAGTAACACATTTTGACCTTTAGCAAAGCAGATATTCACATCAAAGGTAAGGTTTAGTAAACAATAAAGGATTATCAGATTGGGTGAATTGCCCTCAGCTGTTTGGCAGCAGGTAATAATATGCAGATCTTCAGCCCTGTTGAAAACATCCATCAGCCTTCTGACGAACTTCTCACATTTATTATGCTAACTACTGTCCTTAGGCTCCAGCATATCTCCCTTTTTTATTTAATAAATTTAATAAGAATGTATGTCATTTGCAGAGCTCAGGTCCTTTTAAGATTTTTAAATTCAATAGAAAGGATTGAGTTCTTTCATGTCTTTTTAAATTGCTGCCAGGCATCAAAGGGATTAGTCTGCAGTAAGTTCCTTTCTGGGCCAACAGTTCTTTGAGTCCCCTTCCCAATCACCGTCCAATAGTTTTTTATGGGTCCCTTCTCAATCACTCTTCCCTGTGAGATGACAGCAATGATACTCTAATTCTGGATGGTGGAAAAATGGTGAGCAATGGCAATGCAGATCCGACCTTGTTTGGTTTGGTCCTGGGCAACTTGCAGCAATGCACAGCTAATGACTGCTAGCATGGCAAGGCATCTTCATCATCCACTGTCTCTGGACTGTTTCTCCTGTCTCATTAGCATGTTTCTTGGGGCCACTGCTATCTGTGGCTGGAGTAGTCTGGTTCATTCCTCTCTTGGATCCATTGTTGCAGGAATCCACACAGGCTTGGAGAAGTTTTCTGGAAATATATAAGCATATCCTCAACCAAAGGTTAATAAAGGGACCTTTCTGTAAACTAGACTTGTGATGTTTTTATTCTGCCAAACCATTTTCATTTGGCTTATTCTGACACCATGTGTGTTTGCTATCAGTATTACAAGTGAAAAATTTTCAAAGTAAAAACAAAAAATTTAAGTAATTAAGGCTTGATGTAATTTACTTACAGGAGATTACTCCACTATCCCCCCTTTTCTGTTTTAAATTGCAAGGAGGACATTTTTTGCTTGCTGTACAATATTTTGGCTTTTGAAAATCCAGCAATTCAGCCTTGATAGCTTTTAATTCCATTCTTAGTACAGAAGTATGACTGCTCTGAATTCATTGCATGATAAGCAGCTTTACCATGAGATGAACCATCAGTAAAAAATTAGTTAATGCTCCAGGAATAGGTCCCTGCCTAGTACAATTAAGTTCCCCTGAATATTCAGTTATTTCAATTTGCCAATTTAAATTAGTCAGAAATAAGGCTTATTTTCTAACTTTACTTGGCCTTGGGTGTGGACAGTAAATGACAATTAAGTTTCTGGTATCAGTCTTTGAGTATATCTACATAAGCTTTTGTTTAGAGAGGCAAAAATGCAAATAACTTACTTTTAGCTACAGTTCTCCAGATATTTAAAGGAAACCTCCCCTTATTTCCTCTCAGAATAACTTCTAGGACACAGGGAGTTTCTTTTTCAAAAACCTTTTTTCTTTCTTTTAAATGGAGCAACAACCATGTTTGCTTTTTAGGTGTTGGCCAATACTGTCATGCCTATATTTCAAGTGACTCTCTTTTTACTTATGGTGACTTTATTAATGATCAGATTAAATGCTTGAATAATATCCTTCAGTTTATCCTGTAAATAGTAGCAGAAGAGATTTTAAAATTTCTCCTTTATTAGGCTTAAAATTTACTTTTAAACAGCATTCTTTTTGGATAGTGTTCATTTGCATACACAGAGGGATTATGGGAGGTCTCAGCAACTATTTCAGGGGACTGGCAGTATGCAAATTTTTACCTTGGCCTTTGTTAAAGCCAATTGCTTATGAAAAATATTGGATTCTCATATAACTTAATTTATATTAGACCTTGATTATATTGTAAAAAACTAATTTATTAAGCAATTAAAGTAGGCATCTTTATTGAAAAAGCAAAGTATGCAAACTTATACATTTGACCTATGAAGTATAGATGCCGTCCTACCCCCCAGCCTATTTGAAAAGCAGGCTGCCTGGGGCTTTTGTTTTTAAAATTCCCCTGTTGAAAAATCTGGTTCTGCTTAAGAAATATTTAGCAATTTTGCCTTGCCCTCCCTTAGAGGTTAAAACCTTTATAACATTTAAAATATATGTATATAAATAAAATATATTTATTAATTTTTATTTGATAAAGCTTTCCACGTGATTTCAAGTATATTAGATTGGCCTATTTCAAAAATATTTCTTTTAAGAAGAGAGAATAAATCCTTGAATCATTCCAGGGCCATTGGATGTCCCAAGGCCATCTTTCTGTTAAAGTCTTGAAATTTAACTTGGAAAGACTATCAAATATATATATATATATATATATATATCCCAAAGATCATATGATATACTTTTTGTAATCATTCTAAAAGATACCAATTAAATTTAAACTGGTTTTTATATTAAAAATTTGGTTGAGACCACAGAATTAATTCTCCTTATTTATTAGACCATATAAAATATTATACTTGAGGTTGAAATTTTATCACATATAAAGACTACAATATATTTTAAACTACTAATTTCTCCAGAGAAAATATAACAAATATTTTGTCAAAAATAAATTTCTATACTTTATGCATTTTGTTAATCACAACTATATAATTTCTCCCAACTTAATTTGAACTTTAAACTCCTAGAAGCCTTAAATTTTAGCTGGCAAGTTAAATACTTAGCATTTCTCAGATTAATAATAACTTCATATTTTTAAGAATATATTTCAAATAAAATACAAGACCTACTTACTTAATAGATTCAATTCTGTCCTCTAGGTTTTTCATATGAGGCAAACTCAGATTAATATTTCAGTATTTTGTCATTTTAAAATACCTAGATATTCAATACATTTTTATCTTTTAAAATCGCTACATTCTTTCCTCAGAGATAATCATCTAAGGTTTCTGTTTCTGGAAACTCGACTAGCGCCCCCTCTATCAATATACCTATACTTAGCACTGACAAGCTCTACCACAAATCCTTCATTTTAGTTATATCTATTTATCTATGTTTCAACAATTTTGAGATTTGAAAGCAAATTATTATTGTCCAAGGCATTTACTTTGGCAAATTCTGTAACAGAGACAACTTATTGACTTTTTAATAGCACTCTTGGGAGTGGGCATCCATTTTACGGGATCACCACGTGTCTCCCCACCCCCACATTCTGCTTGGTTTGGGGAAATTTAGCAAATGGTCTGGCCGCCCAGGTTTCTTTTTTTACTGAATTAAATTAAAGGCATGCTTAATAAACTAACAATAAACACATTAAAAACAAACAAAAAGGACAGATCAACAAACATATAGACAAGACTTAATAAATCACAGTTCTTTTCCTGGAAATTTCTCTCCATAGCATTGACTACCTTTTAAATTTATTTTAGCTAAACTCTGCCTGTCCCAAGGCGTCATATGGTAATTTTCAGACAAAGCATCAGAGAGTCTCCCTGCGAGAGTGTTAACAGCACCACCCTCTCCAGTTGCCTTTGAACTTCTCAACACCAGAAGTGGAGGATCTGACGGGGCTTTTTAGTAATTACAGCTTTTGATCCCCAATACGAATTAGGTATTTTGCAATTTGAACAAGACCTCACATAGTTAAATATGAAAAGGGCACTCTTTTTCCTTGAGCCTGATTTAAGAGAGTACCTTTTGACATTTTAATTTTTTTTATAATTTTGACTTTTAACCGAATTCTTTTCCATTATAGCCTGGCTTGAAAAAGATGTTCCTGCCCACTCTAGATTGTGAATTCCAAAGCTTGGCATGGACTTTATGTGTAGTGAATCTCCCCACCAAATTTACTGGTGATCCCCACCTTTACCAGTGGACCTCTTCCTTCGCTCAGGCAAATAATCTTCTTCTCCAGATGTCCCTCTGAAGTATGGTAGCAACCATACTTGGGTAAAAATTGCTGTTTAATATTTTAACCTTGCTGTTTTGGGTTCTGTACTCATTTAAAAGTTATTTTGATTTTCTGAACTTATGTATGACTGAAAACTCCATTGATGGTGGTTTGAATATCCCATTGATTGTGATCTCACTGGTCATCGAAGCACATTCCTCTGGGACCCAGGACAGATAGTGATCCTAAATTGTCTCAGTAGCTACAGATAACTGAGTTTCAGTTGACTCAGTGGTCCCAGAATCTGGACAGCACAATTATTCTAAATTGTCCAGGTGGTCCCAGATAATGCGTTTCTGTTAATTCAGTGATTCATAGATACTTTAGATAACTAAGTTGCTCAAATTCTGCTTCTGTAAAAAATGCTTTTTCACGAAACAGGTTCCTCATTCCAGACCCAAAGATGTAATCAATACTTTTGTGATATTCTGCCAATATAAGCCTGATGTGGTAAGCTGTTTGGGGCTGTGAGGTCTGGAGCGCTTTTGCTCCCTCGTATGCCGTCGGCTTTTAATAAATGACTCCATAATTCAACCTTTTTTTGAGGCGTCCTTTGCAAGATGGGGTTTACACTACAACACCTCATTGAGGCACCATAAATGCCGCAGTCTTTTTGCAGCAAGGGTTCAAGAAACTGGAGAAGGGCTGCACATAAATGAATAGAGACTAGACAAGAAATATAAATTTGGAAGGCATGTTGGGGGAACTAGGCGGAGGCCACACATCTAGTGAAGTGGGCTTCCCAAATCTCCAGACCCACTGCTTTTTAGTAACACATTTTGACCTTTAGCAAAGCAGATATACACATCAAAGGTAAGGTTTGGTAAACAATAAAGGATTATCAGGTTGGGGGAATTTCCCTCGGCAGTTTGCAGCAGGTAATAATATGCAGATCTTCAGCCCTGCTGAAGACGTCCATCAGCCTTCTGACCAACTTCTTGCATTTATTATTCTAACTACTGTCCTTAGCCTCCAGCACAAAGGGAAACACAAAGGTCAATGATAGCACATTAAGGAAGAAATATTCCTGGCTAGGAACACATTTGTGTTAAATAAGTGCAAACAAATGAAAGTGAATTAGTATATCAGAACATTTAGATTCTTTCTGGTTTGTCTGGAGAGATGAGTGCTATGAATCTTAGTTTGTTCTCAAATTACTTTACCAATATTGATGCTGTTATGTAACAGATGATAACTATGAAAATTACATTAGGCAGAAAAACACATAAAACATGATGGGGTTTTTTGCATCTTTTCAGCTAGATTGATGTGACTGCCAGTAATGACCCTATCCTCCAGTTTTATCTATTCAAATATTAGCTGGTCTTTTACAATAAAAAATCAGAATGACTGTTTATTTTGAAAATGCATATGGGTTATTAACAAGATGGTCAATTTAGGGGTCTTATGTAAAAAATATATAGTATATATTTAAAGTAAAATTAAAATTCATAATGTATTATTCATGGAATAATTTAGGACATCATCATACCTTCAATACTTTAAGCATAACCCTTGCTGGTTTGGCTCAGTGGACAGAGCGTCAGCCTGTGGACTGAAGAGTCCCGGGTTCAATTCTGATCAAGGGTACATGCCCGGGTTGCGGGCTCATTCCCCAGCAGGTGGTGTGCAAGAGGCAGCCAATCAGTGATTCTCTCTCATCATTGATGTTTCTATCTCTCTCTACCACTCCCTTCCTCTCTGAGATTAATTAAAAAATATTTTAAAAAATACCTTAAGCATATACAGCAGCCTCAGAACTATGAAAATATCTTTAAACAGCAAGTTATGAGTGAATCATAATATCTTAATGAAAATAATTTACCACTTTAATCTTGTAGGCAAGCCATAAATCCATTATATTAAGGGGTTATCTCATAAGAACATGAAACTGGTGATTACAGTTTAATAAGACAACTCTATAAAATGATCCTAAAGATGAAATTTGAAGAAGTTTAAAAATGCTTCTCTAGAGCATTTTTTGCTTTCCTCAGTATCATTAAAACTTTATATTAGGACCAATATAACACATTTAGGATTGATTATTAAAATCAAAAGGAAATGAATTAGTTTCTGTATGTTGTTATTTGAGTTATAAAAAGAAATATGGCCCTAGCCAGCCATGGGCAAACTACGGCCCGCGGGCCGGATCCGGCCCGTTCGGCTATTCTATCCGGCCCGTGGAGCCGAAAGAGCGGAGGGTTCTCTTGCTCTCCCCTCCGCTCCTTTACTTTGAATTTATATTAGTTCACACAAACACTCCATCCATGCTTTTGTTCCGGCCCTCCGGTCCAGTTTAAGAACCCATTGTGGCCCTCGAGTCAAAAAGTTTGCCCACCCCTGCGCCAGTTTGGCTCAGTTGTTGGAGTGTCAGCCCACAGACTGAAGGGTCTCAGGTTTGATTCCCTCCAAGGGCATGTACCCCGATTACACCTAGATCCCTGGCCCTAGTCAGGGTGCATGTGGGAGGCAACCAATTGATGTTTCTCTCTCATTGATGTTTCTCTTTTTCTGTCTCTCCCCCTCCCTTCCACTCTCTCTAGAAATCAATGGAAAAAATATCCTCGAGTGTGGATTAGCAAACAAACAAACAAACAAAAAAGAAATATGTATTTCTTCTGTCACATTTACAAATATCTCTATGAATATAATTTATAAATTTTATTCCATATTTCCATGAAACAGGTCTTAATATTATATTGTAATGCCACACAACAAAAACTAATAAATAAATATTGTGTTATCTCTTTTTCTCCTATTTTGTGTCAAAACATACAACTTTTGATCACAGCAATAGTGACTTGCTGCCAAAATGATCAACTCCTTGTGTGATCAGTCCTTCATCTCATAATTGGAAAAGTCTCTCTGTGCCATCCAGGGAGCTGATTCATGACAAAAGTTGACAAGCTGTTAGATAGCCATTCTTTATCCTGTTCAGGGTCTTGCTGGGACTAATTGGGACAAGGGTAGTTGCCCGAGTTTTAACTCTTTTAAGAAAATCTAATGAGTCAGGAAAAAATTACAATTTCTATATTATTTTGTTGAGGGCTGATTTAATTCACTTTTGATTTCTGTGTTCCAGCTTATCACATAAACGTGTAGACAGTGTGGCTCAGTGATTAAGCATCAACCTATGAACCAGGAGGTCACAACTCAATTCCTGGTCAGGGTACATGCCCAGGTTGAGGGCTCAATCCCCAGTGTGGGGCATGCAGAAGGCAGCCAATCAATGACTCTCTCTCATCATTGATGTTTCTATCTCTCTCTCCCTTGCCCTTCCTCTCTGAAATCAATAAAAATATATTTAAAAAAACAAGTCAGCGTTCTATGATCTAAATATATCAATCATGAAATATTTCAATCATAGTATTCAAGGGTGTATTGGCTTGATTTTTAGAGTAACATTTTCCTCAGTGCAAAAAAAAAAAAAAGCAAAAACTCAAAAAGAATGTGGTGGATACACTGCTTACTAAGAATACCTCTATTTATGCAGATCTTTAGGGTCTTCAAAGCCCTTCTAAATTTATAGCCAAAATGTTGATAAAAGGGCTGTAATATTATTCCATTTTCTAACCATAATTGAGCTATTTCATTTGATGCTCAAAACAACATTATGATATAGATAGAGCAGGTATTATTGTTACTCTTTTACAAGTGGGAAAACTATGATTCCAAGATGTCAAATGATTTGCTCAGGATCACAAAGAGGCCAGTCTAGAAGCAAACTTATGTTTCCTGGATCCTATCAATTTCCCTCCTGACATGCCATATATCTTCTAAGATGATCATGAATAATGATTGACCTTAAATCACTTGTTTATTTTGGAAAGCATATTTCTCCCTGGATCCCCAGCTGATGGACACCAGCCCTCTGCCCAGGATCTTGGACTTATGGTTAACAGGAGGGGAACAGGTGGCTGCTTGGCTATCAGGCATTGCAGAAAGACTGGGACGCTTTCTTTTGGAAAAGGTTTCCAGGCTCAGAGTTGCCAGGCATTTTAAAAAGGGGAAAAAAACAAATTCCCCTCTGCAGCAAATGGAAAAAGAAACACCAAAGTCAGTATTTAGTGTTCCAGATGCAGGTGTCATTCTGAAGATAATTTGTTGTTATTTTTAGAAAGAGAAATACAACTTCAGCTCTGTATACTAAAACAATGGTCTCGGTGGAAACAAAGATGGTAGCATAGGTAAATGCTGATACTCGGATCCTCCAGCAACCACATCAAAAATACAACTAACATACAGAACAACCATCCTTTAGAACCGCCTGAAATCTGGCTGAATGGAAGTTCTACAACTAGATAATTAAAGAAGAAAACACATTGAGACTAGTAGGAGGGATGAATGCGTGGAATGGCTGGTCCAACAACCACGTGTGGCATTTTTTTTAATCAGGAGGGATATCTTGGCTGCAGAGGCCTCCTGTGAAGAGCAAGGAGTCCCAGCCCTATACTAGACCCCTCAGCCCAGGGTTCCAGTCCTGGGAAGAGAAGTCATGAGTGACATGAAGGCTGCTGGAGTCCTAGGAAGTTCCTCTTAAAGGGATAGACTCACTTCCTCTGAGCTCCAGCACTGTGGCAGCAGCTTGAAAGGATCCAGAGACAGAGGGAGGAAATAAATTGTGTGGCATCAAGGCAAGAACTTGGGAGGAGCTTTTTCCCAGCCAAAAGTCCTGGGACATCCCCCCTGCCCCACCCACTACCATAGAGCTGACTGGCAGGCACCATATCTGATCAACCTGGCCCTCACTGTTCACCCTACCCTAGTGATTCCCTGAGATCCCACCCCACCTAATTTGCAGCCCCACCCAAGTTGTCTGAGTGTCTTTTCCATATGAATGGCCTATTCTGGCTCAGGCTTCAGACTTTCCTAAAATCCCTCAAAGCAGCAGCTGGACTCAGTGTGCCCATATCTCTTGATAAGTGGCCTCAGGCCCAGCACTAGCAACAGCTTTCTAAGGTTCACAACTTAGCCTCTCCTAGGCATCTCTAAGCCAAACACAGGTAGAAGCCATCTGCAGATCACTCTGTATCTTGTGCCAGGTGGTCTTAAACAGGACACAGGCAGTGGTTAACTTTGCACCTCCCAGGAGGCCCCAGAGCCAGAGCACTCAGTGGACAGCTTCATACCACACTAGATTACAACTCTATAGTATCCACAAGCAGCATAGTCAAGGGGAGAATTCAGTGAGCACCAAAACCCTATGAAGCAAGTCCTACTCCATAGGGTGTCTCTTGCACAGCAGCTCTTCCATTGTAGTTGCAGCTGGCCCTCACAGCCAGTTGGCTTGGGAGTCAGTTCCTCCCAGTGATGCCAAAAGCAATCAAGGCCCAACTACAACAAGACAGTGCACACAACCTACACAGGGACCCACCTAAAGTGCCCAGTTCAGGTGACTGGGGAGGCTGAGCCACTGGGCCTTACAGGATACCTACTACACAAGATCACATTATGGTTTCCAAGAGACATAGCAGCTCTACCTAATACAAACACAGAGAAGCAGCCAAAACGTGGATAGAAAAAAAACATGTCACAAATGAAAGAACAGAAGAAATCTCCAGAAAAAGAACCAAATAAAATGGAAGCAAGCAGACTACTGGATATAGAGTGCAAAACAATGGTTATAAGGTTGCTCAAGGAAATTAATGAGAGCCTCATGGACCTTAGTGAGGATGTCAAGAAACTTAGTGAGAATTTCAAGGAAATTAGTATCAACATCAAGGACATGAAAAAGGACCAGTCAGAAATTGGTGGAAGGATACACTAACTGAAATGAAGAATAATTTACAGGGAAGCCACAGTAGACTAGAGGATGCTGAGAAAGCAAAAAAACACCTAATCAGAAGCGCAAAAAGAAAACATAATCCAAAAACATGAAGATAGTGTAAGGAGACTCTGTGACAACTTCATGTGTACCAACATTCACATTATGAGGGGTGCTGGAAGGTGAAGAGAGGCAGCAAGAAATTAAAAATCTATTTGAAGAAATAATGACAAAAAACCCTTCCTTACCTGGTGAAAGAAATAGGCATACAAGTTCAGGAAGCACAGAGTCCCAAACAAGAGGAATCCAAAGAGGACCACACCAAGACACATCAGAATTAAAATGCAAAAGGCTAAAAACAAATAGAGAATCTTAAAAGCAGCAAGAGAAAAGCAAGAAATATTCAAAGTGATGAAAAGCAAGAACCTACAACCAAGATTAGTCTACCCTGCAAAGCTATCATTTAGAATTGAGGGTCAGATGAAGAGCTTCACAGATAAGAAAAAGCTAAAAGAGTTCATCACCACTAAGACAGTATTAAATGAAATGTTGAAGGGTATTCTAGAAGAAGAAGGAGAAGGAACAGGATGAGAAGAAGAAGAAGGAGAGAAAGATAAAAAAATATGAACAATAAAATGGCAATAAATGCCTATTTATCAACAGTTGAATCTACAAATAAATGAACAAGGCATCAAACTGATGAATCAAATAAAACCAGAGGCATGGAAACATGAACAGACTGATGAATCTCAGAGGGAAGGAGTAAGGAGGGGTGGGAAGAGATTAACCAAAGAAGTCATATGCATATATGCATTACCTGTGGACACAGACAATTAGGTAGTGAAGTCCTAGGGTGGGCAGGATCTGGGTGAAGGAGGGCAAGAGGAGAGGGGAAAGGGAGGATGTCTGTAATACTCTCAACAATAAAGATATTAAAAAATAAAACATTTAAAACACACCAAAAGACAAAAACAAAAAAACCATGTCCTTATCCATGAGGGACACTGATGCAGAAGCAAGTAGAAGCCACCCAAAGTCTGTCATTCCTACAGGACTAGGTAATGCTTAAGTAAATAATTGGTTTCCATCAGACAACTCAAAGTTTAGTCAAGTACAAACAGGACTGCTGCCAACCTTTTTAAGTCAACACTGATATCTAAAATAAAACACAAGATGACTAACACACACTGGTACTATAATAAAAAATATACTGTATTGTGAAAGAGCTCCTAGCCAAGAGATGTTCTTGGGCTTTTTACGTGGGCATCTGTTGATTAGTGAGAAGAGTAAGTCCCCTAAACATTTTAAAAATTATTTAATTCAATAAACTTTTGTTTTGAGCACTTACTCTCAGGAACTGTGAATGATAAAAGAATTTACCCTACTTTCAACTTAACAAGTTAGTTTTTTACAGTTTCATAGAAGCTGGCAGACATACTAGTAATGAGACTCCTGAGTCAGAGACACAGACTTACAGTAGTAGCAGCAACCAGTGTCAGCATTTGAGAGGAACTCTGACCTTGGCAAATCAGGTCTTTTATACTCAACAGCAAACACACCTGCTTATTACTGTTGAGGTAGATAGACACTTCCTCACTCTTTCAAAGCAGTTTGCTACACAGACATCCTTGAAAAATAGTCCAGAACAAAGGCAGTCAATGCCTCTACCTGGAATATGTATATAATGTGAGAAATTCATTGAGAATTATCTCCCAACACTTATTCTTTAGCAGACACTGTGAGAAATGCTAAGGATATAAAGATTAAAAGAAGGAACATGCTATCTTGTTTCTGATAAATCTAATATTGTTAATAAATTTAACCATGACATTGAACTCCCAAATTCTGTCCATAGAAAATGTGGGAAGTTCAGTTTGTTCAGTATCCATCCTTAACTTGATTCTTATAATAATAAAAAATTGGTGGAAGGCAGAAAATACAAGCCTATGTGCAATGTAATACTGCACTTTTAACTTTAAAAGACAAAGAAATACTTATGCAGAGGAAAAAAGACTAGATGGCAATATCAATATACCAAAAAATTATCCAAAAAATATTAACGATGATTTTCTCTACGTGAGGGAATAGGAGAGATCTTTCCTCCGTCCTTCTCTCCTTCCCTGCCCTTCCCTACCTTTCCTTCCTTCCTTCCCCTCTTTCTTCCATCATTCCTTCTTCCACATTAAGATTAATGAAGAAAAGAGAGTAGGATAGGGAACAATTAGAATTAACAAAAGAGTTCATTTTCTTTACTTAAAAATATATATTAACATGGTTTTTAAAATCAAAGAAAGTTTGAGAAGATATGAGTGGGAGAGTGTAAATAAATATTCCTTTCACTTCTATCTACCTGCCCTCAAATAATTCTTCTTCAGAGGTAACCTCTGTTACACATTTTTTGCATTTAAATATATAATTTGCATGAACAAATATATATGTGTACTAGTATTTGTGTGTGTCTTTCCTTCTCTTTTTTAATTTTGTACCTTTATTAGCAAGTTATCATGAAGAATTTTCTATATGTATCACTACATACACTATCTTTCTTTTTTTTTTTTACATACACTATCTTTATTACTCTTTTCAGATGCTTAACATTCCATTGTCTGAATGTACTACAATTTATCTAACATTTCCCCTAGTGATGGGTACTTACGTTGTTTCTAATCTTTGCTACCACTAACATTTCTGCAGGGAATATATCTCAAGTACATTTATGTATACATATGAGTATACTTGTGAGTTAGTGTCTTAGAATGAAATTGCTGAGTCTAAGGCAGGGGTGGGCAAACTTTTTGACTCGAGGGCCACAATGGGTTCTTAAACTGGACCAGAGGGCCGGAACAAAAGCATGGATGGAGTGTTTGTGTGAACTAATATAAATTCAAAGTAAAGGAGCGGAGGGGAGAGCAAGAGAACCCTACGCTCTTTCGGCTCCGCGGGCCAGATAGAACAGCCGAACGGGCCGGATCCGGCCTGTGGGCCGTAGTTTGCCCAGGGCTGGTAAAGCATGGACAGTAAAATTTTTATATTTTTTGTCCTAAGGGCTTGCACCAGTTTGATACTCACCAAAATACATGTGAGAGTCTCTTACTCGCAAAACTCACCCATGCTTTTTAATAATTGTCAATCTGTAGACTTTTTTAAAGAAATGGTCCTGTGGTTTTAATTAATTTAACTTCTCTTATTATGAACTAATCATAATATTCTAGCTATAATATTTTAAAAGATATTTAGATTATTATTATCAAGTTCTTACAGTATATTCTGTTGAGCCTGGGCAAATAATTAAACAGGGCACAGATGACAGCTAGGTTAGGGATGGCAGTCACAAAGCAGGAGTACTGCTCTTCCCCCTTCATGTCAATAATCTTCGGTTTTATTTCTGAGGATGAATGGACACTCAGGATCCTTCTCATCACAACTCTGGGGTGTGCCATAATCCAATCAGAGTTGATGTCTGAGCTTATACTATTTGCCATACTTGTTTTAGATGGCTTATAACTAAATAAAATAAAGGGACAAAAGCCCAAGCTGTGGCATCTCACATAACAACTAATTTAAAATAAAGAATTCTTCTGGCATGAATCTCTGTAGGATTCACACTGTGTAACATGGCTAGTTTGGCTGACATGTTTTTCTTTTTCAGAGAATTATTAGATATATATTAAGCTCCAGTTATACACAGATGGAAGGAGCTGGTTAGCTAGTGTACCATTCACAGGTGGCTTTCTTTTCTGGCTTCCTTCCTCTCTGAGTACTCCCTTCCCCTTCCAAATAAACTACTTACATTCAAATTCTTTTCTCAGGTTTCTTCCGGAACCCAAACTAAGACACAAATTTTATCTGACTTAAGAGATGTGAAACCGAAGCAAGAGTGGCTGGACAGGGAAGCCTAACCCTGGCTGTTGGGGGAGCAAACTGGCACAGCACACAGAGGTTGTTGACCTCTCCTGCTTTCAGACTCCTTCCTGTATCATCTTTTCATTGTAACCTTCACAAATGTAATATCAAAGTAATTCTTTAAAAATATTAAACCCTTTAAGACGTACAACTTTTGTTGTACAAATTTGTTTTGCAATGTGAGACTTCTGGAAACTCCATTCAGGGACAGATACTGGACCCCCACCCCTTGCACATACCTAATCTCCCTCCAAATATAATGGCCATAGCTCTCCTTGCTTCAAGTGAGTGATTCATGGCTTCGCTCCTCTGGATGGTCTGCCATCTACCTACCCTCAACACTCAGAGTATTACTGGGAAAAGGCAGGCATCTGCTGATGGCTGGGAACCCAAGAACAAAGCTTGTATGTACTAGTAGAAGCAAATTTGGTTCTGACAGATTTACTTCAGAGAATGGATGTACTGTAATGTATCCAATTAATCCCTATTGCTGGATATTTAGGCATATAGAGTTATTGTTTAGAGTTGAAAACATAAGGACTATAATATTGACACTGTTTTTGTGTGTGACTTGAGGTACTAGTTTCTTTCCCTAATAGTCAGACCTCATTCATAGACAATTAACACAGCTCTCTACTTTCTCACCACTGAAGCAACTCAGTCAAAATCCATTCAAAGAGGAAGAACAAGTCCTCTGAAATTTCAGTTGGAAATAAAAGATTTTATAAAGGAGAAAAATACTCCACACTCCGAAGTTCTATGTTGGAAGCATTCTTAGTGTTACTAGGGCCAACCCATATGCCAATGGAAAAACCAGCCAGTTTCTGGGGATTTGCATCTAGAGATCAGGAGCAGGACTTGGAGCCACTTTTATCCTTAGGAATATTATTGAAGGACAAAGTGTTGAGATTTGCTCTGAACTCTATAATTCTAGAATCCAGGAGATCCAAGTGATCAAATTAGAGAAATGGCTGGATGACAGCTTGCTATACTTAGGAGATGCCCTTCCTGAGTACAGCACTGCTGATGTTAATATGAAGCCAAGACTACAAGAATTGAGCCAAGAAGTTCCTGTTAATTGCCTGAAAATAAAAATGAAGCCTAAGGGCTGGTCCAAATTCTGGGAGCATCCAAAGCTTAATATTAAGGGAATCAGATTTGATCTTTATTTAATTGAAGAGCAAATGAGAGAAGCTCAGAAGTGGAGTTAGCCATGACTTGAGTTTGATATAATGAGGAAATATGATACTTCAAAAATTAAAGCTGCAATATGGAATGATATTGAAGTGTCAGAAAAATCTTGATTTGAAATGTATTTAACTCCTTGCAAATGATATACTGACTGTCAGATATTTTTTTCAGAGGCCAATTTAATTTCATATATAAGGACATAGTCATTAAATCAACTAAGCATTCATTATTTTATGAGTCTGTTAAAAAATTAAATTGGCACATAAGCTTATTGCTTTAAAAAGAGAAATATACAAAAAAAAATAAAAAATAAAAAATAAAAATATATATATATATATATATATATATATATATATATATATATATATATTTGTCAAACAAAGGTGCAAAATTGATACTCAAAAGAGGCAAAAACAAACAAACAAAAAAAAGAATCCGGCAATGTAGCAGGATACAAAATTAACACCCAGAAATTATGACCTTTTTATATACCAATAATGAATTCATAGAAAGAGAAACAAACAAACAAAATTCCCATTTACTATTGCACCAAAAAAATTAAGATACCTAGGAATAAACTTAACTAAGGAGGTAAAAGACCTGTACTCGGAAAACCACAGGACATTGAAAAAAGAGATAGAAGAAGACATAAACAAATGGAAGAACATACCATGTGCTTGGTAGAATCAACATCATTAAAATGTCCATACTACCTAAAGCAATCTACAGATTCAATGCAATCCCCATTAAAATACCAATGGTATATTTCAAAGATCTAGAACAAACTCTCCAAAAATTCATCTGCAATAAAAAAAAAAAAGACCCTGAATAGCCACAGCAATCCTGAGAAAAAAGAACAAAGTTGAAGGGATCACAATACCAGATATCAAGCTATATTACCAAGCCATGGTTCTCAAAACTGCCTGGTACTGGCATAAGAACAAACATATAGACCAATGGAACAGAACAGAGAACCCAGAAATTGACCCAAACCATTATGCTCAATTAATATTTGACAAAGGAGGCAAGAGCATACAATGGAGTCAAGAGAGTTTCTTCAAAAAATGGTGTTAGAAATATTGGGCAGATAAATAAAAAAAATAAAAAAAATGAAACTACACCACCAACTTACACCATACTCAAAAATAAACTCAAAATGGATAAAGGGCTTAAGTGTAAGACAAGAAACCATAAAAATCTTAGAAGAAGCTATAGGCAGCAAAATCGCAGACAATTGTCGTAGCAATATCTTTATTGACACAACTCCTAGGGCAATATAAACTAAGAATAAAATAAACAAATGGTCTATATCAAAATAAAAAGCTTTTGTGTAGCAAAAGAAGCCATCAACAAAACAACAAGAAAGCCCACTGCATGGGAGAACATATTTGCCAATGATATCCTATCTAATAAAGATAGAATATGCAAATTGACTATCACTCCATGACAAAGATGATGGTGCCCACAGCCAATAAAGAGGGAATATGCAAATTGATGTGACAAAGATGGTGGTGGCTGGGCTGGAACACTTGCGTCGTCATCATGGCAATGAGGCAGGCATTCCTCCCCACCCTGAACACTCCAGGCCTCTGGGCAGCGCACGCACACAGGCACGGAGCAACCAGGGCAGGGCAGAATGCCTGCTATGAGGAGGGTGTGGGGGGTGGAAGGAGCTATAGGAGGGTGGCAGGGCTGGAGTGAAGACGGAAGGCGGCTCTGGCCGGAGTGAAGGCAGAAGGTGGTGGCCAGAGCGAAGGCCTGGGTCCTGGGTGCCTGAGGGAAGCTGGTGTCAGCAGCCAGGGAAAGGAAGGCCTATTCTTGCACAAATCTTCGTGCGTCAGGCCTCTAGTTTACAATAAGGGTTTAATCTCCAAAATTTACAGAGAACTCATACAACTTAACAAAAGGAAGATAAATGATCCAATCAAAAATGGGCAAAGGATCTAATTAGACACTTTTCGAAAGAGGACATACAGAAGGCCCAGAGACATATGAAAGCATGCTCAACATCACTAATCATCTGAGAGATTACAAATCAAAACAACAATGAGGTACCATCTCACAACTGTCAGAGTGGTTATCATCAACAAATCAACAAATGACAAGTGGTGATGAGGATGTGGAGTAAAAGGAACTCTCCTGCACTGCTGGTGGAAATGCAGACTGGTACAGCCACTGTGGAGAACAGTATGGAGTTTCCTCAAAAAGTTAAAAATGGAACTCCCATTTGACCCAGTAATCCCACTTCTAGGGATATACCCCCAAGAAGCCAGAAACACCAATAAGAAAAGATATATACACCCCTACGTTCATAGCAGCACAATTTACAATAGCTAAGGTTTGGAAACACCTCAAGTGCCCATCAGCAGATGAGTGGATTAAAAAACTGTGGTACATCTACACAATAGAATACTATGCCATTATAAAAAAGATGGAACTTTTACCATTTGCAACAGCATGGATGGAACTGGAGAGCATTATGCTAAGCAAAATAAGCCAATCAGAGAAAGATAAATATCACATGATCTTAGCGGCGGCAGGCTGAGTGGTGGCAGCAGGCGGAGTGGCAAGCGATGAGTGGCAGTGGGCAGGGTGGTGAGCTACTCACGCACAATTTCGTGGGCTGGGCCTCTAGTAATAATATAATAAAACTAATTTGTCATTCAACAAAATTTTTAAAACTGTATGGTTTTAATTATTATTATTTTATTTTGAGAGTTCGTTTATTAAAGTTGGGGAGAATGAAACAAGGTAGGTCATGGAAGAAGCAACAGGAGGGCCTAGGTGGGACTGCTTTAGCTTACTGGGAAGTCAGAGAAAAGGGGGCCTTGGAGACAGATGTGTGTGTGGGAGGGGGGTTAGCCTGCTGGTTGCAAGTCTTGTGGGGACCCTTAGAGTTTAGGAGATGCATGCCTGTGGGGAAAGAAGAGAAGGAAGGGAAGGCACAGGTGTGCTTCTAGGAGGAAGAGTACTTATAGTGTGTCTTTTACTTGAGGGTTTTTATCTCTCTCTTGCAGGCCAGAATCTTAGGGGAGGTCTCAGGGGAAGATCTCAATAGAATATTTGTCAGTTTTTCCAGGTGTGTCCTTTATGGGGCATGGTCTCTATTGATTGGTCAGTGTCAGGGCAGCAGGTCATTAGTCATTGAAGCTGGTCCTGGCATTGCCCACCTAGTTTTTTGTTCATTTGTTTGTTTTTAATTGATTTATTTTATTTTATTTTTTCCCTCACCATTTATCCCCTCTATGCCCTCTTTCACCTCCATCCCTTTCCCCCACTGCAATCACCACGCTATTGTCCATTAAAACTGTATCATTTTAATTATTTTTAACAATCGCTTTTATTGTTAAGAATGTCTTGGTATGCATGGTAAACTATATAGTTACCCTAGTTAGGGCAATGTCTCTTTGCAGGAATAAGTCTAAGGCTCAGGAACTGAAATCCCTGGTTGCCCAAGCCAGCTGGGAGCCCTTCTATGAAGTCAGGCCTCAGCAGCACAAATGCTCAGCTCCTACCTGCCCTGGGGTTGTCTGTATTTAGACCTCTCCTGACTGAAGCCTCCCTTGGCACAGTGGTAGGCAAACTGTGGCTAGCAAGCCAGATGTGGCTCTTTGGCCCCTTGGGTGTGGCTCTTCCACAAAATACCACATGCAAGTGTGCACGTACAGTGCGATTAAAACTTCGTGGCCCATGCGCAGAAGTCGGTTTTCAGCTCTCAAAAGAAATTTCAATCATTGTACTGTTGATATTTGGCTCTGTTGACTAATGAGTTTGCCGACCACTGCCTTGGCACATGGCTCTATCAAAAGAGGAGCTTGAGAGAAATACTGATCTAACTTTGTCTCTCCAAGGCCAGACTCCCAGTCCATAGCAGGGGTAGGTCACACACCCCTGAGCCCTTCATTAATTAAAGGGCAGGTGGTGGGCAGGTCTTCCCTTCCTGTATTGGGCCTCCCATAGGAGGTAAGGAGAGTGGAGAAAGTATGCCAGTGAAAAACAGGCAAGAATCCCACGAAAACCTTGCCTTGGAAACATTGGCAAAAAATAAAAAGTTTGAAGGCCAAATATAAGAAAAAATTAATTAGGGCATCGGTTGCAGATCCTTGCTGAGAGTTTCTAAGCTGAGTTTGAAAGCAATTGAGGATAGTAACGGACATACAATTTCTCTCATAATCCATTTGATTTACTCAAAGGTCTTGCTGCACAAGTTACATTTAACTCCAATGTTTTCCTAACTACAAAAATCTGAAAGTCTACTTTCACAGAGTGGAATGTCCTGCTCCACCCTAAAATAGCAGAGTTCAAAGGTTCTGAGCCATTTCCATTTCTCACAATTTCTATCTGTCAGAAGTGGAAACTTTAGGCTAGATGAGTTATGATTACTTCGAAGGAAAACAAAAATGAGATAAAGCTAAAAAGTTATCAATAACTTTATCAGTAAAGTTAAATAAATCACAAGTAAATCCTACATTAAAAGGAAAGAAAAAATCAAATGCACCCTTCATCATGTCACTTTTACAAAATTATTTCCTTTAGGGTATACGATTTCTGAGACATTTCTTCTGCAGGCTTTCCATAATAAAGCCCAACCAACATCTCCATCTTTATGTTCTCCCAGGTCTTAATCATACACTGTCACTTTTGTCACCTAGGCTCCTCGCTGTTTCTCAAATATTTGTGCCTTATCTTGCTTTTCCCAACTGGAAGCCCTGCTCCTGACAATTTTAGTTCTATTGAAATACTCACCTTTCTTCAACTATCAAGTGTAATCTCTCTTCTACTATAAAGTCTTCTTGGATAACAGTAATTTTTCATTTTTGGAAACTTACATCACTTTTTTTTTAAACATATTTTTATTGATTTCAGAGAGGAAGGGAAAAGGGAGAGAGAGATAGAAACATCAATGATGAGAGGGAATCATTGATCGGCTGCCTCCTGCACATCCCCTACTGGGGAGCGAGCCCACAACCTGGGCATGTGCCCTTGACTGGAATTGAAACCTGGACCCATTCAGTCCACAGGCCAATGCTCTATCCATCGAGCCAAACCAGCTAGAGCAATTTACATCACTTTTCAACAAATCACACCACCTCTGGTCATCCAAATTTTCTTATCTGCAAATGATGACACCATCTATTTCTTAGTAGTTTTATGAGGACTGACTAAGACAATACACACTTGTGACTAATTACCAATAAATGTTGGCCATTGCATTGGGGGAAAGAATGATATTGTAGAGGGTGCTTTGGGTCCATCAGCATTGGGTTCCAAAATCATTTAACTCCCAGAACTTGTGAAATGGGAATAATTACTTTCTCATAAAGTGCAGTGAAGACCAATAAAGAGAATGTAGGTAAAGTTTCTCTTGCCCCTAATACATTCAGCTTGGTTTTTTTCCTACTTATTGCCTTAGAGGCAATTCTTTCATTCACTCATTTCCTAAGCATTTCTTAAAGCTTGGGATACAACTATGAAAAGTCTCCTCTCCCATGACCTGGCAATGGCAGTGCAATGATGGGGATATTCAGAATGCTGATAGGAAGGGCACCTGATCCAGACTTGGGAGGTCAGGAAAGCTGGGAGTTGAGTGGGAATAAGGAGGATTATGATGGTCATGCATCCCATGTAGAGGTATACAGCACATGCAGAGGCCTAGATGTGGAGGACATGTTCCAGAACAAGTTCAACATGGCTTGACACAATGTGTACAAGACAGGCAGAGGATGTAATGTACCTTTGTAGACATATGTGTCCCATTGGTGTTCACAAAAATAGTCTTCTGAGAGCCTCAAAACAACCCAACAAGATGATCAAGGCAGATATAGTCATCCTCACTTTAAAGGTGAGCAAACAAATGTTTAGAAAGTATAAATGACCAATAGATTAAATAACTAATACAAGGTCAAAGCTAATTAATGGTGAGGACATGTGACAGTTACTAGTCTGCTTTCTGGGTCATTATTATACTAGTACTCATACTAGAGGCCTGGTGCACGGATTTGTGCACCGGTGGAGTCCCTCGGTGTGGCCTGCAGGGATCAGGCTGAAATCAGCAGTCCAATGCTGCCTGCCACTCCTGTCTGCTGCTTCTGCTCATCCCAGTTCTGCTGAGCCTGCTGCCGCTGCTCCACTGCGGTCTCCAGGCTGCAGCAGCCAGCTATGAGCTGTGTCTGGCATGATTGGTAAGCTGAGTGGAGATCCTGCTGTAGTAGGGCACTGACCACCAGGGAGCAGCTCCTGTGTTGAGTATCTTCACCCTGGTGGTCAGTGCACATCATAGCGACCAGTCGACTGGTCATTTGGTCATTCAGTTGTTCAGTCACTTAAATTTTTATACATATAGACTAGTGGCCCAGTGCATGAAATTCGTGCATGGGGAGGGGGTGTTCCTCAGCCCGGTCTGCACCCTCTGCAATCTGGGACCCCTCGAAGGATGTCCAACTGCCGGTTTACAGGGATTGGGCCTAAACTGTCAGTCGGACATCCCTCTCGCAATCCGGGACTGCTGGCTCCTAACCGCTCACCTGCCTGCCTGCCTGCCCGCCTGCTTGATTGCCCCTAACTATTCTGCCTGCTGGCCTGCTTGCCCCCAATTGCCCCCGACTGCCAGCCTGCTCACTCCCAACTGCCTCCCCTGCCAGCCTGTTCGCCCCCAACTGCCCCCCCTGCTGGCCTGCTTGCCCCCCACTCTCCCTTCCCATTGGCCTGCTCACCCCCAACTGCCCCCCTGCTGTCCTGATCACCTCCAACTGACCTCCACTGATGGCCTGCTTGCCCCCAACTGGCCCCCTGCTGGTCTGCTTACCCCCAATGCCCCTGCCCCCCACCAGCCTGATCACCCACAACTGCCCTCTCCTCTTGGCCTCTAACTGCCTCTACATCGGCCCCGCCACCATGACTTTGTCCAGAAGAACATCCAGAAGGTCTCTTGGAAGGTGTCCCAGTCTAATTAGCATATTACCCTTTTATTAGTATAGATAGAGGCCTGGTGCACGGGTGGGGGCTGGCTGGTTTGCCCTGAAGGGTGTCCCAGATCAGGGTGGGGATTCCCTTGGGGCATGGGGTGGCCTTGGAAAGGGGCCTGTAGTGGTTTCTAGGCTGGCCACGCCCCCAGGGGGTGAGGGTCCCCACTGGGGGTGCCTGGCCAGCCTGGGTGAGGGGCTGATGGCTGTTTGCAGGCTGGCCAAGCCCCCCAGTGATCCAGGCTCCCAGCCCTTCCTTTTTTTCTTTTTTCTTTTTTCAGCACCTCCTTGAGTGGAGGCCAGGGCCGGCTGGAAGCAGGCATCTGGGATTTATTTATCTTCCATAATTGAAACTTTGTATCCTTGAGTGGAGGCCAGGGCTGGCTGGAAGTTTGGGTTGTTCCCGGCAACTCAGGCTCTCAGCCCCTTCTTGAGTGGAGGCCAGGACCGGCTGGAAGCAGGTATCTGGGATTTATTTATCTTCTATAATTGAAACTTTGTAGCCTTGAGCAGAGGCCAGGGCTGGCCAGGGTGGGCGGGAAGCTTGGCTTCCTCCATCGCCAGGGGCAACCCAAGCTTCCTGCTGGCTCCAGCTCCTTGGCCACCACCATCTTGGTTGGGTTAATTTGAATACTCGCTCCTGATTGGGTGGTGGGTGTGGCTTGTGGGTGTAGCAGAGGTATGGTCAATTTGCATGTTTCTCTTTTATTAGATAGGATTCCCTTATTTCCAAGCTAGATTATGAGAGTGTTGAGACCAAATTATGTCTTAAAATTTTACTTTTGAATCTCTCACAGTGAAAGTCAACTAGCAGGTGCTCAGTAAATGTGTGCTGATGGTCACATGAGCAGATTCATGTTCTATAACTTAGTGAGGAGAGAGAGAAAAATAACAGCAAGATAAGAGCACATATCTGAATAACTAAATAAATGAAGTAAAGTTAAGCCCTATTCGAAACCATTACAATGCCTCTACATTACAGTTAAATAATAGGTAAATAAATGATGCTCCATTCATACTCTATAACACTGTGCAGCTATGGCACTGATCTGAATAGAGCTTTATAAGTGGTGAAAAACAAAGTGCAAAATAGTGTGTACTTTATAGTATCTTTTGTATAAAAATGGTGAGGGAGAGGATACTGAATGGAGAATTAGGAAGAAATGTGTGACATCCCATCACTGGGCAGTATTTCTGCCATAGGGATACAATAGCTGTAAGTAGCCTTAAGAACCCCCATGATGGTATAATGTAGTAAAATAATTAGGAAGCAATGAGTTTTCAATATTTATTAGCTTTGTTTTTAATATATTTAATTGAATGTTTATATTATTTTATTTTTATTATAAGTATCTTTAACGTCTAAAAATTTAAGTTAGCACACTGCTGTTCCTCTGGGAAGAGAAGGCCATCTTAGGTTGATAGGACATTACAGAATGTTCCCTATGATAGAAGCATGTTAAGAAATCTTCCCTTCTCATGAATTTTGATAAGAGAGTATCAATACTTAATTGGCAAAGTGGGCCTTCTGACTTTACCCTGGATAAAGAGAAATGAATAATCCTTATAGATCACAATTCAAATTTCAACATCAAATGGTTTTTAAAACCACACAGAGAGAGGTACCCTGATGTCCCTTTCAGCTCAAACATTCTAACAATTTAAGGTTTTATGCTCTGACTACTGTCTGTGTACCTTCAACAAGGTACTTGAACTCTTTTGAATTTCCATTTCTTCATCTGTAAAATGGAGAGAGGGGTTAGACTAGAAATAGAAAAACATCAGTGGTTCATCAGAAAGAAGCCAATGTTTATTAGCAGGAATGGATACACAAATTGTGGTATCAAAAGGAATGAACTCTTGATATACACAACATGGGTAAATCTCAAAATTATAATGCTGAGTAAAGAAGCCAGATAAGAAAGCATACATATTGTGTGAATCATTTTTATAAAATTCTAGAAAATGCAAATGAATCTATGAAAACAGAAAGCAGAGCCATGGTTGCCTAAATAAATGAAGAATGAGAAAGAGGAATTACAAAGGAACCCACGGAGACTTGGGGGTGGACAATGAAAATGTGTGTTATTTTGATTGTGGTGATAGTTCCATTGGTGTATACATGTGTCAAGACTTATCAAATTGTGCACTTTAAATATATGCAGCTTATTGTATGTCCATTATACCTCAATAGGCTATTAAATAATAGGAGAAACTAAGAAGCAGTGTTTTGCTCTGTGATTCTGAATTCTCAGTGGCTCTTGTCATTTCAGAGGATGCTAGCAGTTCTGAGTCTGTTTTCTTTAGCAATGCTTTCCCATGAGAAAGGAAATGCAGTTTGAAGTTTGTGCCCCTCTGATATCCATGGATCAGTTCTCATACAGATGATCATAAGCTGTCACGTTTCAAACAGCCAAATACTTGCAAGAAGTTTGTAGAATGTGTTCATTGTTTGAAATTTATGACTATAAACTCTGTGAACTCTTCCCTTGTCATGACTCCTCCCACTTTTTATGTGAGTTCAGCAGTTACTGTGAAATCAAAGACTTCATTTCTGGAAAAGAAAAAAACAGAAAGCTATGTATGACTACATTAAGTGACAAAATAGGCTGGAGTCAGTGTTTCTAACATTCAGGCCACTAACCTATATAACCATACACACACACACACACACACACACACACACACACACACACACACACACTAGTAGCCACTGGCTACTCTTCCCAAGCTGGTGAAACTGAGCTGGGTCTCCTCACCTTCCAAGAGTTTCCTGTAAGCTGCAATGTCAATGTCCAAAGCCACATTGAGGAGGTCCTGGTATTCTTTTAAATATCGTGCCATTTCACTCTTTGTAGTTCTCAACTCATTTTCTAATTTATTGATTGTGTCTTGCATAGCACTAACATTGGAGTTCTGCTTATCCTCCAGCTCTCGCAGCTGCTTTCCCAGAGCTTAGTTCATGCCCCGGCTTGCTTTAATCTCCAGGGTCTTGGCCTTGAGCAGGCTGCAGCTTTCAGACACCTCCTCCTTGGCAGCACGCACCGTGTAGGTGTTCTTGGCATTGCTCTAGGTCAGCATGGTGAAGCAGCTCTTGTACCATTCTTCTGCATTCTGCATGTTCTTGGCAACCAGCTTCTCATACTGGGTGTGGATGTCCTTGAGCGTGGCAGAGAGGTCGGACTTGGAGAACATGTCCATCTCCACGGAGATCTGAGTGTACTGGATCTGCTCCTGCAGCTCGGCGATCTCCTTTTCATGCACCTTCTTCAGAAAAGTGATTCAGTCCATCAGGCTATCCATGCACTTTTCAAGCTCAGTGCCTGCAAGAGCCTACTCATCTGCACCTTTGAGCACCTCAATCAGCCAGCCCTCTGCGTCATCATGGTTCAGCACCTCTTCCTTGTAGCTTGCCTGCAGGTTTCTCCCAGTCCCTTCAAAGCCCTGGTGCCTGATAACTGCCCACTGCCCTCTCCTCACCAGGGATGGGGCTCAGTGGGCCGGGGCACAGGCATCCCATTTTCATTAAAATGTTCAACCCCCGAGGAGAGAAAAAATGGTGGTGGAATAGACAGACGTGTTCCGAGCCTTGTCCCAGAGCAGAAAGAAAGAACAGCTGAGGGTCGCACGAGGACTGTTTGTTGGCAAGTTAAGGGACAGTTAAACTCCAGGAGAAGGTGGGGGACTGCTAGACGGAGTTCGCAGACTGGGCAGAACCCACTGCTGCTGGGTCCCCTCCCGTAGCTGCGGGCTCAGACGCGGAGTCTGCGCCATCTTGAAAGGAAAAGTGGAGCTTATCGGAAGCCTGAAAATTCACAACTGCGGCACCCACTGAACAGCTGCGAGCCCCAGAACACCTGTCCCCAATTGGCGCAAACACGCGGATTCAGAGGAGCTCTATCCTCCTCCACGGAAAGGAGAGAGAGAACTACATAACCAGACATCCGGAGAAGAGAGACCATGGGGAGACAAAGAAATAGCCCACATATGAAAGAAAAGCAGGCATCACCAGAAAAGGAAGTAAAAGAAATGGAGGCAAGTAACCTTCCATAGAAATAATTCAGAGAAATGGTCATAAGGTGGCTGAAAAGAATGGAAGACAAATTCAACAATATGAGTAAGAACCAAGAGGAAATGAAGAAGAACCAAGAAGAAATGAAAAATGACATTGCTGCTGTAAAGAACTCAATAGAAAGCATCAAGAGTAGATTAGAAGAAGCAGAGGACCACATCAGTGAGCTAGAAGACAAGATGGGAAAAAATACCCAAGTAGAGCAGCTTCTGGAAAAAAAAATTAAAAAGCAGGAGGAGAGCCTAAGGGAACTTGGGGACAACACGAAACAAAACAACATCTGCATAATAGGGGTTCCAGAAGGAAAGGAAACTGAGCAAGGAATAGAAGACCTGTTTGAAGAAATAATGACAGAAAACATCCCTGATATAGGGAAGAAAAAACCCACACAAATCCAAGAAACTCACAGATTCCCAAGCAAAATGAACCCCAAAAGACCAACGGCAAGGCACATTATAATTAAATTGGCAAACATCAATGACAAAATAAGAATCTTAAAAGCGGCAAAAGAGAGAAAGAAAGTTACATACAAAGGAACCCCCATCAGACTAGCAACTGATTTCTCAACAGAAACTCATCAGGCCAGAAGGGAATGGAATGAAATATACAAAGTCATGCAAAGGAAGGGTCTGAATCCAAGAATACTATACCCAGCAAGGCTAACAATCAAAATTGAAGGTGAAATCAGGAGCTTCACAGACAAAAAAGGACTAAGGGAATTTATTACCACCAAACCAGCAGTGCAAGAAATGCTGAAGGGTCTGCTGTAAAAAAAAGAAAGAAATAGGAAGCAAAGAAGGAACACAGGGATAAAGAATAAAAATGGCGATGAATAAGTACCTATCAATAATAACTTTAAATGTAAATGGATTAAATGCCCCAATCAAAGGACATAGGGTAACGAATTGGATAAGAAAACAAGACCCATATATCTGCTGTCTACAAGAAACTCACCTCAGAAAAAAAGACACACACAGACTGAGGGTGAAGGGATGGAAAAAGGTCTTCCAGGCGAATGGAAATGAAAAAAAAGCTGGGGTAGCAATATTTATATCTGACAAATTAGATCTCAAAGTGAAGGACATAAGAAGAGATAAGGAAGGCCACTTCATAATACTAAAGAGAGCAATCTAACAAGAAGAAATAACTCTGGTAAACAAATACGCACCCAATACAGGAGCACCCAAATACATAAAAAATCTCCTAGAGGATATCAAGGGAGAGACTGACAGCAATACAGTCATAGTAGGAGACTTTAATACCCCACTATCACCATTTGACAAATCCTCTAAACAAAAAAATCAGCAAAGAAACATCAATCCTAAATGACTCAGATGGAATTAATTGAAATCTTCAGAACATTTCACCCCAAAGCCACAGAATATACATTCTTCTCAAGTGCACATGGGTCATTTTCAAAGATAGATCATATGTTGGGACATAGGCAAAGTCTCTTCAAATTAAAGAAGATAGAAATCATATCAAGCATCTTCTCAGACTACAGTGGCATAAAATTGGAAATCAACTACAATAAAAACAATCCAAAGAAATCAAACACGTGGAGACTAAACAGCATGCTATTAAACAATTACTGGGTTACCAGAGAGATCAAGGAAGAAATAAAAAACATCATGGCAACAAATGACAATGAAAACACAACAATCTAAAATCTATGGGACACAGCGAAAGCAGTCTTGAGAGGGAAGTTCATAGCTCTACAAGCCTACTGCAAAAAACAAGAAACAATGGTAATAAATTACCTATCCCTAAAACTCAAAAAGTTAGAAAAAGAGCAACAAGAAAAGCCCAGTGTAAGCAGAAGGAAGGAAATAATAAAGAGCAGAGCAGAGATAAACGACATAGAGACCAAAGAAACAATACAAAAGATCAACAAAACCAAGAGCTGCTTCTTTGAAATGAGAAACAGGATTGATGAACTTCTAGCCAGGCTCACCAAGAAGCAAAGAGAAAGGACCCATATAAATAAAATCAGAAATGAAAGAGGTGAAATAACAACAGATCCCTCCGAAATACAAAGGATTGTTAAAAAATACTACGAACAACTCTATTCCAACAAACTGGACAACCTGGAGGAAATGGACATATTCCTAGAAAAATATAACCTTCCAAAACTCAATCAGAAAGAATCTAAACAGCTCAGTATGTCAGTAACTATGGAAGAAATTGAAGCAGTCATCAAAAAGCTTCCAGCAAACAAAAGCCAGGGGCCAGACGGCTTCACAGGGGAGTTTTACCAAACATTCAAGGAAGAACTAAAACCTATCCTCCTCAGACTTTTCAAAAAATTCAAGAGGAAGGAACACTTTCAAGCTCCTTCTATGAAGCCAGCATCACCCTAATACTAAAACCAGATAAAGACAACACAATGAAAGAGAATTACAGGGCAATATTCCTCATGAACGTAGATGCCAAAATCCTCAACAAAATTTTAGCAAATCAGATCCAGCAGTACATCAGAAAGATCATACACCATGACCAAGTAGGATTTATCCCGGGAATGCAAGGATGGTACAATATCCGCAAATCAATTAACATGATACATCACATAAACAAATTGAGAGATAAAAATCACATAGTCATATCAATTGATGCAGAAAAAGCATTTGACTAAATCCAACACCCTTTCTTCATAAAAACTCTCAACAAGGTGGGAATAGAAGGATCATGCCTCAACATAATAAAAGCTATATATGATAAACCCACAGCTAACATCATACTCAATGGGCAAAAACTAAAACCATTTCCCCTAAGAACAGGAACAAGACAAGGATGCCCACTCTCACCACTCTTGTTTGACATAGTACTGGAAGTACTAGGCATTGCAATTAGACAAGAAGAAGAAATAAAAGGCATCCAAATTGGAAAAGAAGAAGTAAAGCTGTCCTTATTTGGAGATGACATGATATTGTACATAAAAAACCCGAAAGACTCCATCAAAAAAATAACAGACTTAATAAATGAATTCGGCAATGCAGCAGGATACAAAATTAACACGAAGAAATCCATGGCATTTCTTTACACCAATAGTGAACTTATAGAAAGAGAGACTAAAAAAGCAATCCCACTTACCACCAAAAAAATTAAGATACCTAGAAATAAACTTAACCAAGAGATAAAAGACCTATATGCAGAAAAGTACAGGACACTGAAAAAAGAGATAGAGTAATACGTAAACAGATGGAAGAACATACCATGTTCATGGATTGGGAGAATCAACATCATTAAAATGTCCATATTACCCAAAGCAATCTATAGATTCAATTCACTCCCCATTAAAATACCAATGGCATATTTCACAGACCTATAAAGAACCCTCCAAAAATTCATCTGGAATAAAAAAAGACCCCGAATAGCCACAGAAATCCTGAGAAAGAAGAATAAAGTAGGAGGGATCTCAATACCAGATCTCAAGCTGTATTACAAAGCCACTGTTTTCAAAACAGCCTGGTACTGGCACACGAACAGACATATAGACCAATGGAATAGAATAGAGAATCCAGATATCAACCCAAACCACTATACGCAATTAATATTTGACAAAGGAGGCATGAACATACAGTGGAATCAAGACAGTCTCTTCAATAAATGGTGTTTGGAAAATTGGACAGATACATGCAAAAAAATGAAACTAGATCACCAACTTACACCATACACAAAAATTAACTCAAAATGTATACAGGACTTAAACATAAGATTGGAAACCATAAAAATACTAGAGGAATCCACGGGCAGCAAAATCTCAGACATATGCCGAAAGAACTTCTTCACTGATACTGCCCCTAGGGCAATGGAAGCCAAAGAGAAAATAAACAAATGGGACTACATCAAAATAAAAACTTTTGCACCGCAAAAGAAACCATCAACAAAACAACAAGAAAGCCCACTGTATGGGAGAACATATTTGCAAATGTTATCACTGATAAAGGTTTAATCTCCAACATCTACAGGCAGCTTATACAACTTAATCAAAGGAAGATAAATGATACAATAAAAAAATGGGCAACGGACCTAAATAGAATCTTTTCGAAAGAAGACAGAAAAAAGGCCAAGAGACACATGAAAACATGCTCAAAGTCACTAATTATCCGAGAGATGCAAATCAAAACGACAATGCGATACCATCTCACACCTGTCAGAATGGCTATCATCAACAAATCAACAAACGCAAGTGTTGGCAAGGATGCGGAGAAAAAGGAACCCTCGTGCACTGCTGGTGGGAATGCAGACTGGTGCAGCCACTGTGGAGAACAGTATGGAGTTTCCTCAAAAAACTGAAAATGGAACTCCCATTTGACCCAGTAATCCCACTCCTAGGAATATATCCTAGGAAACTAGAAACACCAATCAGAAAGGATATATGCACCCCTATGTTCATAGCAGTACAATTTACAATAGCTAAGATTTGGAAACAGCCTAGGTGCCTGTCAGCAGATGACTGGATCAGAAAACTATGGTACATCTACACAATGGAATACTATGCTGCCATAAAAAAGAAGGAATTATTACCATTTTTATGCACCTGGATGGAATTAGAGAACATTATGCTAAGTGAAATAAGCCAGTCAATGAAAGAAAAATACCACATGAGCTCACTCATTTGTGGATAATAAAAAACATTATAAACCGATGAACAAAAAGATAGATACAGAGGCAGTAAGGCATCAAACAGACTGTCAAATTACAGCGGTAAAGTTAGGGAGAGGTGGGGGAAATAAGAGATCAACCGAAGGACTTATATGCATGCATATAAGAATAACCAACGGATGCAAAACATTGGGGGGTGAGGGCATGTATAGAAATCGGGGCGGGGGGCAATGGTAAGATATGTACACATATAATACCTTAATAAAAAAAATAAAAAAAATAAAGATAATGAGGATATCTCAAAAAAAAAAAAAAGTTCAACCCCAGCCTGCTCCACTGGTGTCCACAGGCGGCCGGGGGCAAACAGTGATCCCAGAGACCTTGGCCACCCCCGCCTACCCAGGTCCCCGATGGCTGCCTGGACCCCGCAGGAGGCATCTGGCACTGCCTGACAGGCCTGCCCGTTTACCAATGGCGGCCTGGACCCCACGGCAGTGACAGGTGCAGCCCTCCAGGCCTGCCCGACCACGATGGCTGCCTGGACCCCTCGGGCAGTGTCAGGCGCAGCCCGCCCAGCCTGCCCGGTTCCCGATGGTGGTCTGGACCCCGCGGCAGTGAAAGGCGCTTCCCATCAGGCCTGCCCTACCCCGATGGCTGCCTGGACCCCCCAGGCAGCGTCAGGCGCTGCTCCCCTCCACCCCACCTGCCCGGTCCCAGATTGTGGCCTGGACCCCTGCAGGCGGTGTCAGGCACAGCCCGCCCCTCCTGAATATGCAAATTTACCCTCCATCTTTGTTGGTTTAATTTGCATATCACTCCTGATTGGCTGCGGGCGTAGCAGAGGTATGGTCAATTAGCATTTTTCTTTTTTATTAGTGTAGATAATACAATTTTACAAGGCAAACCAGAAAGTAATTGTTAGTTTTTATTATAAGCCCAGTGACAGTTTATCTGATAAGGGACCTGTGTAAAATGTTTAGCTACCCATTTAACAGCAACATAAAAAAAAAGATATTACAGTGATCAATAAATTAGTGTTTGCATAATGAACTTCCAAATATTCAAAGATGCATGAGAAAGTAAAACTAAAACAGGACAGTTGCTTCCACCTGTCCATGAGGTGAAATAGAGATAAGTCTGGGACCCCCATGGTAGTCATTGGTGGATAGACAAACTCTTATCCTATATAATAAAGAGGTAATATGCAAATTGACCATCACACCCTCACAAGATGGCTGCCTATGACCAGGTAGGCAGGGGGGTTAGTGAGAGATGACCAAATGACTGAACAAGCAGGCTGCATGGGGGGGGGGGAGTTAGGGGCAACAAGGCCAGCAGGGTGGGCAGTTGGGGATGATTAGGCTGGTGGGGGGGGCAGTGAGGGGTGACCAGGCTGGCGGGGGTGGGGCAGTTATGGGTGACCAGGCCAGCAGGGGGGGCAGTAAGGGGAGAAGAGGCCAGCAGGGGGAGCAGTGAGGGGCAATCAGGCCCGTAGGGGAGGGCAGTTAGGGGTGATCAGGCAGGCAAGCAGGTGAGCGATTAGGAGCCAGCGGTCCAGGATTGTGACAGGGGTCCCGGATTAGAGAGAGTGCAGGCTGGGCTGAGGGGACTCCCTCCCCACACCCCCATGCACGGATTTTGTGCACCAGGCCTCTAGTTCCTACATAAAAAGCCAGCATTCAATATCTCATGCACATTATGGTTGCTTAAAATACAAAAATTTCTAACCATATTTTGATTAGTGACTTGATTTGAATTTTTTAAGGTATTAAAATGGTACTACCGGTAATATAATAGCTAAGATAGGGAAACAGCTCAAGTGCCCATCAGTAGATGAGTGGATAAAAAAGCTGTGGTACATTTATACTGCTACTATGCAGCAGAAAAAAGAAGAATCTCCTACCCTTTGAGACAGCATGGAGGGAGAGTATCATGCTAAGTGAAATAAGTCAGTGAAAGACAAGTAACACATGATCTCACTCATATGTGGAATCTAAGTAATAAAATAAACTGATGAACGGAGTGGATCCAGAGACACAGACGGACGCATGGAACAGAGTGCGGAATCTCAAAGAAAGGCGGGGGAAAGTGGGTGGATGGGAGGTAACCAGCCAAAGATCTTGTATGCATATATGCAGAACCCTTGGACATAGACAATAGGGTTTGAAGGCCTGGGGTGGAGGCGAGCTGTAGGGGATCAATGGGGGAAAAAAGAGGACATATGTAATACTTTCAATAATAAAGAATTATTTTTTAAATTTTTTAAAAAAGGCAAGGACTGCAGTTATCTGGCAGTGACCATTTTATCTTTTTGGTCCCAATTATGCCAATTTAATTAAAATTTCCTGTATCTAAACTGTTGCCTTTTACTGAACTAAAGGTATTTTAGTGTGGTGTACGTAAAATATCAAATAAAGTATATTTAACACTTCTTTTTAAAAAAAGGGTACTAAGTTGAGTTTAAAACAGTATTTATTCTCCCCTTCCCCAACTTTTAAAATTTCTAGAGTAAAAGAAATAACTTCTGGGACAGCTCACTTTTAGAATCTAGAAAATGGAAATACAAGGCAAAATCTGGATGTTTCTGAAGAGACAAAGCTTGTCCCTAAACTGTACCACAGTTCCTGGGGACTCACGTATAAATGCAGATGCATTCTCATCCTTTAACACTCCTCTCACCTTAATGGTCTAATCTCAAAGGCCTAGTTCCTTGCTCATAACTTTCTGTCATTCTGTACCTGGTTTCAATATTTAACACATTCTTAATCCCTAATTTACATTGTACCCATGCACTGTCTGGCCCCTTTCCTGGAAGGGAAGTTCCATGAGGGCAGTGCATATGCCCTAGCACCATACACTGAGCACCCAGCTTGGGGCCAGGCACAATGTGGGTGCTTAGTGTGTTTCCTCCAGGCACACTCATTGACTGAGATACTGTCAGAAATAAGATAACAGTTCAAACCAATGATCTCCTTACTGACTCCCCTCGTTTCATGCTGGCTCCCTTTATACTTGATGAAGACACATACTTGAAATTTTTCCAGACATGCCATCTCAGGCCTTCATCAGCTCTCTTTTAGTCTACTGACTTGGAGGGTATAGGGAACCCCCTGGGGCAGTAGTCAGCAAACTCATTAGTCAACAGAGCCAAATATCAACAGTACAACGATTGAAATTTCTTTTGAGAGCTGAAAACCAACTTCTGCGCATGGGCCACGAAGTTTCAATCGCACTGTACGTGCGCACTCGCAAGTGGTATTTTGTGGAAGAGCCAAAGAGCCGCATGTGGCTCGCGGGCCACAGTTTGCCCACCACTGCCCTGGGGGTAATGTGGTTACTCCATACTATAATTTGCTCAGAAAATGAGTAAATACATAGCTAAAGTAGAGTACCTTTATGCCTTCAGTTGTTAAAAAAAAAATTAAAGATACCAGCTCAGAGTCAAATTGATAAAAAGTGGCATCTTTGTAGTATTCACCTAGACTAGACCTTAGTGTTTGCCCCTCTCTGACCCCTTCCTGTCTCTCCTCTCTCACAGGATTTCCAGAGGAAGCCTTGGTTTCAAAGCCAGCCCTGGTGCCCCCACAGCACCCACCTGTGTGACACTGGTGGTTCCTTTTCTGCGCACCACTCAGCCTCAGGCCAGAGCACCTGGGCTTTGGAAACCTTGCTCTTGAGAGCAGGAATTCCATTTTTTAGGTAACAAAACTAATACAAGTTTATGGTTACACAGAAACACTATAGTCATAGGAAACACAGAAAAATACCTATCAGACAAGTGTAAACACTGAAACCACTGCTTTCCATGGGGAAAGACAACCAGCCTCAACATTCTGGCGTGTCTCTTCCCGGAAGGTTTTTTCCCTAGGTACTTATTTATCTCTATAAATACAGAAATAGCAATGATGAATTTCCAAAGGAAATAAATATCTTTTAATCTTTCACAAAGATTTACTTTTTTTTTCAAAAGAGGAAAAATTTTTGTTAGAGTAGGAGAAGTATGGCTTGTTAGTTTAGTTCATAGCCATAGACCAGCATTTAGAATGGTGCTTGGCTCAAATTATTAGTTGCATGAATGAAAGCACATGACCATGCTCTGTTAAACATGCTCTATGTTGAGAATGTTCATTTGTCCTTGTATCTTTCTTTCCTTATCTAACATTTCCCTCTGTGCTACCCTTGGGCAATTCTTCCAAACAAATTATTGACTCTCTGTTCAGGGACATCTTTAAAAGTGACTTGGACTCTTTATGGTGAACATGTCCAGGATCTTTAGTCAAAGGTTATGGGGTTCAATTGAAAAAGGTAAGTCAATGGTGAGCCCAGATCTTCGCTTATTCAGAAATAAACAACACCTTTGCATATCTGGCCTAGTCATAATATAAAAGAATGAAAAGGCGTCTATTTGTAGGAACAGGCTTAGCCTTATAGAGCTGCTTGAGTGTTATCTCTTTCTAAAGTGTGTGTGTAGTGGGGTGGGAATGGAGATAGAGAACAAAATGACATCACGTGTCTCCTGCCATCATCTATTTAGAATTTCCACTAAAAAATGTTTAATCTGAATCTAATTGTGAGAAACAATCAGACAAGCCCAACTTGAGGGGAATTCTGGCCTGGACTCTAAAAATGAGCCAGCATATACGTGCGAACCACCAGGATTTGCAGTAGAATTTAGAGGTGACATTTTTTTCTATTGCCTCCTATTTCCATTGTCTAGATTATGAAAATGAGGTATCCAGGAAGTAGACTCATTTGCTCTGGAAATAAATTAATTTAATATAGACCATAGCAAAATCCCATTCATTATTTAATTTCCAGGAACATCTCTCCTTGATTAGACTGTTGACTTCATTAGCTTATAAGCCAAAGGAATGCAGCTGTCCCTGGAATATATGTTCATGAGCAAATGGAATAAAAGCCGGTCACATTATACATGGAAGTTCTCTCTTTTTCTACTCTTAATCACCTTGCTCTTTGAGGCACTCATTCTCTGATAAGATATTGATATTTTGGAGATTTTCTCTACTCTCTCTGTCAGCACCACTGTGCAAAGTGGTCCTGGCTATAGAATAAAGGAAATTTCTGTTGAGGAAAGGGTAGAGAGGTTTTCTCATAAGGCAAAGGAGGCTCCCACCAGTTCTAAAATACAGTTCACCATAAGAAGTCAAAGGTGGGGCGAAGAGTAGGCAGTACCCTTCCTTTTAAGCCTCCCATCTTACCATTGCTTTGGGAAGGTTAAAAACTTGCTATTCCATTTTAATACTCAGAAATATTACCAAGGGAGAGAGTGGAGTCAATCACAGAGTTTGGCTGGCTGAAGTGAGTTTAGATTACTTTTATTAGTTAATTAATTCAGCCCATTTTTATTGAATTCCTGTTATGGTTAGGAATTCTAGAAGACACAACTATAAGTGGAAGGGTGGAGGTCACTGAGGGTAGTTGGCAGTCATTACACAGCTAGTATAATTTATATAATTAGTTACTTAATTAGAATTGAGAAAAGAGCTAGAAGGGAGAAGAGTGCAGTGCTTTGAGAGCATATGACAGAGGAGCTAATCCCCTCCAATGAATGCAAAAATGCTTCCCCAAAGAAGTAGCATTGACCTGGGCTTTGGAGTCAGAGTAAGAGATGACCTAAAGGAGAGTGGTGGGCAGGGGAGGGTATTCCTTGAGAGAAGACCAAAGTGGTGGGTCACAGAGTGCTTTGGGACACCTTGGCAAGTCAAGTGAAATAGAGGTCAGGTGATACAAGGCCTTACAGAAAGGTTCAAGTTTTTGGTTTTAATCCTGACAACAATGGGATGCCACTGAAGAGTTTACACAGGTGAATTACACTGCAGAAGAGTGACCATAGGGATACTAAGAAATGATCTTTGTAAAACTTTCATTATTTTCAAATGACATGATATTGTACATAGAAAACCCTAAAGACTCCACCAGGAAAATACTACACTTAATAAATGAATTCACAAAGGTAGCAGGATACAAAACCAACATCCACAAATTGATGGCATTTTTATACACCAATAATGAACTCTCAGAAAGTGAAACTAAAAAAGCAATCCCATTTACCATTACAACAACAAAAAAATTAAGATACCTAGGAATAAACTGAACCAAGGATGTAAAAGACCTGTACTTGGAAAACTATAGGACATTGAAAAAAGAAATAGAGGAAGATACAAACAAATGGAAATGTATACCACGTTCATGAATTAGAAAAATAAACATCATTAAAATGTCTATACTACTCAAAGCAATCTATAGATTCAACACAATCACTATTAAAATTGACAGAGCTAGAACAAATACTTCAAATATTTATATGGAACCATAAAAGATCCCGAATAGCTGCAGCAATCTTGAGAAAGAAGAATGAAGTAGGAGGAAGCACAGTACTAGATATCAAGTTATACTACAAAGCCATTATAATCAAAACAGCCTGGTACTGGCACAAGAATAGGCATATACCAGGTGTACTGGTTAATAATGCTGATTTTTTTCAATAGATGAAGTTACACATATGTTAACATATATGCAATTTGATATGTATGCTATTTTGTTGTATTGACAACAAGCTTCAAAACTTTATGTCAAATTTTGTGAAGGTGTTAACATCATAGATATTTTTACGCTTAAAAATGTCCAATTTTGTGCCAATAAATTAGCATTTGCAGGAACTTTTAATTCATGACTTTATTTGGAAGAAAAGTGCTACTGAAAGTTATTGTATACTTCAGGAAGCTTATGGTGAACATGTTCTATCTCAAGATACTTGTGAAGCTGGTTTAAATGCTTTAAAAGTGATGATTTCAACATGAAAGACAAAGAACGTCCAGGTCAACTGAAAACGTTTAAAGACTAACAATTACAAGCATTATTGGATGAAAATGCGTGTCAAACTCAAAAACAACTTGCAGAAAGATTAAACGTTGCTCAGCAAACAAGTTCCAATCATTTACAAGCAATGGGAAAGATTTTAAAGGAAGGAAAATGGGTGCCACATCAACTGAATGAAAGACAAATGGAAAACCGAAAAGTCACCAGTAAAATGTCGCTTCAACAGCACGAAAGTCTTTTTTGCATTGAATTGTGACTGGCGATGAAAAGTGGATTTATTTTGAGAATCCCAAATGCACAAAATCATGGGTTGATCCAGGTCAACCATCAACATCGACCGCAAGGCCAAATCGCTTTGGAAAGAAGACAATGTTCTGTGTTTGGTGGGATCAGGAAGGTGTGGTGTATTATGAACTTCTAAAACCAGGTGAAACCGTTAATACTGATCGCTACCGACAACAAATAATCAATTTGAACCATGCTCTGATTGTGAAACGACCAGAATGTTCCAGAAGACACAGCAAAGTAATGTTGCTTCATGATGATGCACCATCACACACTTCAAAATCAGTTAAAGACACGTTAAAAGATCTTGCCTAAGAAGTATTAACCCACCCACCGTATCCACCAGACCTTGCTCCTTCAGATTACCACTTTTTCTGATCGATGGCACACACACTTTCTGAGCAGCACTTCAAAACATACGAAGAAGTGGAAAATTGGGTCTCTGAATGGTTTGCCTCAAAGTAAGAAAAGTTCTATTGGGACGGTATCCACAAATTACCTGAAAGAAGAGGAAATGTGTAGCTAGCGATGGACATTACTTTGAATAATGCACTTTTGATGTTTATCTTGAAATTATCATGTTTTCTTTGATTACAACATCCCCATTATTAACCAGTGCACCTAGTAAGTTCTTTGGTTTATCTCTTCCAGTTCCTCCAACCCCACATTGAGGTATGTCAGTCTATTTCATGCCTCCCTGCTTTGGGTTTTATTTTGTTGGTCAATTCATTTTGTTTATTAGATTCCACAAATAAGTGAGATCATGTGATATTTGTCTTTCTCAGTTTGGCTTATTTCACTTAGCATAATATTTTCCAGGTCCAACCATGCTGTCCTAAAGGGTAAGAAATCTCCCTTTTTTACAGCTGCACAGTATTCCATTGAGTAAATATCACATAGCATTTTTAACCATCCATCTACTCATGGGCACTTGGGCTGTTTCCAAATCTTAGCTATCCTATATAATAAAAGCATAGTATGCAAATTGGCCCCTCGACTGGGAGTTCTTCCAGGAGTTCAACCAGGGTGCGGGGCCAGCCAGGGGAAGGGAGGGAGGCCCCGGCCAGCGGCAGGTGGCCAGGGGAAAGGAGGGAGTACCCGACTGGTCGCTGCCAGCCACCAGGGACCCTACCAGTGCACGAATTTTGTGCACTGGGCCTCTAGTTGTAAATAACACTACTATGAACATAGGGATGCACATATTCTTTCTGATTGGTGTTTTGGGGTTTTTATATTCCCAGAAGTGGAATCACTGGGTCAAATGGAAGTTCCATTTTTAATTTTTTGAGGAAACGCCATACTGTTTATCAGAGTGGTTACACCAATCTGTATTCCCACCAGCAGTGTTTCCCTTTTCTCCACATCCTTATTAGCACTTTTTGTTTGTTGATTTTTTGATGAGAGCCATTCTGACAGGTATGAGGTGATATCTTATTATGACTTTAAGTTGCATTTCACTGATGATTAGTGACTTTGAGCATTTTTTTCATATGTTTCTTGGCCATTTGTATGTCATTTTTGGAGAATTGTCTATTCAGGTCTTCTGTCCATTTTTTTCAGTAGCATTCTTTTTTTTTATTATTAAGGTATTATATGTGTACATATCTAACCAATGCCCCCCCTCCACCCTACTCCCATACATGCCTTCACCCCCCAATGTTTTGCATCCATTGGTTACTCTTACATGCATGCATATAAGTCCTTCAGTTGATCTCTTATTTCCCCCACCTCTCCCTAACCTTACCGCTGTAATTTGACAGTCTGTTTGATGCCTTACTGCCTCTTTATCTATCTTTTTGTTCATCAGTTTATAATGTTTTTTATTATCCACAAATGAGTGAGCTCATGTGGTATTTTTCTTTCATTGACTGGCTTATTTCACTTAGCATAATGTTCTCTAATTCCATCCAGGTGCATAAAAATGGTAATAATTCCTTCTTTTTTATGGCAGCATAGTATTCCATTGTGTAGATGTACCATAGTTTTCTGATCCAGTCATCTGCTGACAGGCACCTAGGCTGTTTCCAAATCTTAGCTATTGTAAATTGTACTGCTATGAACATAGGGGTGCATATATCCTTTCTGATTGGTGTTTCTAGTTTCTTAGGATATATTCCTAGGAGTGGGATTACTGGGTCAAATGGGAGTTCCATTTTCAGTTTTCTGAGGAAACTCCATACTGTTCTCCACAGTGGCTGCACCAGTCTGCATTCCCACCAGGAGTGCACGAGGGTTCCTTTTTCCCGCATCCTTGCCAACACTTGCATTTGTTGATTTGTTGATGATAGCCATTCTGACAGGTGTGAGATAGTATTGCATTGTCGTTTTGATTTGCATCTCTCGGATAATTAGTGACTTTGAGCATGTTTTCATGTGTCTCTTGGCCTTTTTTCTGTCTTCTTTCGAAAAGATTCTATTTAGGTCCGTTGCCCATTTTTTTATTGTATCATTTATCTTCCTTTGATTAAGTTGTATAAGCTGCCTGTAGATGTTAGAGATTAAACCTTTATCAGTGATAACATTTGCAAATATGTTCTCCCATACAGTGGGCTTTCTTGTTGTTTTGTTGATGGCTTCTTTTGCTGTGCAAAAGCTTTTTATTTTGATGCAGTCCCATCTGTTTATTGTCTCTTTGGCTTCCATTGCCCTAGGGGCAGTATCAGTGAAGAAGTTCTTTCGGCATATGTCTGAGATTTTGCTGCCCGTGGATTCCTCTAGTATTTTTATGTTTTCCCATCTTATGTTTAAGTCCTGTATCCATTTTGAGTTAATTTTTGTTTATGGTGTAAGTTGGTGATCTAGTTTCATTTTTTTGCATGTATCTGTCCAATTTTCCCAACACCATTTATTGAAAAGACTGTCTTGACTCCATTGTATGTTCATGCCTCCTTTGTCAAATATTAATTGTGCATAGTGGTTTGGATCGATAGCTGGATTCTCTATTCTACTCCATTGAACTATATGTCTGTTCTTGTGCCAGTACCAGGCTGTTTTGAGACAGTGGCTTTTTAATATAGCTTGAAATCTGGTATTGAGATCCCTCCTACTTTATTCTTCTTTCTTAGGATTGCTGTGGCTATTCAGGATCTTTTTTTATTCCAGATGAATTTTTGGAGAGTTCTTTCTAGGTCTGTGAAATATGCCGTTGGTAATTTAATGGGGAGTGCATTGAATCTATAGATTGCTTTGGGTAGTATGGACATATTAATGATGTTGATTCTCCCAATCCATGAACATGGTATGTTCTTCCATCTGTTTACGTCTTCCTCTATCTCTTTTTTCAGTGTCCTGTAGTTTTCCATGTATAGGTCTTTTACCTCCTTGGTAAAGTTTATTCCTAGGTATCTTAATTTTTTTGGTTCGATGGTAAGTGGGATTTCTTTTTTAGTCTCTCTTTCTGTAAGTTCACTATTGGTATATAGAAATGCCATAGATTTCTTGGCATTAATTTTATATCCTGCTACATTGCCGAATTCATTTATTAAGTCTGTTATTTTTTTGATGGAGTCTTTCGGGTTTTTTATGTACAATATCATATCATCTGCAAATAAGGACAGCTTTACTTCTTCTTTTCCAATTTGGATGCCTTTTATTTCTTCTCTTGTCTAATTGCAATAGCTAATATTTCCAGTACTGTGTCAAACAGGAGTGGTGAGAGTGGGCATCCCTGTCTTGTTCCTGTTCTTAGGGGAAATGGTTTTAGTTTTTGCCCATTGAGTATGATGTTAGCTGTGGGTTTATCATATATAGCTTTTATTATGTTGAGGCATGATCCTTCTATTCCCACCTTGTTGAGAGTTTTTATGAAGAAAGGGTGTTGGATTTAGTCAAATGCTTTTTCTGCATCAATTGATATGACTATGTGATTTTTATCTCTCAATTTGTTTATGTGATGTATCACGTTAATTGATTTGCGGATATTGTACCATCCTTGCATTCCTGGGATAAATCCTACTTGGTCATGGTGTATGATCTTTCTGATGTATTGCTGGATCCGATTTGCTAGAATTTTGTTGAGGATTTTGGCATCTACGTTCATGAGGGATATTGGCCTGTAATTCTCTTTCATTGTGTTGTCTTTATCTGGTTTTTGTATTAGGGTGATGCTGGCTTCGTAGAAGGAGCTTGGAAGTGTTCCTTCCTCTTGAATTTTTTGAAAAGTCTGAGGAGGATAGGTTTTAGTTCTTCCTTGAATGTTTGGTAAAACTCCCCTGTGAAGCCATCTGGCCCCGGGCTTTTGTTTGCTGGAAGCTTTTTGATGACTGCTTCAATTTCTTCCATAGTTACTGACATACTGAGCTGTTTAGATTCTTTCTGATTGAGTTTTGGAAGGTTATATTTTTCTAGGAATATGTCCATTTCCTCCAGGTTGTCCAGTTTGTTGGAATAGAGTTGTTCGTAGTATTTTTTAACAATCCTTTGTATTTCGGAGGGATCTGTTGTTATTTCACCTCTTTCATTTCTGATTTTATTTATATGGGTCCTTTCTCTTTGCTTCTTGGTGAGCCTGGCTAGAAGTTCATCAATCCTGTTTCTCATTTCAAAGAAGCAGCTCTTGGTTTTGTTGATCTTTTGTATTGTTTCTTTGGTCTCTATGTCGTTTATCTCTGCTCTGCTCTTTATTATTTCCTTCCTTCTGCTTACACTGGGCTTTTCTTGTTGCTCTTTTTCTAACTTTTTGAGTTTTAGGGATAGGTAATTTATTACCATTGTTTCTTGTTTTTTGCAGTAGGCTTGTAGAGCTATGAACTTCCCTCTCAAGACTGCTTTCGCTGTGTCCCATAGATTTTAGATTGTTGTGTTTTCATTGTCATTTGTTGCCATGATGTTTTTTATTTCTTCCTTGATCTCTCTGGTAACCCAGTAATTGTTTAATAGCATGCTGTTTAGTCTCCACGTGTTTGATTTCTTTGGATTGTTTTTATTGTAGTTGATTTCCAATTTTATGCCACTGTAGTCTGAGAAGATGCTTGATATGATTTCTATCTTCTTGAATTTGAAGAGACTTTGCCTATGTCCCAACATATGATCTATCTTTGAAAATGACCCATGTGCACTTGAGAAGAATGTATATTCTGTGGCTTTGGGGTGAAATGTTCTGAAGATTTCAATTAATTCCATCTGGTCTAGTGAGTTATTAAGGATTGATGTTTCTTTGCTGATTTTTTGTTTAGAGGATTTGTCCAATGGTGATAGTGGGGTATTAAAGTCTCCTACTATGATTGTATTGCTGTCAATCTCTCCCTTGATATCCTCCAGGAGTTTTTTTTTATGTATTTGGGTGCTCCTGTATTAGGTGCTTATATCTTTACCAGAGTTATTTCTTCTTGTTGGATTGCTCCCTTTAGCATTATGAAGTGGCCTTCCTTATCTCTTGTTATGTCCTTCAGTTTGAGATCTAATTTGTCAGATATAAGTATTGATACCCCAGCTTTTTTTTCCATTTCCATTCGCCTGGAAGACCTTTTTCTATCTCTTCACCCTCAGTCTGTGTGTGTCTCTTTTTCTGAGGTGGGTTTCTTGTAGACAGCAGATATATGGGTCTTGTTTTCTTATCCAATCCGTTACCCTATGTCCTTTGATTGGGGCATTTAATCTATTTACATTTAAAGTTATTATTTATAGGTACTTATTTGTTGCCATTTTTATTCTTTATCCCTGTGTTCCTTCTTTGCTTCCTATTTCTTTTCTTTTCTTTTTTTTTTTACAGCAGAAGCTTTAGCATTTCTTGCACTGCTGGTTTGGTGGTAATAAATTCCCTTGGTTTTTTGTTTTGTTTTTTTTTTTTTTGTCTGTGAAGCTCCTGATTTCACCTTCAATTTTGATTGTCAGCCTTGCTGGGTACAGTATTCTTGGATTCAGACCCTTCCTTTGTATGACTTTGTATATTTCATTCCATTCCCTTCTGGCCTGATGAATTTCTGTTGAGAAATCAGTTGCTAGTCTGATGGGGGTTCCTTTGTATGTAACTTTCTGTCTCTCTCTTGCCACTTTTAAGATTCTTACTTTGTCGTTGGTGTTTGCCAATTTAATTATAATGTGCCTTGGCGTTGATCTCTTAGGGTTCATTTTGCTTGGGACTCTGTGAGCTTCTTGGATTTGTGTGGGTTTTTTCTTCCCTATATCAGGGAAGTTTTCTGTCATTATTTCTTCAAACAGGTTTTCTATTCCTTGCTCAGTTTCCTTTCCTTCTGGAACATGCGGATGATGTTTTGTTTCATGTTGTCCCAAAGTTCCATTAGGCTCTCCTCCTGCTTTTTAATTTTTTTCCTAGAAGCTGCTCTACTTGGGTATTTTTTCCCATCTTGTCTTCTAGCTCACTGATGCGGTCCTCTGCTTCTTCTAGTCTACTCTTGATGCTTTCTATTGAGTTCTTTACAGCAGCGATGTCATTTTTCATTTCTTCTTGGTTCTTCTTCATTTCCTCTTGGTTCTTGCTCATATTGTCGAATTTGTCTTCCATTCTTTTCAGCCACCTTATGACCATTTCTCTGAATTCTTTCTCTGGAAGGTTACTTGCCTCCATTTCGTTTACTTCCTTTTCTGGTGATGCCTGCTTTTCTTTCATATGCGGGCTGTTTCTTTGTCTCCCCAGGGTCTCTATTCTCTGGATGTCTGGTTATGTAGTTCTCTCTCTCCTTATCCCAGGTGAAATCTGACCTTTCCGTGGTGGAGGGTAGAGCTCCTCTGAATCCGCGTGTTTGCGCCAATTGGGGACCAGTGTTCTCGGGCTCGCAGCTCTTCAGTGGGTGCCACAGTTGTGTATTTTCAGGCTTCTGATAAGCTCCCTTCTGTCCATTTTTTAATTGGATTTTTTGTCTTCCATTTGTTGAGTTATATGAGTACTTCATATATTTTTTATATTAACCCCTTATCAGATGTATCATTGGCAAATGTCTTATCCCATACCATGGGTTCCCTTTTCATTTTGATGGTGGTTCCTTTTGCTGTGCAGAAACTTTTTATTTTCACGTAGTTTCATTTGTTTATTTTCTCCTTAGTTTCCTTTGCCCTAGGAGATGTATCCATAAAATATTGTTACGTTAGTGTCTGAGATTTTACTGCCTATGTTCTTCTTAAGATTTTTATAGTTTCATGCCTTACATTTAAGTCTTTTATCCAACTTAATTTTATTCTTGTGTATGGTATAAATTGGTGGTCTGGTTTCATATTTTTGCATGTGTCTGGTTTATCTCTTCCAGCACTCAAGTTTTCCCAGTACCATTTGTTGAAAAGATTCTCTTTACTCCATTATATTTTCTTGCCTCCTTTGTCAAATATTAATTGGCCATAATAGTGTGGGTCAATTTCTGGGATCTCTGTGCTAATCCATTAGTCAAGTAGGTATTCCAGTTAATAATGCGGATTTTGTAATAATAAAAAAAAAACCATGGAGTTGGGCTGCTGGAGTGCGGCGCCTCCGCGGAAACCCGGACAGCCAGCTGGCGGGAGGGTGCGGCGGCTGCAGGGCGCAGGCGGTGGTCTGCAGGGCAGCAGCCTCCCGAGGACCAGCCTCACCGAGCCCGGAACTGGGTCTGATTGGTGGCGAGGCGGCAGCCCGGCGCACACCAAAGAGGAGGCAGCTGTGGAGGTAGCGGTGACCCCAGCCATGCTGTGCTATGTGACGAGGCCGGACGTGGTGCTGATGGAGGTGGAGGTGGAAGCGAAAGCAAACGGCGAGGACTGCCTCAACCAGGTGTGCAGGCGGTTGGGAATTATAGAAGTTGATTATTTTGGACTGCAGTTTACGGGTAACAAAGGTGAAAGTTTATGGCTAAATCTGAGAAACAGCATCTCCCAGCAGATGGATGGGCTAGCCCCTTACTGGCTTAAACTGAGAGTCAAGTTCTTCGTGGAGCCTCATCTCATCTTACAGGAGCAGACTCGGCATATCTTTTTCTTACACATCAAGGAGGCCCTCCTGGCCGGCCATCTCCAATGCTCCCCAGAGCAGGCAGTGGAGCTCAGCGCCCTCCTGGCCCAGACCAAGTTTGGAGACTTCAACCAGAACACCGCCAAGTACAGCTACGAGGAGCTGTGTGCCAAGGAGCTCTCCAGTGCAGCCTGGAACAGCATTGTTGCAAAGCATAAGGAGCTGGAGGGACCAGCCAGGCCCGGCGGAATACCAGGTCTTGCAGATCGTGTCGGCAATGGAAAACTACGGCATTGAATGGCACTCTGTGAGGGACAGCGAAGGGCAGAAGCTCCTCATTGGGGTTGGACCTGAAGGAATCTCAATTTGTAAAGATGACTTTACCCCAATTAATAGGATAGCGTACCCTGTGGTGCAGATGGCCACCCAGTAGGGAAAGAATGTGTACTTGATGGTCACCAAGGAGTCTGGGAACAGCATCGTGCTCTTGTTTAAGATGATCAGCACCAGGGCTGCCAGCGGGCTCTACCGAGCAATCACGGAGACGCATGCTTTCTACAGGTGTGACACAGTGACCAGTGCCGTCATGATGCAGTATAGTCGAGACTTGAAGGGCCACTTGGCATCTCTGTTTCTGAATGAGAACATTAATCTCGGCAAGAAGTATGTCTTCGACATTAAAAGAACATCGAAGGAGGTGTATGACCACACCAGGAGGGCTCTTTACAATGCCGGCGTGGTGGACCTGGTCTCCAGAAGCGAGCACAGCCTCCCAGCTCGCCCATGAAGGCCTTGGAGAGCAGCATGAACTGCAGCAGCTGCGAGGGCCTCAGCTGCCAGCAGACCCGAGTGCTGCAGGAGAAGCTGCGCAAGCTGAAGGAGGCCATGCTGTGCATGCTGTGCTGTGAGGAGGAGATCAACTCCGCCTCCTGCCCCTGTGGCCACACTGTGTGCTGTGAGAGCTGCGCAGCCCAGCTCCAGTCGTGTCCTGTCTGCAGGTCGCGGGTAGAGCATGTTCAGCATGTCTATCTTCCAACTCACACCAGTCTCCTCAACCTCACCGTCATCTGATCTGTTGTGCACTTATCGCACAGGCCGTGTTTCCATGAGCTGCGCTATTACGAACTAGGAGGATGATAGACTGTGGAGAAAATAAATACTCCAACACCCATCTGCCATGCAACGTTTTTTTAAAAAAAGGAAGAATAAAAAGAATACAACACTCCTCACCACCAAAACATGCCATCAGCAGCTCCAGTGGTGGGGACCAGGGAGAGCTCAAACATGGACACATTCCTTGGACTTCCATTCTTTTTATGATCAAGTAAAGGAATAAGTAAAACCTCTGATGTCATTAGGTGGCAACATAGCCAAAAAGTGGGTACCTTTTAGGAAGTGATGTTGTAAGTCTCTTAATGTATCCCAAGGTAAGTTTCCTACCTGCAGCCAATTTTGTAAGAATTGGTTTTAAGAATTTACCTGGTTACTTTGGGGCGGGGCGGGGGGGGGCTTTTTTGTTTTGTTTTTTGGTATGGTCACAGAGCTCTGAACATTTTTAATAGAAAATTTTTTCTTAAAGACATAGTCATCGTTTTAATATCATTTCTGTTTTTGTAACTTGTTCAAGAATGATTAGAAGGCAGACATTTAAAAATCAATCATCTGACTGTTAAAAAGTTGACAACCAAGTTGTCAGATTTAAACCAGTCTGGCTAGTAGAAAACAGGTAGCTCAATGTGGGTGGCTTCCTGTCCCTTTTCCACCCCTCCTTACCCACAAGCTTCCAAATATAAATGCTACCAATTTGGCTAAAAGATTTCAGTGGAGGAATCGGCACTCCTTGGGCCTCTTGAGTTGGGGGAATATTTTAAGATCAGAAAGGGAGCATGTTCCTGGGGAAGGAGAGTGTTGCTCACTGAGGGGAAGCTTTGTGGAGTACAAACAAGGGTGTTCTTCCGTTCTCCCAACCACTCTACCCCAGCTTCACCCAGGGGTCACTTTTGCTTGAGCCATCAAGCCTTTCACAGCCTTATTATAAGTATCTAAATATTGTATGCTTTTTTTTTCTTTTGTAAATGCTTAAGCATTAACTTGTGGTTGTCCTCTCTATAGGTCTTAGAGGGGTTCAGGTGTTTTGTTTCTATATTCGTAGTCATGTTTTCCACTCCCACTTGGGCATTTTGGACGTTGGTCAGCTTGTAGGTTCTCTAGGACGTCGGGAAACCTAGATGACCGTATTGGGTGCAATACTAGCTGAGTTAAAGCTAGAAAGCTACACTGTCACTTTACTGAGATTTCTGAGTATACTTTTCATATTGCCTTGATGTAGCAGTAATGTGTTTATGCATTTGTTTCTTTGCACAGACATTTTGTCAGATATTAAAACTCTACTTTTTTATGGCACATATTAGCATATAAGCCTTTATTCCAAAAGGTATTTATTTTTTCACTTGTAAAAAAAAATAATGTTTCCACATAAAGAACTCTGTTATATCCTAAGAGGACTTCTGTCTTTTATATTCAGGATAATAAAGACTTTAAAGCAAAAACAAACAAACAAAAAACATGATAACTTCAAGAGAAACATCAAAAGTGCATTATTCAAAGTAATGGCCATCACTAGCTACACATTTCCCCATCTTTCAGGTAATTTGTGGATACCGTCCCAATAGAACTTTTCTTGTTTTGAGGCAAACCATTCAGAGACCCAATTTTCCACTTCTTCGTATGTTTTGAAGTGCTGCTCACAAAGTCCGTGCCATCGATCAGAAAAAGTGGTAATCTGAAGGAGCAAGGTCTGGTGGATACGGTGGGTGGGTTAATACTTCTTAGGCAAGATCTTTTAACGTGTCTTTAACTGATTTTGAAGTGTGTGATGGTGCATCATCATGAAGCAACATTACTTTGCTGTGTCTTCTGGAACATTCTGGTCGTTTCACAATCAGAGCATGGTTCAAATTGATTATTTGTTGTCGGTAGCGATCAGTATTAACGGTTTCACCTGGTTTTAGAAGTTCATAATACACCACACCTTCCTGATCCCACCAAACACAGAGCATTGTCTTCTTTCCAAAGCGATTTGGCCTTGCGGTCGATGTTGATGGTTGACCTGGATCAACCCATGATTTTGTGCATTTGGGATTCTCAAAATAAATCCACTTTTCATCGCCAGTCACAATTCAATGCAAAAAAGACTTTCGTGCTGTTGAAGCGACATTTTACTGGTGACTTTTCGGTTTTCCATTTGTCTTTCATTCAGTTGATGTGGCACCCATTTTCCTTCCTTTAAAATCTTTCCCATTGCTTGTAAATGATTGGAACTTGTTTGCTGAGCAACGTTTAATCTTTCTGCAAGTTGTTTTTGAGTTTGACACGCATTTTCATCCAATAATGCTTGTAATTGTTGGTCTTTAAACGTTTTTAGTTGACCTGGACGTTCTTTGTCTTTCATGTTGAAATCATCACTTTTAAAGCATTTAAACCAGCTTCACAAGTATCTTGAGATAGAACATGTTCACCATAAGCTTCCTGAAGTATACAATAACTTTCAGTAGCACTTTTCTTCCAAATAAAGTCATGAATTAAAAGTTCCTGCAAATGCTAATTTATTGGCACAAAATTGGACATTTTTAAGCCTAAAATATCTATGATGTTAACACCTTCACAAAATTTGACATAAAGTTTTGAAGCTTGTTGTCAATACAACAAAATAGCATACATATCAAATCGCATATATATCAACATATGTGTAACTTCATTTATTGAAAAAAATCAGCATTATTAATCGGTACACCTAGTATGTACTTACTAGAGGCCCAGTCCATGAAATTCGTGCAGTTGTAGGGTCCCTAGCAGCTGCCAGCTGCTGGCTGGGTACTCCCTCCCTTCTCCCAACCACCTACCAGTGCCGGGGCCTCCCTCCCTTCCCCTGGTCACCTGCCGCTGCCAGCTGGGGCCTCCCTCTCTTGCCCCAGCCACCTGCCAGCACTTCTGGCTGGCGGTTCCCTCCCTTCTCCTGGCCAGCCAGCCCCCTGGTTGAACTCCCAGAAGAACTCTGGTTGAGGGGACAATTTGCATACTGTGCTTTTATTATACAGGACTAGAGGCCTGGTGCACAAAATTCGTGCACGGTGGGGGGGCCCCTCAGCCCAGCCAGCACCCTCTCCAATCTGGGACCCCTTGGGCGATGTCTGACTGCTGGTTTAGGCCAGATCCCTAGGACATCTCTGTCATAATCCAGGACCACTGGCAGTTGGACATCCCTGTCACAATCCAGAACCACTGGCTCCTAACTGCTCACCTGCCTGTCTGCCTGATTGCCCCTAATTGCCCCCCCTCCTGGCCTGGTCACCCCCAACTGCCTCCCCTGCTGGCCTGGTCACCCCTATCAGCTCCCCCACTGGCCTGGTTGCCCCTTACTGCCCCCCCCCCCCACCAGCCTGGTCACCTCCTACTGCCCCCCTGGCAGCCTGGTTGCCCCTCACTGCCCCCCTCTGCCAGCCTGGTTGCCCCATGCAGCCTGCTATTCAGTAGTTTGGTCGCCCCTCACTGCCCCCCCATGCTGGCCTGGTCACCCCATGCAGCCCACTGCTCAGTCATTTGGTCAGCCCTCACTAACCCCCCTGCTGGCCTGGTCGCCCCACGCAGCCTGTTCGGTCATCAGTTCAGTTGTTTCGGTTGTGATGGTCGCTTGGGCTTTTATATATGTAGATATGCATAGCCCATGGACACGGGCCATAGAAAATGGGAAATATCTGTAAAACTATCAACATTAAAATATATATATTTTAAAAAGAAGTTATCTTTGTCCATAAACCTTTGTGTGCCATTCAGATTACTTGATTGGGATATGTTTTGAAAAGGAAAATTATTTAGGTCAAAGGATGTATTTTTGTTGTTGTTTTATTTTTATTGTGGAAACTTTACACACATAAAAAATGGAGAGAATAACAAAATGAGTGTCCATGTGACCATTTCCCAAGTTCAACAATAATCAATATATAGCTAATCACTTTTCATCCACACTCTTATTCAGGCACATCCAATCTCTAATGAATAATTTTGAAGCAAATTCTAGGCATCATTATTTTATCTGTAAATACTTCAATATATATTCCAAAATATAATTTTTTTTGTTTTTTACCTTAACTATAATACCATAATTACATCTAAAGAAAGTAATGATTTTTAGTATGGCTAAATATTCAGATAGAGTGGTTTAAAGTTTTTTAAAGCTTTGGATACACAATTCTTAACTCCTTTTTGGAAAGTCTAAACAAATTTATATCTACACCAACCACATCTGAGACTGACTACTCACTGCACTTTTATCAACATTGTATATTTTGTCTTACCTTTATCAATTTAATAAATAAAATGGTGTTTTGTTGATATTCAAATTTTTATTTCTTTTATTACCAGTGTGGTTGAACTTTTTTTCGTAAGTTTATAAACTATTTCTATTTCCTCTTTTGTGCACTGGCCTTTGAACATTCACCAACTGGAATTTTCATATTTTGCTGAGAGATTTGCATGAACCTTGTTAGAGATACAGCAAGTATTTTTCCCATCTGCTGCTCAGTAGAACCTTAGTACTGTCCAGAACATTAGAATATCACCAAAAGAAACAAAGAAAGAAACGTGAAGGCTAAAACCCTCTGGAGTCAGCTAGTCCTACACTCACCCTGTACTTTAGCATTTTGTATGAGTCACTCCAGCAACATCTCCACTAAGGAGCATTCTGGCTTCTGTTTAAACATTTCTAGTAATAGAAGCGTCACTATTTCAGGGACATCAGTCTTGAATATGGGCTGTAATTATTGAAAATTGCCTTACACTGAGCTGATGTCTTTACACTGAACTCAGTAACTTCTACCAGGTTCTATCAGGTAGAGCTACTCAAATATCTTTCTCAGCAGATGATGTCCCTTTAAATCTTTGGATGATAGTATAGTTTCCAACATTCTCCAAACCAACATTCCAGTTTCCTCAACCACTCATTTACTATGTTGTCTACCTAACCTCCACATTATTTTGGCCATTTTCTCCTAGCCATCCCCAAATCTAACGTTCTAATAAAATGTCTCCCTCTGATTCCTTATTGTTCCTCTACAAAATGGCTTATAGTACAAAAGGGATAATACTGTAAATCTTGCCCTCCTGCTCTGTAAAACTGATTATAATTCTTTTTAAAAATCTTTTAAAATAGACTCAACATGTAAGTGAACTTTAACATGGAATCAAACTTTCAGAATTAGAAAGAGATCATTATAAATTATTTTATTTCATAATATGTATTAGCCTGATATTTTCTATCAAATTAAAATTGTACAAATTATAAAACTGTTCAGGTGCTACACAAATCTAAGACATCAATTTACACTGTGTGCATGTTTGTGTTAGAGTATTGTTGTCAATATATATTTTCCTAGCCTTTAAGAATTCTGAAAAAAAAATGGATTATAAAATATTTCCCCTTGTAGAGTGCTTAATAATTTTTTTAAGTCATAGAATGTAGCTATGGAAAGGAGGCCATTTGGTCCAATTCTCCTTCCCCAGTTTTCCAGAAAAAAATGGGAGGCTAAGAATTTTTCCAAAAACACATGGGTAGTCAGGAGCAGATTTCTAAAGCAGAAGTGTCAGTCAGCCAATCTTTTCTATGAATGTTCATATGCATCTGAAGAGACAGGTCACAGAACCCCTTTTGATTCTAAAAAGCTTTTTCTAGTCAAAGATATTGTAGGTGATAGAGTCTGTCAAAGAAATTAAGGTGAAACAATAGGAGGGAAAATACCCCTTTGGGATATTAATTATGAGGAACCTAGACAGAACTTTGTGGCAGATTGTATTTTCCAAAGATAGCCACAGTAATAAGTTCTTAAGGAGATCTTGGGAACAGTAAATTCACAGATCTGTGAGGAATAATAGACTTTTTTTAAGGCATGAAAATTTGGAGTGTTGTACTAATCAGGAATAGAAAAATGCAACAGACTTTCTAAACCACCCTCAATTTTTATTTGTCTTTTTTATCAGCTGTTATCCGATGGATATGATTCATTAATAAAAATGCTAGGGAAAAGCAGGTAAAACTATTATGGACTAAAGGCCCGGTGCACAAAATTCGTGCACAGTGGAGGGGGTGTCCCTCAGCCCAGCCTGCACCCTCTCCAATCTGGGACCCCTCAAGGGATGTCCGACTGCCTGTTTAGGCCCAATCCCACAATCCAGGACTGCTGTCTCCCAACTGCTCACCTGCCTGCCTTCCTGATCACCCCCTAACCACTCCCCTGCCAGCCTGTTTGCCCTTAACTGCCCTCCCCTGCAGGCCTGGTCACCCCTAACTGCCCTCCCCTGCAAGCCTGGTAACCCTTAACTGCCCTCCCCTGCAGGCCTGGGTCCCCCCCAACTGCCCTCCCCTGCAGGCCTGGGTCCCCCCCAACTGCCCTCCCCTGCAGGCCTGGTCACCCCTAACTGACCTCCCCTGCAGGCCTGGGTCCCCCCAACTGCCTTTCCCTGCAGGCCTGGTCGCCCCCAACTTCCCTCCTCTGCGGGCTTGGTCACCCCTAACTGCCCTCCCTTGCAGGCTTGATCGCCCACAACTGCCCTCCCTGGTAGGCCTGGTCCCTCCCAACAGCCCTCCCTTGCTGGCCATCTTGTAGTGGCCATCTTGTGTCTACATGGGGGAAGCCATCTTGTGTGTTGGAGTGATGGTCAATCTGCATATTACTCATTTATTAGATTGGATAAAGGCCTGGTGCACGGGTGGGGGCCAGCTGGTTTGCCCTGAAGGGTGTCCCGGATCAGGGTGGGGGTTCCCTTGGGGCATGGGGCGGCCTGGGTGAGGGGCCTGTGGTGGTTTGCAGGCTGGCCACGGCCCCTGGTGACCCAAGCGGAGGCCCTGGTATCTGGGGTTTATTTATCTTCTACAATTGAAACTTTGTAGCCTGGAGCGGAGCCAAGCCTTCTGCTTGCTCCGTGGCGGCAGCCATTTTTGGGGGGATTTATGTATCTTCTATCATTGAAACTTTGTAGCCTTGAGTGGAGGCCTAGGCTGGCAAGGGCAGGTGGAAAGCTTGGCTTCCTCCATTGCCGGGGAAACCCAAGCTTCCCTCCCGCTCTCTGTGGCCATAGCCATCTTGGTTGGGTTTATTTGCATATTCGCTCCTGATTGGCTGGTGGGCATGGCTGGTGGGCATGGCTTCTGGGTGTAGCGGGGTGATGGTTAATTTTCATATTACTCTTTTATTAGATAGGATTATTTAATCCCAATTTTTAAAGCCTCTGCTCACTTTTCCCAACTTACGTATTTAGTTTGTGTGGTATATTTTAATCTTTGCCAGAACCCTCTAAATAAGATACTCCAATTCTTGCTTCACAGATGAAGTACTCTACACTGAAAGATAAGAAATGCTTACAGTAAGGAATAGAGCCAAATTCAGACTCACAGATCTCTAACTGAACCTGGAATAATTTCTACTTTCAAAGCTTGTGAAAGGGGCAAGATATTATTTGGTCTGGGAAAAGCTCTAACTTTGTTTGAGCACTAAGAATTAGAGGTGAGCTGTGTCAATTTGTCACTACTAAATGGCAAAAAGAATAATGATCTGATAGGATTATTGTGAGAATTAAATAAGATAATCCATTTAAAGCAATTAATGGATTGCTCCAAACTTGGCCTCCCAACAAGTTCTCCCATCGGTGTACACATAAGCTGCTCCTCACACAAGCAGTATGGTCTCTTCCCTCACCCCCTCCCTTGGATCTGGCTGATCTGGTGCCTTCTTTTTTTCTGGTTTCTAAAATTTTCATGAAGACATTTAAAAATTCTGGCGGAGTACAAGTGGCATGATTGGATTTTGCTGTGGAAATTGTTAATTTGGCTGACACACTTATTAAGTATACTTCCAAGTAATCTCCATACTTACAGAACTCAAAATGCTTCCCCCTCCCCCCGCCTCCCCTTAAGAATACACTATATTGACATATGAATGTATAGTTGGCATTGACTGAAATCTAATCATAGGAATGACCTCCAGCAAGTATTGTAATCAACTGAGGAAATTTTAAGTGTGACTTCCTTATAGTGGACAGAATACACTAAAAATGACATTTTGGGACTTCTAAGCACAAGTTTTAATAGGACTGGCAGTTCTGATTTCTTTGCTGTTGAAATGATCCCCCTAGGAATGCTGGAGACTGTCATACTATGAAGAAGCCCAAGTTACCCACATGGAGAAATTAGATGCTCTGGCCAAGAGCTTCATCTGAGAGTAGTCTACTACCAATCTCCCTGCTGAACACTATCACATGGAAAATTCTGGGCAAGACCAGAAGAAGGACTGCCCATCCAATATTCAGAATTTTGAGAAATAATAATTTATGTTACTTTAAGCCATTACATTTTAGGGTGGTTGTTACTCAGCAGTAGGTAACTGAAACATTGTCATATATTAATGCTCAATAAGTATAATTTTTTTACTATTATTCAGAAGACTATCCTATATAATAAAAGGGTTATATGCAAATTGACCCTAACAGTGTAATGACTGGAATGGCCAGAATGACTGCTGGACCAGTCACTATGAGACGCACTGACCACCTCTCTGTTCCTTCCCCAGCCGGCAGGGTCCCATCTCTTGATGGCAAAAGGGGAACTGAGGGTGAGTGGCACCAGGTGTGGGTGGTGGGGGATGTGGGTGGCACCAGGCCAAGGCCCCCACCCCCCTGGCCCCACACATAGAGAGTGACCAGCGGGCTGCAGGAATGGCCAGAATAGCCAACCTCTCGGTCTCTCCCTCCTCTCCCGACCGCAGGCTCCTATCACCTCTGGCATACCAGTTTCCATTAGTGGGAAGAAGATACAATAGAACAGCCTGGAAACGGCAAGTCTTTTTCCTTATTGATTCTTTATCCTGGGCTCTAGAAAAATAATGGCCAGGTCCCTTGCTGGGTCCCTCGGAGCCCCATCTCTCCTTCTCTTCTCAGCCCTGCTGATCATGGGGTGTCCCAGAGCAGGAGGGAGAGAAAAGCTGGACTTAGCAATGCCTCCCACTCAAGGGTTAGGAGTAGCAGAGGGATGTGGTGACGATATACAGGCTTTGGAGTCACACAGACTCTGCCAGTTAGACCTGTGTAACCGCTCTGAGCCTCGGTTTCTTCATCTATAAAATGGGTATGATATTAGTACCAGCCTCATTGGAATGTTACAGGTGTGTGTAAGATTATGCACATAAGGCTCTCAGCCCGGTGCTTGACATGTACTAAGCTTCACTGTTGCCACTATGATTATCTGCCCCCTGCCCTCACTGGGTTTACAAACCCCAGTGCTTAACTGGCAATGTAGGAAGGTGTGGAAATTGCCTGCTCCATGTCCTGGGGCTCCTAGGAGAACTCAGATTCCGGATTCTGGATTCACCGGCAAGTTGGCTCGCTCTGCAATATGAAACCCCTGGGTCTCCGGGGCAATACCCACTGCCTTGCCTCTCTTCCCGGCATGGTCCTGTCCTGCTTCAGTTGTCACTCACTCCAGGAATCCCTGCATCATCTGTGTGCACATCTGTTCCCCAGCAGCCCCCACTCCGTGTGCCTCCCAGCTCTGCCCTGCACTTGGGCAAATCACTTAACCACTCCGCGCCTTTGTTTTCTCATCTGAAAGCTGCAGGCCTTCTGGGGTTGTTGATCAAACCACGTCACCAGGTGAAGCATTTAGAAGAGTGCTGGGACCTGTTTTAAGTGGCCATTCAGTGTCAGCTGTTCCGTTATTACTGTTGAAAGGCGAGTCTCCTAGGAGTAGGGGTTCTGCGAGGTGCCACTGTCCTGTGAAAACCCTGAATGAGAATCTTCAGCCTCTTTCAGAAACTATGAGCTCATTAGCATAATAAACCTCCTGTGAAGGACCTTTTGACTCCGATAAGCATTAACAACAAAGAGTAAAAAGCCTGAGGCCCGGCCTGAATGTCTGTCCTGTATACCAATAGGTTGCTGGTTAGGTTCCCTGTCAGGGCACATGCCCCGATTGTGGAATCAATGTTTCTCTCTTTCTCTCTCTCTCTCTCTCTCTCTCTCTCTCTCTCTCTCTCTCTCTCTCTCATAAATGAAAACATATTTTAAAAAATAAAGTTATAGGTGAAGCCATTATGGTCCCATGGCTGCAAACTCTAGAAGAAAACATGACTCAACAAGAATAAGAGACTTAAAAAAAAGAAATGATAGCAATAAAAATAACATAGAATTCCAATGAAGAAGAAAACGGGTATCTAAAGGAATCCATGTGCCTAAGGGGAAATTGCCAATGAGCCTAGATTTTAAAAGTCAAACTGGGAAAAGTGTATTTGCAGCAAATAAATGGTTAGTATCTTTAACATATAAGAGCTCACACAAATCCTATATAATAAAAGCCTAATATGCAAATCGACAGAACTGCCGAATGATTGGCGGAATGACTGGTTGCTATGACGGCCACTGACTACCAGTGGGAAGATGTTCAGTGCAGGAGCTGTCCCCTGGTGGTCAGTGCACTCCCACGGGGGAGTGCTGCTTAGCCAGAAGCCGGGCTCACGACTGGTGAGTGCAGCAGTGGTGGTGGGAGCCTCTCCCACCTCTGCGGTAGCACTAAGGAGCAGTGAGCTGAGAGGTAAGTAGCAGCGAGCAGGCAGGTGGTAATGAGTGAGGGGTCCTGGACTGCAAGAGGGTGCAGGCCTGGCTGAGGGACCCTCCCCCGCAGTGCATGAATTTCATGTACCGGGCCTCTAGTATAAAAGATAATAGTATTTATTTACACAAAGTTGCCAAAATGAAACCTGTTTGCTGCATGGGAAATGGGATGAAATAATTTTTTTTAAATTCTCTTTAATCCTCCATGAATTTCTATTTTTAAGATGTATAGTAATAACTTTAGTTAATTCCAACCTGGGAAATCTTTGCTGCTACGATTGTTAAAATCCCCAAGATGAAATCTGAGCCTCCTCAATCATTAATTTCTTATTCAACCTGTAATCTTGCCTCCATGAAATGGATTTCAAATATGTTTTGTCATGTCCTTGCTTTTCTTCCTGACTTGCGATTTTGTGTAATTGTTGTCTAAATAGACATGGCAACAACCACTTACCCAATTTATAGTCCAAATTTCCTTCCTGGGTGATGTGGGAATCTTTTCTAAGCAAAAATATGAATATTCCAACTTTCTCTCACTTACCCACCACCTCATACATCTGGAGTTTTAACTTCCTTCATCTATTTTAAACAGAAGAAAGATGTTCATGGAGACAACGCTTTCCTAAAATGCTGTGCTTTCATTCCTCCAAGCAGCATTTAGCCCCTTGGGAGACATTTTTTTTTGTTTTCTTAATAAGGGCATCTTGTTCCTCTAAGGCAGTGGTTCTCAACCTTTCTAATGCCGTGACCCCTTAATACAGTTCCTCATGTTGTGGTGACCCCCAACCATAAAATTATTTTCGTTGCTACTTCATAACTGTAATTTTGCTACTGTTATAAATCACGACCCACAGGTTGAGAACCACTGCTGTAGAGCCTAAGACCATCGGAAAACACAGATATTTACATTACGATTCATTAACAGTAGCAAAATTACAGTTATGAAGTAGCAACAAAAATAATTTTATGGTTGGGGGTCACCACAACATGAGGAACGGTATTAAAGGGTCGCAGCATTAGAAAGGTTGAGAAACACTGCTCTAAGGAAATACTAATGGGGGAAGGAAGGACTCATGTTTGCAAATAATAATTTTAAAAATCCAAAACCAGAAAAAAAAAATTTAATCCAGACTTCCAGGAAAGATGGCAAATAGAACACAAGTGGCTAGACTCACCCCTCCCAACTCCTCACTTCTTTGACAGTAAACGGTTTATAGTTTGTTTATTCTTTAAGGCATGTGCCCACAAAGATATGGGGAACAGAGATGAGACAACAGCAATAAATGTATGAAAGCTCTACAGCAGGACACGTGGCAACTGAGAATGCAGAGAGGAGAAAATGGAACCCCTGTGTATTAATTTCCTGGGTAATGTAAGAAAGTACCACATGTTGGGTGGCTTAAATAATAGAAGTGCATCTTCACACAATTCTTGAGACCAGAGCCCAAGGTCAGGCTGTGGACAAATGGGTTCCTTCTGAAGCTGTGAGGGAATCTGCTTCAGGCCTCTCCTTGGCTTCTGTGGGTTTGATGGCAATTGGAGTTCCTTGACTTATAGATACATCACCCAATCTCTGCTCTCATCTTCAGATGGCTCTCTCCCTGTGTGCATGTCCTTGTGTACATTTATATGAACATTAGTCATACTGAATTAGGGCCTACCCTAATGACTTCATCTTATCTAATTATATCTACAGAGACCCTATTTCCAAATAAGGCCATATTCTGAGATACCGGAAATAAGACTTCAATGTATGAAATTTGGGGGGGACACAATTCAACCCGTAACAGTGAGCATGCAGTGTGAGAGCTGAGAAGCAAAGCAAAATATGCCACAGAATCTCCCAAATTCCCACACACATGTGTCACTGGCAGCCTCTGGAGGTGAGGGTAAAGGGGCAGACTAAAATAAGCAAGATGGGATCAAAGCTGTGTAAACAGGTAGAAAATTGAATTACCCCCACTCCACTGGAAGTTAATTCTCTGGAGCTGAGCTATCCAATTTGGAGTAGCCACTGTGAAATGTGACTAATTGAATTCACATTTTAACTAATTAAAAGTAAATAAAATTAAACATCCTTGGTCCCAAGAGCTATATTCTAGGTGCTCAAAGGCCTTATGTGGCTAGTGACTATGATATTGGATCGTACAGATATTTCCATCATTGTAGAAAGTTCTGGTGGACAGCACTGGTCTGGGGAAATAAAACAGAAGAAGGTGTTTGGATGGGGGGATGGCAGGTGCCATTAAAGATAGAAGCACACATTAAAAAAGAAGGGGGTATAGTGAAACCTGAGCTATTGGATCTACTGGATGCTAATCCCCAACCTTACAGCCCTCTTCCTCCACTTGGGCCACCAAATCATGTCCCTTGGCCACAATGAAAAGCATAAATTTATCCACCTGACTTCAAAAATGGAAAATCTGTAACTTTTGTGTTCTTGTAGGAGACCGGAGAAAAACTGAGAGCACAGACACTAATTTTTTCTTGATTTACTACTGTGTACCAAGCATTTGACACATTATATCACTTAATTCTTATAATGATACAAGGTGATGGGTGTTTTTCTCATGTAAAACTAAGAAAACCGAGACTCGGGAAGGCTGAGTAATTTGGCCAAGTTGTCTTGGTTATAAATGAAACACAGAATTCAAACTCAGGGCTGTTTAAACCCAAAGCCCACATATTGTTTCTACTATGCTATACTGCTTGCCTAAATGGTTGGTTGCCTCACTAGCTTGGTAAGAATCAGCAAGTCCCTTAACTTCTGTAGGTCTAATTTGCCTCTGTTGTCAAATATGTTAAACAATAGAACTGCCTTATGTCCCAGCGATTTCACTTCTGGGAATTTATTCAAAGAAAACAAAAACACTAATTCAAAAAAATATATGCACTCCTACATTCATTGCAACATCATACAACAGCCAAGATATAGAAGCAACCCCAGTGCCCACCAATAGACAAATAGGTTAAAAAGCTGTGGTACATATATAAATGGAATATTACTTGGCCATAAAAATGAAATTTTACTGCAAAGGCAGCTAGGTAATGATGTACCTAGAAGATATTATGCTAAGTGAAATAAGTCAGTGAAAGACACATACCGTGTGATTTCATTTACATGTGGAATCTAGTGAACAAAATTAACTAACAAACAAAACAGGAACAGACTTATAGAGAACAAACTGAGGGTGGCCAGATTGGGGTGCAAACATGAGGGGGTTGGGGCCTTGGTGAAAAAGGTGAAGGGATTAAGAATTACAAATTGGTAGTTACTAAATAGTCACAGGGATGAAAATTACAGCATAGGAAATCACAGTCAATAATATTGTGATAATTACATATAATGCCAGTTGGGTACTGGAAATATCAAAGGGAACTACTATGTAAAGTATATGACTATCTATCCACTAAGATGTACACCTGAAACTAATACAAAATAAAATTGAAAGAAAAAAAATATCATTTTACAAGACTACCGAGAGAAGTTTAAATGATGTAACTTGTAAAGGTTTATTTAAAAGTCTGCACTTTTGTACAGACACAAATATCCTTCTATACATATAGGAAATCTTAACAGGAAAGACTTTTCATTCAGTTTAGAAGCCTTTAGAGAACTTTGAGACATATTTGGGTTACTTCATACAATTTTATTATTGTTGAAGTAATGAATGGAGGTTTGGTTGTTGCAAGTGGTTGTGTCCTAGTCACATTTAGAGCCAGAACTTTAAATACTTCTGTGCTGCACCAGAACAGCCAAGGGTTAGGCAAGCCTGAGGGAGGGCCGGCGAAGTATGAAGAAAAGACAGACAAAGAGAATAAGCTGGGTCTAGGTGGATCTTCTGTGCATGACTGGGACCACAGAACAGATCCAGACTACAAGCTGATGCTTTATTTTATAGTCAGAGGTAAACAAGGTAATTTGCAATGTTCTTGTAAGTTTCACTTGTTTTGGCAGCACTTGCTGCACCTCCCACAGCCCATTAGCGCCCCAGGAAAGATCTAGGGAGCAGTCACAAGATCAAGCTTAATTATGCTAAGGGGGCTGTGCCCTCTAAGCTGGGACTTGTTTGCGGCTTTGCCAGCAGGTCAGTCTGAGGTTTACCCCTATAAACGCTCCCTACATCTCACCCTTTTTTTTAATTTTAAGCTACTAATAATGGAAGTAAAACTTAAATATCAAGAACAAAGTTCTGACTATTAAAATATTAACAAAACAATGCCAATGTAAAACCCAGATGTGGTTATTAATAAAACAATACCAATGCAACACTACAATAATAGAGAAATCAAACTACAGTAATATTTTTCTACTAAATGAAAGTTTCTTTTGCTGATTTACTCAAGAGTCCTTGGACTTGGCTGCACAAGAGTTGGCAGAAGATTGGCAGCTAACCAATGCTAGCATGGTCAGAAACATGATTGAGGGAGTAGCTTCTACTTCTTGCTTTTCTGCCATCTGCTGGACCTCAGTTGTTAACTTCTTCAGCTGACCCCATGTTGGCACCTCGGTCTCTTGCATAGCCTTCGTCATCTTCCTTTTCTGCTTTGCTGCCATCGAGGCAACTCTCAGTCTTTTGAATGATGGGACAAGGAGCTTTTCTGGGTCCATTGTGGTGACATACGTAATGCTCTGGCACCCAAATTGGCTGTGCTGCTCCTTCTGGAAAGATACAAACACAACCTCTTCCCCACATCATTACTGGATCTGGTCCAAACCATTGCCCAGTTTGTTCATCCTTCCATCGGGCTAACCCCACAGAGGCTATTGTACAGGAGGCCCAATGCCTTTCAGCTGCTGTATGACCCTCTGCATCGCAATTCAAAATTTAAAGTATAAAGAACATGACTGAGTTTGTTTTGAGGTGAGACATAAAATCCGTCTCCCCCTTTTTGTTTTAGTAATTGCATTTTAAGAATACGATTTGCTCTTTCCACTATTGCTTGACCTTGAGGGTTGTAAGGGATACCAGTTTTATGACAAATTTGATATTGCTGACAAAAATGCTGAAAAGCAGAACTAGTGTATGTTGGTCCATTGTCTGTCTTTAGCTCTAAGGGAGGACCTAGTACTGCAAAGGCAGCTAGGTAATGATTAATTACATACTTGGCACTCTCTCCCGTTTGGTGAGTAGCAAAGATAAAGCAGGAGCAGGTATCTACATTAACATGTACCCATCTATGGTTACCAAAATCCGATATGTGGGAGACATCCATTTGCCAAATTTGATTAGGTTTAAGACCCCTAGGATTGAAAAAAAAAGATGGCAGCTGGCAGGAACGAGGTGAGGGAGAGGAAGTGAGTGAGTGAGGGTATGAAAGGAGAGTGTGTGGATGTGCGTGGTGTGTGTGTGAGTGAGGGAGGGAAAGTTAAATCTCACAAGAGCAGCAGGGGCTGGCAGACAGGCTCTCCTTGACAAGGAAAGACTATCACCACTGCGGGCACTCCCTGGATGGCGGGACTCCAGCACGGAGCCCAAGCCATCTTGAAGGGGAGAACAGCCTTTTTTAGGAATTCATCAACACCACCAACCAGACAGGCCTTGGAACTGCCCCGTGACCCAGCAGCCACTCCAGCCAAAATCCTGCTACCCCAGCTGCAGACCCGCAGACCCTGGGACCTCCACCTCCAAAGGTGCACCTCTTGGCAGCAAAATTGACAACCAGTTTGAAATGGAATTGCCATGGCCTAGAGCAAAGAATATCCTTACATGATATTATTCTACAATGTCATTATACTTTTTCCCAGATTTGTATTACCCCCATTACCTATAATAGTACCTCACACCCTTGGGAATCAATAAAAAACATCTTTTTGGTGCTTGGAGACAAAGGTAACACATCTCTTGATATTTTAGAATTACAACAGCATAATGTACAATTATCCCAAACAAACTTTCAAACTAATTCTTTGAATGTCTGGCAGCAATTTAAAAAGGACATGAAAGGATTTAATCCCTTCCACTGTGTAGAGGGCCCTATGGGAAGGCACCTGAGCATTCTATATTGGCCCCTCTTGCCTTTTTGGACAAGAGGGACCCTCTTCTCACAATCCAATTGCCCTCAGCTGTTGCCTGTGCTTTCTGTTCATGCTGAGGTTGAAGCCTCATGGTGGCTGGTACCATGGATCTGTCTCTCACCCAGTGGGGTGAGCTGGGCCCTCCCTGGAGAAGAAACCTGGGTTCCCCAAGATATGTGATTAGTTCTGGGGCCCCGCCAGCAGGCGAGGGGATCCCAAGGCAGGTGCTGGGCGTGGAGGCCACGGGGGCATAGGCTACCAAGGAGACAGAACTGAACCTCACATCACCCTGCTTGGCCCTGGAGGATGGCTGGTTAGCCAGAGACGGGTAAGATTCCTCAGGGAAGGAGCAACCTAAGACAGGCACAGTCACAGAGGGGCCATCAGGAGAGAACTTGGGGGTCAACAGAGGTGGGGCACAGACCCTCACCCTCCCAACTTTGCAGGGGCCTGAACCCTCACTCCTTCTGAGGGAGGTCTCCTGCCCCGATGGCTGCTTCGCTTCTCATGCCCAGCTCAAACTGGGACTCAGGTAACAGACAGAGACTTGGCTGACAGCAGCTGCCCTCTCACTTCAACAAGACTTGTTTGAGTTGTCTTATACCCATGGTGTGGAGAAGTGGGTTTTTGATATCTAAATCCAACCTAGCACCAGGAATGCTCAGGGCCTACTCAAGAAGGCAAATAATCCTTTCCACTAATACTTACAGGGTAAAATAAGATTGTTGTTAGAGTATTAAGTTTGACAGTAAAATAGTAGTCAAGTTCTCGGACTAATTTAAATTAGCTAAGTGAAATAAGTGAATATTCTAGAAAAATTAATGGTACTGGACAAAAAGCTGTTCCTAAAGTGTTTTTTTTTTTTTTTTTTTTTTTTTTTTTTTTTTTTTTCAAATTTTTATTAAGGTATTATGTGTACATATCTTATCATTGCCCCCGACCCCCACCCCACTCCCATATATGCCCTCACCCCCCAATGTTTTGCATCCGTTGGTTACTCTTATATACATGCATATAAGTCCTTCAGTTGATCTCTTATTTCCCCCACCTCTCCCTAACCTTACCACTGTAATTTGACAGTCTGTTTGATGCTTTACTGCCTCTGTAACTATCTTTTTGTTCATCAGTTTATAATGTTTTTCATTATCCCCAAATGAGTGGGGTCATGTGGTATTTTTCTTTCATTGACTGGCTTATTTCACTTAGCATAATGTTCTCTAATTCCATCCAAGTGCCTACAAATGGTAGTAATTCCTTCTTTTTTACGGCAGCATAGTATTCCATTGTGTAGATGTACCATAGTTTTCTGATCCAGTCATCTGCTGATGGGCATTTAGGCTGTTTCCAAATCTTAGCTATTGTAAATTGTGCTGCTATGAACATAGGGGTGCATATATCCTTTCTGATTGGTGTTTCTGGTTTCTTAGGATATATTCCTAGGAGTGGGATTACTGGGTCAAATGGGAGTTCCATTTTCAGTTTTTTGAGGAAACTCCATACTGTTCTCCACAGTGGCTGCACCAGTCTGCATTCCCACCAGCAGTGCACGAGGGTTCCTTTTTCTCCGCATCCTCGCCAACACTTGTCGTTTGTTGATTTGTTGATGATAGCCATTCTGACAGGTGTGAGATGGTATCGCATTGTTGTTTTGATTTGCATCTCTCGGATAATTAGTGACTTTGAGCATGTTTTCATGTGTCTCTTGGCCTTCCTTCTGTCTTCTTTCGAAAAGCTTCTATTTAGGTCCGTTGCCCATTTTTTTATTGGATCATTTATCTTCCTTTTATTAAGTTGTATAAGCTGCCTGTAGATGTTGGAAATTAAACCTTTATCAGTGATACCATTTGCAAATATGTTCTCCCATACAGTGGGGTTTCTTGTTGTTTTGTTGATGGTTTCTTTTGCTGTGCAAAAGCTTTTTATTTTGATGTAGTCCCATTTGTTTATTTTCTGTTTGGCTTCCATTACCCTAGGGGCAGTATCACTGAAAAAGTTCTTTTGGCATATGTCTGAGATTTTGCTGCCTGTGGATTCCTCTAGTATTTTTATGGTTTCCCGTCTTATGTTTAAGTCCTGTACCCATTTTGAGTTTATTTTTGTGTATGGTGTAAGTTGGTGATCTAGTTTCATTTTTTTGCATGTATCTGTCCAATTTTCCCAACACCATTTATTAAAGAGACTGTCTTGACTCCATTGTATGCTCATGCCTCCTTTGTCAAATATTAAATGCGCATATTGGTTTGGGTCGATATCTGGATTCTCTATTCTGTTCCATTGATCTATATGTCTGTTCTTGTGCCAGTACCAGGCTGTTTTGAGGACAGTGGCTTTGTAATACAGCTTGAAATCTGGTATTGAGATCCCTCCTACTTTATTCTTCTTTCTCAGGATTGCTGTGGCTATTCGGGGTCTTTTTTTATTCCAGATGAATTTTTGGAGAGTTCTTTCTAGGTCTGTGAAATACGCCGTTGGTATTTTAATGGGGAGTGCATTGAATCTATAGATTGCTTTGGGTAGTATGGACATTTTAATGATGTTGATTCTACCAATCCATGAACATGGTATGTTCTTCCATCTGTTTACATCTTCCTCTATCTCTTTTTTCAGTGTCCTGTAGTTTTCCGCATATAGGTCTTTTACCTCCTTGGTTAGGTTTATTCCTAAGTATCTTAATTTTTTTGGTGCGATGGAGAATGGGATTGCTTTTTTAGTCTCTCTTTCTGTAAGTTCATTGTTGGTGTATAGAAATGCCATAGATTTCTTGGTGTTAATTTTGTATCCTGCTACATTGCCGAATTCATTTATTAAGTCTGTTAGTTTTTTGATGGAGTCTTTCGGGTTTTTTATGTACAATATCATGTCATCTGCAAATAAGGACAGCTTTACTTCTTCTTTTCCAATTTGGATGCCTTTTATTTCTTCTTCTTGTCTAATTGCAGTGGCTAATACTTCCAGTACTATGTCAAACAGGAGTGGTGAGAGTGGGCATCCCTGTCTTGTTCCTGTTCTTAGGGGAAATGGTTTTAGTTTTTGCCCATTGAGTATGATGTTAGCTGTGGGTTTATCATATATAGCTTTTATGATGTTGAGGTATGATCCTTCTATTCCCACCTTGTTGAGAGTTTTTATCAAGAAAGGGTGTTGGATTTTGTCAAATGCTTTTTCTGCATCAATTGATATGACTATGTGATTTTTATCTCTCAATTTGTTTATGTGATGTATCACATTTATTGATTTGCGGATATTGAACCATCCTTGCATTCCTGGGATGAATCCTACTTGGTCATGGTGTATGATCTTTCTGATGTACTGCTGGATCCTATTTGCTAGAATTTTATTGAGGATTTTGGCATCTACATTCATGAGGGATATTGCCCTGTAATTCTCCTTCATTGTGTTGTCTTTATCTGGTTTTTGTATTAGGGTGATGCTGGCTTCATAGAAGGAGCTGGGAAGTGTTCCTTCCTCTTGAATTTTTTGGAATAGCCTGAGGAGGATAGGTTTTAGTTCTTCCTTGAATGTTTGGTAGAACTCTCCTGTGAAGCCGTCTGGCCCCGGGCTTTTGTTTGCCGGAAGCTCTTTGATGACTGCTTCAATTTCTTCCATAGTTACTGGCATGTTGAGCTGCTTAGATTCTTCCTGATTGAGTTTTGGAAGGTTATATTTTTCTAGGAATATGTCCATTTCCTCCAGGTTGTCCAGTTTGTTGGAATAGAGTTGTTCGTAGTATTTTTTAACAATCCTTTGTATTTCGGCGGGATCTGTTGTTATTTCACCTCTTTCATTTCTGATCTTGTTTATTTGGGTCCTCTCCCTTTGCTTCTTGGTGAGCCTGGCTAGAGGTTCATCAATCTTGTTTATCCTTTCAAAGAACCAGCTCTTGGTTTTGTTGATCTTTTGTATTGTTTCTTTGGTCTCTATGTCGTTTATCTGTGCTCTGATCTTTATTATTTCCTTCCTTCTGCTTACACTGGGCTTTTCTTGTTGCTCTTTTTCTAACTCTTTGAGTTGTTGGGTTAGGTAATTTATTACCCCTGTTTCTTGTTTTTTGCAGTAGGCTTGTAGAGCTATGAACTTCCCTCTCAAGACTGCTTTCGCTGTGTCCCATAGATTTTGGATTGTAGTGTTTTCATTGTCATTTGTTGTCATGATGTTTTTTATTTCTTCTTTGATCTCTCTGGTAACCCAGTCATGGTTTAATAGCATGCTGTTTAGTCTCCATGTGTTTGATTTCTTTGGGTTGTTTTTATTGTAGTTGATTTCCAGTTTTATGCCACTGTGGTCTGAGAAGATGCTTGATATGATTTCTATCTTCTTGAATTTGAAGAGACTTTGCCTATGTCCCAACATATGGTCTATCTTTGAAAATGACCCATGTGCGCTTGAGAAGAATGTATATTCTGTGGCTTTGGGGTGAAATGTTCTGAAGATGTCAATTAATTCCATCTGGTCTAGTGAGTCATTTAGGATTGATGTTTCTTTGCTGATGTTTTGTTTAGAGGATTTGTCCAATGGTGATAGTGGGGTATTAAAGTCTCCTACTATGATTGTATTGCTGTCAATGTCTCCCTTAATATCCTCCAGGAGTTTTTTTATGTATTTGGGTGCTCCTGTATTGGGTGCATATATGTTTACCAGAGTTATTTCTTCTTGTTGGATTGCTCCCTTTAGTATTATGAAATGGCCTTCCTTATCTCTTGTTATGTCCTTCAGTTTGAGATCTAATTTGTCAGAAATAAGTATTGCTACCCCAGCTTTTTTTTCAGTTCCATTTGCCTGGAAAACCTTTTTCCATCCCTTCACCCTCAGTCTGTGTGCGTCTTTTTTTCTGAGGTGGGTTTCTTGTAGACAGCAGATATATGGGTCGTGTTTTCTTATCCAATCTGTTACCCTATGTCTTTTGATTGGGGCATTTAATCCATTTACATTTAAAGTTATTATTGATAGGTACTTATTTGTCGCCATTCCTATTCTTTACCCCTGTGTTACTTCTTCGCTTCCTGTTTCTTTCTTTCTTTTTTTTTTTTTTTTACAGTAGACCCTTTAGCATTTCTTGCATTGCTGGTTTGGTGGTAATAAATTCCCTTAGTCCTTTTTTGTCTGTGAAGCTCCTGATTTCACCTTCAATTTTGATTGACAGCCTTGCTGGGTACAGTATTCTTGGATTCAGCCCCTTCCTTTGCATGACTTTGTATATTTCATTCCATTCCCTTCTGGCCTGATGAGTTTCTGTTGAGAAATCAGTTGCTAGTCTGATGGGGGTTCCTTTGTATGTAACTTTCTGTCTCTCTCTTGCTGCTTTTAAGATTCTTACTTTGTCGTTGGTGTTTGCCAATTTAATTATAATGTGCCTTGGCGTCGGTCTTTTGGGGTTCATTTTGCTTGGGACTCTGTGAGCTTCTTGGATTTGTGTGGGTTTTTTCTTCCCTATATCTGGGAAATTTTCTGTCATTATTTCTTCAAAGAGGTTTTCTATTCCTTGCTCAGCTTCCTTTCCTTCTGGAACCCCTATTATGCGGATGTTGTTTTGTTTCGTGTTGTCCCAAAGTTCCCTTAGGCTCTCCTCCTGCCTTTTAATTTTTTTTTCTAGAAGTTGCTTTTCTTGGGTATTTTTTTCCATCTTGTCTTCTAGCTCACTGATGCGGTCCTCTGCTTCTTCTAGTCTACTCTTGATGCTTTCTATTGAGTTCTTTACAGCAGCGATGTCATTTTTCATTTCTTCTTGGTTCTTCTTCATTTCCTCTTGGTTCTTACTCATATTGTCAAATTTGTCTTCCATTCTTTTCAGCCACCTTATGACCATTTCTCTGAATTCTTTTTCTGGAAGGTTGCTTGCCTCCATTTCGTTTACTTCCTTTTCTGGTGATGCCTGCTTTTCTTTCATATGCGGGCTGCTTCTTTGTCTCCCCATGGTCTCTCTTCTCTGGGTGTCTGGTTATGTAGTTCTCTCTCTCCTGGGTTGATTTAAAGGCACAAAATACAGCACTACCAGGTACAACTCACAAGGCACTGAACAGAAATGTATTCACGATATTAATAACCTCCAATAAAGGTGACCACCAGAGAAAGGCAAATTAGGTGATAGGAGAGAAAGAAGAAGAGGAAAAAAGAAAGAAAGAAAGAAAAAAAGAAAAAAGGAGTGTGAAAATGAAATTGGGAAAAGGGAAAGTAAAGAGAAAAAAAAAAGTAAGAGAGACAAGAAAGTGACTAAGAGAGAAAGGGGAACAGACTATATATATTGGGGATAAAACTCCAATAGAACAATCACTAATCCCAGCAAATGCCAGCAACAAGTGCCTGGGGATTAATACAAACTACAACACCAACTAATATGGATTGAGGCAAGGGAAAGCTGAAGCACAAAACAAACAAAAAAATAAACAAAAGAAGAATAAGCAAAACAATCTCACAAAAACAGCATAAAAATTGGATATAATCTACATTCAAGCAAACAACAACAAAAGGACAGAGAGAAGGACAAGTTTATGGATAGCTCAGACAGCGAAGGGAGAGGTGTATGTGGACTTGGAGCAGGGGATTAGAGATTAGATATGTAAGTAGGGTGAAATTTTAACAAGGGGTAAACAGAAAGAATAGGGAAAATCTAAAGCAGTAAAAGGGTAAGACAAACAGGACACTGAAAAGGGGGAGGTTAGGAAGAGAGTGATGGCCTAAAGGTAGAGTTGAGATAGAGTAAAACGATGCTAAAGGAAAGATAAAAAATAGAATGTAGAACCCTAATCCCAAAATAAAATGAAGAGAAAATAAAATGACACTTTAAAAAAAAAAAAAAAAAAGATAAAATAGCAGTAGTAATAATACGGATTGAAAATAAAAATGTAATCATTAAAAAGGTAAAATCAAGTGATGAAAAAAGAAAAAAAAGTTTCTTGATTAAAGGATGCAAAAAATGAAAATAAAAAAAAATAAAAAAATAAAAAAATAAAAGTTAAAAATAAAATGTGAAGTAGTGAAGGTCATTCACTTCCTCTGTTTTTCTGTTTGGCACGCCTGTTTCTCAGTCCAGACAGTATTGCAGTTCCCTGCGATCCACTGCTCTTCGGTGTTGTAAGCCAGTCCTGATTTTAAGCAGGCGGTGTGTCTTAATTTCTCGTATTCCTTTATTTTTGATTACGCAAGAGTCAATTTGTGATTCAGCCCCTGGGTGGCAGTGTTTCTGGATTAACTTCCGGGTCTATCTATGGCCTCTCTAGGCAGTGTTAGAGCCTTCTTTCCCTGTGGCACTCGGGCCTGTGGGAGTGGATTGCCCCAGAGCTGACTCTCTGATGGTCACTCCCCGCTCCGATCCCCAGGTTCCAGAAAAACAACTTTCCCCTGCAGTCTCCCAGGGTGTCCCCAACTGGGTGATCCTATGTATTGGGCTTAGTAATCAGAAGCAAGGATTTGAAGAGGAAAAAGCCCAAGTGTGCGAACTCCAGGACTGCGAGTAAACCCAGGCACAAAGGGAGCGCACGGGCTGCGCGTAAGTCTGGACAGCCTGAAATTCTTAGGGTGTCCCTGCACTTCAGATCAAAATGGGTTGCTTTTTAGAGTGCCCTTCTCTTAGCAGCTCTGAGGACCCCTTTCCACAATCACAGATCACGCCAGCCCCTACAGCCACGGATTTTTCTAGGCACAGACTTCCCTGGTCCTCCAGCTCCCGCAAAACGCGCGTTCCTCTCTCCCGCCGGGACCAGAGACCTCACCTTATCCCAGGCGAAATCTGACCTTTCCGTGGTGGAGTGTAGAGCTCCTCTGAACCCGTGTGCTTGCGCCAGTTGGGGAGCGTTGTTCTGGGGCTCGCAGCTGTTCCTGGGGTGCCGCAGTTGTGGATTCTCAGGCTTCAGATAAGCTCCACTTTCCGGATCAAGATGGCGCAGACTCCGCGTCCAAGCCCGCAGCTCCGGGAGGGGACCCAGCCGCAGTTGGTGCTGCCAGGTCAGGGGAACCCCGTTCAGCAGTCCCCCACCTCCTTCTGGAATTCAGCTGTCTCCCAACCAGCCAACAAACACTCCTTGTGCGTCCCTCAGCTGTTCTTTCTTTCTGCTCCGGGACAAGGCTCGGAACACGTCTGTCTATTCCGCCGCCATTATTCCCTCCTCCCTAAAGTGTTAACTAAAATTTTTATTGGTAGTTCATTTCATGGTAAAATTGCGTAACATGTAATGAACCTAAAGCAGGCATATTTTAGTGCAAAAAATTAAAATTTAAGAGCTATCAAGACTATATTATAAAATTTCCAAAAGCCTCCTAATATTTAAATCAAAAAAAGGGGGGATAGTAGAAGAATATCATGTAAGGAAAAATATCCTGTAAGTAAATTACATCTAGAAAATTTTTACTTTACAAAATTAACTTTCATTTGTAATGCTAATAGCAAGACACCCATGAAAAACACACATGGTGTCAAAACAAGCCAAATGAAAATCGTTTGGGCAAAAAATGAAAAAGGATCCCAAGTCAAATTTATAGAAAAGATTCCTTTATTAACTTTTGGTCGAGAATATGTTTGTATATTTTCAGAAAACACCTCCAAGACCATGTGGATTCCTGCAACAGAGAGGAATTGACAGGACTGCTCCAGCCATGAAGACAGAAGAGAAACAGTCCAGAGATGGAAGACACTGACGACGCCTTGCCATACTAGCAGTCAGCAGCTGTGCGTCACGGCAGGTTTCCCAGGACCAAACCAGAGAGGGTCGGACCTGCATTACCACCATTTGTCCACCATCCAGAACTGAAATATCATTGCTGACATCTACACATAAGGAACTGTTTGACATTGAAATTGGGACTCAAAAGAACTGTTGGCCCAGAAAGAAACTCACTACAGACTGATTCATTTGCCTCTCAGCATAACCATTATTGCTTGTCTCATTTTCGGTTCTTTTCTTTTTTTTTTTTTTTTTAAATATATTTTTTATTGATTTTTTACAGAGAGGAAGGAAGAGGGATAGAGAGTTAGAAACATCGATGAGAGAGAAACACCGATCAGCCACCTCCTGCACACCTCCTATTGGGGATGTGCCTGCAACCAAGTTACATGCCCTTGACCGGAATCGAACCCGGGACCTTTCAGTCCGCAGGCCGATGCTCTATCCACTGAGCAAAACCGGTTTTGGCAAATTTTCGGTTCTTATAAGTGTATTTCTAGTATCACATGATCTCACTCATCTAGGGGAAATAATGAGCAACATAAACTGATGAACAAAAACAGACCTGGAGACAGGGAAGCATCAATCAGACTGCTAAATCTCAGAGGGAAGGTAGGGGAGGGTGGGGGTAAGGGGGAGAGATCAACCAAAGGACTTGTATGCATGCATATTAGCCTAACCAGTGGTCACGGACAACAGGGGGGTGGGGCCATGCGTGGGGAGGGGTTTGAGATGGGAATGGGAGGATGAGGATAAATATGTGATACCTTAATCAATAAAGAAATTAATAAAATAAAAAAAGACCTCTAGGATTAACCCCCAATGATTGTACAGGACAATGAATTACACACCGAGAGCACTGCTTAACAATTTGACAAGCTTGCTCCCTAGAAATACGGAATTGTTTGCATAAGGCAGCAGCATTTTGATGATGCAAAGCATGGGAGGACTGGGCAAGAGAAAATGGGGTAGCCTCTTGCATTACAGCAAGGAGGCGATCAATAGCATCATTGCCTATAGCTAATGGACCAGGGAGAGCTGAATGAGATCGGATATGACCAATAAAGCAGGGAAATTGTCCTTCTCTAATGACTTTTTGAAGGTTGAAAAATAAGTGAAAGAGTTCTTCTGAATTAGTGTGCCCTATAGTAGCCCTTTCAATTAGTTTGGCCATACTTACCACATAGGCACTATCACTATATAGAATTAATGGGCTCCATAGCAAAATCTGTCAAGGCATAGATAAGAGCTTGTATTTCTACCTGTTGTGCTGAAATATAAGGGGTTTGAAGGACCTTTGCACCTCTGCTGCAGTAGTATCCAGCTTTTCCAGAACTGGATCCCTCTGTAAAAATGGTTAATACCTGAGGTATAGGTTGTGACTTCACTATCTTTGGGAAGGTAAAGGTAGTAACTGAGAGAAATTGTAAAACCTTATTTGCTGGATAATGGTTACCAACCTGTCCGGAGAAATTAGCAAGTGCAACTTGCCAATTCGTTGATCGTTGCCAGAGCCAGTCTTGCTGTATAGCTGTAAATGGCACTACAATAAGGTCAGGGTCTTGGCCCACTAATTGGCCTGTTCGAAGGCAGGTTCGAGCTATTAGCTGGGAAACTGAATCATGGAAAGGAGTTAATACCTTAGTTGGAGAATGAGCCAAATATAGCCATTCAACAACTCCAGGAGCTTGCCAAATGACCCCAGTGGGTCTATGTGTCGTAGGGAAAATTAAAACCTGTAAGGGAAGAGAGTAATCAATTCTAGTAAGTTGTGCTGAACTTAAGGCATCCTCAACTTTATGTAAGGCTGTCTTGGCTTCCTCTGTCAAGCAGCATGGGGATGACGGAGATGAATCTCCCTTTAGTATATGAAATAAAGGGCTTAAGTCAGCAGTGGTTAATTTTAAAACAGGTTGAACCCAGTTAATATCTCCTAATAATTTTTTGTAAGTCATTTAATGTAAGTAAAGTGTCAGTCTGAATTTGAATTTTCTGGGGTTTTATTGTTTTTCCCTCAATAATGCTGCCAAGATAAGAAAAAGGAAATGTCCTTTGAACTTTTTCGGGTGCTATGCATAATCCAGCACAATGCAGGGAATCCTGCAAATCTATATAGATATTATTTAGATGTGTTTCATTTTTATGAGCTAAGGTAATGTCGTCCATATAATGAATAATATAAGCCTTGGGATATTTTTTCCTTATAGGATGTACAGCCACAAAATCCTGACATAAGGTAGGACTATTGGCCATGCCCCAAGGCAATACTTGAGCATATCTCCACCCCCATCATCCCAAACCCACGGGCGCTGTTCCCTTGCCTCCTCCAATCCTTGCTCATATTTGGGAGAAAGCGCATCATCCAGAGGGCTCTCTTCCACAGGAGCTGTAGCCCCAGGGACTGGAGGAGGCAGTGGAGGCGCCAATGGTGGAGTCAGAAGCCTCTGCAGCCTTCCCCCATCTGTCTTGATTCCCCTGCCACATTCCTCCACTCCCCTTCTGGAGTGGGCTCTAGGCAGTCCTGAATCAGGGACCACAGACTGAAAGTAGAGGCAGGCATTTCCTCTGGACCTTCAGCTATATAATGATCGTGAAGTTGTTTTCCTACCTTCTCCCATGCCTCTATATTTACCTTTCCTTCCTCAGAAAACCATGGGCAGGTTTTACTCACAAAATCCAAAAAATCGAAAAGCTGTTCATACCTCACAGAACAGCCCCTTGCTTGGAGCATAGCCTTAAGCATGGATATGCATACATTCTTTCCCTGCCATCCTGAATTTCCCATGTTTTACACCTAGCTAGTACTACACCCCTACCTTACTTACTGCGTGCGCACACCTTGGGGCCTCCTTTCACCTGACAATTGCAGTTCCCTCACACTCAGGACCGCATTGAGTGCTACTTGGGCCGAACTCAGCACCACGTTGGGCGTGCTGCGCCAGCACAGCCAAGGGTTCGGCGAGCCTGAGGGAGGGCTGGTGAAGGATGAAGAAAAGACAGACAAAGAGAATAAGCTGGGTCTAGGTGGATCTTCTGTGCGTGACTGAGACCACAGAACAGATCCAGACTACAAGCTGATGCTTTATTTTATAGTCAGAGGTAAACAAGGTAATTTACAATGTTCTTGTGAGTTTCACTTGTTTTGGCAGCACTTGCTGCACCTCCCATAGCCCATTAGCTACCCAGGAAAGATCTAGGGAGCAGTCACAAGATCAAGCTTAATTATGCTAAGAGGGCTGTGCCCTCCAAGCTGGGACTTGTTTGCGGCTTTGCCAGCAGGTCAGTCCCAGGCTTAACCCTATAAACCGCTCCCTACATCCTTCCATCTCTTCCTAAAATGAGATTTTCTAACTTGACCTAGTACTTAGTTCAGGGCAAGGTTCATGGATGGTGGTAAATTTTAAATGATGAATGGACCAATCATTCAATTGATAATACATCAATCAATCAATCACTCCATTCTCAAATCAATTTTTAGAGTCCAGGAAACTGTAAGACTCTCTAACCAATGTATGAAGTCCTCCTTTTGCACACGTTTCTTGGTGCATTATTTTAAAATTCCAAACTATATGGGGCCTTTAGTAGCTCCAGTACAGGTATATATATTCTACAAGAGACTCAACAATAGTGATGAGGAATCTGGCATTTCATTTCCATCACAGATGGTTTGGAACTGGGATGGGCCTCTGTGTCACTGTAGTCATGACTGCATTTCTGCAGGGACTGAGGAGTCTTCTCTGTCCGTTTTTGCCACACAAAATGAAGATGGTCACAGGATATTCTACTGCAGTGCAAGGTACTATCATGACTGCTAACAGTGCAAACAATGCAGAGATTTCTCTGTTGGGTCCAAGAGCCCTCAGAGTGGCCTCTGCTGACCAGATTTATCCACAATAACAGGAGGTAGCTGTAAAATTTCCCTGCGACAGATTGTATAAAGGGTAAGAACATTGCAAATTCTATGGCACACATTTCTAAGTAGATGTGAATTTGTTTGGCACTGTCTTTGGTATTGTGGCATCTATGTGGTCAACTCTTATAGGCATTGGTTTCTATAAAGCAATTGCTAATAAAAAAAATTTGAAATGCTATTTAGGAGGAAAGATTGATTTCTTCCTACAGCAGGATGTGGTCTCTAGAAAATTTTATTTCTTTAGCATAAACATACCTTTTTTATCGAATAATTGTAAATTCCTATGCAGTTGTAACAAAAACAGAGAAATCTTGATATTCTGTACCCAGTTTAAATACATCTTTTGAAATGTTTTGGAATTGCTGTTTGTTTTTTTTAATTAGGTGATGAATTTATTTTGTTTTGACACAGTATTATTATTGATGTGCATATGAATAGTGCAGATAATTTAACTACTTACACTATCTTGTCCTCAATTTCTAATATTTAAAAGAAGGAAATTGTACTAATCCATTTGTGCAGGTTCACCCAGTCCATCCAGTTCTGACAGTCTATTAGAATCTGAGATTAAGGTCTTTGGCAATGCACAGCCACTACTGTTTCTGTACAGCCTGTGAACAAAGAATGGTTTTATACATTTTTTAATGGTTTGGATAACATCAAAAGAATATAACTTTGTAACATGTAAAAATTACTCAAAATTCAAATTTCAGAGTCCGTAATAAAGTTTTATTAAAACACAGTCATGCTAATTCACTTACATATTATCTATGACTATTTTCAATAGCTATGAGAGAGACCATATCTCCCACAAAGCCTAAAATATTTCCTGACCCTTCACAGAAAATGTTCCCTGACTCCCCCTGCAAACCATTAATGCTCTTTAATCCAGGAATGCCAATTCTAGGAATTAATCTTAAAGAAAAAGCAGATATGTCCAATATTAGGGGATTCATTACATAAAATGTTACCTTTATTTGATAAGACGTACACAGTCATTGAAGACGATGTTTTATAAGAGCATTTAATGGCACGGGAAATGTTCACAATACATTGTTCAATTGAAAATATAGATTTAAAAAGAGCAAGCTCATGATACTATTGAGGAAAAAACCAACCTTCCATATATTTACATGCACAGAAAAGATACCAGACAATGCTCACAGTGCTTATCTTGGATGAAAGGATTATAAGTGATTTCCATTTTTTCTCTTAATTGCATTCTGCATTTTCTAATGTTTCTTCAATAAACATGTTTTCCTTTATTTTATCTAAAAAATGTTGTTTCATGCTTAGCAGATTATTAATATACTAGAGGCCTGGTGCACGAAATTCATGGCCCGGGGGGAGGGGGTCCCTTCAGCCAGCCTGGACCCTCTCCAATCCTGGACCCCTCGGGCAATGTCAGGCTGCTGGTTTAGGCCTGATCCTGGGCCAAAACTGGCAGTTGGACATCCCTCTCACAATCCAGGACTGCTGGCTCCTAACTGTTCACCTGCCTGCCTGCCTGATCACCCCTAACTGCCCCCCACCTCACCCCCGCCAGCCTGGTCTCCCCTAACTGCCCCCCCACTGGCCTGGTTGCCCCAACTGCCCCACGACTACTGGTCTGGTCACCCCCAACTGCCTCCCCGGCCGGCCTGGTTGCCCCCAACTGCCCCCACTGCTGGCCTGGTCACCCCACACAGCCTGCTGGTCAGTCATTTGGTTGTCCCTTGATAACTCCCCTGCTGGCCTTGTTGCCCCACACAGCCTGCTGTTCTGTTGTTATTGTGAGGGCGTCATGACAAATTTGCATATTACCCTTTTATTAGTATAGATTATTAGTGTAGATTTCCTTGTAGTTTGCTCAAATCATTGGAATGTAAAATATAGGAAAACCTGAGCAAGAGGATATTAAAATTCTAATTTCTCACTTCACAATACCTTATAATAATGCTAATTATGTTATGGTTTTATATTCACTTTAAAATGAAGTTAGGTTCTTAGATACTATTTTATATCCATAAGATTTTTTTCTATTACAGGTGACACTCAATATTGTTTTATATTAGTTTCAAGTGTACAGCATAGTGGTTAAACAATTATATAATTTACTACAGGCCTGGTGCACAAAATTCGTGCACTGGAGGAGGGGTGTCCCTCAGCCCAACCTGCACCCTCTCCAATCTGGGACCCATCTCACAATCCAGGATTGCTAGCTCCTAACCACTCGCCTGCCTACTTGCCTGATTGTCCCTAACCGCTTCTGCCTGCCAGCCTGATAGCCCCCTAATCGCTCCCCTCCCAGCCTGATTGACACCTAACTACTCCCCTGCTGGCCTGATTGCCCCCAACTGCCCTCCACTGCCGGCCATCTTGTGACGATGTGGGGGTGGCCATCTTGTGGTGATGTGGGGATGGCCATCTTGTGGTGATGTGGGGATGGCCATCTTGTGGTGGCCATCTTGTGACAACATGGGGGAGGCCATCTTGTGATGACATGGGGTGGCCATCTTTTGATGACATGGGGGCAGCCATCTTGTGATGATGTGGGGGCTGCCATGTTGTAACAAATGGGGGCAGCCATCTTGTGGCAGTCATCTTGTGATGACATGGGGGTTGCCACCTTGTGACAATGGGGGGTGGCCATCTTGTGATGCGAGGATGTGAGGGTCAATTTGCATATTACCTCTTTATTATATAGGATGACGTGATCCCCCAATAAGTCTTGTACACACCTGGCACCATACATAGTTATTACAATATTAGTGACTATATTTCCTATGCTATACTTTATATCAGCCCCACCCCACCCTGCACAGCCTTTTGGGAGCTCTGCCTCCGGAGAAGAAAGGGGGAGGCTGCAGACAGGAAGTCGCAGGAGGAGGGGGCAGAGCAGGGCCCACCAAGTTAGATGGATGGGAGAGAGGGAGAAACCCTACAGGACTGGAGACAGAGATGGGAGGGAAAGGAGGGCCATGCGAAAGCATCGCCCTTGGTTGAAGTAGAAATCCTGACCCCATTTTATAGACCCCAGCAGAGGGGGGGGGGGCGAAGACAAAAGAGGGTGTGAGGGGACTGGATAGATAGAGAGCAGCGACGTTTGATTCATGGCCTATTTATTTTTATTTTTGTTATATTTTTATTGATTTCAGAGAGGAAGGCAGAGGGAGAGAGAGATAGAAACATCAATTATGAGAGAGAATTGATCTACTGCCTCCCATACACCCCCTACTGGGGATTAAGCTCACAACCCAGGACTGTGCCCTTGACTGGAATCGAACCCAGGACCCTTCAGTCCACAGGTCATGGCTCTATCCACTCAGCCAAACCATCTAAGATGACCCATGGCCTATTTAAAACTGCTGCAGTAGGCTGAGCAGGGGTCTTACTACAATGGTGTTACCTGATTATAAGGGTGTCTCTCCTTATGTTGGGGAATCGGAACTGCAGTGAAGTAAAGACACACCCATGGAACCTGCAAAGGGTTTCCATGCACACAATGCAATTTACTTCGTGTGGCAGCTGAAGAGGGTGAGCAGAGCCTTGGAAGGACATGAGGTCTCCAAGACCAGAGTCTGGAGGGAAAGTTTGTGCCAAGCATTCTGCACTGTGAGTTACAATCCTAATATATAAAAACTCAGGGTTCATAATGACCAACCGAAGGCTCAACCAAACACCAGAAGTCAGTCCTGCAGTCAGCTGGTGCGGCTGAGGTGACCCAGCACTGACTGCCGAGGGGTCTGTGGATCAGGCCCAGAGAGAGGTCCAGAGAGAATGCAGGGTGTGATCCACAGCCTCTGTGGCAGCTGTTGATCAGCCATTGCCTCTCTTTTTCTCTCCAGGCTTTGCCAGCATCCATGCCTCTGTTTCTCCCTGGGCCTCTAAAGGGGCTGCTGATCAGCCCCACCTCTCTGATCAGGCCCGGAGATAGGCACAGAGACAATGACTGGCATAGAAACCAACCAATCAGAACCAAATCTGGGCGAACTGCGAGTAGCCAATGGCTGCCTGGGAGGCAGAGCTTTTGACACTGACTGGCACAGAAACTGACCAATCAGAACCTAATCTGGGTGAACTGAGAAGGCAGAACCTAAGGTGGGGGCTGAGGAGGGGTTTTAAGGGCAACAGCTGTTTGGTGTAAGGTGTAAGAAAGCAGTTCAATTTTTTAATGACCGGTTTGGCAGTATAGTGCATATGGCTAGCTATCAGTCCAGATATAGGGATTATGTATTTTTGTCTGCCAAGAGCATCTTCTCCTACTGAAAAGGCTCCCCCCGCCCACTTAAGCAATCCTATCCTATGTAATCTATCTATAGTAATAAAAGGCTAATATGCTAATTAGACTGAGTCAACCAGCCATCTTCCGGATGTCTGACTTCCTGACAAAGCTATGGTGGTGGGGGCCGAGGCAGAGGCAGTTAGGGTCAATCAGACTTGCAGGGAAGGGCAGTTGGGGGTGAGATCAGGCCAGCAGAGGTAGTTAGGTGTGATCAGGCCTGCAGGGGAGAGCAGTTAGGGGTGAGATCAGACCAGCAGGGGAGGGCAGTTGGGGGCAAGATCAGGCTGGCAGGTGAGGACAGTTGGGGGCAAGATCAGGCTGGCAAGGAAGGCAGTTAGGGGTGATCAGGCAGGCAGAGGCAGTTAGGTACGATCAGGCTGCCAGGGGAGAGCAGTTAGGGGTGAGATCAGGCCGGCAGGGGAGGGCCATTGGGGGTGAGATCAAGCTGGCAGGGGAGGGCAGTTAGGGGCAATTAGGCAGGCAGAGGGGTTAGGGACAATCAGGCAGGCAGGCAGAGGCAGTTAGGGGTGATCAGGCAGGCAGGCAGGTAAGCGGTTAGGAGCCAGCAGTTTCAGATTGTGAGAGGGATGTCCGACTGCCGGTTAAGGCCCCATCCCTGTGAGATTGGGCCTAAACTGGAAGTCGGACATCCCCCAAAGGGTCCCCAATTGGAGATGGTGCAGGCTGGGCTGAGGGACACCCCCTCCAGTGCATGAATTTTGTGTACCAGGCCACTAGTACCGATGATCATATCAGGGGTCCTCAAACTACGGCCCATGGGCCACATGCAGCCCGCCGAGGACATTTATCCGGCCTGCCAGGTGCCACTGCCTGTCCTGCTTAGCAGCCGACTCATCCTGGGCCCGCAGTGCGCATAGGAATTTGTTCATAGTTTTTTTTTTAAACTATAGTCCAGCCCTCCAATGGTCTGAGGGACAGTGAACTGGCCCCCTGTTTAAAAAGTTTGAGGACCCATGATATATATGAAACAACTCAAACTTAGACATAAAATCAATTAAGTCACTAGAAAATTATTATTCAAGCCAGCAGATTGCTTTAGATCAGGGGTGGGCAAACTTTTTGACTCGAGGGCCACAATGGGTTCTTAAACTGGACTGGAGGGCCAGAACAAAAGCATGGATGGAGTGTTTGTGTGAACTAATATAAATTCAAAGTAAAGGAGCAGAGGGGAGAGCAAGAGAACCCTCCGCTCTTTTGTCTCCGCGGGCCAGATAGAACAGCCGAAAGGGCCAGATACGGCCGGTGGGCCGTAGTTTGCCCACGGCTGCTTTAGATCTACTCTTCCATGTTAAGGCCCCATCATTCTTGGCACTTGATGTCACAATATAGCACAGTGGTCACAATCTGCTTACATAATGCCACAGAGCAAGACAGTGGTTTTCCTTAGCCATGGCTTTCAGGAGGCACACAGTTCTGCAAAGAGAAAGTGGCTACCCCAATACAGACAACAACCAAATTGTAGAGCTTTCATAAAATTGAACTTCCTCTTTAGCCTTCTCATCTTTGAACCTAATCATTCTGATTTCTTTTATTTTTTTCTTATAAATATGTTGACTCATTTAATTTTTTTTTTGTTTTCCCCTAGTCTTTTATATGTGCTTTAAAATGTAATGGACTTCCACACTGGATAGAAGGGCCAGCTACTTGCCAGTGTGTTAATTATAAATAGTCCCATCATTACAAACCTTCACATCCTCCAAATAAGATTGCTATAGTATCAACAAGGCTCTGCTTCTGGTGCACCAGACTTTCAACTCCAGAACGTGGTGTGCAGGGATGTGATTATCTCCTGCCTTATGCCATGTATAATTGAAATATACCAAGCACAATACATTCTCTGAAGGTACTGAAAATATATGATAGTAATTCTGTATGCCTATTTTGATGAGTGCAACCATGGTTTCCCATATTTTTAACTTCCTATAAATGTTTTTTGGAAGCAACACAGAATAAATGTGACAAGAAGATCCCACCCCTGAGAAATAGAAAGAAAAAAATTATTGTATCTTCACATTTTAATTTTGTTAAACAGCACATTCAAACTTCTCAACCAGGAGTAAGAGGATCAAAGATAATTCAGTCTTTTATAAAAACAGTATCACTTCTCTTCAAAAACTAAATGAAAATTGTAGCTTTTATAAATACATTCAAATTACTTGATAATAAACTAGTCTAGCTGCTATGACTCTTTGGGATCTGAAAGCTGACTGTTGCATCTCCCTGTATTTTGGACAAACTTTTCTCTCAGGTGTCAATCAGAGAGGTTTTTATATTCAAACCATCAAATCCTATGTGGCACATTATGCTAGCCAAGCCCCATGACATTTCTACATCCAACCTCCAGGAATAAGTGAAGGCTTAAAAAATAAATAAGTAATTAAATAGAATGAAGCAATTAGCTTTTATTAAAGAACATTGAGATGATTCAACTTCTTGATTTGAAGTCATCTTAAGATGCAGCTTGCTCTACTTTTTTTTTTAAATTATTGATCCATTCATCTGCTGATAGGCACTTAGGCTGTTTCCAAATCTTAGCTATGGTGAATTGTGCTGCTATGAACATAGGGGTGCATATATCCTTCCTTATTGGTGTTTCTAGTTTCTTGGGATATAGTCCTAGAAGTGGGATCACTGGGTTAAATGGGAGATCCATTTTTAGTTTTTTGAGGAAACTCCATACTGTTCTCTAACAACAACAAAAAAAAATTATTGATTGGAAAGAGAGAGAGGAAAAAACATCAGTTTGTTGTTCTGCTTATTTATGCATTCATTGGTTGATTCTTGTATGTGCCCTAACCAGGGGATCGAACCTGCAACTGTGGCATATGAGGATGACACTCTAACTAACTCTGCTACATGGCCAGGGCCTCTACTTATTTTTAGCAGCAATAAAACATACGTCTCTTCCTACGTTGCCATTATCTATGTAGTCATAGAACTAACTGGTATTTAAAGTATTTTCCATGGTGGAGAACAGCAAAGTAGTCTGGGGTTTTCAGGGCAGGGGGGAAATGAAGTTTGTTCATGTGTTTGGTTTTCCTTCCAAAAAGTTGTATGATCATAATAGAAATACTCCTAACTTGCAATTGGGTTATATTCCCGCAATGATCACACTGTTATTCGTGCCAATGAGTTCTTTCTCTTTTTTTCTTTTTTGCTCAATTCCTCCACCCACCTCCAGTCCACCCCCAATGCCTGCTCTCTGTCTATGAGTCTGTCTCTATTTTGCTTGTAAACCCATCATAAATGGAAAATATCATAACTTGAAAATGCATGTAGTACACCTAACCTGCCAAACATGTAGCCTCGCCTAGCCTACCTTAAACGTGCTCAAATAACAATATCCAAAAACTGTCATAACACTAGAGTTTGCGTTGTTAACCTTGGCGACCATATGCCTGACTGAGAGCTGCCACTAGAATTTCAGATTTTAAACATAGGTAGAAAACATTGTTACATTTTAATTCTCTCTTTTAAAATTGTTTCCTGTGGATTGAATTCTTATTTCATGGCATCACATGTTCCTTTTACTTATAAATAAGTTGTTATCTGAGTTGAAAAAAAGAAAGCCTGTTACAAATGTGAAGACGGGAACAAAGGTTAAAGGAAGCAGTGTGATATGGAGCCCTTAATTACCATGCCAGGCCCCACAGCAGGACTGAATGGTGGTGACGAACAGGTGGTGGAATGTGCCTCCTCCAGGCACAGAGATTCCCTTATCACTACAGGGGGAACTCCTACGCATGAGCAGTCTTTCTCTTTAATCTGGGGTGGCAGGGGCCTTCCTTTTCTGGTCATCAGATCCTGAGAAAGGATACTGTCTATAGTTTCAAGGAGTATAGGACTAGTGGGACCCAGATACTAAAGTCGAGAAAGGCAATGGGATGGCTGGTCCTCTATATCGGGGAAATCATTCAGACTATTATTCCCAAAAGATATCACTCAAATCAGGGATTTAATTCTAATAAGGCTCAGAAGAGATGGAGTTTAGATAGCTGGTGTGTTTTCAGGGGATAGAGCGAGAAAGTCCTGCATCAGTCATGGAAGAGACAGCAGAAATAATCTATGGATTTGCCAAGAGTCACTCAGAATCCCCTTGGACTCTGATGGGCCAGGTAGGGGCTTGGCTACATACTCCAGGAAGCTGGTCCTAGGGCTTCCAAATTGGACCTCAGAGTTTCTCTGTGAACTATGTAAAGTAAAGTAAATACCAAATGACAGCACACACGCGTGCACACACACACATCAATTCTATTAAGGGATTCAGAATCAAAACAATCTAATTGAAGTTGGCATATGGGAGCTGGCATCAATCAGAAAGGGTGGCAAAGAGAACAACCACTGACAACTCATCAACTCATGTGGCTTCTCCTGTGGTATGGCCTTGCCTGGTCTTTCAATAATTGGCGAGGACAGAGGTGCTTATAGGTCCTGAAGGACCAGGTTAAATCCACGCCACTACAGCAAGTAAATACCATTGCTTTCCACAATGGGGACACATTTTGACTGAAGGGAAGTGTGAAATGGAATGAGAGGGCCCGCATTCATCCTCATTTATGGCACTGAGGGTGTATCATTTGGAGACAAGCAACAAGCATTCAGAGAAATGAAGCATTATGGGGAGGTTGGAGGGGTGGGACACAGTAGAGTTCTATGAGCAACAAAGTGGCATTGTAAGAATGGAGACTTGCAGGGGAGAAGAGCTGTATGTGGGCTTGAGGAAGAGACCTAAGGAGAAAAAAAAAGCAGGTGGGAGAACAGTAAGATTCCTAGGACACCCATCCTTCAAAGACTTTTAAAAGCCCTAAGAGGGCTCATTTTATCTGTCAGCCTGCGAGCATTTTAATGTTTATTTTTCCTGTTCTGAAATACCCTTAAACATTTACCTGCCCCTTTAGTAAAGAACTTTGATACAGTGGGGTAGGGCATGGGGGAAGGACATCATAAAGATGGGTGGGAATTTAGATAGAGTGGGTCAGATTGATTTCTAAAGTAAGCATGTTAGGTGATAGTTGCTTATGTTCAAATTTTACCTTGAAAATCATATAAACCTCCCATAACACAGAGAATATGAGATTACTTCAAAATGAAGCAGTTCACTTCTTTGTTCAAGATCATTTGCACATTTTTTTTCATGGGTCTTTCCCACATACATAGACTGTGTACCTACATGGACTGTGTTGGGCTTAACTGCATCCTTGGGTTGATTATTATAATTGAGGCAAGCAACCACATGTAGGTACATTCCCTTTAACAAATGCTGAGACTTCACTGTGTGTGCATTCTAATGGGCGTGTCCTGCTGGAGGATAATCAGGAGAGGACTAGTGTGATCCTCAACATTAGTTTCAAGCCTTGATGGAGAAAGGCTTGAAATACTTTAGTGGGTATTTGCTCTTTTCTGTGGAATCACATTTGGTTATTGGGGGTGGGGAAGGGGGGAGAGATAGGAGAGAGAGAGAGAGAGAGAGAGAGAGAGAGAGAGAGAGAGAGAGAGAGAATATGAATGAATCCTGGGAGTGGCAAGTGAAGACTTTTAGGCATGAGAGATCATAAAACCAAAAACTGTAAATGGTTTTCTACCTTGATAGGTTAGGGAAGATGACTACTACAGGCTAGAAAACAGAAGCACCCTGCCACACACAGGTTACATTTTGTTAATCTCATAATACTTTTTAAGAATTTATTATTATCTGTTCTTCCTGCCTATGTTCCTAACTTCCACAGGCATGTAGCAATTGCCTATCTCAGACCATGCATAGGTATCTCTACTTCATGGTACTTTTTCTGTAACACCTCACTATTCCTGAAATGATCACTTTCCTGGTGGAGAAAACAAATGAAACATTTTTCTATTGTAAAGAGAATGCCATTTTGGTCCTAATTTTTTGGATGGAGATGAGATTGCTGTTTAAAAGTTATGGCTTTTCTACTCTTCATTCCCTCTCTAAGAGGGGAAACTTTTCTACTTGAGAACCATGGCCAAATGAAGTATTTTCACAGTGACTTTCTCATAGCTATGGGGCAAACAGACAGTGGGTCTTTTCTATATGAGCATAGTTTTGTTTGAAACATAACCATGATTAAATAAATCAAAACTAAAATATTAAGTCTCAGAGGGGAGTTTAAAAAAATAAACTACTTTTACCTCATCCTCTTCAGATGGGCCCTCTGAGTATAATGAGCTCTGAGTCTAATTGCTAAGCTGGAACCTGTCAGAGAGTCAACATATAATGTAAAATGTAAAACTTGCTAAAACTCACAAAGTCACTATGCTTGGAATTGAAATTACATTTTCAAATAGGAGGACAGTATATTTTTTCCATTGCATTTTTTCTAGTAAACACTTAAAATATATATAGCTTCTATAATTTTATTATAAACTAAAGCAAATATTTATGATGCTTTATAGTCTATAAAACACACATTCATATATCACATTGGGTAATCTTCACAACCACCTTTTGAAGCAGGTATAAATAGGAAACTGAGAGAAGTTAACTTGAAATGCAGGCAGATAGGGCAAAGGTCCAGTGGGAAGCAAAGGCAGGTAGAACAGAGAAAGGGGCAGACATGGCAATTTGAGCAAGCCTAGCCACCAGAACCAACCACTTAGAAATAATAAAATGTTTCTGGATTCAAAGTGGGAGGCATGGGAAAACAAGGGAGGGTCTGCAGTAACAAGGTGTACATACACATAGAAACAGAGAAATTTCAGGTCCATTGCTGGGCAGGAACAATGAGGGAACCAATCAGGAGATGACAGATAGGTATGGAGCAGGCTTGTAGCACATATATACTCCTAGAATGACTTGCTTCACTGGAAACCCATTATTTGGTCCCCCTTCTCATTGGGGAGTCTGAATCTGCTTGTAATAAATTTTCCACTCTTTTGCTTAAATCTTCTAGTTTGTGGAGCTCATTCTTCAGCATCGTGAGACATGACCCCAAGAAAAACCCTCGGCTCAGCATTCCAGTTATCAGCTTTGGGGGCTCAGTCTGGGATCCAACCTCTCCACATCAAATGGTGAGCCTACATACCCTATTGCTTCTTTCGATGTTTCCTTTGTAATTTTGGAGCCATTGCCAGGTGCCCATCTGCCACTTAATCAAACTGTCATCTACAGAGGACATTTTTCTCTTTCAGTTTCTAAATGGCCTTTGGGCCATTTAAAAATGGGCATGGGTCAGCTAGTTAAAAGCCAATACAGTGGCTGCCACATAAAAAGACTCCCATGGAAGAATGAACTGGTTGTCAGACCGGGTTAGAAAGCAGAGGCTTCCTGCCAGTTGCAAGACAAAATCCAACCAACGACTAAATATTGAGTGCTTGGGTCCCTACCTAGGCAAAGATCAAAGAGACAAATTCCTCCCTCTGTTTCGAGAATCTTGAATGTCCTAACATGAGTGAAGACCTCGCAGAGGTGTCTGGGATTGAACCCTAAGATGTGCAGGGCCCTCACAGGGACTCCAGAATACAATAGTAACTAAACTCTGACCCATCCAGGAAGTGCACATAAGAGCTGGTCACTCAATGCTGTAGGTCCTCACTGCTGTTTTACACAGCCAGGGAAAGAAACTGAGGCATGTAAGAGGAGGGAAATGACCAGAGGTTTCACCACCTCTGGGAGTTCCTTCCACAAACATCACACTTGGACCCACCACATACAGCCCAACCCTGGCCTGTTCCCTTGTTAGGATTTATACTGACAGAGATCTGCTCAAACTTTCATGCCTTTTCCTCCTCTTGCCCAAGATTGGGGGTATAGGGATGCTAAATTCTTCAGATCCTGGCCTAGGCTGGTTGATCTGCCATTCTTGGTATCTCCTACCACAGATGGACCCAGCCATGCATGAGCGGAGTATTCCCTCATCTCCTCAATGCCTCCTTGGACCTGACCCCCACAGACCTGATTTCTTTCAGCAAGTTGCAGTGGTCTTGTGGAGACCAGAGGGGATTAGGGTATTCAATAGAATATTAGGGGAGCCAAGGAGGAAATGCCCTTGCCACACCACACCATATGCTGGCGGGCATTTAAGGTAAAATGGGGATGTAGATCAGGGCATTTTCCATACATTAGGGCATTAGATCACCAGACAAGATGGAGGAGGACTACAGGGTTTGGGTTTACAACAGTGCTCATGGCCCTTCAGCACTTTCTACAGTGCTCCCTTGCAGTTCCTAGGACTTCAGTTCGTGGATGCCTTTTCTTCCTGACTACTAATGAACATAGAATCTTAGTCCTGGTCAAGAATGGGTATCATCCTTTTTACATTTGTCTCTCCCTTGTGGTAGATATAGAAGGTCCAACCAGGGGACCACAAGTCTGATAAGTTTGGACCCAGGATGAGTCTACTACTATTGAGTGCTAGTTGTAGGCACCAGGAGGGTGTCCATTCCTGCAGGAAATATCCTGTTGGTCTCTTCTCTCTCTCCTTCTCAGGGAGGCTCAGTGGGTACTTCAGAAACATTGGAACCATCTCTGACACTTTCAATCAGGAACACGGTTAGTACAGGCTTCCCCACATCTAGAGCAGGACGGGTGCCTGGTAGGACCACACTGGTAAGTGTGCACAGTTCAGTAGGTCAGTTCTGTTAGTGGGCACACACTAACAGGTTTTCTTACCCTATATCTCACCAGTAAGTGGGACTTAGTCCAGCAGATCCTCTTTTGTGGTTGTACACAAAGAGGCACTCATCTCACATTCCTTATCTGGGAGGTGGACACTCCAAACAGAGAAGGGAAGATCATAGAGGATGCTGAACATCCTTTTGTGTGTTTTCTTACAGATGGGAAGAGCTTCGTCCACACCTCGTGCAGATAGCCCTTTGGGCTGTATTCTTAAACATTGGGATGCATTTGACCCACCGACCCTTAAGAAGAAATGCCTGATTTTCTTTTGTACCTAGGCCTTGCCTCAATATCAACTAGCAGATGGAGAAACATAGCCCCTAGAAGGGAGCTTGAATTATAATACCATTTTACAACTAGGGAAAGTGGTCAGAAATTCCTTATGTCCAGGACTTTTTGCTTTAAGGGATAAATGAATCTGTATAAATGCTGTAAGATTGACCCTCTATGCTGGCCATAATAACATAGGACTCGCCATAGAAAAAATCAGAGGCTACCCCATTGCCAGCATCTTCATGTGAGCCCTCCTGTCCACCATATCCAGGACGCCCAAGAAGGTATTTCCCCTCGTCAGGGGGCCCACATCCAGTGGGAAGCCAAATCTGACCCATCCTAGGGTTTGTACCCCTTAATTGAACAAGCTGATGGGGAGTTTGACCCTACCATAGTACAGGTCCCCTTCACACTGCAAGATTTGAGACAAGGAACCTAGCTTATAAAAACTCAGACATTTGACAAAATCTTGCAGGTTCCTAGGCAAATTAGTTATCCAAAATAAATTGGCTATTACGGCTCCTATCTTTAGCTGGACCTCTAATCATAGTAGTCCTCACCTTAATCTTCAGCCCTTGCCTACTAAACCTCAAAACCTGCTTTGTTTCTTCTCATGTAGAGGCTTACAACATACAAATCATCCTCTAAATGCAGCCCCAGATGGAGATGACTGCCTTTTTCCATGGACCCCTAGACCACCCTCCTCTGATGGGACCCAACAATTGCTACCCCACAAGTGCACTGTCAGCAGGAAGTAGTCAAAGTGGTCGGCACACCTACTTCCAATAGCAGTTGGGGTTTCCTGATTGGAGAGGGCGACTGAGAGAAGTTAACTTGAAACGCGGGCAGATGGTGCAGGGGTCCAGTGGGAAACAAAGGCAGGTTGAACAGGGGAAAAAAACATCAGTTTGAGCAAGACTAATAACAGAAACCAACCATACTGAAATAATAAAATGTTTTTGGACACAGAGCGGGAGGCACGGGAAACCAAGGGAGGGTCTGCAGTAACAAAGTGTACTTACACATAGAAACAGAGTTCAGTTCCGTTGCTTGGCAAGAACAATGAGGGGATCAATCAGGTGGTGACACAGGTAGATATAGGCTTATAGCACAGACATACCCCTAGAATGACTTGCTTCTCTGGAAACCCATTATTTGGTCCCCCTCACAGTTGGGAGGTCTGATTCTGCTTGTAATAAATTTTCCACACTTTTGCTTAAATATTCTGGTTCACAGAGCTCATTCTCTGGCGTCATGAGACATGACCCTGGGAAAAACCCTTGGTTCACTGTTCCAGTTATCAAGTCTTCATTGACAGATGAGAAAATTGAGACTCGATCAACTCGAGTTCCTTATCTGAGGATTCTAAGCTGCTAAGGGTCATGTGTTGAACTATAAGCTGATATCAGACTCTAAAGTCAGAGTTCTTTTCCCTAACTTGGGTCTTCTCATCTTTCTTCATTTGCCCCACATATTTCATTTGCAGATATTTTCCTGAAATCATGGTCCAATCACTATCAGATGAATAAGAAATGGTTATCAATGGCCTGCATTCTTTTCCACAAGTTGTATTGAATTCCATTCCAAAAACATTTATTAATTCAGTGATGGTGACACAGGGGCTCACTCTATATTGGGAAGGCAGAATATTGCTGTAGACTAAAGACTCTGGAAGCAGACTGCCTGGGCTGGAATCCCAACCTATCACCTTCTAAATATGCAACCTTGGGCCAGTTTCTGCACCTGTTTTCCCATCTGTATAAAGTCCTACAATCTAGCTCATAAGGTTGTTGGTAACCAAATGATACAATTCATAATAGGCACACTTAGAACAATAATTGAGACTTATTAAGAATCAAATAAATCCCAATTAATATTATTTAGAAAGACAGATATTTGTGGTGACTGTTATAGTCAAATAACTATTTGAAATGCATAAGTAACTCTGCCACCTGAAAGGCTAAGTGCCATAGAATAGGTATTAACCAGACATTATTAAGGGGCAGAAGCCACAGCAGGAAGCTATGTGAGGAGGCTTATGGACAGGTGGAGGATTCCAAGAGGTACAACGAGCAGAGATAATTAGTTTCAAAAGATATGAAGATTAAAATTTATATTTGCTTCAATGGTTGCTTAAAGCAGTGATTTTGAACCTTTTTCATCTCATGGCACACATAAACTAATTACTAAAATTCTGCAGCACACCAAAAAATATATTATATTTTTTGCTGATATGACCAAAAAAAGGTTTTATTTTTATTCATTTACACTGGACAGCTATTGTTGTGTTGACTGTTGTAATATTTTAATTTTTTTGTTAATCCTCACATGAGGATATTTTTTCCATTTGATTTTAGAGAGAGTAGAAGGGAGGGATGTAGGAGGCGGTGAGAGAGAGAGAGAGAGAGAGAAAAACATTAATGTGGGAGAGACACATTGATTCACTGCCTCACACACATGCCCTGACCAGGGCCTGGGATTGAACCTGCAACACAGGTACGTGCTCTTGACTGGGAATCAAACCCCAGACCCTTTGGTGCATAGGCTGACACTCTAACCACTAACATAGGTCAGGGTGGCTGTTGTCATTCTTTAATTTGACAGTCTAAGAAAAAAGAAGTCAGTGTCCCTGACTAAATAGGTATTGCATGTTTTACAAAGTCTTACAGCACACAGTTGAAAATTGCTGGCTGAAAGCAACACAACCACTGGCTACAGAAGTGGGAACCAAGATGGCAGTGTAGTTAAACCCCCGTACTTGCCACCTCCCACAACCACATCAAAATTACAACTAAAATACAGAATAACCATCATTCAGAACCACCTGAAATCTGGCTGAATGGAAGTCCTACAACTAGAGAAGCAAAGAAGAAAGCACATTGAGACTGATAGGAAGGGTGGAGGTGTGGGACAGGTTGGTCTGACACCCATGTGTGCTGTTTTTTTAATTGGGAGGGAGATCATCTCTACGGAGGCTGTCCAAGAGGAGCAAGTGGTCACAGCCACACACCAGACCTCCAGCCCAGGGTTCCACAGCTGGAAAGAGAAGTCCCCATAACTGTGGGCCATAAAAACTGGCAGGGATTGTGGCTGAATGAAAAGGAGGCTGCTGGAATCCCAGGTATACCTCTTAAAGGACCAGTGCACAAACTTACATGGTCTCGCTTCTTCCAAGCTCCAGTGCTGGAAGACCCAGACACATACAGGGAGGAACTGGATTGTCTGGCATTGGGGCAGAAACTCAGGGGTGGCTTTCTCCCTGACAGGGGTGCTCACAGGGTCATTGTTACTGTGCTGGGACCTCTCCTGTTGCAGGGCTAACTGGCAGCCACATATGAGTTTCAATCAGCCTGAAGCACACAGTTTACTCCACCCTGGTGATTCCCTGAGACCCTACCCCATCCAATTTTCAGCCCTACACAAGCTGTTTGCAGCAGCTTTCCTTGAAGCATCCATCTTATATAAATACTGCTGTTTGAAATTTTGGCCTGTTTTAAAAAAGTATGGCCTGTCTTGGCTCAGGCTTCAAACTTTATTAAAATCTCTCAAATAAGCTGCAGCTGGTGACAGCATCTCCCCAACCTATCAATAAAAGGGCCAAAACTTGGCACTAGCACCAGCCTGCTTTGTTTCACAGCTGGACCTTGCCTCCTGCCCAGAAGCTCTCCCAGGTTGCAGCTTGTCCTCACTGCCAATTGGCCTGGAGGTCAACTCCTCCCAGAGATGCCAACAGTAATCAAGGCTCAACTACAAGACTGTGCACACATCCTACACAGGGTCATACCAGAGTGCTCAGCTCAGGTGACTGGGGACACTGAGCCACTAGGCCCTACAGGACATATACTACACAAGGCCACTCTACCAATTCCAAGAGACATAGCAACTCTACATAATACATAGAAACAAACACAGCCAAAATGTGGAGACAAAGAAACATGTCACAAATAAAAGAAATGGAAGTAAGAAAGCTACCTGATACATATTTCAAAACCCTGGTTATAAGGTTATTCAAGAATCTTCATGAGACTTGCAAGGATCTTAGTGAGAATGTCAAAGACATGAAAAGGACCAGTCAGAAATTATGCATACATTAACTGAAACAAAGAACAATTTACAGGGACTCAACAGTAAAGCACTGGATTCTGAGAATCAAATCAACAATTTGGAATATGAGGAGTCAAAAAACACCCAATCAAAAGAGCAGCAAGAAAAAAGAATAAAGAAATATAAAGAAAGTATAAGGAACCTCTGGGACAACTTCAAGTGTACCAACATTCGCATTACGGGGTGCCAGAGGAGATGAGAGAGAGCAAAATATTAAAAACCTATTTGAGGAAATAATGATAGAAAACTTCCCCTACCTGGTGAAAGAAATAGACTTACAAGTCCAAGAAGCAGAGTACCAAAAAAGAGGAACCCAAAGAGGACCACACCAAGACATATAATTAAAATGCCAAGGGTTAAAGACTAAGAGAGAATCTTAAAAGCAGAAAGAGAAAAGCAGTTAGTTTCCTACAAGGGAATGCCCATACGACTGTCAGCTGATTTCTCAACAGAAACTATGCAGGCCAGAAGGGAGTGGCAAGATATATTCAAAGTGATGAATAGTAAGGACCTACAACCAAGATTACTCTACCCAGCAAAGCTATCATTTAGAATTGAGGGTCAGATAAAGAGCTTCACAAACAAGAAAAAGCTAAAGGAGTTCATCACCACCAAACCAATATTATATGAAATGTTGAAGGGTACTATTTAAAAAGAACAAGAAGAGATTAAAAAAATATATGAACAATCAAATGGCAGCAAATACATATCTATCTACACTCAAATCTAAAAATCAAAATAAACAAACAAGAAATCTAATGAACAAAATAAACTGGTGAATAAAACAGAATCAGAGGCATGGAAGCATGGAACAGACTGATGAATCTCAGAGGGAAGGGGAGAGGGGAGAGGTGGGAAGAGAGTAACCAAAGATCTTGAAGCATCCATCTTCAAACTGCTGTTTGAAATTTTAACTCTGCTATTTGGCTTCTGTAAATTCTTGCTTGCTAAGACTACTCCCACTTCAGAGAGACCATTAAACCTTCCCCAGACAGGGTTGTCAGTGCTGGTGCCAGGCCAGGCCTCTGGTTGAGGTCTCAAGGCCCCAGCACATATGGGCTCTTTAAGAACTTGCAAAAGGGGCCGGAAACACCCCATATTTGGGAGACAAAGAAGGTCAAAACATATAAATAGGGAAAATTCCTGCATGTGGGGGCCCAGAATTTGAGAGACATTTTCCTCTGGACCCGCACGTAATAAATGTAACTCCATCTCTCTAAGTATTGCTTTGTTCTTCTTCGGTTTTCTGTAACAATCTTACCTATGGACAAAGGTAGTAGGGTAATGAAGGCCTGGAGTGGGATGGGACGTTGGTGGAGGTGAGGAATGAGGGGAAGACGGGGCATCTATAATACTTTCAACAATAAAGATTAAAAAGTGTGGACGAAAGGGGCTACATGCTGACCTGACAAGCTCAGGGGAGGCCAGCATGACAGTCTTGCAAACTCAGAGACCTAAAGTAACCACAAAAGATGGTCTGAAATTAAACTTTAACTAAACGCAGTTATGGTGGGCAGTTACATCCTAGGACAGTATCTTCACTGACAAGGTCAACCTTTACCTTAACTGAGCCTATCTGTCTTTTTGCATCTATGATAACGAGAAGGCTAAAAAGGACTAATTCCAATGTAACCCTGATATTCGGGGCTAGTGATCTGAATCCAAGCCAGCAAGCTCAGTGTACATTCCTGATAACCTATAATTAAGTCCCTCTCTCCTTCCCAGATACTGGTCTTGCAGAACCTGTTACTGTGAACAGTGCACTGCCCCAGAGGGAGGGTTATTAACGCTAGTGCCAGGCCAGACCATCAGATATGGCCTGGAGATCCCCAACACCTGGGGGCCTTCTTACAAGGCCCACGAAAAGGACCGGAAGCATAATCCATGTTTGTGGGACAAAGATCACAGGGAGGGAGATATAAAGGAAAGCCCCATGCATGTTCCTTCACTCAGATTTGGAAGGCTGTTCCCTGAGTCCACTGGCGTATTAAACAGTGTCCATCCATTTTCTCAGAAGCATCCTTGGTTTTCTTTGGTCTTCTGCAACAGCAACATACCCTTGAAATGTCTGGGTAACTTGTAATTTCCCTTTTTCTGGAGCCCCTGGGGCACAACCAAATGTGGTGGGCACCAGGACAGATGCCACAAATTCCTTCATTATCATGTTAATTGTTCCTGCACCCACCTAAGTATGTATCCATCATTTTACTTTTTATCCAATCCCAGGGGTTTCCTCCGATTTGCTTTATCCCACCTCCTTAATCTATCACCAATGAATTTCATGTAACCCACCAATGTCCCTCCTTTGATTGCAATGTATAAATACAAATGTAATGTTATGCCCAGATTTCGTGATCCCCAAAGACCACCAGGGAGCCGAGTCCGATGCAAAAGCAAAGAGCCTTTATTCAAGCTAGCTCGAGTTCCCCATCCACCACACTCACCGAAGCAGCGGCAGGAGGCAGAGAGAGAGCCCCAGGCCCCAAACGCGCTGATTTATAGGGGACCTGGGAGAGTTAGGAGGGGTGAGGTAGTGTGGCCTCGGCTGATTGGTCGGGGTCAGGTTGCACATGGGGGCAGGGCGCGGCTTACTTTCCTCTTGCATTTCTATTGGCTAATTCAAAAGTGTGGGTTGGGCTCTTGGAGAGGTTCTAGGGCGGAAACCTGACTCCACAAGGTGAAGGACATGGAACAAAGGGAACATGGAGTCGGTCTCTCCCTGCCCTTTCAGTAACCCGCCATTCTCCGGAGCATTATCTCAGTTTGTTGAGGTTCTGCTTCCTGGCATATGTCGACAGTTTGGCTCAAAAAAACTCACAAAAATTCTTTACAGGTTTCAATGGTTTTTTCATGTTAACAAAAGTAAAATAAAGTAAGGTTGAAAAAAAGAAAAAAGAAATGGGACATAGACAATGTCAGGGCTTCCAGACCTCTTTACCTCCTCAGTCCATAGTAGCACCTAACTTAAATATCTGCCTTTCACAATCAGCTACTGTGTGTTGGTGCTATCAAGTTTCAAGAAGATGGGTGTAGTATTATTCCTGCCCAGGAGACTAAAACTCCTGGGCTTCAGTTTTCCCTCCCCTCCAGTTATGACTTACCCTATGACTCATGCAAGTCACGTAGCTCCTTGGAGGCCCCCTTCTTGGTTTTTGTTGTTGCTGTTGTTTTTGTTAATCCTCACCCAAGGATATTTTTCCATTGATTTTTAGAGTGGGAGGCAGAGAGAAGGGGAGGGGAGAGAGTGAGAGAGCGAGAGTGAGAGCAGAGCGAGAGCAGAGCCATAGAGACAGAGAGAGAGAGAGAGAGAGAGAGAGAGAGAGAGAGAGAGAGAGAGAGAGAGAAGTGAGAGAGACATATTGATTCATTGCCTCCTGTATGCACCCTAACTGGGCTGGAGATTGAACCTGCATCCCAGGTATGTACCCTTGATTAGTAATCAACCTATGACCCTTTTGATACCTAATTTTTGGACTGGAACCCAGATTCTTTGTCCGCCGGAATCGAAGAATGAATCCATGGACAGAAAGTGGTCTAGCAAAGCTGGAGGTTTATTGAAGAACAAGTACAGACTCCCATGTGGGGAGAGGGAAGAGTCCCACAGAATGGACTCCCATGTAGGGAGGGGGAAGAGTCCCATTGGGTTCCTCTTCCTTACAGCTTATAAAGGCTGCAGATCCTGGTGCCCCATATCCCCTCTGATTGCTCACTATTCCCTTAGAGTTGGTTACTATAGTAACTCCTGGGCTCAAAGGTTGAACCTCACATGGCACATGTGAGGTTCTTTCCCCCTCCTTCCTTATTGTTTCCCTATACCCTTTGGGCTTTCTTCTTCTCCTTCTGAATGAAGGGCTTCCTTCTCTTTATTTTGTAAATGTGACCTTTCTTGGCTACTTCCAGTTCCCATGTCTTATGTAAATATACCTGTTGCTGCCTCCTTGTCTTATGGAAATGTAACTGCACCTGGCTTCATTGTGTTATGAAAATGTACCTTCTCCCAGTCTGCAGCCCTGTGCTTTTCCATGGACCCCAATTCTAAAAAATCCCTAAGCCTGCCTATGTCCCCCTAAAGTTCCTGCTTCACTTTGGTGCACAGGCCGACATTATAACCACTTAGACACACTGGCCAGGGCAGAGATCACCACCACCACCACCCCACTGGTTTCTTTCTTCTCTCTTCCTCCTTCTCTTTCCCTTCCATGTTTTTTTACAAATAATGTTTCATGAAGGATGACTAAGACATGCAAAATCATTGTGTATAAATACAAAGTGCCCTGTGGTTTAATAAATGATAAACAAGAAATAAAAATAAAACCAACAAAACATAACTATCTGTTAATCTTCATATCAACTAGCTTTCTCAATTTCAAACTAATGATTTCAGACACATTAATTTAATCAAGCCTCAGACCCTCAGGCTTGATGCTGCTGTTTTATAGAGGAGTAAACTGTGACACAGAAGTGATTTGCCTGATAGAAGCCTATAAGTCAGCAGCTGAGTCAGTGAAAGGCCTCCAAGACTTGATCTCTGACTAGATTTGCAGCCCAAAGGTAACCTACAACTTGTTTTAGAATTTAGACTGATACCTTCTGCAACATACTCAGAAGGCTGCCCTCAGGGCTATCCAGCTAGGCAACAGAAAAAGCTGTTGCCACCACATCTTAATAGCCTGAAGAAGTCCTCAAGCCTTGAGAATGGTGCCTTTGTCCTTTAAAAATTTCCAAAGCAATTAAACTCATCAAAACATAGTGCAAAAAAAAAGCATGGCATACAATATGATTCCATTTACATGAGTCTATTAAAAACAAAACATATTTACAGTGACAGAGAGCAGATTACTGGTTGCCCAGGACCAGGACCAAGATTGACTGAAAAGGAGCAAAGGAAACTTCTGGTGAAGTATGGTAGCAACCATACTTGGGTAAAAATTGCTGTTTAATATTTTAACCTTGCTGTTTTGGGTTCTGTACTCATTTAAAAGTTATTTTGATTTTCTGAACTTATGTATGATTAAATACTCCCTTGATGGTGGTTTGAATATCCCACTGATTGTGATCTCACTGGTCATCGAAGCACATTCCTTTGGGACCCAGGACAGATAGTGATCCTAAATTGTCTCAGTAGCTACAGATAACTGAATTTTGGTTGACTCATTGGTCCTGGAATCTGGACAGCACAATTATTCTAAATCGTCCAGGTGGTCCCAGATAATGTGTTTCTGTTGATTCAGTGATTCATAGATACTTTAGATAACTAAGTTGCTCTTCTGTAAAAATGCTTTTTCGCGAAACAGGTTCCTCATTCCAGACCCAATGATGTAATCAATACCTTTGTGATATTCTGTCAATATAAGCCAGATGTGGCAAACTGTTCGGGGCTACGAGGTCTGGAGTGCTTTTGCTCCCTCGGATGCCTCCGGCTTTTAATAAATGACTCCATAATTCGACCTTTTTTTGAGGCGTCCTTTGTAAGATGGGGGTTACACTACAACACTGGGTTGATATGAAAGGTAAAGAATTTTGTTTACTTTATCTTACCTGGGCAAATCCTGAACTTCTTAACTCTAGAGATTAAAAAGCAACAATAGAAAATGGAGCTTCAGGAAAAAAAGCAAACCCTAACTGAAAGAGTAAAGTTTTTTTTTACAGCTGTCCGTTTTATCTTAAATCTCCAAGGTCTTCCCCCTTCGCCAGTGATGGGAACAAGACCCTTAAACCTGTCCCAGAAAACAGCCCCGAGCTAAGAGCAGACAGAGCAAATAGTGCTCTGACAGATAAGAAAAGCAGGACTTGAGATTACCGGATGGGACTGTTGACTGAAAACTTAGGCCCTGTCATTAAACATGTTATTAACGAGCCCTGTTGGAATTTCCTGGCGACTTTGTCCTCTCTTCCCCCCTCACATGTGTAACCCCCCAATGTATGGTTTTTGCCTATATATACTTGTAAGACTTTGCTCAGGGTTCGACTCCTCTGCTCCCGTGTGAGTTACGAGTTGAGCCCCAGCGCGCTGGAATAAAGCCTCTTGCTGTTTGCATCAAGTGATGCCTCCTGCGGATGATTGGGGTTGCCGTCGATCCGTGGGATAGAGTAAGGGTCTCCCTCTGGGGGTCTTACAGATAGAAAGGTCTTGATTGTACCAATACGGACACATGGTGTACACCCTTGTCATAACTCATTGAACTATACACATAAAATCAGTATATCTGTATATTTTATCACATACAAATTATACCTCAGTTAAATTAATTTGCAAAATTAAAATAATGAATCCCAAAGCAAGAACAAGGTATGGCACCAAATTTTTAAAATCTGTAGGAAATGAACAAATTCCTGCAAGTATTGAAGTATGGTAGCAATCAACTCAGGTAGAAACTGCTGTTTGGCTTCTGTACTTATTTGTTTGCTAAAACAATAGAAAGTTATTTTGATTTTCTGAACTTATGTGTACTATCCCAATATTCCATTGATGATGGTTTGAATATCCCATTGATTGTGATCTCACTGGTCATTGAAGCACATTCTTCTGGGAACCAGGACAGCTCAATTATCGTCTCAGTAGCTACAGATAATGAGTTTCGGTTGACTCAGTGGTCCCAGAATCAGAACAGACCCTAAATTGCCTCAGTAGCTACAGATAACGCATTCCGGTTGACTCAGTGGTCCCGGAATCTGGACAGCACAATTATTCTAAATTGTCCCAGTGGTCACAGATAATGTGTTTCTCTTGATCCAGTGATTCGTAGATACTTTAGATAACTAACTTGCTCAATTTCGCTTCTGTAAATGCTTTGCAGAAATAGGTTCCTCATTCCAGACCCAAAGATGTAATCGATACCTTTGTGATATTCTGCCAATATAAGCCAGATGTGGCAAGCTGTTCGGGGCTGTGAGATTTGAAGTGTTGAATTGCTCCCTCGTATGCTGCCGGCTTAAGTAAATGACTCCATAATTTGACTTCTTGAGCGTCCTTTGTAAGATGGGGGTATACTACAACAGTATAAGTAACCAAAACTGGCCCAAGAAGAAATGGGAAACCAAAATATATAGCACCCATATACTAGTAATAGACAGAAAAAAAATATTAAAGAACTACCAAAGACTGCTTGGAAATTATTTAATATCTTAATCCTCTGTTTCTTAATTTGTAAAATGGAAATTAAGTATCACTTCACAAAATTTTTGTAAGAATTGAACAAACATGCTTAGTATAATACTTGGGATGCAGTATATGTTTAGTGCTAGTTTCTCTGGTCTGCAGTGGTGTTTTAAGCCCTTTGATGATAGTTTTAATTCTCTTTCCATATGGGCAACATAACATTCCTTAATTCAGTTAACAAATATCGAATTCCTCCTTTCAGTTCTTTCCCCAAGGTGATTCCCAAGTCCACAGGATGGAACAGAGTTTTTCTGTGTATGTGCACACACGCGCACATGCGCGCACGTGTGTGTGTGTGTGTGTGTGTGTGTGTGTGTGTGTGTGTTTCTGAACCTAATTGTGGAAAGAAAAAGAAAAGACATCTAAAAGCAGGAAGTAGGAGACTAAGCCCTCAGGAAAAAATCTTTCCCGGGGGAAAGGAGGATCTGAAGAATGTCTTAAAGTATATCCAACACTCATCCCCTCTACAAGCCCTAGATTAGGACAATACAGCCAATTCTGTATTAAAGGATATCAAGGTTTCAGAAGTCAAAGCCACGGCATTGCAAAGCTGAGCTCTTAGTATCTAAAACTAAGGGGCAGCTGGATGCAACCAGAGCTTTTCACCTGGCATGCTTTACCCCACATCAAACCCCAAGGGAAGCTTTAGGCAAAGGGTGGAGACCTGGGAGATTTGGGAGTGGTGTTCAAGGAATGCAGCATCTTGCCAGGTTGGAGGTCTAAAGAAATAAGGCAGGTCACTTCTCTGCTGGCCTCCCCCTTCTCCATTCCACAAGACTGTTTCTCTTGGCCTCTTCCAAGATCTGGGAGTGTTTTCACTTTCTGACAGTTGCTGGATCCTCCTGCAGCTCTCACCTGAGTGATACAGAATATCAAGGAGCATATCTGTGAATAGCAAGGAGGTGCCGGGACCTAGCTGTTATCCCAGGAAGCATGAGTGAGTTCCAATATAGCCATTATCATATCACCTCCACCCTTAAATATCACTTTCCCCACATTCACGCAAAGAAAAGTGAACATCAGAGAGTCAGGTCAGGCTCAGAGGGACGATTCCTAAGAAGCTGCATCATAAGAACATTTCAATAACTCCCATGGGTGACTTCTGTGGAATTTCCTCTAGATCAGTGGTCGGCAAACTGCAGCTTGCGAGCCACATGCGGCTCTTTGGCCCCTTGAGTGTGGCTCTTCCACAAAATACCACATGCAGGTGCACATGTACAGTGTGACTGAAACTTTGTGGCCCATGCGCAGAAGTCGGTTTTCGGCTCTCAAAAGAAATTTTAATCGTTGTACTGTTGATATTTGGCTCTGTTGACTAATGAGTTTGCTGACCACTGCTCTAGATAGAGGTGCATATTCCAGGTTAGGTAACTGACATTGAAATAAAAATATCCATCTGCCCCGGCCCGCGGGGCAGCAACGAGGGCACGCAGGAACCACCTAAGAGAATGAAACAAACAAGGAACGCGAAGAACGGAGGCAAGACAAGGTTCTGATCAAGCCTCGTTTTTTTATTCGAGTGTTGCGGTATATAAGCACTCAAGAGGGGAGGGGTAGGATAAGGAGTTGCCATGGGATGATTGGTTGGGGACTGGGTATCTGTCCTAGCTGATCGGTTATTCTGATGTGGGGGGTTCTTCTGGCCCTTGGGCGCGCGGGCTTTCTTTGTCCTTGCTCTTTGTCCTTGCTCAATCAGGAAGTAGGGCTGACCAGGAAGTAAGACCAAATTCTTCTTTTATGGCTCCCGGCATCTCCTCCCTTTCTGTTTTTAAGCGGGAGTGGGCTTTAACCGAGCGAGGGAGTAGTGACCCGGCTCCTCCCGTGGGTTTCCCAAGCCCACAGGTAACGGCTCTCGGTATCTTTTGAGGAGGAGAGGTAGAGCCTGGAATTAAGGGCCAGAGAGCCTTCCCTGTGGTGGCTGCGCCTGTCTTAGGTCGGGAGACTTGGGGCACCTGGTTTAACACCTGCATTACCCGTCATTGGTCTAACTGAATCGCTCTGATCCAGTGCCTGTCTTAGGTTGCAGGTAGGGCCTATAGAAGAGTCCCTCAGCGTATGCCGTCTCCTCTTGTCTTCATGGCTGAATTATTTCCTGCTAATTCCTCTCTGTTGCAGGAATCCACATGGTCCTGGAGTTTTTTTCTGAAAATATACAAACATATTCTCGACCAAAAGTTAATAAAGGTGTCTTTTCTATAAATTTGACTTGGGATCCTTTTTATTTTTGCCCAACTAATTTTCCTTTGGCTTATTTTGACACCATGTGTGTTTTTCATGGGTGTCTTGCTGTTAGCATAACAAATGAAAATTAATTTTCAAAGTAAAAAATTTTTCTAGATGTAATTTACTTACAAGGTATTTTTCCTTACATAATATTACTCCACTATCCCCCCCCCCCTTTTTTTATTTAATTATTAGGAGGCTTTTGGAAAATATATAATGCAGTCTTGATAACTTTAAATTTTAATTTTTTGCACAAAAATATGACTGCTTTGGGTTCATTGCATGTTAAGCAATTTTACCATGAAATGAACTACAAATAGAAATTTTGGTTAATACTTTAGGAACAGCCTTTTGTACAATTAGATTTTCTTGAATATTCCTTTATTTCATTTAGCCAATTTAAATTAATCTGAAAACTTGACTATTTTACTGTCAAATTTAATACTTTAACAACAATTTTAGTTAATGGAAAGGATTATATGCATCCTTGAGAAAGCCCTGAGCATTCCTGGATTTAGGCTAGATTTAGGTATAGGGCAGCTGCCATCAACCACTTCTCTGTTGCCTGGGTCTCAGTCTTAGCTGGGCCAAATCTGTTTGTTGCCTGGGGCCCAATCTGAGCTGGGCACGGGAAGCACGAAGCAGCCATGGGGCAGGAGACCTCCCTCAGAAGGGGCGAGTGTTCAAACCCCTGTAATGTTGGGGGGGTGAGGTTCTGTGCCACACCTCTGTTGACCCCCAAGTTCTCTCCTGATGGCCCCCTGCGACTGTGCCTGTCTTAGGTTGCCCCTCCCTTGAGGAGTCTTACCCGTCATTGACTAACCAGCCATCCTCTGGGGCCAAGCAGGGTGATGTAAGGTTCAGTTCTGTCTCCTTGGTAGCCTATGCCCCTATGGCCTCCATGCCCAGCACCTGCCTTGGGATCCCCCCACTGGTGGGGGGCCCTGGCATTGATCATATATCTTGGGGAACCCAGGTTTCTTCTCCAGGGAGGGCCCAGCTCACGCCATTGTGCGAGAGACAGATCCATGGTGCCAGCCACTATGAGGCTTCAACCTAAAGCTCAGGCAACAGCTGTGGGCAATTGGATTGTGAGAAGAGGGTTTCTCTTGGCAAAATGGGCAAGAAGGGCCAATACAGAATGCTCAAGTACCTTCCCAAGAGGCCTTCCACACAGTGGAAGGGATTAAATCCTTTTATGTCCTTTTTATATTACTGCCAATCATTCAAAGAATTAGTTTGTAAGTTTGTTTGGAACAATTGTACAACATGCTGTTGTAAAGCATCGAAAATTATAATGACATTGTAGAATAATATCATGTAAGGATATTCTTTGCTCTAAGCCATGACAATTCAATTTCAAACTGGCTGGCAATTTCTTTTTGTATAGACAAGGTCTAGTTACATTTCTGCACCTCTCAAATTTCTCCTTTTTTATTAAGCTGGAATTTTATTTTTTAAGAGTATCCCCATTAGCTAATTTGCATATACAGAGGGATCATGGGAAGCCTTCAGTAACTTTCTTAGAATACTTAATCAAATTGCTTACAAAGACATTGGCTTATTCCAAAGGAAAGGGTTGGCCCCTATGGCTTCCAAGATGGCGGCCCCCAGGGGGAGCAGCAAGACATGTGGCCATCATGGTGGCTGTCTAATCCGTTCCTTTAAAAGACAGTCAAATTTATATTGCAGACAAACAAAAATCTCACTAGCTGTTTCTGGTCTTTATTAGAATTGTTTATAAAAATATTGGCTTTTTATTTAGCTGAAAACCTTGATTATAATTTAAAAAGCTAATTTATTTAAGTAATTAAAGTAGGTATCTTCATTTAAAAAGCAAAGCAAATTTAGTAAATGTTTTTGTCTGATTCACAAGCAGCAAATGTTGCCCCGCCTCTTAGTTTAATTAAGAATGCAGGCAGCTATGGGCTTTTTGTCATTTTAAATTCTGCTGTTGGATTATAAGAAATATTTAGTTACTTCATTTCACCCTTCTTAGAGGACAAAACCTTCATAACATTTAAAATAAATTTATTAATTTTTATTTGATAAGGCTTTCCATGCAATTTCAAGTATATTAGATCTGTTAAATTTAAAAAGATTTCCTTTAAGAGAATAAATTTCTTGTATTACTCCGGGCCCTTGGAGCTTTCCAAGAATCATCTCTGTTAAAGCCTTGAAATTTTAACATGGAAAAAATGATCAAATATATATATATCCATATATGATTTAAAGATTATAATACTTTTTACAATTATCTTAAGATATCAATTAGATTTTAAACTAGTTTTTGCATAGAAAAATTTGAATTAATCCTCTTTTTTAATTAGACCAATAATAAGCAACTTATTTTGAATTCCTAATTATTAGAGAAAACACAACATTTTATTTTCTCAAAAATAAGTTCTTATACTTTAGACATTTAATTACCACAACTATATAATTTCTCCCAATTTAATTTGCACTTTGAACTTTTAAAGCTGGCAAGTCAAATATATTTAGCATTTCCTAGATTAATAACACTTTACATTTTTAAGAAAAATACAAGACATAATCAATTAATAGATTCAATTCTGTCCTCTAGGTTTTTTATGAGGCAAATTTAAACTTTACTTTTTATTTGCCAGTAGCTCTGAGACCTTCCCTTGCAGTGCTTTGTTCTATACTCAGCTCGGTGCCCATACCTTTCTCCTGGAGGGGAGTAGGTAAGCATTCCTCTGGTCATCATGCTGTCCCCGTAGGGAGGGAGCGTTGGTAGAGGTCATAGTCCTGTTCATGGTCAGCCTCAGCTAAGCGGTAATAATGTACTTGTATGGGTTTGGCTATGAGGGAATCTATTTGTTGTTTGATAAAATGTGTGAGCCTTCTAAAAGCCCACGGTCCAAAAGCAAGGAGTAGGAGTAGACCGGCTAGAGGGCCTAAGATAGAGGGTAATAGGGTTGAAAGCCAGGGGGGGGTGTTAAACCATCGTTCTATCCAATCTTGATTTTGTTCTCTTAGCTTTCGCCTTTTCTCTAATCTATCTCTGACCTTTGTCAGTGAATCTTTAATAACCCCAGAATGGTTAACATAAAAGCAGCATTGTTCCTCTAAGGCGGCGCAGAGGCCTCCCTGTTGTAGAAGAAGTAGATCCAGGCCTCGTCGGTTTTGGAGTACCACCTCGGCTAGAGACGTCATGGATTCTTGTAGATGAGAAATGGCACCTTCTAGACTTTTGATGTCCATCGATAGCTTCTTGTAATTGGTTGTAATATTGATTGGAAAGAACAAGAGAGGTTATTCAGACCCCAGTACCCGTGGCGCCTAGGCCTAAAAGGGTGGCCACCGTGAGGGTTGTAATAAGTTCCCTTTTCTGTCTGAGGGAAGGATCAGGGGAGGCATTGTCGGGGAATAACGAGTGGGAAAATTGTTCATCACTAAAATAGGATACTTTAGGAACTAAGGAAACTTGTACACAAAAGGAGTTACTGAGGAGGGGGGCATAGATGCACGGTGTCAGGCCATCACTACAGGCCCACCATGTGTTATTGTTAGGAATTAAATATTCTTGATTATTCTGAGGGGTAATTATTTGATTACAGAGGTGCCAATGTGAAGTAGGCACGGGCCCTAGGCAGAGTCCCGATCCAGAGACAGCCTGGAGTGTTAATTTTCCCTGTCCACTGTGTTGCCAACGGCATTGAGTGATGTTCTGAACAATGGAGTAATTGTTGGACGTTGCTATGCCTTCATAGAAGGGAGGGATGGCGGAGAGACACAACCAACAGGACTGGGTGATATTGGGGTTAGATTGGTTTAGGGTGTGGAAGGTAGCAGAGAGTAAGGATAGCATAGAGTTCTTGGTGGATGGAGGTCTAATGGGAGGTATTATGGGAGCCGGAGCTGTGGGGGGAGTATTGGAGTTTGTTTTAGTAGGTAGTGGTTTTAGAGAAGGCTTATTCTTGTCAGCTAGGGGGATAGCTAAGTTAGGGCCGATATTGACCGGGGGTGTGGATGGTGTGGCTCGTAGTTTAATAGTGAGGACACCTCCATAGTCTGTCCCGGAAAGATATTGTCTAATTCCAAAATCTACGTCCAGCCTGAATAGGTTTTGCCTTTACCTGTGAAGGTAATGAGGAGTTTGTTGCAGGGTGTTTGTGGCGTTCTTGGATTATGACCTCTGAGTGGGTAATTATCACAATTATTTATGGTCTGGGGATCTCTGGAGAAAATTACAAGGGCATCAGGCCTTGGGTTTGGGTTTAACCAAGGTGCCTGTGATTCTCATCCCCAAGCGGCACAAAAGAAGGATTCAGGGCCTCCACATTGCCTAATTTTTGCTCTATTACCTCGGGTGCTGGGGCAGACGTAGAATTCTACCTTGCCTTGACCACAGGGTTCCCTAGCAGAACCTGGTTCCATAATTTCTCTGAGATCGAAGCTGAGGGTGGGGAAGAAAGTGTTCAATGGGGCAATGCGTGTGGTGGAATATATTACTTTACCGTCGATGTATGCGGTGACAGACCATGTTTGGTTGAAGGGTTGATGACGACTGCAGCTGACGGAGGCGATCATTAGGAGGATGGTGAGGGATGTAGCCATTGATGTAGCCATTGAGTGATAAATCTACTGTCTTTCTGGATCCCAGCAGGGGCAGAAAAGGTTGCCTCCTGGAACAAGCCTTGGGTCTCGGCGGCACTCGTACAGGGCAGTGATAAAGATGATAAGCAGGAGAAGAATGATGATGACCCAGATGTACCAAAGCATTTCCGGCGGTCACTTCTCAGTCTGGCTAGGCGTTGTATTTCTCTGTATCTGTGGATAGAGAAGGGTTTATCTCAGGGATTTCTTTCCCTGGAGATTTGGTTATTCTCGGGGAAAGGGGGGTCTATGGGTTTTATAAGTCATTCCGGTAGCCATCGGGGTCCTTCTCCTTGCGTGTCATAAACACATGCGGAGCCTCGTCCCCAGATGAGGACCGGATCTGGACCATGCCATTTTAAGGTCAAGGGATCTTTCCACATGACTTTTGCATATTGATTTTTGTTTCCTGGTGCCAGAACCGGTTGGCAGCCGAGTTTCCTTCTTTGTCTAGTTGTAAGAAATTTAATGTAAATAGCGCATGATTTAAAAGGTTACTGGGGGAGCCCCTGGTGGGATAAACATCATTTGTTTTCAGCTTATTTATGGTGTTTTTTAGGGTTTGATGAGCTCGTTCTACTATTCCTTGTCCTTGGGGGTTATAAGGAATGCCAGTGGTGTGTTTAATGTGGAATTGATGGCAGAAATTTTGGAATGCCTGAGAGGTATATCCAGGTCCATTGTCAGTTTTGATTTTTTGAGGCTTCCCCATAACGGTAAGGCATTGGAGGACATGAGCTATGATATTTTTAGAGGCTTCTCCGCTATGGAGGGTGGCGAAAATAAACCCGCTGTAGGTGTCAATGGTGACATGGACATATTTAAGGTTGCCAAATTCAGGGATGTGGGTAACGTCCATCTGCCAGATCTCGTTGGGGAGTATACCTCTAGGGTTGACTCCCAGGTGAGGGAGGGGTAAGAGAGTGACACATCCAGGGCAGCTTTTAACGATGTGTCGGGCTTGTTCTCTAGTAATTTTGAACAGAAGGCGGAGGGTGTTAGCGTTGAGGTGGTGGATATTGTGGGCCTGTTGGGCCTGGGAAAGGGGATCTAAGGAAAGGGAGTATATAAGTCGGGTGTTTCGGTCTACCACGGTATTGCCTTGAGAAAGGGGGCCGGGAAGGTCTGAGTGGGCCCTTAGGTGTCCAATGAAGAAGGGGGCTAGTCTATTTGTGATTAGCGTTTGTAATTGCTGAAAAAGGGGGACTGCATTGGTGGTGGGTTTGATGTGAGGGACAGTTTCTAGTAGAGGAATGGAGGACGCTAGATAGGAGCTATCAGTATAAAGGTTAAAAGGGGTGGTGGGCAAATTGGAGAAGACTTGTAGAACAGCAAATAGTTCAACAAGCTGTGCAGATTTGAAAGGGGATTTAATAGTGAATTCTTGACTATCAATGGTGTATGCTGCCATGCCAGTAGAGGATCCATCTGTGAATACTAGGGATGCTTGCTTAAGGGGGCTCTTAGATGTGATTTTTGGAAATATAAAAGGGTGTATTTGTGCAAATTGAAGTAATTTATTAGGAGGATAATGATTATCTATTATTCCCTGGAATGCGGAGAGGGAAATAACCCAATCATCATCCTGTTGGAGGAGCCAATTAATTTGTTCTTTTGTGTAGGGGAGTATAATATGATCGGGGTCTCGACCAAAATATTGACGGCTCCGTTCCCTGCCTAATCGGAGGATTTTGGTTATTAATGATGGATATGGAATAAGAACTCGGGAGGGGGATGAAGGTAAATGGATCCAGAGTAAGGGGTTGTCCTGCCATAAAACTCCTGTAGGTGTGTGGGTAGTAGCACAGATGATAAGCGAAAAAGGTTTATTATAGGATAGGAAGGTAATTTGTTGCTGCTGGATGGCAATTTCAACCTTGGAGAGGGAAGATTTAGCCTCTAAAGAGAGTTTACGGGGGGAAAGGGGATCAGGGTCTCCTTGTAGGATATCAAAGAGGGGTTTTAAATCTCCTGTCGTTAGTTTTAAGTAGGGTCTAAGCCAGTTGATATCTCCTAAGAATTTCTGGAAATCATTGAGGGTTTGTAATTGATCAGTTCTTAATTGAATTTTTTGAGTGGTAATGGTGTTTTGATTTAGCTCGAAACCAAGATAGTAATAGGGGTCTTTAAGCTGTATTTTGTTAGGAGCTATTCGAAGCCCCAAAGAGGAAAGACGGGCAGCCAGTTCTTGGCTGCATTTGAGGACTTCAGAGCATGAAGCTCCTGCTAGGAGAATGTCATCCATGTAATGTATAATGTAGATGGAAGGCCAGCAAGGTCTGAGAGGATCTATAGCTTGGGCCACAAATTTCTGACATAGGGTGGGGCTATTTGCCATGCCTTGAGGGAGTACTTTCCATTGGTACCGGGGCATAGGTCCTTTAAAATTAGTGACGGGGAGACTGAACGCAAAATGTTCTCTGTCTTGGGGGTGCAGGGGGATGGTGAAAAAACAATCCTTGAGGTCAATAATAATTTTGTAATAGTTGGCGGGAATGGCAATAGGGAATGGAAGGCCAGGTTGGAGGGCTCCCATCATGAACATGGTTTTGTTGATTTCCCTGAGGTCTTGGAGAAGTCTCCACGTTCCTGTTTTCTTCTTAATTATGAATATGGGAGTATTCCAAGGAGAGGTGGTGGGTTCTAAATGTCCAGCAGCCAATTGCTCCTGTACTAACTTAGTGGCAGCTATAAGTTTTTCGTTATTTAGAGGCCATTGATCTACCCAAATGGGGGAATCAGATTTCCATTTTATCTTGTCTGCGTGGGGTACAGGAAAGTCAATGGCCGCTAAGGAAAATGTTCACTCCCTAGGCCTGAACGATTGTTCCTTGGTGTTATGGATAATGGGGCCTTTATTCCCTGTTTGTTTCTCCCCAGTCCTTGCCCTGGTAAAAACCCTTGGTTGAGCATCTGTTGAGTAATAACTTCGTTGGGGCTACACATGATGAGCTTTAATTGGGATAAGATATCCCGCCCCCAAAGGTTGACAGGAAGGCCCGGAACAATGTAGGGCTGTACCTGTCCGGAATTACCCTCGCTGTCTTTCCAAGTTAATATTTTTGAGCTTTGTTTTGGGTTGGTGGACTGGCCAATTCCCTTAAGGTGAGACAGGGAGACCTCGAAAGGCCAGTTTGGTGGCCAGTGTTGGTCTGAGATTACTGTGGCATCGGCCCCTGTATCGACTAGGCCTTTAAAGGTTTTTCCATCTAATTGTAAGGTTAAAAACGGTCTCTCTGGGGTAATCTGCTGTACCCAGTAGGTGTCAGATGACCCGAGGGCGGATTCTTGTCTGGGGCGTTGAGAGTGACTTTTATTAGTAGGATTTAGGGGGAGTAAGATAAGTTGGGCTATTCTCTTTCCCTTGGGAATAGATATAGGCCCGGATGGGGCTGAAGCTAGGAGGGTGATTTGGCCTGTATAATCATTGTCGATGACCCCGGGGGTAATGTGGAGGCCAGCTAATGTGGAGCTTCCTTGGCCTAATACTAAGCCAAAGGTCTCGGGAGGTAAGGGTCCAAATGTCTCTGTAGGGAGGAGTTGAATGCCTTGATCGGGAATTAATATTGAGTCGGCGGCGGCACAGAGGTCCAATCCTGCACTGCCGGGGGTGGCCCGGAGGAGGGAACTGACTCCTGAGTGTGAAGGATCTGTTGAGGGGGTAGCGTCTGTGGGACGAATCGGATAGCCCCCTGATTCAGTCCCTGGTTTGGGGCCGAGGGCTGGCCCCTCTGGAAGTTTCCCTGTTTTGGTGGTAAAGTCTTGCCCTCTATATCCGTTTTAGAGTAGCATTTCTTAGCCCAGTGAAGACCGCGCCGGCAGCGTGGGCAGGGGGTTCTAGGGGGTTTTCGATCTGATGAGTTGTTAGAGGGGGGTTTCTGGAGGGTTGGCATCTGAGGCTCCTTTGTAGGACAATCACGAGCAAAATGCCCAGGTTGTTTACAGTTATAACAGGCTCTTTGTTTTTCTGGGCCGAAGTTTTTTAAAGCTGCCCCTATAGCTAGGCCAAGAGAGTGGGAAGTAGCAATCCCTGAACATAACTTGATATAATCAGAAAGGCTCCCACACCGGTACGGTCTTAAGGTTTCCTGACATATCGGGTTGGCGTTCTCATAGGCAAGATGTTTAATAAATGTGCTCTCATTCTCGCCCTCGCCAATCAGCCGTTCCGCGGCATCAGTGAGGCGACTGATGAAATCGCTATAAGGCTCATCAGGGCCCTGTCGGACCTTGGCCAAGGAGGTTGTGGCTGAGCCCTTTGGGGGGAGTCAGCGCCAGGCCTTACCCTGCGTTTTGAATTTGAGCTAATAACCCAGGGGGGAAGGCCGCCTGTGCCTCATTGGAGTCATAGGGACTCCGGCCGAGTAACTTATCTCTCGTCCAAGAGCACGAAGTTTTGCTTTCACTATTGCGCTGGGCGGTTTCTCAGCAGTTTTCAACAAAATCTGTTCTCCAGAGGACATATTCACCCCCCGAGAGTGTCGCTCGGGCTAGACAGATCCAGTCATTAGGAGTTAGCCAGCGATCACTCAGGCTCTCAAGTATAGCTACTGTATAAGGAGCCGTGGGCCCGTAATTAGTAATTGCCACCTTTAAATCTTTAATGTGTTTAAGGTTTAGGCGACGGTATTTCTGATTCTTGTGTTGGGGCTCAGGGTCTGGGTCCTCTGTTTCAGAGTCATTATCTGTAGGGTCTTGATCAGGATTTTGCGAGTCTGGGGGAGTATCATCTTCATCAGGGGAGTTTTCTTCCTCTTCCCCTATATCTTTTGAGGGGGGTTTAGGGCCGCGACTGCGGGTGACCGGGAAGGCAAGGAGAGGGGGTTTGTTTTTAGCCGATAGGGCCTGGGGCGGGGCTTTAGTTTTAGTTTTTCGTCTGTCGGGGGGGTGATTTTGTTGAGGGAGGAGTATTCTGTTGGGTAGGACTTAGGGTGGAAAGCTCAGCCTCGAGGGCTTGAATTTCTTTAATAAGTTGGACATGCTCTCGTTTCTGCTGTAAAATTTCCTTTAAAGAAGAAACTTCTCGAGCAAGGGTTATTTTAGCTTGTCTGATGGGGTCAGATGGACGGGAGTTAAAATCTGGAAGAGGAGAAGGATGAACTAGGGAATTGGGATTATAGGGGGGGCGGTCTATGAAGCGCCGGGGCAGTTGGGCGCCAAGGGTCATCATGATAGCGAGCAGCCTCCTCATCTAAGGTTTCTTGTTCTTCGGGGGTTAGGTGATCTGAATGATCTCTTTTAAAGGTAAGCGAGGGGTAGATATTGGGGATTTTTTCTTGTGGCTTTTCTGGTTCTTTTTTAATATTTAAAGGTTTTTGGTCTTTAGGGGTCTCTGGGGGTTCTCCTGGGAGATCTATAACGACTGAAGGGCATGTTGAGGGGGGACGGGAGTTTTCCTTAAGAATCTCCTCTCCTGTTTTGATGACCTCTTTAACATCAGGGTCTTGAGAATGGATTTTTAGAATGTCATGAATTAAGTTCCAATAAGAAAAGGAGTAACGGGAATCTTCTCAGGGCCAAGGGCCCGATAAAAATCCTGTAGGGCATCTCCTACCCGTTCCCAGCGTTTTTGATTGATAGTTCCTTCTAGGGGGAACCAAGGGCAGGTATCATGAACAAACTCAAAGAACTGCCTAAGGTCTTTTCTTTTAACCCTTATTCCTCGCCCTCTGAGGGATATCTTGACACCGTCAAGGAACATTTCATGGGCACTCAAAGAATTCCCCATTATTGGTCGACTGGATGGCTCTCCGAGTGACTCCTTCCCCCACGTAAGCCTCTGGGACGTATAATCCCCGTTCCAGGTCAGCCTGAATTTTCCCGTCAACCCAGGAATTCAGGCGGAATTACTCTCTTTTCGACTCTACCCTTTACTCCCTTGCTTGCGTGAAACAGTCTGTAGGTATAATCCGCCTACACGGATCCGCACAGACGGGAAGACCCCTTTTGCCCTTGTCAGGGAGTAGGAATTCCCTTTGTTGAGTCTGTGAGGTGAACGACCTTTTGTTCAAAGCAAGCTCAAGGTTTTAAGAGTAGATCTAATTGGAGAGAATTCGCGACAAGAAAGCCGGGCGACGGTACTAATTCAAGTGAATCAGAGTTCTCACAGCCGGAGATGGGTACCCTTCACTCTTCCCCAAATCGGCAAGTGAGTGCTTATTAGTGGGCAGGAAAGAATCGACCAAGAGAGCCAATAATAGCAGTCGAGCAAAAAGGGGTGAAATGTTCTGAAATCTTGTTTGAAAAATCGTCTACCTACCTTACTCCGATCTGTCTCACGGCGGGTGGGACCGTGGTGATCTAATGCTGAGTCTTCACTCGCGGGTCCTCGCGGCGACTCTGGGGGGGTGCCTGGCCAGGGCTTCTCCAGTAGACGTTCTCGTCGGGGGTCCCCAAGTTGCCCCACGTTGGGCGCCAGATGCCCCGGCCCGTGGGGCAGCAACGAGGGCACGCAGGAACCACCTAAGAGAATGAAACAAACAAGGAACGCGAAGAACGGAGGCAAGACAAGGTTCTGATCAAGCCTCGTTTTTTTATTCGAGTGTTGCGGTATATAAGCACTCAAGAGGGGAGGGGTAGGATAAGGAGTTGCCATGGGATGATTGGTTGGGGACTGGGTATCTGTCCTAGCTGATCGGTTATTCTGATGTGGGGGGTTCTTCTGGCCCTTGGGCGCGCGGGCTTTCTTTGTCCTTGCTTTTGTCCTTGCTCAATCAGGAAGTAGGGCTGACCAGGAAGTAAGACCAAATTCTTCTTTTATGGCTCCCGGCATCCATCAGCTGGGTTCTGCCATTCAGCAACTGTTTTCTCGTGGGAATTAATATTATCACCTCCTTCGAATGATTACTGTATTTTGAGAATGAAGGGAGAAAGCATACATCACATGCATTGTACTGTTCCTGGCTTATAATAGAACCTTGGTAAATATTAGTCTGACCCTAATCACTGCCGTTTTACACACATGCCCAATAGGAACATGCAAGACAATTCACCCCATTCTGCTGATTTTTCCCATTGCCCCTTACTAAAAGCCACAGGGAATTTTGGAGAGATCTGGTATGTTCTAAAAAGAAGAGTTTAACTCAAACTTGGCTCAAGAATCATTTGTGGAGCATTACTTACTTACTGGGGGTCAAAGGTGACTTCGGGTTGCCTAGTGCCCAAATCACCCCAAAACGTAGTGTCTAAAAACATCAGTGTAGTATTGTCTTGGCATAGCAGGCTTGTTCTCATGCCATGGAAGCCAGTTAGCAGTGGAGTCATCTGAAGGCTTAACTAAGCTAGGCAACTGAGACTGCTTCACTGACATACCTGGTGTCTCAGTGCTCTTCAACATGCCATTCATCTCTGGTAGAACAGTTTACATTTCTTACATAGTGGCTTAAGGCTCCAAGATAAAGGAAGCAGAATCTTAAGGCCTGAGCCTAAAATAGCCTAGAGTGTCTTCAGTCATATTCCAATGACAAACAACTGCAGGCCAGCCCAGATTCAAGGAAGAAGACAGACAGACTCTACCTAGCAATGGTAGAGTGGCACATATGCACACAGAAGAAAGAAATTGTTTGAGAGAAACCAAGATGGCGGCATAGGTAAACACCTAAACTGCTGCCTCGCACAACAATTTCAAAACTACAACTAAAAGACAGAACGGACACCATCCAGAACCACAGGAAAGCTGGCTGAGTGAAAATTCTACAACTAGAAGGAAAGAGAAAAGCTCACAGAGAATTGGAGGTACGGCAAAGGGGCTTTGTGCGCGCAGAGAGGAAGGGGGGCTGAGAGCCTGGCTGACTTTCTCTGGCGGAAGGGGGAAGGAAGCCTCCGACCGCACTGAACCCCAGTTCTGACTGCACTGAACCCCAGTTCCGGGCGAACCGCTGGGGACCCATGCTCTTGTGGGGGGAGTCTGGACTCTCGGGCGGAGACTCGGGAGCCGGGGAAGGCGGAGGACTGAAAGCGCGCGCGTGCCAGTGCGCACAAAGGCTGCGGAGGTTGCCACAGGCTTTCCCTAGTGGAAGGGAGTCAGAGGATTCTGACTGCACTGAGCCCCAGTTCTGACTGCAGTGAACCCCAGTTCCGGGCGAGCCCCTGGGGACCCACACTCTTGTGGGGGGAGTCTGGACTCTCGGGCGGAGACTCGAGCTGGGGAAAGCGGAGGACTGAAAGCGCGCGCGTGCCAGTGCGCACAAAGGCTGCGGAGGTTGCCACAGGCTTTCCCTAGTGGAAGGGAGTCAGAGGTTCCTGACGGCACTGAGACCCAGTTCTGACTGCAGTGAACCCCAGTTCCAGGCGAGCCCCTGGGGACCCACGCTTTTGTGGGGGGAGTCTGGACTCTCAGGCGGAGACTCGAGCTGGGGAAGGCGGAGGACTGAAAGCGCACATGCGCGCAAGGGCAAGGCTGACAGGAAGCCAAGACTGAGACTCCACCCCATCCAAGCTGAGCACAGAGGCTATTGCAATTTGGCAAGTCTAATCCTATAAGGCTGTCTCCAGCACCGAACTTCTCCCAGCATAGACACAGCTGATCCTTACAGCCAACTGGCCCGGAGGTCAATTCTTCCCAGTGATACCAACAACAATAAAGACTTAATTACAACAAGGCTGTACACACAGTCCACAAAGGGGTGCACCAAGAGTGTCCACCTCAGGTTAACTGGGGAGGCAGACCCACTGGGCCATATTGGAAACCTAGCACAAATATCTACCTTACCATCTCAGGGAAGCAGTGAAAATGCGGCGTCAAAGAATCAGATCACAAACGAAAGAAATGGAGGAAAACAAACGACTGGATATAGAATTCAAAACCACGGTTATAAGGCTTTTTAAGAATATCCTAGAAAAGGCCGATAAATATAATGAGACCCTTGAAGATATGAAAAAGGACCAACTAGAAATTAAACATACACTGACTGAAATAAAAAATATTATACAGAGACCCAAAAACAGAATAGAGGAACACAAGAATCAAGTCAAAGAATTGAAATACAAAGAAGCAAAAAACACTCAACCGAAAAAGCAAAAGCAAAAAAAAAAATCCAAAAAGTTGAAGATAATGTAAGAAGACTCTGGGACAACTTCAAGCGTACCAACATCAGAATTATGGGGGTGCCAGAAGAAGAGAGAGAGCAAGATACTGAAAACTTATTTGAAGAAATAATGACCGAAAACTTCCCCCACCTGGTGAAAGAAATAGACTTACAAGTCCAGGAAGCCCACAGAACCCCAAACAAAAGGAATCCAAAGAGGACCACACCAAGACACATCATAATTAAAATGCCAAGAGCAAAAGACAAAGAGAGAATATTAAAAGCAGCAAGAGAAAAACAGTTAATTACCTATGAGGGAGCACCCATACGACTGTCAGCTCACTTCTCAACAGAAACTATGCAGGCCAGACGGGAGTGGCAAGAAATTTTCAATGTGATGAATAGCAAGAACCTACAACCAAGATTACTCTACCCAGCAAAGCTATCATTCAGAATTGAAGGGCAGATAAAGAGCTTCACAGATAAGAAAAAGCTGAAGGAGTTCATCACCACCAAACCAGTATTATATGAAATGCTGAAAGGTATTCTTAAAAAAGAGGAAGAAGAAAAAAGTAAAGAGAAAAATTATGAACAACAAATACATATCTATCAACAAGCAAACCTAAAAATCAAGTGAATTAAAAACCTAAGGAACAGAAAAAAAAAAAAAAAAGAAATTGTTTGATGGTGGACATAGTTGGAGACAAGCAACCACCAATGGATACAATAAATGAGTTCCATGTAAATATAAACACAAGGTATTAACTTATATGATTTTTTTCAGAGCTGATAGTTTTTTATCCAAGTATGTAATAAGCACTACTTATCACATGTCTCAGGCTTCTGAGGTTTTTTTTTTCCTAAATAACTTTTTTTTTCAAGAAAAATGATCTTAAATATAATAATACTAGAGTCCCCGTGCACGAAATTTGTGCACGAGGGGGAGGGGTGTCCCTTAGCCCAGCCTGCACCCTCTCCAATCTGGGACTCCTCGAGGGATGTCCGACTGCCAGTTTAGGCCCAATCAAGATAGGATCAGGCCTAAATGGTCAGTGGGACATCCCTCTCACAATCCAGGACTGCTGGCTCCCAACTGCTCACCTGCCTGCCGTTCTGATTGCCCCTAACCACTTCTGCCTGCCAGCCTGATCATGCCCTAACCACTCCCCTGACAGCCTGATTGATGCCTAACTGCTCCCCTGCCAGCCTGTTTGCCCCTAACTGTCTTCCCCTGCAGGCCTGGTCACTCCTAACTGCCCTCCCCTGCAGGCTTGATCTCCCCCTGGTATCTTGGATTTATTTATCTTCTATAATTGAAACTTTGTAGTCTTGAGCAGAGCCAAGCCTCTTGCTCGCTCAGTGGCCACAGCCATTTTTGTTGGGATTTATTTATCTTCTATAATTGAAACTTTGCAGCTTTGAGTGGAGGCCTGGGCCCGCCAGGGCAGGCGGAAAGCTTGGCTTCCTCCATTGCCAGGGAAACCCAAGCCTCCTGCTCTCTCAGTGGCTGCAGCCATCTTGGTTGGGTTAATTTGCATACTCACTCCTCATTGGCTGGTGGGCATGATTTGTGGGTGTCGTGGAGGTATGGTCAATTTGCATATCACTCTTTTATTAGATAGGATTACATGCAATAAACATTAATATTTCAAGAAAAACAGGATTTTAAGTATAACAATATTACCAAAATTGTACTAACATAGTATAATATCATAAAAGTTGTAGGAAATATTAAAAATCTGCCAATAACAGGATTACTTCTATTATATTCTAAAATATTTTTTCCTCTCACTCTATTTTTGTTCATCAGTTTATGTTGTTCATTATATTCCACAAATGAATGAGAACATGTGATATTTATCTTTCTCTAACTGGCTTATTTCACTTAGCATGATGTTCTTCAGGTCCATCCATGATGTTGCAAATGGTAAGAGTTCCTTCTTTTTTACAGCAGCAAAGTATTCCATTGTGTAGATGTACAACAGTTTTCTAATCCACTCATCTGCTGATGGGCACGGAGGCTGTTTCCAAATCTTAGCTATTGTAAATTGTGCTGCTATGAACATAGGGGTGCATATATCCCTTCTGATTGGTGTTTCTGATTTCTTGGGCTATATTCCTAGAAGTGGGATTACTGGGTCAAATGGGAGTTCCATCTTCAATTTTTTGAGGAAACTCCATACTGTTTTCCACAGTGCTTGCACCAGTCTACAATCTCACCAGCAGTGCACAAGGGTCCTTTTTCTCCGCATCCTTGCCAGCACTTATCATTTCTTGATTTGTTGATGATAGCCATTCTGACAGGTGTGAGATGGTAACTCATTGTTGTTTTGATTTGCATCTCTTGGATAGTTAGTGACTTTGAGCATGTTTTCATATGTCTCTTGGCCTTCTTTCGAAAAGTGTCTATTTAGGTCCTCTGCCCATTTTTTGATTGGATTATTTATCTTCCTTTTGTTAAGTTGTATGAGTTCCCTGTAAATTTTGGAGATTAAACCCTTATTGGAGATAACATTGGCAACTATATTCTCCCATGCAGTGGGCTTTCTTGTTATTTTGTTGATGGTTTCTTTTGCTGTGAAGAAGCTTTTTATTTTCATGTAATTCCATTTGTTCATTTTCTCTTTAGTGTCTTTATCTGGTTTTGGAGCAGTATCAGTAAATATATTGCTGTGACATATGTCTGATATTTTGCTGCCTATGGATTCTTCTAAGATTTTTATGGTTTCCTTTCTTACATTTAAGTCATTTATCCATTTTTAGTTTATTTTTGTGTATGGTGTAAATTGGTGGTCTAGTTTCATTTTTTTGCATGTATCTGTCCAACTTTCCCAACACCATTTTTTTAAGAGACTGTCTTGACTCCAGTGTATGCTCTTGCCCCCTTTGTCAAATATTAATTGAGCATAATGGCTTGGTTCGGTTTCTGGGTTCTCTGGCTGGTTCCATTGGTCTATATGTCTGTGTTTGTGCAATACCAGGCAGTTTTGAGAACAGTGGCTTTGTAATATAGCTTGATATCTGGTATTGTGATCCCTCTAACTTTGTTCTTGCTCAGGATTGCTGCAGCTATTCATGGTTTTTAGTTATTCCATATAAATATTTGGAGAGTATGTTCTAGGTCTGGGAAATATTCAGTTGGTATCCTAATGGGGATTGCATTGAATCTATAGATTGCTTTGGGTAGTGTGGACATTTTAATGATGTTGATTCTACCAATCCATGAACACAGTATATTTTTCCATTTGTTTATGTCTTCCTTTATCTCTTTTTTCAATGTCCTATAGTTTTCTAAGTACAGGTCTTTTACCTCCTTAGTTAAGTTTATTCCTAGGAATCTTAATTTGTTTTGTTGTTGTTGTTGTTGCAATGGTAAATTGGATTGTTGTTTTTTTTTTTATTTCTCTTTCTGTGAGTTCCTTATTGGTGTATAAAAAAGCCATAGATTTCTGGGTGTTAAATTTGTATTCTGCTACTTTGCCAAATTCATTTATTAGGTCTAGTAATTTTTTTGATGGAGTCTTTGGGGTTTTCTACGTACAATATCATGTCATCTGTGAATAATCACAGTTTTACTTCTTCTTTTCCAATATGGATACCTTTTATGTCTTCTTCTTGTCTAATTACTATGGCTAGCACTTCCAATACTACCTAGTATGTTGAACATGAGTGGTGAAAGTGGGCATCCCTGTCTTGTTCTTGTTCTTAAGGGAAATGGTTTTAGTTTTTGCCCATTGAGTATGATGTTGGCTGTAGGTTTGTCATAGATGGCCTTTATCATGTTGCGATTTGCTACCTCTATTGCAACTTTGCTGAGAGTTTTTATCAAAAATGGGTGTTGGATTTTGTCGAATGCTTTTTCTGCATCTGTTGATGTGGTCATGTGATTTCAATTTGATTATATGATGTATCACATTTATTGATTTGCAAATATTGTATCATCTTTGCCTCCCTGGAGTAAATCCCACATGATCATGGTGTATGATCTTTTTCATATATTGCTGAATGAGATTTGCTAATATTTTGTTGAGGATTTTAATATCTATGTTCATCAGGGTTATTAGCCTGTAATTCTCTTTCTTTGTAATGTCTTTATCTGGTTTTGGAATTAGGATAATGCTGGCCTCATAAAAAGAGTTTGGAAGTATTCCTTCCTCTTGGATTTTCTGAAATAGTTTGAGGAGTATAGGTATCAGTTCTTCTTTGAATGTTTGGAAAAACTCCCCTGTGAAGCTGTCTGGACCTGGGCTTTTGTTTGGTGGAATTTTTTTTTATTACTGCTTCTATTTCATCAGTTGTTATTGGCCTATTAAGATTTGCTGATTCTTCCTGATCCAGTTTTGGGACATTGTATTTTTCTAGGAATTGTCTGTTTCATCCACATTGCCCAGCTTGTTGGCATATAGTTATTCATAGTATTGTCTTACAATCCTTCGTATTTCTGTGGTGTCCATGGTTACTTCACCACTTTTGTATCTGATTTTATTTACTTGGGTCCTCTCTCTTTGTTTCTTGATTCAATGAATGCATCAGATCATGATCTTTTCCTGTTGGCTAAGCTGGCTTTCTCACCTTGCAACTCTTTTTACCACAAATTTCATTCCCATGTGAGTGTGTCAGTTTGTTTATCCTTTCAAAGATCCAGCTCTTGGTTTCATTGATTTTTTGTTTTCTGTTTTTGTTTTTTTTAGTCTCTAGGTTATTTATTTCTGCTCTAATCTTTATTATTTCCTTCCTTCTACTTACTCTGGTATCATTTTTTTGCATTTTAATTTCTTTATTGATTAGGTATTACACATTTCTCCTCATCCCCCCATTACCTTCCCAACACACCCTCCCCAATTCATGCCCTCACCGCCCTGGTGTTTGTGTCCATTGGTTAGGCTTATATGCATGCATACAAGTCCTTTTGTTGATCTCTTCCCCTTACCCCACTCACCCCTACCTTCCCTCTGAGGTTTGACAGTCTGATCAATAGTTCCCTGTCTATGTTGAATATTTGTTCATCAGTTTATGTTGTTCATTTTTTCCCATAGATGAGTGAGATCATGTGATATTTATCTTTCTCTGACTGACTTATTTCACTTAGCATAATGCCCTCCAGTTCCATTCATGTTGTTGCAAACGGTAGGAGTTCCTTCTTTTTTAGCGCAGCATAGAATTCCATTGTGTAGATGTACCAGAGTTTTTTAATCCACTCATCTGCTGATGGGCACTTAGGCTGTTTCCAAATATAAACTATAGTAAATTGTGCTGCTATGAACATAGGGGTGCATATATCCTTTCTGATTGATGTGGGAATATATTCCTAGAAGTGGGATTACTGGGTCAAATGGGAGTTCCATTTTCAGTTTTTTGAGGAAACTCCATACTGTTCTCCACAGTGGCTGCACCAATCTGCATTCCCACCAGCAGTGAACAAGGGTTCCTTTTTCTCTGCATTCCTGCCAACACTTCATTTATTGATTTGTTGATGATAGCCATTCTGACAGGTGTGAGATGGTATCGCATTATAGTTTTGATTTGCATCTCTCAGATAATTAGTGACTTTGAGCATGTTTTCATATGTCTCTTGGCCTTCCTTCTGTCTTCTTTCAAAAAGTTTCTATTTAGGTCCGTTGCCCATTTTTTGATTGGATTGTTTATCTTTCTTTTGTTAAGTTGTATGAGTTCCCTGTAAATGTTGGAGATTAAACCTTTATCAGTGATAACATTGGCAAATATGTTCTTCCATGTAGTGGGCTTTCTTATTGTTTTGTTGATGGTTTCCTTTGCTGTGCAAAAGCTTTTTATTTTGATGTAGTCCCATTTGTTTATGTTCTCTTTAGTTTCCATTGCCCTAGAAGCAGTATCAGTGAAGAAGTTTCTTCGTCATATGATTTTTCTGCCTGTGGATTCCTCTAGTATTTTTATGGTTTCCCATCTTATGTTTAAGTCCTTTATCCATTTTGAGTTTATTTTTGTGTATGTTGGTGGTCTAGTTTCATATTTTTGCATGTATCTGTCCAATTTTCCCAACACCATTTATTGAAGAGACTGTCTTGACACCATTGTATGTTCATGCCTCCTTTGTTGAATATTAATTGGGCATAGTGGTTTGGGTCAATTTCTGGGTTCTCTATTCTATTTCATTGGTCTATAAGTCTGTTCTTGTGCCAGTACCAGGCTGTTTTGAGAACAGTGGCTTTGTAATACAGCTTGATATCTGGTATTGAGATCCCACCTACTTTGTTCTTCTTTCTCAGGATTGCTGCAGCTATTCAGAGTCTATTTTTATTCCAGATGAATTTTTGGAGAGTTCATTCTAGGTCTGTGAAATATGCCATTGGTATTTTAATGGGGTTACTCTGGTATCTTAATTTTTTTTGGTGCAATGATAAATGTGATTGCCATCTGCTCTTTTCTTCTTATTCTCTTTCTAGTTTTTAAAGTTGTAGTGTTAAATAGTTTATTGTTGCTGACTTTTCTTGGTTTTTTGAAGTATGTCTAGTGTTATGAACTTTTCTCTCAGGACTGCTTTTGCTGTGTCCCAGAGATTTTGGTTTTTGTGTGTTCACTTCCATTTGTTTCCAGGAAGTTTTTTATTTCTTTTTTGATCTCGTTGGTAACCCATTCATTGTTTAATAACATGCTATTTTGCCTCCATGTGTTTGAATGTTTTGGGGTGTTTTTTATTGTAGTTGATTTCTAATTTCATTTCACTGTGATCTGAGAAGATGCTTGATATGATTTTAATCTTGAACTTGTAGAGACTTGTTTTGTGTCCTAACATGTGGTCTATTTTTGTGAATGATCCATGTGCACTTGAGAAGAATGTATATTCTGCTGCATTGGGTGAAATGTTCTATAAATGTCTATTAGATCCAGTGTGTCCTTTACAATCTCTGTTTCCTTGTTAAGTTATTGTCTGGGAGATCTGTCCAGGGAAGTCAAAGGGGTGTTAAAGTCCCCTACTATGATTGTATTGTTGTCAACCTCTCTGTTAAAGTCCTCTAGACGTTTTTTATACATTTAGGTGAACCTATATTGGGTGCATATATGTTTACCAGGGTTATATCATCTTGTTGGATCGATCCCTTTAGTATTATGTAGTGACCTTTGTTGTCTCCTATGATTGCCTTCATTTTAAAGTCTATTTTGTCAGATATGAGTATTACTACTCCAGCTTTTTTTATTTTTATTTTCCATTTGCATTGAAAAATTTTTTCCATCCCTTCACTTTCATCCTGTGTGTGCCTTTTGTTTTGAGGTGAGTGTCTTGTAGACAGCATATAGTTGGGTCATGTTTTTGTATCCATTCAGCTATGCTATGCCTTTTTATTGGAACATTTAATCCATTTACTCTTAGGGTTATTATTAAGAAGTACTTATTTGTAGCCATTTTAATTCTGTATGGCTAGGTTTCTCTCTCTATTCTTCTCAGCAATTCAGGCTTCTGAATTCTTACTACTAAAAATGATTCCACAATAAAGGGAAAATTCAGTGAATGCATCAGATCATGATCTTTTCCTGTTGGCTAAGCTGGCTTTCTTACCTTGCAACTCTTTTTACCACAAATTTCATTCCCATGTGAGCGTGTTACTTTGCATTGTTCTGTCTTCAGAGTAAAAACCAAGGCTTCTGATCAGTCAGACGAACAGTCTGCCTTTACTTCCATCTCCTGCTACTGCCATATGTCCTTCTATTTTCCTAGTAATCATGACTTCCAATGAGTTCTAGTTAATTGTTTTTCCAACTAAAATAAGTCACATGCTTTAATAGTTCCCTGTACTTCAAAGCACTTACCTTAATTTTTAACTTTATATTTATGAGGTTGTTGGATTAATTTCTATCCTTCTTGCTATACCCTGAGCTCTATATAGTCAGCACCTTTTATCTAGAGAATAGGTCTGTGCCCAGTATATACTAGGTGCTCAATAGGATTCTTTGAGTAAATGAATACTTTTTTCTTTCCAAAACTACTTAGGCTGAAAAAAGGTCGACCCCATTAAAATGAAAAGAAATTTTAGAAATTTATTTTTCAAAACATTGTGTTTGATTTTTGTCAGATCTTAGAAATCTTGACATCCAACTTAAGAAAAGTGAAATTATTGGATTCTGTGACTCAATCAGTACAACAAAGTAATCTTTAAGAACCCCTCCCCAGCAGAAGATATAATCTCAGTCATGCATACAGGGCTCTACTAAAGAAATATTTCTAGATTTCAACTCCTATTTAACATTCCAGACCCTCTTGCTGTGTTCCTGAATTTCAAATTCCTTCCCAGTTGACTCATACCTGGTTAACCCCCAATTCTATCTGATGGATGTTAAAGTCCATTTGGATTAAATCTTCCTGAACTCCCTGCCCCCTTGGACACATCTTTCAAAGGTCTGTCCTCCCTACCTCCACACCCACACATACCTCTAAAATCCTACTGAATTCCAACATCCTGATTGCCAACATATTTAGACACAGCCTCATTCAGCTTTGGGACTCCCCAAACTGGAAACACAGATAAGCAATTGGAATCCAGAATTTTTTTTTATTCCTGCTTTTTGTTATGAAACATTTTAAGGGTAAAGAAAATACAATGATAAACTTTGATACACCCATAATCCAGCTTTATTATCAACTCATGACCAATCTTTTTCCACTCATACCCTCACCAACTTCCCCTCTCCCCTGAATGGATTTCATTATCTCTCTCCAAATGATAAATACTTTAAACAAACACAACTAAAATACATTATCATGATTAAAAATGCTCTGGGAACTCAACTACTAATTTTCAGTTTGAAAGACACTGACCATAAAGCACCATAAGTTAGTCCTTTTCTCCTACTGCCCTTCCCACTGCACAAATGAACAAACATGTGCACTCTCTAAAGTATAGAATGATACATTTCTGATGGCATCCTTTATTGTCCCATGTAAGACATAGTACTAAGAGACTATTATTGGCTTTAATTTTATTTGATATTTTTAAAATATATTTTTTATTGATTTCAGAGAGGAAAAGAAAAAGAGAGATTGAAACATCAATGATGATGATGATCTCTCCCACAGGGCCCCTACTGGGGATTGAGCGCGCAAACTCTGGTATGTGCCCTTGGCTAGAATCAAACCAGGGACCCTTCAGTCCGCAGGCTGGTGCCCTGTCCACTGAACCAAACCAGCTAGGGCTGGCTTTGATTTTATTAATGCTCTTCAGACAAAGATCACCACAAACACCTGTACTTGAACAGGTTTGGGTTTTTAAAGGACTTAGTGAGGGGGAGCCTACTCTATGGGAGAACCATAGAGCATCTCAGTAAAATAGTGTCAGGAAGAAGCTAATAAAGAACTTGGATTTTGTCTGGGTAATTTGGAAGAAAGTAGATTAGAAATTCCAATAAATCTTTTCTGTAGGGGGGGGATAGACTAGAGGGAGGTTAAAGCTGTCATTGGTGAAGAAGTCACAGTCACCCATTCAGTGAGGGAGGGGAGTGTTTGATATTTTGTTTTGCACAGTGACCTTGTTTTTGACTAACTTGATATAGATATTCTATAATATTATTTCTGTACAACAGGAGAACAAAATGACACTGTAAGCATCAGACCAGCTTGTAATAATATTGATGTCTAGAAGAGGGAATAATGGCGGCGGAATAGACAGATGTGTTCCGAGCCTTGTCCAGGAGCAGAAAGAAAGAACAGCTGAGGGTCGCACAAGGAGTGTTTGTTGGCTGGTTGGGAGACAGCTGAATTCCAGAAGGAGGTGGGGGACTGCTGAACGGGGTTCCCCTGACCTGGCAGCACCAACTGTGGCTGGGTCCCCTCCCGGAGCTGCGGGGTTGGACGCGGAGTCTGCGCCATCTTGATCCGGAAAGTGGAGCTTATCTGAAGCCTGAGAATCCACAACGGCGGCACCCTAGGAACAGCTGCGAGCCCCAGAACAACGCTCCCCAACTGGCGCAAGCACACGGGTTCAGAGGAGCTCTACACTCCACCACGGAAAGGTCAGATTTCGCCTGGGATAAGGTGAGGTCTCTGGTCCCAGCGGGAGAGAGGAACGCGCGTTTTGCGGGAGCTGGAGGACCAGGGAAGTCTGTGCCTAGAAAAATCCGTGGCTGTAGGGGCTGGCGTGATCTGTGATTGTGGAAAGGGGTCCTCAGAGCTGCTAAGAGAAGGGCACTCTAAAAAGCAACCCATTTTGATCTGAAGTGCAGGGACACCCTAAGAATTTCAGGCAGTCCAGACTTACGCGCAGCCCCTGCGTTCCCTGGGTGCCTGGGCTTACGCGGAGTCCCGGAGTACGCACAACTGGGCTTTTTCCTCTTGAAATTCTTGCTTCTGATTACTAAGCCCAATACATAGGATCACCCAGTTGGGGACACCCTGGGAGACTGCAGGGGAAGGTTGTTTTTCTGGAACCTGGGGATCAGAGCGGGGAGTGACCATCAGAGAGTCAGCTCTGAGGCAGACCACTCCCACAGGCCGGTGACGAGTGCCACAGAGAAAGAAGGCTCTAACACTGCCTAGAGAGGCCATAGATAGACCCGGAAGTTAATCCAGAAACACTGCCACCCAGGGGCTGAATCACAAATCGACTCTTGTGTAATCAAAAATAAAGGAATACGAGAAATTAAGACACACCGCCTGCTTAAAATCAGGACTGGCTTACAACACCGAAGAGCAGTGGATCGCAGGGAACTGCAATACTGTCTGGACTGAGAAACAGGCGTGCCAAACAGAAAAACAGAGGAAGTGAATGACCTTCACTACTTCACATTTTATTTTTACCTTTTATTTTTTTAATTTTTTTTTATTTTCATTTTTTGCATCTTTTAATCAAGAAACTTTTTTTTTCTTTTTTCATCACTTGATTTTACCTTTTTAATGATTACATTTTTATTTTCAATCCGTATTATTACTACTGCTATTTTATCTTTTTTTTTTTTTTAAAGTGTCATTTTATTTTCTCTTCATTTTATTTTGGGATTAGGGTTCTACATTCTATTTTTATCTTTCCTTTAGCATCGTTTTACTCTATCTCAACTCTACCTTTAGGCCATCACTCTCTTCCTAACCTCCCCCTTTTCAGTGTCCTGTTTATATTACCCTTTTACTGCTTTAGATTTTCCCTATTCTTTCTGTTTACCCCTTGTTAAAATTTCACCCTACTTACATATCTAATCTCCAATCCTCTATTCCAAGTCCACATACACCTCTCCTTTCGCTGTCTGAGCTATCCATAAACTTGTCCTTCTCTCTGTCCTTTTGTTGTTGTTTGCTTGAATGTAGATTATATCCAATTTTTATGCTTTTTTGTCAGATGGTTTTGCTTATTCTTCTTTTGTTTATTTTTTTGTTTGTTTTGTGCTTCAGCTTTCCCTTGACTCACTCCATATTAGTTGGTGTGGTAGTTTGTACTAATCCCCAGGCACTTGTTGCTGGCATTTTCTGGGATTAGTGATTGTTCTATTGGAGTTTTATCCCCAATATATATAGTCTGTTCCCCTTTCTCTCTTAGTCACTTTCTTGTCTCTCTTACTTTTTTTTTTTCTCTTTACTTTCCCTTTTCCCAATTTCATTTTCACACTCCTTTTTTCTTTTTTTCTTTCTTTCTTTCTTTCTTTCTTTCCTTTTTCCTCTTCTTCTTTCTCTCCTATCACCTAATTTGCCTTTCTCTGGTGGTCACCTTTATTGGAGGTTATTAATATCGTGAATACATTCCTGTTCAGTGCCTTGTGAGTTGTACCTGGTAGTGCTGTATTTTGTGCCTTTAAATCAACCCAGGAGAGAGAGAACTACATAACCAGACACCCAGAGAAGAGAGAGCATGGGGAGACAAAGAAGCAGCCCGCATATGAAAGAAAAGCAGGCATCACCAGAAAAGGAAGTAAACGAAATGGAGGCAAGCAACCTTCCAGAAAAAGAATTCAGAGAAATGGTCATAAGGTGGCTGAAAAGAATGGAAGACAAATTCGACAATATGAGCAAGAACCAAGAGGAAATGAAGAAGAACCAAGAAGAAATGAAAAATGACATCGCTGCCATAAAGAACTCAATAGAAAGCATCAAGAGTAGACTAGAAGAAGCAGAGGACCGCATCAGTGAGCTAGAAGACAAGATGGAAAAAAATACCCAAGAAAAGCAACTTCTAGAAAAAAAAATTAAAAGGCAGGAGGAGAGTCTAAGGGAACTTTGGGACAACACGAAACAAAACAACATCCGCATAATAGGGGTTCCAGAAGGAAAGGAAGCTGAGCAAGGAATAGAAAACCTGTTTGAAGAAATAATGACAGAAAATTTCCCAGATATAGGGAAGAAAAAACCCACACAAATCCAAGAAGCTCACAGAGTCCCAAGCAAAATGAACCCCAAAAGACCGACACCAAGGCACATTATAATTAAATTGGCAAACACCAATGACAAAGTAAGAATCTTAAAAGCAGCAAGAGAGAGACATAAAGTTACATACAAAGGAACCCCCATCAGACTAGCAACTGATTTCTCAACAGAAACTCATCAGGCCAGAAGGGAATGGAATGAAATATACAAAGTCATGCAAAGGAAGGGTCTGAATCCAAGAATACTGTACCCAGCAAGGCTGACAATCAAAATTGAAGGTGAAATCAGGAGCTTCACAGACAAAAAAGGACTAAGGGAATTTATTACCACCAAACCAGCAATGCAAGAAATGCTAAAGGGTCTGCTGTAAAAAAAAAGAAAGAAAGAAAGAAAGAAACAGGAAGCAAAGAAGTAACACAGGGGTAAAGAATAGGAATGGCGACAAATAAGTACCTATCAATAATAACTTTAAATGTAAATGGATTAAATGCCCCAATCAAAAGACATAGGGTAACGGATTGGATAAGAAAACACGACCCATATATCTGCTGTCTACAAGAAACCCACCTCAGAAAAAAAGACGCACACAGACTGAGGGTGAAGGGATGGAAAAAGGTTTTCCAGGCAAATGGAACTGAAAAAAAAGCTGGGGTAGCAATACTTATTTCTGACAAATTAGATCTCAAAGTGAAGGACATAACAAGAGATAAGGAAGGCCATTTCATAATACTAAAGGGAGCAATCCAACAAGAAGAAATAACTCTGATAAACATATATGCACCCAATACAGGAGCACCCAAATACATAAAAAAAACTCCTGGAGGATATCAAGGGAGAGATTGACAGCAATACAATCATAGTAGGGGACTTTAATACCCCACTATCACCACTGGACAAATCCTCTAAACAAAACATCAGCAAAGAAACATCAATCCTAAATGACTCACTAGACCAGATGGAATTAATTGACATCTTCAGAACATTTCACCCCAAAGCCACAGAATATACATTCTTCTCAAGTGCACATGGGTCATTTTCAAAGATAGACCATATGTTGGGACATAGGCAAAGTCTCTTCAAATTCAAGAAGATAGAAATCATATCAAGCATCTTCTCAGACTACAGTGGCATAAAACTGGAAATCAACTACAATAAAAACAACCCAAAGAAATCAAACACATGGAGACTAAACAGAATGCTATTAAACCATGACTGGGTTACCAGAGAGATCAAAGAAGAAATAAAAAACATCATGACAACAAATGACAATGAAAACACTACAATCCAAAATCTATGGGACACAGCGAAAGCAGTCCTGAGAGGGAAGTTCATAGCTCTACAAGCCTACTGCAAAAAAAAAGAAACAGGGGTAATAAATTACCTAACCCAACAACTCAAAGAGTTAGAAAAAGAGCAACAAGAAAAGCCCAGTGTAAGCAGAAGGAAGGAAATAATAAAGATCAGAGCACAGATAAACGACATAGAGACCAAAGAAACCATACAAAAGATCAACAAAACCAAGAGCTGGTTCTTTGAAAGGATAAACAAGATTGATGAACCTCTAGCCAGGCTCACCAAGAAGCAAAGAGAGAGGACCCAAATAAACAAGATGAGAAATGAAAGAGGTGAAATAACAACAGATCCCGCCGAAATACAAAGGATTGTTAAAAAATACTACGAACAACTCTATTCCAACAAACTGGACAACCTGGAGGAAATGGACATATTCCTAGAAAAATATAACCTTCCAAAACTCAATCAGGAAGAATCTAAACATCTCAACATGCCAGTAACTATGGAAGAAATTGAAGCAGTCATCAAAGAGCTTCCAGCAAACAAAAGCCCGGGGCCAGATGGCTTCACAGGAGAGTTCTACCAAACATTCAAGGAAGAACTAAAACCTATCCTCCTCAGACTATTCCAAAAAATTCAAGAGGAAGGAACACTTCCAAGCTCCTTCTATGAAGCCAGCATCACCCTAATACCAAAACCAGATAAAGACAACACAATGAAGGAGAATTACAGGCCAATATCCCTCATGAATGTAGATGCCAAAATCCTCAATAAAATTCTAGCAAATAGGATCCAGCAGTACATCAGAAAGATCATACACCATGACCAAGTAGGATTTATCCCAGGAATGCAAGGATGGTTCAATATCCACAAATCAATAAATGTGATACATCACATAAACAAATTGAGAGATAAAAATCACATAGTCATATCAATTGATGCAGAAAAAGCATTTGACAAAATCCAACACCCTTTCTTGATAAAAACTCTCAACAAGGTGGGAATAGAAGGATCATACCTCAACATAATAAAAGCTATATATGATAAACCCACAGCTAACATCATACTCAATGGGCAAAAACTAAAACCATTTCCCCTAAGAACAGGAACAAGACAGGGATGCCCACTCTCACCACTCCTGTTTGACATAGTACTGGAAGTATTAGCCACTGCAATTAGACAAGAAGAAGAAATAAAAGGCATCCAAATTGGAAAAGAAGAAGTAAAGCTGTCCTTATTTGCAGATGACATGATATTGTACATAAAAAACCCGAAAGACTCCATCAAAAAACTAACAGACTTAATAAATGAATTCGGCAATGTAGCAGGATACAAAATTAACACCAAGAAATCTATGGCATTTCTATACACCAACAATGAACTTACAGAAAGAGAGACTAAAAAAGCAATCCCATTTTCCATCGCACCAAAAAAATTAAGATACTTAGGAATAAACTTAACCAAGGATGTAAAAGATCTATACACGGAAAACTACAGGACACTGAAAAAAGAGATAGAGGAAGATGTAAACAGATGGAAGAACATACCATGTTCATGGGTTGGTAGAATCAACATCATTAAAATGTTCATACTACCCAAAGCAATCTATAGATTCAATGCACTCCCCATTAAAATACCAATGGCATAATTCACAGATCTAGAAAGAACTCTCCAAAAATTCATCTGGAATAAAAAAAGACCCTGAATAACCACAGCAATCCTGAGAAAGAAGAATAAAGTAGGAGGAATCTCAGTACCAGATTTCAAGCTGTATTACAAAGCCACTGTTCTCAAAACAGCCTAGTACTGGCACAAGAACAGACATATAGACCAATTGAATAGAATAGAGAATCCAGATATCGACCCAAACCAATATGCGCATTTAATATTTGACAAAGGAGGCATGAGCATACAATGGAGTCAAGACAGTCTCTTTAATAAATGGTGTTGGGAAAATTGGACAGATACATGCAAAAAAATGAAACTAGATCACCAACTTACACCATACACAAAAATAAACTCAAAATGGGTACAGGACTTAAATATAAGACGGGAAACCATAAAAATACTAGAGGAATCCACAGGCAGCAAAATCTCAGACATATGCCAAAAGAACTTTTTCAGTGATACTGCCCCTAGGGCAATGGAAGCCAAAGAGAAAATAAACAAATGTGACTACATCAAAATAAAAAGCTTTTGCACAGCAAAAGAAACCATCAACAAAACAACAAGAAAGACCACTGTATGGGAGAACATATTTGCAAATGGTATCACTGATAAAGGTTTAATTTCCAACATCTACAGGCAGCTTATACAACTTAATAAAAGGAAGATAAAGGATCCAATAAAAAAATGGGCAACGGACCTAAATAGAATCTTTTCGAAAGAAGACAGAAGGAAGGCCAAGAGACACATGAAAACATGCTCAAAGTCACTAATTATCCGAGAGATGCAAATCAAAACAACAATGCGATACCATCTCACACCTGTCAGAATGGCTATCATCAACAAATCAACAAACGACAAGTGTTGGCGAGGATGCGGATAAAAAGGAACCCTCGTGCACTGCTGGTGGGAATGCAGACTGGTGCAGCCACTGTGGAGAACAGTATGGAGTTTCCTCAGAAAACTGAAAATGGAACTCCCATTTGACCCAGTAATCCCACTCCTAGGAATATATCCTAAGAAACCAGAAACACCAATCAGAAAGGATATATGCACCTCTATGTTCATAGCAGCACAATTTACAATAGCTAAGATTTGGAAACAGCCTAGGTGCCCATCAGCAGATGACTGGATCAGAAAACTATGGTACATCTACACAATGGAATACTATGCTGCCGTAAAAAAGAAGGAATTACTACCATTTGTAGGCACTTGGATGGAATTAGAGAACATTATGCTAAGTGAAATAAGCCAGTCAATGAAAGAAAAATACCACATGATCCCACTCATTTGGGGATAATGAAAAACATTATAAACTGATGAACAAAAAGATAGTTACAGAGGCAGTAAAGCATCAAACAGACTGTCAAATTACAGCGGTAAGGTTAGGGAGAGGTGGGGGAAATAAGAGATCAACTGAAGGACTTATATGCATGTATATAAGAGTAACCAACGGATGCAAAACATTGGGGGGTGAGGGCATGTATGGGAGTGGGGTGGGGGTGGGGGGCAATGGTAAGATATGTACACATATAATACCTTAATAAAAATTTGAAAAGAAAAAAAAAATATTGATGTCTAGCTGTGTATATCAATCCCTTCTGGATGTCAGGGGTTTCTTTTCACTTTCTCATTATCTTACCACTTTCTAGGGTATACAATTTTATTGAGTACTGCTATATTTGGTCCTGGCTTTATTTGACTTTCTAAATGTACTTCTCCTTCTAGATCATTTTTATCACTCATTATTACTTACATGTGTGTGTTTTTTCTATTACGTTATATTCAACTGTTTAAAAACTTCCTTAAATCTTTTTTTCTAGAGAAGAAAAATACATTTTCCAATGAATGTTTGAAAATGTAAAACTAATCTTGCTATTTATTCATTGTAAACCACTCCAAAATCAAACTCATTTTAGGTAGACATTCAACAACACTATATTTGCATAGGGCAGTAACCAGGACTGTATTGCAATCAATTCATTCAGTTAACTAGGGCAGTTTTCTCAACTTTTTCTCCCTCCCTGGGATTCTCAACAAGAAGTGTGTTGTACTCACTCAAAAGTGCACCACAAAATACACACCACACATACACCCAACTAAACTCAAAGTTCTATAAAACAATACTTATTCTTAGTAAATGTGATATACCCCAATATTTTCTATTTTATTTCATTAAAAAATTAAATATTGACTTTCTAAATTGATTTCATGACCTCCTAATTAGAGCTCAATTTGCAGTTGAAAAACTGATTTGAAACTAGAAGTTACTTTGCACAAAATAAAATATCTATGAGTACATCATTGAATTGATATTGATTTTGCTGTTGTTTTTAAAAAACCATGGTAGGTGTTTTGTAGCAATCATTTAAAAATCTTTGCTGCCTAAAGTGATGGAAATCATGTTGAATGGCATAGAACATAACAAAAAAAATTGTGGAGAGAAATCATGGCCCTGCCTCTTACTACCTTTTTTACTATTCCCATGCAGAGATAACCTGTGATGGGAGTATGACTCCATTCTGAATCAGAACTCTAATAACTGGATTTTAAATCAAGTCTAGTCCTTAATTATCAGCACAGAAGAACTGCATTCCAGTACTCATCAAGAAGAATTATCTGGGGAGAAACGAAGATGGCGGCATAGGTAAACACCTAAACTGCTGCCTCACACAACAATTTCAAAACTACAACTAAAAGACAAAATGGACATCATCCAGAACCACAGGAAAGCTAACTCAGTGGAAATTCTACAACTAGAAGGAAAGAGAAAAGCACACTGAGACTCCGAGGAGCTGCAGGAGGCAGAGGTACTGAGACACGCGCACGGAGTGGACTGGCAACTGAGTGCGCAGCTGGCTTTCTCAAGCGGGAGGGAGACAAAAGCTCCCAACTGCGCTGAACTCCAGTTCTGGGTGAGACTCTGTGGACCCAGACTCATACGGGGTAAAACTAAACTATCAGGAAAGAGAAAAGCACACTGAGACTCAGAGGAACTGCGGAAGGAAGAGGTACCGAGGCGCGCACGTGGAGAGGGCAGGCAACTGAGTACGCGGCTGGCTTTCTCAAGCGGGAGGGAGACAAAAGCTCCCAACTGCACTGAACTACAGTTCCGGGCGAGACTCTGGGGATCCAGACTCATTCGGGGAGAAACTGGACTGTCTGGCAGCGGGCAAAACTCGAGGGTGGCTTTCTCTCAGAGGTGCTTGCAGCGATTACCATGGGACACTGAGACACAGGGGCCTATTAGGGCAGGGCTGATGGGAAACTAATCCTGTCTGCTCTGCCCTGAGACTTTGCACCATCCAAGCTGAGCACAGAGGCTTTTGCAAGTTTTGTCTCCAGCACAGAAGTTCTCCCAGCGTAGACACAGCTGATCCTCACAGCCAATTGGCTTGGAGGTCAATTCCTCCCAGTGATACCAACAACAATCAAGGCTTAACTACATGTCCTAACCGGTTTGGCTCAGTGGATACAGTGTCGGCCTGCAGACTGAAGGGTCCCAGGTTCGATTCCAGTCAAAGGCATGTGCCTTGGTTGCAGCACATCCCTAGTGGGGCGTGTGCAGGAGGCAGCTGATCGATGTTTCTCTCTCGTCAATGTTTCTAACTCTCTATCCCTCTCCCTTCCTCTCTGTAAAAATCAAATAAAATATATTTTTTTTAAAAAAGGCTTAACTACAACAAGACTGGGCACACAGTCCACAAAGGGGTGCATCAAGAGTGTCCATGTCAGGTAACTGGGGAGGCTAAGCCACTGGGCCCTATAGGACACCTAGCACACAAAGCCACTCTATCAACTCAGGGAAGCAGCCAAAATGCGGAGACAAAGAAAAAGATCACAAATGAAAGAAATGGAGGAAAGCAAACAACTGGATATAGAGTTCAAAACCATGGTTATATGGTTTTTCAAGAATTTTCTAGAAAAGGCTGATAAATTTAGTGAGACTCTCAAGGATATGAAAAAGGACCAACTAAAAATTAAGCATACACTGATTGAAATAAAAAATATTATACAGAGATCTAACAGCAGACTAGGGGATCGCAAGAATCAAGTCAAAGATTTGAAATACAAAGAAGCAAAAAACAGTCAACCATAAAAGCAAAAAGAAAAAAGAATCCAAAAACTTGAAGATAGTGTAGGAATCCTCTGGGACAACTTAAAGCGTACCAACATCCAAATTATGGGGGTGCCAGAAGAAGAGAGAGAGCAATAAACTGAAAACCTATTGGAAGAAATAATGACAGAACACTTCCCCCCCTGGTGAAAGAAATAGACTTACAAGTCCAGGAAGCCCACAGAACCCCAAACAAAAGGAATCCAAAGAGGACCACACCAAGACACATCATAATTAAAATGCCAAGAGCAAAAGTCAAAGAGAGAATATTAAAAGCAGCAAGAGAAAAACAGCTAGTTACCTACAAGGGAGCACCCATACGATTGTCAGCTGATTTCTCAACAGAAACTATGCAGGCCAGACGGGAGTGGCAAGAAATATTCAAAGTGATGAATAGCAAGAACCTACAACCAAGATTACTCTACCCAGCAAAGCTATCATTCAGAATTGAAGGTCAGATAAAGAGCTTCACAGAGAAGAAAAAGCTAAAGGAGTTCATCACCACCAAACCAGTATTATATGAAATGCTGAAAGGTATTTTTTAAGAGGAAGAAGAAGAAAAAAGGTAAAGATAAAAATTATGAACAACAAATACATATCTATCAACAAGTGAATCTAAAAATCAAGTGAATAAAAAAATCTGATGAACAGAATAAACTGTGAATATAATAGAATCAGGGGCATAGAAAGGGAGTGGACTGACAATTCTCAGGGGAAAAGGGGTATGGGGGGTCGGGAAGAGACTGGGCAAAAATCGTACACCTATGGATGAGAGCAGTGGAAGGGGCGGTAAAGGCAGAGGGGGGGTGGGAACCGGGTGGAGGGGAGCTATGCGGGAAAAAATAGGAACAATTGTAATAATCTGAACAATAAAGTTTTATTAAATTAAAAAAAATAAAATTGTAAAATAAAAATAAAAATAAGGACTCTGAAAGAAAAAAAGAATTATCTCTTTTCCACTTTATCAAAAGTTCAGCTGGCAGATGACTGTAGAAGATAACATTTGGAGATATATATCAAACCTGAATCTTTTCTTGGTGACTTCCCATTTCTACCATCATCACTGACAACATCATTCTTTATTGCTTCTTGGCTCTTTCATTTGCCATAAATATGAAAGTATACAAATTTGCCTAGACAGAGTAAATGAGATTCTGAATGGATGTTTTAAACTCACCATCAAAAGCAGCCATAGCCCAACCAGTGTGCTCAGTGGTTGAGCATTGATCTATGAACTAGAAGGTCGAGGTTCAATTCCAGGTTGAACATGCCCGGGGTTGAGAGCTCGATCTCCAGTAGGGGGCGTGCAGGAGGCAGACAATGATTCTTTCTCTTCATTGATGTTTCTATCTCTCTCTCCCTCTCCCTTTATCTCTGCAATCAATAAAAATATATTTTAAAATAAAAAAAAATTTTTAAGCAGCCATAAAGTTGACTTTGACTATCAAGAGCTGGAGAGATCAGGTCAATGGGGAGGAAAGGAGACATATTTAATATTGTAAACAATAAAGAATTTAAATTTTTAAAAAAGGAGTCAAAGGATCAAGACATTTATTCATCAACAATAGATTAGAGCAGGGGTCCTCAAACTACAGCCTGCGGGCCACATGCGGCCCGCTGAGGACATTTATCCAGCCCGCCGGGTGTTTTTGCCAGCGCTGCCTGTCCTGCTTAGCAGCCGACTAGTCCTGGGTCCGCAGTGCGCATGTGTGGAATGTGCGCCGCACTCTCCGACTCCCCTCCTTCTCTCTGTCTCTCGACTCCTCCTCTTAGTCTCAGATGTGATCAGATGAGTCACGAGCTTGCCTGTGCAGAGCCTGCTGCTGCCTGAGGACTGAGGTAAGAACAAGTTAGGATTTTTTTTTTTTGAAGTTAGGAGGTCTATTTTTTTTTTTTTTTTGCAGTTAGTAGGGCCTTTTTTTGTGGTTAAGGGGGCCTTTTTTTTTTTCTGAAGTTAGGAGAGCCTTTTTTTTTAAAGTTGGTTAGTTGGTTGGGGGTGGTTTCTAGGGGGGTTGCATCACAGTGATAACGCAAATAGTCAGCGCTCAGTGCTATTGCAAATTGTCAGTACTCAGAGGTAATGCAAATGGTCAGCGCTCAGAGGTAATGCAAATAGTGCTCAGTGGTAATGACAATTGTAAGTGCTCAGTGTTAATGCAAATGGTCAGTGCTCAGTATTAATGCAAATTGTCAGCAGTCAGTGTTATCACAAATGGTCAGCGGTCAGTGTTACCGCATTGGGGCCCCAAACTGGTAATCTGCCTAGGGCCCCATGGGAACTTAATCCGGCTCTGCAGACAGCAGAGGAGTAGGAAACCCAATTTAATTGACAGTAAGTGCATTTATATTTTGATTGCTATTCAGTTGTGTATGATGTTGTATGTTGTGTGCTGCGTAAGCCCCAGTTCACACTGTTGTGATCTCTGAGCAGTGCGAGTTCAGCCATATGCTTGTATGGCTGAACTCACATTAGATTCGGAAGAAAAAGGGCATACGTGCCTTCTTTTTTCCTGCAGTGGAATCTGATTGCATAGGTCTTCTCACCCATGCGATCAGATTCCTGTGCGAGTTCACAGATCACAGTGCGGTTCGCACAGGGTAGTGTGAACTGGAAAGGTGGTGGAGGAATGGCTCTGTAATCGTGCAGGTTCCCACACTGCACCAGTGTGAGCCTGAGGTAAAAGTGGAGTTCCACCAATATGGGCACTGGTGAAGCTGAAATGATGTGGAATGGCAAGGCTGCATTGATGGACACTGATCAGACTGCATTGATGGGCACTGATCAGACTGCATTGATGGGCAGTGCAGTCTATATGTCTCTGTGTGGGCAAAGTTATTGCTGGTATATTGTTTTTATAACGCTGTATATATATATATTGGTATTTTACTAATAGCAATTTGGAATCCCTAGGAAAAAAATGGTATCAAGAAAGAGAAAAATTGACTCGGAGTGTAGGATATTCAAAGAACAGTGGACTTATGATTAGTTTTTCATGCAGTACAAGGAAAGAGCTGTGTGTTTGATATGCCAGAATATAGTGTCTGTGTTCAAAGAATACAATTTGCGTTGACACTATCAAACTCAACATAAAGATAAATATGATTGTTTGGTCGGAGAAGTGAGAAAAGATAAAATATTAAAACTGAAAAATACATTGACAACTCAGCAAAATACTTTTGTGAAGCAGAAGCAGCTAAATATTTCATCACTGCGAGCAAGTTTTCAAGTTGCCAAGCTAATAGCGTGCACTGGCAGACCATTTGTGGAGGGAGAATTTGTTAAAGAATGCCTTCTTTCTGTTGCCAAAGAGATGTGTCCAGAGAAGGCCGATTTATTTAGTACAGTGAGTCTTTCAGGACCTACAATTACACGAAGGATTGAAGAAATGGGAGACAATTTGCTTCAGCATTTGCAAAACTCCACAAAAAAACTTTCCTATTTTTCCTTGGCACTCGACGAAAGTAATGATGTTCGTGATTCTGCACAACTTCTAATTTTTATTCGTGGGACGAATGACTATTTTGAAGTCACAGAAGAGCTTGCTGCACTGCAAAGCATCAAAGGAACAACTACAAGAGAGGATATCTATAAAAAGATTTGCCAAACTGTGAATGGTTTGGAGCTGGACTGGGCTAAACTAGCCAGTGTGACAACTGATGGTGCTCCTAGCATGATGGGGTCTAAGAAAGGAGTAATTGCTCACATTAACCAAGAGATGGACAAACATAACCATTCTCATCCAATAGCCATACACTGCCTCATCCACCAACAAGCGCTGTGTAGTAAATCACTGAAGTGGGACTCTGTTATGAAAATTGTGGTATTTTGTGTTAACTTCATTAGAGCTAATGCACTAAACCACAGACAATTTCAGGAATTTCTGTCTGAGCTAAATGTTGCCTATGAAGATGTTCTGTACCACACAGAAGTCCGTTGGCTGAGTCAAGGGAGAGTTTTGAAACATTTCTATGACTTACTTCCACAGATTACAGCTTTTCTGCTTTCAAACAACAAAGAAGTACCAGAGCTCAATGATGCAGAATGGAAATGGCACCTTGCCTTTCTGACAGATGTAACAGAGCTACTCAACAGTTTCAGTGTGCAACTTCAAGGAAAGGGGAAGCTCATCTGTGATATGCAATCACATGTGAAAGCATTTGAAGTAAAATTAGGCCTCCTCATCAAACAAGTGAAGGAGGAAAATTTCTGCCATCTCCCACAACTCAAAATCTGTTAACGGAAAAACCATTGGTTGCATTCCCAAACAAAACATGTGTGGATTCACTGGAAAAGTTGCAAAAGGAGTTCCAATTTAGATTTAGAGAGTTTCATCTCCATGAACAAGACATACAGCTTTTCCGTAACCCATTTTCTATTGACACTGAAAATGTGGATACAATTTACCAAATGGAACTGGCTGAACTGCAGAATTGTGACTCTCTGAACGACGCATTCAAGTCAAGCAGCCTTCCTAATTTCTATGCATCTCTCCCCTCTGAGACATATCCTAATCTCAGGAACCATGCACTCAAAATGGCAACCATCTTTGACAGCACTTATGTCTGTGAACAGACTTCTTCCAGAATGAAACATCTGAAATCTCCAACCAGATCTAGACTAACTGATGCACACTTGCATCACTTGTTACGACTAGCAGTGACAAATATGGAACTGGACATTGACCATCTCATTAGCCAAAAGCAGGCCCATAGTTCCCATTGAAATACTGGTAACTTTGTTGATTTAACTTTACTTGTTCTTCATTTTAAATATTGTATTTGTTCCCGTTTTGTTTTTTTACTTCAAAATAAGATATGTGCAGTGTGCATAGGAATTTGTGCATAGTTTTTTTTTAAACTATAGTCTGGCCCACCAACAGTCTGAGGGACAGTGAACTGGCCCCCTGTTTAAAAAGTTTGAGGACCCCTGATTAGAGACTAAAGAAGAACAGAGTAACAGGACCAGCTGAACACTTCAGGATGGATGGCCTGGGGTTGGGGTAAGGGTGGGGGTATAAATATTAACAAAAGAGCAGGTATTACTACACTGGAGGCTAGTGGGAACATGCTTGGGGTTGGGGTGGGGAAGATGAGCAGAAAGAACACCTTGGCAAGAGTGGAGCAAGCATCAAGAGAGCAGTCCTTCACAGGGGCAGATTTCTGAGTTGGTACCCTTGACTGCACATTGCCATTTACTTGAGGAAAACAGTTCAATTTTAGCTAGACATTCTTAATAAGCTCAATTGGTTTAGCTGCTATAAAAATCAAGGGCCCTTTTACAAGGAAAGAAATTGGCAGCCATACACAGCTGGCCCCCATCCGAGAAGCAGCAGCTGCACAGAGCCTGCCCCCATCTGAAAAGCAGCAGCTGCGTGAGCAGTCGACCCCCATATGAGGAGCAGCAGCCTGGGGAGCAACCTGCTCCTGTCCAAGGAGCAGCAGCCCCATGTGCAGCCCTCCCCTGTTTTTTCTACTACCATTTTTCTTGTTTTTTTGAGGTAGGCCTGTAGAGCTATAAACTTCCCTCTCAGGAGTGCTTTCATTGTGTCCCATAGATTTTGGACACGCAGCCTGCCCTGTCCAAGGAGCAGCAGCCCCATGCACAAACCTCCCTCATTCGAGGAGCAGCAGTCCTGTGAGTAGCCTGCCCCTGTTCGAGGAGCAGCAGCCACACAAGCAGCCCGCCCCCATCTGAGGACCAGCAGCTGCGTGAGCAGCCTGCCCCCAACAGCCAGAGGAGCCACCACTGCTGCGAACATCACCTACCAAAGGAGCCACCACCAACTGAGGAGCAGCCGCCGCTGCGACCGCCTGAGAAACAGCCACCGCCTGAGGAGCCACTGCCACCAAGGAGCAGCACCTGCATGACTCGACACCTATATCCTTCAATGGGAGCAAAAATGGGTAGACAAACACACCCCCAAAGGAAAAAAAAGGAGGAAGCTCCAGAAAAGCAGCTAAATGAAATATGCAAGAAAAGGCATGCAATATGTCAGAAAAAGAATTCAAAATAAGGGTCATACAGTTCATAAACTGGGTGAATGAAAAAAGTCAACAACTTATGTAAGAATCAAGAATAAATAAAGAGTGATATAGCTGCAATAAAGAACACCATGGAAAGTATCAACAGTAGACTAGGAGAAGCAGAGGAATGAATTAGCAAATTAGAAGACAGGGAAGCAAAACACACCCAAACTGAACTACAATTGGAGAAAAAAATTAAAAGACAAGAGGAGAGCCTAAGGGAGCTTTGGGACAACATGAAATAAAGTGACATATGAAAAATAGGGGTTCCAGAAGGACAGAAAGAAGAACAAGGGTTAGAAAACCTATTTGAAGAAATAATGTCAGAAAACTTCCCTAATGTGGGGAAGTAAAAAGTCACACAAGCACAGAGTCCAAAACAAGATGAACCTGAATAGACCCACATCGAGACATGTCATAATTACGATGGCAAACGTTCAAGACAAAGAGAGAATATTAAAGGCTGCAAGAGAGAGACAGAAAGTCACATACAAGGGATCTCACATTAGATTATCAAATGATTTCTCAAGAGAAACACATCAGACCAGAAAAGAATGGAAGAAAATTTACAAAGTGATGAAAAGTAAGGGACTGAATCCAAGTATACCCTATATAGCAAGTTTATCATTCAAAATTGAAGGGGAAATAAGGAGCTTCATAGACAAAAAAAAAGGCTAAGGGAGTTTATTGCTACAAAGCCAGCAATGCAAAAAATGCTAAACAGACTGGTGTAAAAAGAAGAAATAAAAAGGGAAGAAGGAACACAGACACAAAAAATAAAAATGGCTACAAAAAAGTACCTTTCAATAATTACTTTAAACGTAAATGGATTAAATGCTCCAATCAAAGGACATCAAGAGGCTGAATGGATAAAAAATCATGACCCTTATATATGCTGTCTACAAGAGAACCACCTCAGAACAAGGGAATCACACATTTCAGGCAAATGGAAATAAAAACAAAAGCTGGGGTAGCAATACTTATATCTGATAAAATAGACCTCAAAATGAAGGCCATAACAAGAGATAAGGAAGGCCCCTTCATAATACTAAAGGGATTGATACAACAAGAGGATATAACCCTGATAAACATATATGCACCCAATGCAGGAACACCCAAATACATTTAAAAAAAAAAAAAATCCTTGAAGATATCAAGGGAGAGATCGACAGCAATATAATCATGGTAGGGGACTTTAATACACCACTGACAACACTGGATAAATCCTCTAAACAACAACAACAAAAAAATCAGTAAAGAAACAGCAATCCTAGCCGAAACCGGTTTGGCTTGGTGGATAGAGCATCAGCCTGCGGACTGAAAGGTCCCAGGTTCGATTCCGGTCAAGGGCACGTACCTTGGTTGCGGGCACATCTCCAGTGGGAAGTGTGCAGGAGGCAGCTGATCAATGTTTCTCTCTCATCGATGTTTCTAACTCTCTATCCCTCTCCCTTCCTCTCTGTAAAAAATCAATAAAAAACATATTTAAGAAAAAAAAAAAGAAACAGCAATCCTAAATGACTCACTAGATCAGATGGACTTAATTGACATCTTCAGAATATTTCACACCAAAGCTACAGAATATACATTCTTCTCAAGTGCACATGAGACATTTTCAAATATAGATTACATATTGGGTCACAGGCAAAGTCAAGAAGAATGAAATCATACCAAGCATCATCTCAGACCACAATAGCATAATATTAGAAATAAACTACAATAAAAACAATCCAAAAATTCAAACACTTGGAAGCGGAATAGCATGCTTAAACAATGATTGGGTTACCAAAGAGATTAAAGAAGAAATTAAAAACATCCTGGAAACTAATGACAATGAAAACAACAATCCAAAATCTATGGGACACAATGAAAGCACTCCTGAGAGGAAAGTTTATAGCTCTACAGGCCTACCTCAAAAAAACAAAAACAAAAAATGGTAGTAAATCATCTAACCCTACAACTTAAAGAATTAGAAAGAGAGCAACAAGAAAAGCAGAAGTAAGGAGATAATAAAGATCAGAGCAGAAATAAATGACATAGAGACCCCCCCCACACACCAAAAAAATACAAAAGATCAACGAAACCAAGACCTGGTTATTTGAAAGGATAAACAAGATTTATGAACCTCTAGCCAGGATTCCAAAATGCAAAGGGAGAGGACCCAAATAAACAAAATCAGAAATGAAAGAGGTGAAATAACAACAGACCCCACAGAAATACAAAGGATTGTTAAAAAATACTATGAACAACTCTATTCCACCAAAGTAGAAACCCTGGAGGAAATGAACATATTCCTAGAAAAATACAACTTTCCAAAACTCAATCAGGAAGAATCTAAAAATCTCAATAGGCTGATAACTATGGAAGAAATTGAAGCAGTCATCAAAAAGCTTCCAGCAAACAAAAGCCTGGGACCAGATGGCTTCACAGGGGAGTTTTACCAAACATTCAAGGAAGAACTAAAACCTATCCACCTCAGACTATTCCAAAAAATTCAAGAGGAAAGTACATTTTGAAGCTCATTCTATGAACCCAGCATTACCCTAATATCAAAACCAGATAAAGACAACACAATGAAAGAGAATTACAAGCCAATATCCCTCATGAACATAGACACCAAAATCCTCAACAAATTTCTAGCAAATAGGATCCAGCATGACATCAGAACGATCATACACCATGATCAAGTAGGATTTATCCTGGGGATGCAAGGTTGTTAAAATATCCACAAATCAATAAACGTGATACATCACATAAACAAATTGAGAGATAAAAATCACAGTCATATCAATTGATGAAGAAAAAGCATCTGACAAAATCCAACACCCTTTCATGATAAAAAAAAAACAACTCTCAGCAAAGGGGGAATAGAGGGATCATACCTCAACATAATAAAAGCCTCATATGACAGACCTTCAGCCAACATCATGCTCAATGGGCAAAAACTAAAACCATTTCACCCAAGAACAGAAAGGAGACAGAGATTCCCACTTTCACCACTCCTGTTTGACATAGTTCTGAAAGTGCTAGCCACAGCAAGTAGACAAGAAGTCAGAAAAGGTATCAAAATTAGAAAAGAAGATGTAAAACTGTCATTTGCAGATGACATGATACTGTACATAGAAAACCCTAAAGACTCCATCAAAAATTACTAGACTTAATAAATGAATTCAGCAATGTAGCAGATTACAAAATTAATGCCAAGAAATCTATGGCATTTCTATATACCTATAGTGAACTTACAGAAAGTGAGACTAAAAAAACAATCCCATTTACCACTGCACCAAAAAAATTAAGATACCTAGGAATAAACTTAAGTAAGGAGGTAAAAGACCTGTACTCAGAAAACTACAAGACACTGAAAAAAATGAAATAGAAGAAGACATAAACAGATGGAAGAACATACCATGTTCATGGATTGGTAGAATCAACATTATTAAAAAGTCCATACTACCCAAAACAATCTATAGACCTAGAACAAATTCTCCAAAAATTCATCTGGAATAAAAAAAGACCCCGAATAACTGCAGCAATCCTGAGAAAGAACAAAGTAGGAGGGATCTCAGTAGCAGATATCAAGGTGTATTACAAAGCCACTGTTCTCAATATTGCCTGGTACTGGCACAAGAACAGACATATTGATCAATGGAATAGAATAGAGAACCCAGAAATCAATCCAAACCACTATGCTGAATTAATATTTGACAAAGGAAGCAAGGACATACAATGGAGTCAAGACAGTCTCTTCAATAAATGGTGTTGGGAAAATTGGACAGACACATGCAAAAAAATGAAACTAGACCACCAATTTACACCATACACAAAAATAAACTCAAAATGGATAAAGGACTTAAACGTAAAAAGGCAAACCACAAAAATACTAGAGGAATCCACAGGCAGCAAAATCTCAGACATATGCCAAAGTAATTTCTTCACCAATACAGCCCCTAAGGCAGTGGTTGGCAAACCGCAGCTCGCGAGCCACATGCGGCTCTTTGGCCCCTTGAGTGTGGCTCTTCCACAAAATACCACGGCCTGGGTGAGTCTATTTTGAAGAAGTGGCATTAGAAGAAGTTTAAGTTTAAAAAATTTGGCTCTCAAAAGAAATTTCAATCATTGTACTGTTGATATTTGGTTCTGTTGACTAATGAGTTTGCCGACCACTGCCCTAAGGCAATGGAAACTAAAGAGAAAATAAATAAATGGAACTACATCAAAATAAAAAGCTTTTGCACAGCAAAAGAAATCATCAACAAAACAACAAGAAATCCCACCTCATGGGAGAACATATTTGCCAATGTTATCACCGATAAGGCTTTAATCTCCAACACTTACAGGTAACTCATACAACTTAACAAAAGGAAGATAAACAACCCAATCAAAAAATGGGCAACAGACCTAAATAGACACTTTTTGAAAGAGGACATACATAAAGCCAAGAGACATATGAAAACATGCTCAAAGTCACTAATCATCCGAGAAATGCAAATCAAAACTACAATGAGATACCATCTCACACCTGTCAGAATGGCTATCATCAGCAAATCAACAAATGACAAGTGCTGGCAAGTATGTGGAGAAAAAGGAACCCTTGTGCACTGCTGGTGGGAATGCAGACTGGTGCAGCACCATGGAGAACAGTATGCAGTTTCTTTTAAAAAAACTAAAAATGGAACTCCCATTTGACCCAGTAATCCCACTTCTAGGAATATATCCCAAGAAATCAGAAACACGAATCAGAAAGGATATATGCACCCCTATGTTCATAGTGGCACAATTTACCATAGCTAAGATTTGGAAAGAGCCTAAGTGCCCCTCAGCAGATGAGTGGATTAAAAAACTCTGGTACATCTACACAATGGAATACTATACTGCAGTAAAAAAGGAGTACTTACCATTTGCAACAGCATGGATGGGACTGGAAAGCATTATGCTAAGCGAAATAAGCCAGTTGGAGAAAGATAAATATCACATGATCTCACTCATTTGTGGAATATAATGAGCAACATAAACTGATGAACAAAAATAGATCCAGAGTCAGAGAAGCATTGATCAGACTGTCAAACCTCAGAGAGAAGGTAGGGGAGGGTGGGGGTAAATGAGAGATCAATCAAAGGACTTGTATACATGCATATAAGCCTAATCAATGGACACAGACACCAGGGGTGTGAAGGTATGAGTGTTGGGGTGGGGGAGCAATGAAGCGATAAGGACACATATGTAATACCTTAAACAATAAAGAAAAAAAATTTAAATAAAAGGAAAGGATAGAAATTTTGACAAATGCTACAACATTAATTAACATTGAAGACATGCTAAGTGAAATTAGCCTGATATAAATGGACAAATATTATCTGATTACAGTTATAGGAGTTGTCTAGAGTGGTCAAATGCATAGAGACAGAAAGTGGAATAGTGGTTATTGGGGTCAGGAAGAAGGGGGGAATTGGGAGTTAGTGTTTAATGGGTACATAGTTTCAGCTGGAAAAGATGAAAAAAGTCTGAGATGATTATGGTGATGGTTGTACAGCAATGTGAATATATTGAATGCCTTTGAACTGTACATTTAAAAATGGCTAAAATGGGGATGATTTTGGTCAAGGTGGTGGAATAGGTAACACTGGGCTTGCATCCTTTCATGACAACATCAAAATTACAACTAAACTACAGAACAAACATCATGCAGATTACTTTGTAGCTCATGCCGAGTAGCCCGGGGAAGAGCACAACCGCCTGAAGCCTAGTTGAACAGAAGTCTATACCTAAGGATAAAAAGAAAAAGCCACATCGAGATTGATAGGAGTGGTGGAGACTCAGAATAGAATAGTTCCAAACCCAGAGGTGGTGGTTAAAAATCAGGAGGGAATACCTTTGCTGCAGAGGTCTGTGGGGGGCTGTTTCTCTGTTTTCCGCGACCCGCACGGAAAAATGACAGGTTCCTGAGCGGAGGAGCTGGGTATTAAGAAATTAAAGAAAAAATGAGACCAGACACAGAAATAGAGACAAGCTGGGATCCGGGTGGGAGGCTGTCACTCTGATGGAGGGACAGTCACACCCACCACAGACAACACAGCGCATTTCTTAGTTTCCAAAAGGGGGATTTAAGGTCAAAGGAGTTTTGGGTGTGCCCAGGTCCTATTCATTCCTCATTCCTGGTACAAGGACGGGATTTAGCATATCAAGTCCTGGGTAAGTCAAGGTCCTATTCATTCCTTATTCCCAGCACATGGATAAAGATAAGAAATCAGTACTGATAACAGTCTCCGACATTTTGGGAGGCTGTCTCTGGGGGAGGACCATGCCAATCACCTCGGACTCAGCTGACATTAATTTAAAGGTCATCCATGTGCACTCCCAGGGGGCCCTCTACAGAGGTCCCTCTGAGGAGTAAGGGGTCCCAGCCCCAAACTAGGCCCCCCAAGCGCAGGGTTCCAGCGCCAGGAAGAGACGTCCCCATAACTTCTGGCTATGAAAACCAGCAGAGATTGTGGCTGAGTGAGATGGACTGCTGCTACAGTCCCAGGCTTTCCTCTTAAAGGGACCATGCATGGACTTACTACTCAGACTCACTCACTCTGAGTTCCAGCATTGGGGCAGGAACTCAAAAGGTGCCAGGGACATACAGGGAGGAGCTAAATTATCTGGCTTCAGGGCCAAAGCTGGAGGGGCAGCTTTCTCCCAGACAGAAGTGCTGGCAAAAGCCATGTACTTTTGATGAGCTCTCCCCCTGCAGGCACCAACCATATCAGAGTCTCCATCAAACTGGCTAAAACTGTTCACCCTGTCCTGGTGATTCTCTGAGACCCCACCCAACCCAAATTACCAGCCCACCCAAGCCCCTTCCAATGGCTTTTCCATACAAATGGCCTGTCTTGTTTTGTGCTTTGAAGTTTCCTAATATCTCTCAAAGGTTCACAATCCACAAATATGCATCATCTTGCCTCAAGAGAGCCCTGTATCTCTTGCTAAACAACTCCAAACCAACAACTATAGGCAGCTGGCCTCAGTTCACAGTTTAGCCCCTCCCTGGCACCTGCAAACCCAGCATAAGCAGCAACCAACTGCAGATTGCTTTGTAGTTCATGCCAAGTAGCCTGGGGAAGAGCATAAGCAGCAGCTGGTTTTGGCCTGCAACATACTCAGTGGCCAGCTTCAGACCACACCAGAGCACCACCCAACCACTTCCACAGTTGATACACCCAAATAGAAGATTTGGCAGACCTTAGAGTCCTACTAAAGTGAATCATGCTCCACAGGATCAGCCCCTGCACAACAGATCCCCACTATAGTCACAACCAGTCAGCCTGAGGATCCATCCCTCCTGTGGAGGGCAGGAAGGGACTAGACCTTGGGGTCTAGAGTCAGAGTAGAAAAATTTAAAACAACCACTTGGAAAGGTCACCCCCCGCAGGCACTATAGAACTCCCCGTTCCATAAATAAAAGAAATAGTTTCTGCCTGACCACCACTCCCCTACCTGCCAGAGGCATTACAGAGCTGTCTCTGTAACAAACAACCCATATAGGGAAAGGTCCGGTGTAGAACTTCCTCACTGCGCAAGCAAACCATATTAGGAAAAGTCCAGGACAAAGGGGTCCCACATTCACGGGTCATTCAAAGGGGCCAATCAGGGAATGCCAGGCCAACGGTTATAGAGGGAAGGGGTATAAAGGAAGGGACTGCCCCTTTCAACTGCGCTCTCGCCACGGCACTTGCCTGCTGCTGTGTCAGCTACAGCGGGGCCCAGATTCGAATCTGCAATAAACTTTTTCCCTGTTTGATCTAATTGGTCTCGGTGGTCTATCTCCGGAGGACGTGCTCCGTTAAACATACTCTGGAAGGCAGCGAGAAGGTACCTTTCCTCAAGGAAGGACGTTCCCCAGGAATTCAACAAAAAGGTGGCCCTCAGCTCGCTTCGAAATTTAAGTTACCATGGTGAAGGCTGGTCTTTGCTCCCAGTATGGAAAGGGTTTTCAGGGCCTCAACTCTGCTGTTTCCCGGATTTCAAAGCCCATAGGCAGGGCTTTCAGAGTCGCAGGTCACTGCAGGGTGAGATGCCACCATGATGGGGAGGATCGTTGATCCCTGGGCTTATGGAGGCCACGGTTGTGTTAAAGGAGTGCTGGCGGCTCCCTGCTTGCCACCCTCCCACCGGGGAAGAGGCAATCTGTGAGCGGAAGGTGACCTGGGGCTGTGAGTGCTGGCCCTTAAGCCAACTTCCAGAGATTGGAAAGACACACCTAGTCTCAGGAGCTAAGTAGCCAGCCAGTGTGGCTCATTAGTGTGGTGAAGAAGGTCCTGGGAAATAGAGGGAAATAGTCACATGAACAACGGTTGGGGCCGGGAACCAGTTTAAAGTGTTCATATCATCAATTGGGAGGGGCCAGGTGGAGAGTCAGAGGTGCTGAGGAGACCAAGGATATGGTCTGGCCCAGGTGAACAGCCGGAAGTGCTCTGGTGGATAAGGGCTTGGGGATCGGGGACTGACAAGGTGTCCTGACGTCATCAAGGGGCAGGGGCTACTTGGACACCCAGAAGTGCTCAAGTGGTTAAGGGTTTGGGGCCCCGGGATTGGCCAGTATTTCTGAAGTCAACAATGGGAGGGGCCACGTGGACAGCCCGAATTGGTGATGAACCCCAGTGGTTTGGCTTGGCCCAGTGAAGTGCTGGAAGTGCTCAGGTGGCTAAGGGCTTGCTCCCAGGTCAACAGGTGGAAGTGGTCAAGTGTAAAGGCTAGTAGAGCCAGGGGAATGCATTGGAGGGTCCCAAGAGGTCGCAAACGCCCCAACTTTTGAGGTTCGTATTCTGAAAGCAAAGGAGAAGGTACCTATCCTCAGGGAAGGGCTTTCCCCTTGAATTAAGCAAAAAGCTGGCCTTCAGGACGCGGGAACTTTAAGTGACCCTGGAGCTTAAGGACTTTTCCTCCAGTATGGAAAGCGATTTCAGGTCCTCAACACTGCTTTTTCTCAGATTTCAAAGTCCATAGGCAGGGCTGTGTGTGGCAGGTCAGTCCAGAATGAGATGCTCCTATGATCTGGAGCATGGGGCTTCACTGTGCTCGTGTACGCCCATGATTGTCTTAAAAGAGTGCTGGCAGCACCCTGCTTGCCACCCTCTTTACCAGGGATAAGGCAATCTTTGAGCATAAGGTGACCTGAAGCTCTGGATGTTAGGCCCTTAAGCCAACTTCCAGAGATTGGAAAGTCACCCCTTTTCTTAGCTGGCCAGTGTGGCTCATTGATCAGGCCAACAAGGGCCTGAGGAACAGCCAGAAATAGTCACCTGAACTAGGGTGGGGCCCGATGACCGGATTAAAGTGTTCATATCATCAATGGGGAGGGGCCAGGTGGAGAGTCGGAATTGCTGAGGTGACCAAGGAAATGGCCTGGCCCAGGTGAACATCAGGAAATGCTCTGGTGTACAAGGGCTTGGGGAACGGGGACCCGGCGGATGTGCTGACATCATCAAGGGGCAGGGGCTACGTGGACAGCCAGAGGTGCTCAGGTGATTAAGGGTTTGGGGCCCCGGAACCAGCAGGGAGTGCTGATGTCATAAAGAAGGAGGGACCTCGTGGACAGGCTGAAGTGCTCAGGTGGTTTTTTTTGAGGGGGCCCTGGGACCTACAGAAACTGCTGATGTCATCCAGGGGGAGAGGCCACGTGGAGACCTGAAGTGGTAAGGAGGCCGAGTGGTTGGGCTTGTCCCAGTGAAGAGCCAGAAATCCTCAGGTATGCCAGGGCTAGCTGTCAGGTCAACAGCTGGAAGTGTTCAAGTGTAAAAGCTGGTATAGCTAGGTGAATGCATTGGAGGATCCCAAGAGGTCAGAAACTCCCCAACTTCCTGGGGTCCATACTGTGGAGGGCAGGAAGGGACTAGACCTTGGGGTCTAGAGTCAGAGTAGAAAAATTTAAAACAACCACTTGGAAAGGTCACCCCCCGCAGGCACTATAGAACTCCCCGTTCCATAAATAAAAGAAATAGTTTCTGCCTGACCACCACTCCCCTACCTGCCAGAGGCATTACAGAGCTGTCTCTGTAACAAACAACCCATATAGGGAAAGGTCCGGTGTAGAACTTCCTCACTGCGCGAGTGAACCATATTAGGAAAAGTCCAGGACAAAGGGGTCCCACATTCACGGGTCATTCAAAGGGGCCAATCAGGGAATGCCAGGCCAACTGTTATAGAGGGAAGGGGTATAAAGGAAAGGACTGCCCCTTTCAATGGCGCTCTCGCCACGGCACTTGCCTGCTGCTGTGTCAGCTACAGCGGGGCCCAGATTCGAATCTGCAATAAACTTTTTCCCTGTTTGATCTAATTGGTCTCGGTGGTCTATCTCCGGGGGAGGCGCTCCGTTACATTTGGAGGCCCCAGCGAGATACCACTGAAGGGGCTTCTCGTTAAGTCCCTTCAAATCTCACCCCGTCCTCTGGAGCTCCACAGCATTCCTGTTCCTGCCTGCACGGCACCGGTAAGTCAGGCCTGTTTCGTTTTCGTTTTCCCTGTCTGGTCTGGTCTGGTAAGTACCTTAGTAGTAAACTAAGGGAGGCGGGACGCCGCAGAACTCCCTGTTCACAGCCAAAGTGGTGACGACCACAGAGGCCCGGTTACAGGTCTATTGAGGAACCTGGTCTGGTTGTATGAATGGTTGATGAAGTGACTGTGCGGCCACGGCTGATTGTGTGGGAAGTGTTGTTTGTCAGCTTCTTGTTTTGTTTTGCTTCTTTGGCTCTTTACAGTGTGTGGAGAATTGGGTCGAGGGCTAAGATGGGTCAGGGAGGCAGTAAAACCGGCCCATTGAGCCCCCTTGAGTGTATGATAAAGAACTTTACTGACTTCAGGAAGAGAGGGGAGAGCTACGGGGTGTCGGTAGATGCTTTCACCCTTCGGAGATTCTGTGAATTAGAATGGCCAACGTTTGGGGTTGATTGGCCTTCAACAGGGACCCTAGACATGGGACCCTGTACTGGAGTCCGGCGCGTAGTTTATGGCAATCCCGGACACCCGAACCAAATTCCTTACATCGACATCTGGATTGATGTCCTGTTTGATAATCCCAAATGGCTGAAGGATTGTGGTTGCCCCCAGTCTAGAGAAAAATTGGGAAAGAGACCCACTAGGTCTATCCTAGTGGCGAAGTCACCTGGGGAAACCACTGCGGGCCCCCTCGGCTCCCCCGATTTTGGACGCCCGGAGGAGGACCTGATCCCGGGACCAAGAGCTCCCCGTTCGCCTCCCTACGTGGCCGCAGCCGACTCAGCCACCACCGCTGGGTCTCGGGAGGAGCCCCGAACCAAGAGAGAGTATCTACCTTTGCCACAGGGAGGTGCGGCTGGACCGGACCTCCCGATGGCGCCCTATTCTTCCACCTTGCAGGGGGAGTCCCACCCCAATGACTTCCCCCTGAGTCCTCCCCATACTAGGTCAGGAGCCCTTTTTGGTGACAACCGACCAGTGGCACAACTCCCCCTGAGAGAGGTAGGAGAGACAGACTCTCGCGGCGTCCACCTAAGGACTTATGTTCCGTTCACCACCTCCGACCTTTATAATTGGAAGAATCAGAACCCCCCCTTTTTTCCCAGAACCCACAAGGGCTGATAACTCTTCTGGAGTCTGTTTTCTATACCCACCAGCCCACATGGGACGATTGCCAACAGCTTTTAAATACCCTCTTCACGTCGGGAGAGAGAGAGAGGATAAAGACAGAAGGAAGGAAGCCAGAACTGGCAAAGTCACCAAGTCTGCCCAGAAAGCTCAAAAACTAAATGAATCTTATTTCTGACACCTGCCGCCACCCAGTCTTAATCAGTGGTGGAGGAATGGTCTCAGAACTGTTTGTCTCAATTGGCCATTTAAGTTTAATATGGTTAATGATTACAATGCATTGTAAAACCTTTAGAAGAAAAGGAAAATATTTTGTGGGCCACTTGGTCCTTTTGTGTGTGGCAACTCTCAAGTTATTGGTTCTAAAATCAGTACTTTTTAATGGAAACACACTCAAGCAGAGGGGCTTTTCAGAGAGGTCAGAAAGTCTGATTGCAGTGTAAGGGTCACCGGTTCCCCACACGCCACCTTCGCGGGCAGGAGGCAAGCGCTTTTCCCAGTGGACTGCAGATGAAAACGCCTTGGTGGGAGCACCTCCATTCGCCACCTGGGACCCGAGCCACGCTCCCTGCCTCCGCCCACCCAGTGCCAGTCCCCTGCAGGGGTTGTTTTGAGTAGCTGGAGGCGGTGGCGAAGAAGGAAATTCCCTTGTGACCCCCTGCGCCCCAATGAGACTCAAGAAACCCCAGCGACTCCTTGGACACTTTTCACCATGTTCTGTTAGGGGGCTTAAAGGCGGCAGCTAGAAATTCCCCCATTCCCCTTTTCAGGCTTATCAGAAACTGAGATCTTTATCTCTAGGAAAAATTCAAGAGGCTAGAGGCCGGGGAACAAGCTGCTGGGCCTGCTCCCTCCTCCTCCCTGCCTTTTCTTTGCTAGACATGTTTAAAAATACTTAATGGAAGGTTTGAGGCATGGTTATGCATTTTTGAAGGACATAGAAAGAAGGTTTGAAGGCTAATTTGAAATTGTGACATCTGTGAAGGTTTGTGTATTTGAGGAGAAGGAAAAGAGAATGTAGAAAGAAAGAAAAGGCCAGTAGCAAACAGGAAGGAATTAGTATGCCTATTGTAGGAAGCAGGGGCACTGAAAGAGAGAATGTCCTGGCAGGTTAGCCAGGGAAGCAAAAGGGGAAACTCAGACTCCAAGGATCTTTAACTTAGAGGAAGAGGACTGTCGGGGCCAGGGCTCCTTTCCATTAAGCCCCCAGGAGCCCAGGGTAACCTTACAAGTGGGGGGCAAACCTATTAGTTTCCTGGTGGATACTGGGGCAGTCTATTCAGTCTTGACAGAGCCGATGGGACCCGTTACCTCTAAGACGACATCAGTCCAGGGAGCCTGCCTGTTTTCCTTGGACATCAAAAAGGACTGTGGACCTCAGAAGGAACACGGTAATGCATTCATTTCTGGTCATGCCAGAATGCCTGTACCCCTGCTTGGACGTGACCTCCTACAGAAGCTACAAGCCACCATATCCTTTGAGGGGGACAGAGCACACCTCACCGTGGATCCAAGGAACCCAGGTCCGGTTACATCCTCCCCCGCCTGTATTCTTTTAACCTGTCCTCTGTCAGAGGAATATATCTTGCAGGAAACGGAAAAAGCGACACCAGGGGAAAAGCATAAGCCCACTACCTACCTGGAGGAGTTACAACGTCTCTATCCCATGATCTGGGCAGAAAACAACCCCCCGGGGTTGGCAAGTCCATTTGCAAGCCACCGCCACTCCAGCCCAGGTAAGGCAATACCCCCTGAGTTTAGAAGCAAAGAAGGGAATTGCTAAACACATTTGTCGACTGCGGAAAGCGGGAATTCTAATTCCCTGCCAGACCCCCTTGCTTCCAGTTTTAAAGCCTGGGACTAAAGACTACAGGCCAGTACAAGACCTAAGGGAGGTGAACAAGAGGGTTGAGACTATACATCCCACGGTCCCGAACCCTTACACTCTGCTAAGTCTTCTGCCTCCAGAGAGACAATTCTACACTGTCTTAGATCTAAAGGATGGCTTCTTCACCATACCCCTGGCCCCAGTTAGCCAGCCTATCTTTGCATTCGAGTGGAATGACCCAGAGGGTGGATTCTCAGGACAATTGACCTGGACTAGACTGCCTCAAGGTTTCAAAAACTCTCCCACCCTTTTTGATAAAGACTTGAGCTCAGACCTACTTGCCTTTAGGCAGGAGCATCCAGAATGCACCCTACTCCAGTATGTAGATGATCTTCTACTGGCAGCAGATACTGAGGAAAATTGCTGACAAGCCACTGAGGGCCTGTTAGGCACCCTACAAGCATTAGGCTACCGGGTGTCAGCCAAGAAGGCACAGTTATGCTCCTCTGATGTCACATACCTAGGGTACAACATTAGCAAAGGCAGACGGACCCTCTCCCTCAGTCGAATAAAGGCAATCTTACGAATCCCCACGCCTACAACCAAGAAGCAGGTTCGGGAATTCCTAGGGGCAGTTGGATACTGCCGCCTGTGGATACCGGGGTTCGCGGAGATTGCGAAACCTCTATACTCAAGTACTGGGGGAACGCAGCCGCTGAACTGGACCGAAGTGGAACAACGGGCCTTTGAGGAACTAAAGAAGGCTCTCGTCTCAGCACCTGCCCTAGCCTTGCCAGACGTCATGAAGCCCTTCCACCTCTATGTGAGTGAGGTAAGGGGCATTGCCAAAGGGGTTCTCACTCAGACTCTAGGTCCCTGGAAGAGACCTGTGGCCTATCTGTTTAAGAGGCTAGAGTACGGCAGCAGGGTGGCCAGCGTGCCTCTGGGCAGTGGCCGCCACATCATTGCTGGTAAAGGAGGCAGATAAGCTGACTCTGGGCCAGGAACTAGCCCTGGCAACACCCCATGCTGTGGAGGCCCTCCTTCGAGCTGCTCCGGAGAGATGGATGTCAAACACCAGGATCACCCAGTGCCAAGCTCTTCTCCTGGACCAGCCCCGTATCCGGTTCCATAAGACACTGGACATCAGCCCTGCCAGCCTGCTTCCAGATGATGATCCGGAGGAACCCATTCATGACTGCATAGAGGTAACAGACGCAGTACAAACGGCTCGCCCAGACCTGACAGATGTCCTGCTATCATCACCAGACAAGGTACTGTTCACGGATGGGAGCAGTTATGTTCAGATGGGATCTGATATGCAGGGGCAGCAGTAGTCACCCTGGACCGCACCATTTGGGTGCAGTCCCTGAAAAGGGGACATCAGTACAAAAACCTAAACTTTTGGCCTTAATCCAGGCCCTTCGATGGAGACACAGTGCCATCCACCGGGAAAGAGGGTTACCAACTTCAGCCGGAAAGGACATTAAAAATAGGGAAGAGATTTTAGCCTTATTAAAGGCCATCTGGCTCCCAAGGGCAGTTGCAATAGTGCACTGCACAGGACATCAGAAAGGGGAGGCAATTGAAGCCAGAGGAAATAGAGCCGCAGACCTAACTGCCAAGGAAGCCGCCCTAAAACCAGTGGGGCCTTTACAAGTCTTAGTAACCCTGCCGGACCTTGACCTACGGCAGACCCATCCTACACCAAACAAGAGGAGGAATTGGCAGAACAGAAGCAAGCCATCAAAGGACCACATGGTTGGTGGACCTTACCAGATGACAGACTGTTGGTCCCAGAGGCTCTAGGTCAGACGTTAGTTGCCCAGTTACACCAGGCTACCCACCTAGGCGACACCAAGACTTCTGGACTTCTGCGAGGCAGGTATTATATACCAAGCTTAGATAAGATAATTAAAAGCATAGTCACTAGAAGTACTGTCTGTGCACAGGTAAATGCTAAGCAAGGTAAGAGGGTCCCCCTGGGAATTCGGGCCTGGGGGAAATTCCCTAGGAGAGCATTGGGAGGTGGATTTCACAGAGATTAAGCCACCAGCTTCAGGGTACAAGTACCTGCTAGTTCTTATAGACACCTTCTCGGGTTGGGTTGAAGCATACCCCACTAAGACCTAGATTTTGGCTACCAGTATCAGATAATGGCCCCGCCTTTGTAGCCAAGGTATCTCAAAGTATAGCTCAAGCCATAGGCATAAATTAGAAACTCCATTGTGCATACTGGCCACAAAGTTCAGGATAGGCATGAGCAGGACTCTTAAAAAAGGAGTTTAACTAAATTTGTCCTAGGAACCGGTGAAAACTGGACCAACCTCCTGCCCTTCACCCTCTTATGGGCCAGGTGTACCCTCTACCGGGAGGGGTTCCCCCCTTTTTTTTGAGATCATGTATAGTAGACCTCCCCGCATCCTTCCCAGGGTCAGGGAGAAATTGAAAACTAGAATTCATAACCATTCCTTGCTCAAGTCCTTACAGGCTCTGCAATATATCCAGAGAGCCACCCATAAGCTTGTTTGAAACACACTGCCAGTGCCCACCGCAGACCCTGTACATCCCTTCCAGCCCGGGGACTCGGTGTGGGTAAAGAAGTTCACTGCCCAAGGACTCACCCCAACCTAAAAGGGACGCTACACTGTTATCCTGAGCACGCCCACGGCTGTTAAAGTAGACGGCATCCAGACCTGGCTACACCACTCCCAGATCCTGCAGCAGGAAACAGCCTGGATCCTGGCAACCAGCAGCCTCACCCGTGAGATCCCTAGCCTGGGCTCCACACAGGCCAGGAGAAGACTTGACGCCTGCAGGAGGGGAACTGGACTTCAGTGAGGACAGTACTGATGGGGACCGTGGTACTAGGGGCCTTGCCCTACAGGAACGATGCTGTTTCTACGCCAACAAGTCAGGGATCGTTCGAGATAAGATCAAGACCCTTCAAGAAGACCTACTCAGGAGGAAAAAAGAACTCCAAGAAAATCCCCTCTGGAGCGGATTTAATGGCTTCCTCCCCTACCTCCTTCCTTTCCTGGGCCCCTTATCTGGGTTACTGTTAGTACTATCAATCGGTCCATGCCTCTTCAGGTCTTTAGTCAACATGATACAGGCTAGGACCCAGGACCTTAAAATTATGGTCCTCCGGTCCCACTATCAAAATCTAACAATAGAAGAGGAAGAGGCAGAGGAATCAAGGATTTGATTCCCCGATAAGACCAGTAGGGAATGTGGAGGGCAGGAAGGGACTAGACCTTGGGGTCTAGAGTCAGAGTAGAAAAATTTAAAACAACCACTTGGAAAGGTCACCCCCCGCAGGCACTATAGAACTCCCCGTTCCATAAATAAAAGAAATAGTTTCTGCCTGACCACCACTCCCCTACCTGCCAGAGGCATTACAGAGCTGTCTCTGTAACAAACAACCCATATAGGGAAAGGTCCGGTGTAGAACTTCCTCACTGCGCAAGCAAACCATATTAGGAAAAGTCCAGGACAAAGGGGTCCCACATTTGCGGGTCATTCAAAGGGGCCAATCAGGGAATGCCAGGCCAATGGTTATAGAGGGAAGGGGTATAAAGGAAGGGACTGCCCCTTTCAACGGCGCTCCCGCCACGGCACTTGCCTGCTGCTGCATCAGCTACGGCGGGGCCCAGATTCCAATCTGCAATAAACTTTTTCCCTGTTTGATCCAATTGGTCTCGGTGGTCTATCTCCGGGGTACGCGCTCCGTTACACCTCCCATTGATGTGCCAACAGAAATCAAGGCTCGACTACAACAATAGGGCACACACCACCCATATAAGGGACACACCTAGAGTAGTCAGCTCTGGTGACCAGAAAGATTGCACCACTGGATCTCATAGGACAACTACTACATTAGGCCACTCTACAAAGATCAGGAAACATAACAGCTCTTCCTAATACATAGAAACAAACACAGGGAAGTAGTCAAAATGACCAGACAAAGAAACATGTAATGCATGAAAAAAAAGGATAAATATCCATTAAAAAAAACACACTAAACTAAATGGAGACAAGCAATCTACCAGATGCAGAGATCAAAACACTATTTATGAGTATGCTCAATGATCTCAGTAAGAACTTCAACAAAAGTATAAAAACGGAGATTTAAAAAAAAAAAAAAAAAACATAAAAAAGAACCAGTCAGAAATGAAGAATGCAATAACAGAAATGGAAACAAATACATTATAGAAAATTAATAATAAAGTAGATGAAGCAGATGATCGAAACAGCAATTTGGAAAATAAGGAAGCAGAAAACACCCACCCAGAACAGCAAAAATTAAAGAGCCCCAAAAATGAGGATAGTTTAAGGGTCCTCTGGTAAAATATCAAATATATCAACATTCCCATCATAGCGGTACCGGAAGTAAAAGAGAAAGAGCAAGAAATTAAAACATTACTTGAAGAAATAATGAAAAACTTCCTTAACCTGGCAAAGGGAATATACATACAAGCCTAAGAAGCACAGAAAGTCCCAAAAAAGATGAACCCAAACAGGCCCACACCAAGACACATCATAATTAAAATGCCAAAGGGTCATTCTCCCCAGGGGGTTAGTACTGAGAGTTCGGAATGTGTGCTCCTGGCTCGGAACACACATTTATTATTTAAAAAACCCCAAAAATCTAAAAAGAACCTTTTAAAAAACCCAAAAAATTTTACAAAAAGTCTGCATCTCCCCTGCCAGAGACTTTTTTTTTCTTCCTTTTTATAAAATAACTCGGTGAAGCAGCCGAGACCGACCCACCTGTGGCCTCGCAGCAGATCCAAGAAGGAACCCAGAGACTGAGGCCTTCTTGCTGCTGGGACCCAACACTGCACCTCACTCCCAGCTGGCAGCCAGCAGCCAGCGGCCAGCGGCAGCTGACCCACCCGTCCTGCAGCTGTTGAGTAGTTCTAGATTCTGCTTGATTTTTGTCCCTCTGCGCTGGCCCCTGCTCCCCTCCCACGGCCCAGCACTTGCTCCCCTCCTCTCATGGAAAAGTTTCAGCCTATGGCCCGCGGGCAGCCGTGCAGAGATGAACCCCAACGCTCCCAGCTACCTTATGGCCTCACTGTACGTGGGGGAGCTCCACCCCGACGTGACCGAGGCGATGCTCTACGAGGAGTTCAGCCCGGCCGGGCCCATCCTCTCCATCCAGGTCTGCAGGGACATGATCACCCGCGGCTCCTTGGGCTACGAGTATGTGAACTTCCAGCAGCCGGCGGACGTGGAACATGCTTTAGACACCATGAATTTTGATGTAATAAAGGGCAAGCCAGTTCGCATCATGAGGTCTCAGCGTGATCCATCACTTTACAAAAGTGGAGTGGGCAACATATTCATTAAAAATTTGGACAAATCCATTGATAATAAAGCACTGTATGAAACGTTTTCTGCTTTTGATAACATCCTTTCATGTAAGGTGGTTTGTGATGAAAATGGTTCCAAGGGTTATGGGTTTGTACATTTTGAGACACAGGAAGCAGCTGAAAGAGCTATTGAAAAAATGAACGGATGCTTCTAAATGATCGTAAAGTATTTGTTGGGCGATTTAAGTCTCGTAAAGAACGAGGAGCAGAACTTGGAGCTAGGGCAAAAGAGTTAACCAATGTTTACATCAAGAATTTTGGAGAAGACATGGTGATGAGCGCCTTAAGGATCTCTTTGGCAAGTTTGGACCTGCCTTAAGTGTGAGAGTAATGACAGATGAAAGTGGGAAATCCAAAGGTTTTGGATTTGTAAGCTTCGAAAGGCATGAAGATGCAAAGAAAGCTGTGGATGAGATGAATGGAAAGGAGCTCAATGGAAAACAAATTTATGTTGGCCGAGCTTAGAAAAATGTGGAACGGCAGATGGAACTTAAGTGCAATTTGAACAGATAAAGCAAGATAGGATCACCAGATACTGGGGTGTTAACCTTTATGTGAAAAATCTTGATGATGGTATTAATGATGAACATCTCCGGAAAGAGTTCCCTCCATTTGGTACAATCACTAGCACAAAGGTTATGATGGAGGGTGGTCGCAGCAAAGGGTTTGGTTTTGTATGTTTCTCCTCCCCAGAAGAAGCCACTAAAGCAGTTACAGAAATTAATGGTAGAATTGTGGCTACCAAACCATTGTACATAGCTTTAGCTCAGCGCAAAGAAGAGCACCAGGCTCACCTCACTAACCAGTATACGCAGAGAATGGCAAGTCTGAGAGCTGTGCCCAACCCTGTAATCAACCCCTACCAGCCAGCACCTCCTTCAAGTTACTTCATGGCAGCTATCCCACAGACTCAGAACCGTGCTGCATACTATCCTCCTAGCCAAATTGCTCAACTAAGACCAAGTCCTCACTGGACTGCTCAGGGTGCCAGGCCTCATCCATTCCAAAATATGCCCGGTGCTATCCGTCCAGCTGCTCCTAGACCACCATTTAGTACTATGAGACCAGCTTCTTCACAAGTTCCACGAGTCATGTCCACACAGCATTTGCTAACACATCAACACAGACAATGGGTCCTCGTCCTGCAGCGGCTGCTGCTGCAGCTACTCCTGCTGTCTGCACCGTTCCACAGTATAAATATGCTGCAGGAGTTCACAATCCTCAACAACATCTTAATGCACAGCCACAAGTTACCATGCAGCAGCCTGCTGTTCATGTACAAGGTCAGGAGCCTTTGACTGTTTCCATATTGGCATCTGCTTCTCCTCAAGAGCAAAAGCAAATGTTGGGTGAATGGCTGTTTCCTCTCATTCAAGCCAGGCAACCTATTCTTGCTGGTAAAATCACTGGCATGTTGTTGGAGATCAATAATTCAGAACTTCTTCATATGCTTGAGTCTCCAGAGTCTCTCTGTTCTAAAGTTGATGGAGCTGTAGGCATATTACAAGCCCACCAAGCTAAAGAGGCTGTCCATAAACCAGTTAACAGTGCCACTGGTGTTCCAACTGTTTAAAATTGATCAGGGACCACAAAAAGAAACTCGTGCTTCACCGAAGAAAAATATCTAAACATCGAAAAACTATATTACAGAAAAAAATAAATATTGCAAAATATAAAATAAATTTAGAAAGTAAAGGAAACTTTGGACCTTACGTACTGAGCAAATGCCAGGTCTAGCAAAAATAATGCTAGTCCTAGATTACTTACTGATTTTAAAACAAAAACAAAAACAAAAAAATAGTAAAATATAAAAACAAATTAATGTTTTTATAGACCCTGGAAAAAAGAATTTTCAGCAAAGTAAAAAAATTTAAAGCATTTCTTTCTTTAATTTTGTAATTCTTTATTGTGGAATAGCTCAGAATGTCACTTCTGTTTTAAATAACAGAATTGCTAACTGAACAAGGAAATGTAATTTGGATTATAAAATTCTTGCTTTCATAAAAATTCCTTAAACAGTACAAAATTAATTAATTAATTAATTAATTAATTAAATGCCAAAGGGTCAGACAAAGAGAGAATCTTAAAAGCAGCAAGAGAAAAGCAGTTAGTTATTGTAAGGGAGCTCCCATAAAACTCTCAGCTGATTTCTCAACAGAAAGTTTGGAGGCCAGAAGGAATTGGCATGAAATATCAAAGTGATAAAAAGCAAAGACCTACAACCAAAATTACTCTACCCAGAAAACCTATCATTTGGAATTGAAGGAAAGATAAGGAGCTTCTCAGGCCAGAGAAACTAAAGGAGTTCATCATCACCAAACCAGTATTATAAAAAATGTTAGATACTTAAAGAAGAAGGAGAAGGAGAAGAAGAAGAAAGATAAAAATATGAATAATAAAATGACAATAACTACAAACCTATCAACAATCACTTTACATGTAAATAGAGTAAATTCACCAATCAAGTAGCATAGAGTGGCTGAATGGATAAGAAAACAAGACACTTACTTATACTATCTACTAGAGGCCCGGCACATGAAATTTGTGCATGGGTACAGTCCCTAGGCCTGGGCCTGCAATCAGAGCCATCTTCCCCAGCTGCCCGCAGCCAGCCCCACCCCCTGCCGCCACCCACCCCTGGTTGCCTGTTCACCATCTGGTGATTGGTGCCTGACAGCTGGGAGAAGGGACCAAGAGGTTGGCTGTTCCCGCCTGCTCGCTGGCCCCACCCCAATCACAGGTGGCTATCAAGTTATCAGAACCTGCTGGCTGGGGAAAGGTACCAAGAGGTGGTCAGTGCACCTCATAGTGACTGGTCCAGTGGTCATTCTGGTCATTCTGCCCTTAGGGTCAATTTGCATATTACCCTTTTATTACATACTAGAGGCCCAGTGCATGAAATTCGTGAACGCAGTGAGGGAGTCCCTCAGCCTGGCCTGCACCCTCTGAAATCTGGGATCCCTCAGGGGGTGTCCAACTGCCAGTTTAGGCCCAATCCCTGCCTGCCAGCCTGATCACTGCTAACTGCCTCTGCCTGCCTGCCTGGTTGCCCCTAACTGCCCTCCCCTGTGGGCCTGGTTGCCCCTAACTGCCCTCCCCTGCTGGCCTGATTGCCCCTAACTGCTCTCCCCTGCCAGCCTGATTGCCCCTAACTGCCTCTTGCCTCAGCCCTGCCACCATGGCTTTGTCTGGAAGGACATCTAGAAGGATGTCTGGAAGATGTCCGGTCTAATTAGCATATTACCCTTTTATTAGTATAGGCTAGTACAGGGGTGGGCAAACTTTTTTACTCGAGGGCCACAATGGGTTCTTAAACTGGACCGGAGGGCCGGAACAAAAGCATGGATGGAGTGTTTGTGTGAACTAATATAAATTCAAAGTAAAGGAGCGGAGGGGAGAGCAAGAGAACCAGATAGAACAGCCGGATCCGGCCCGCTGGCCGCAGTTTGCCCAAGGCTGGGCTAGTAGCATAAAGGCCTGGTGCACAGGTCGAGGCCAACTGGCCTGCCCTGAAGGGGGCCCCGGTTAGGGGTGTGGGGGTCCCCGTTCAGAGGTGAGGCCTGCCTGGGTGAGGGGCTGCTGGGGGTTTGCAGGCCGGCCATGCCCCCATTGGGGTGGGGGTCCCCACTGGGGGGCGGGGCTAGCCTGGGCAAGGGGACATAGGCAGTTTGCAGGCTAGCCCTGCCCCCGGCTTTGTCAGGAAAGACATCCAAATGACATCTGGAAGACATCCAGTCTATCCGGTCTAATTAGCATATTACCCTTTTATTAGTATAGATAAGGGACTCCCTTAAGATCAAAAGACACATACAAACTTAAAGTAAAGGGATGGAAAAGATATTTCATGAAAATGATAACAAACAAACAAAAAGGCTGGGATAGCAATACTCATACCAGACAAAATAGACGTTAAAACAAAGGCTATAACAAGAGACAAAGAAGTACCCAACTGTTCCACTTCTGGGCATTTATCTGAAGAAACCCACAGTACTAATTTGAAAAGACATATGCATTCATATGCTCACTGCAGCATTATTTACAATGGCAAAGATATGGAAGCAATCTAAGTGTCCATCAATAGACAAATGGACAAAGAAGAAGTGGTACATAGTAGTATTTACAATGAAATATTACTTGACCATAAAAAAGCATGAAATCTTACCATTTGTGGAAGCAGGATAGACCTAGAGGGTATTATGGTAAGTGAAATAAGTCAGACAGAGAAAGGCAAATACCATATGATTTTACTTATAAGAGAAATCTAAAAATCAAAATAAGCAAACAAAACAGAAACAAACTCATCGATACACAGAACGTTTTCCTGGTTGGCAGATTGAGGAGGGAATTGGAGGGATGGAGGAAAAGAGGCAAAGGATTAAGAAGTACAAAGTGGTAGCTACAAAATAGTCACGGGGATGTAAAGTACACCATAGGGGGGTATATATTGCAATAACTATGTATGGTGTCAGATTGGTACAAGATTATTGGGATGATCACTAAGTAAATTATATAAATGTCTAATCACTATGTTGTACACCTGAAACTAAAATAGTATTGTATGTCAGCTGTAATTGAAAAAATAAATTATTAGATTGTGATAAAATCAATGGTGTTATATATTTTTAAATAAAATAAAAATTACTAAAATGGTAAATTTTATGTTGTGTATATTTTACTACAAATTTTTAGAGGGCATGGGTCCTCAATATGTAAATATAATATAAATTAAAGTAACCAATAATATTTAAAGCTTTTTTTTTTCTTTTCAAATCCTATGTTCAAGGGAAATCTCCCAGGTGTTCCTCTCTACTTGGGTTCTGCTTGTTCCCACATGCAGTTAGCAAACCTTATTCAATACCTACCTGTATGGCAGGCACCAAGCTTCATTCTCAGAGTACAGTGATGGGGGATTTGATTCTAGGCCTCCAAGATGCTCAGAGTTTCCTAAGGAAGCATCTGCTACTAGAGTCTATGGTCTTCCATTGCCTATACTTCATCCCCTGTGGGTGGGAGTGGGGGAATAAAGAAAACTTTTTCTTCCCTGAGTTATCTTCATGTATAGAGTTATCATAGACACCATTGCTCCAGCCTAAAACCTGGGAAATGTTCTTGGCTTTCTCTTTTCCTGTGTCCTTTCACTTTGTCATGTTTACCTCCAAATCATGTATCAAAACTGCCACTTCTCTGCCACCACCAACTTCAACATAACTCACTTGGGCCACTACTGTGGCCTTCTATCTGGTCTCCTGACTTTTATCTTTGTCTTGCTATAATCCATTCCCACACAGGAAACAAAGGGATCTGAACTAAAAGAAAAATACAAAAAGAATGTGTCACTCTTTAGCTTGGAAACCTTTCAGTGGCCTCCCACTGAACTTGCACTAAAACCCCAGCTTCTAACCATGGCTACAAGACCCCACCTAATCTGGCACTTGTCCTCTCTCTATCTGCAATGCCAGCTTTGCCTTGGCTCATTGCCCTCCATTCACACTGAGACAAGGCTTGCCCACCCCCAGGGTCTCTGGACATTCCGTTCCTTCTGCCTGGAATGACTTTTCCCTGACACTTCAGATCTCATTATAAATGGTCCTGAATATCCCACACCATACACAAAAATAAACTCAAAATGGATAAAGGGCTTAAATGTAAGACAAGAAACCATAAAAATCTTAGAAGAAGCTATAGGCAGCAAAATCGCAGACAATTGTAGTGGCAATATCTTTATCGACACAACTACTAGGGCAATAGAAACTAAGAAGAAAATAAACAAATAGTCTACATCAAAATAAAAAGCTTCTCCACAGCAAAAGAAGCCATCAACAAAACAACAAGAAAGCCGACTGCAAGGGAGAACATATTTTCCAATGTTATCTCCAATAAGGGTTTAATCTCCAAAATTTATAGGGAACTCATACAATTCAACAGAAGGAAGATAAATAATCCAATAAAAAAAAAAAAATGGGCACAGGACCTAAATAGACACTTTTCGAAAGAGGACATACAGAAAGCCAAGAGACATATGGAAACATGTTCAAAGTCACTAATTATCCGAGAGATGCAAATCAAAACTACAATGAGGTACCATCTCACAACTGTCAGAATGGCTATCACCAATAAATCAAAAAATGACAAGTGCTGGAGAGGATACAGAGAAAAAGGAACTCTTTTGCACTGCTGGTGGGAATGCAGACTGATGCAGGCACTGTGGAAAACAGTATGGTGTTTCCTCAAAAAATTAAAAATGGAACTGCCATTTGATCCAGTAATCCCACTTCTAGAAATATATCTCAAGAAAACAGAAACACCAATCAGAAGGGATATATGCACCCCTATGTTCATAGCAGCACAATTTACAATAGCTAAGATTTGAAAACAGCATAAATGCCCATCAGCAGATGAGTGGATTAAAAAACTAGTACATCTACACAATGGAATACTATGCAGCTGTAAAAAAGATGGAATTCTTATCATTTGCAACAACATGGTTGGAACTGGAGAGCATTATGCTAAGCGAAATAAGCCAGTTGGAGAAAAATAAATATCACATCATCTCACTCATTTGTGGAATATAATGAACATCATAAACTGATGAACAAAAATAAATACAGAGACAAAGAAGTATTGAAGAGACTGTCAAACTACAGAGGGAAGGCAGGGGAGGATTTAAGGGTAGATAAGTGATCAACCAAAGGACTTGTATGCATGAATATAAGGATAACCAATGGACATAGACACGGGGGAGGGGGTAAAGTAGGGGAGGCCAGGGGGAGGTCAATGGAGGGGAAAGGAGACATATGTACTACTATTTTTAATACTTTAAAGAATAAAAAAATACAAATATCAGTGATCTGGCAACACTAGACCATCTGTGGTAAAGCCAAAAGGCCTACTCTAATCCTGTAATTTATTTGATGCTTTCTAATTTTATTTTTAAAAAATTTCATGCTAAAAAAATAATAATAATTTTTTAAAAAGGAAAATCTATTTGAAAAAAGGACAGACTACTTCCCTAACTTGGTGAAGGAAGAAGATATACAAGTCCTGGAAGCACAGAGAGCCCAGACAAGATGAACACAAAGAGGCCCACACCAAGACATTTTATAATTAAAATAACAAAAATTAAAGACAAAGAGAGAATCTTAAAAGCAGCAAGAGAAAGGCAATTAGCTTCCTACAAGACTGTCATCTGATTTCTCAACAGAAACTTTGCAGGCCAGAAGGGAATGGCAAGAAATATTCAAAGTGATGAAAAGCAAGGTCCTATAACCAACTTTATTCTATCCTGCAAATCTATCATTTGGAATTGAAAGACAGATAAAGAGCTTCCCAACTAAACAAAGCTAAGGAGTTCATCACCACCAAACCAGTATTATATGAAATGTTAAAGGGTCTTATTTAAGAAGAAAAAAAAGATTAAAAATATGAACAATAATATGGCAATAAGTACATATCTATCAATAATTGAATCAATAAACAATAACTAAGCAGAAAGAAACAGACTCATAGATACAGAGAAGTTTTTGTTGGTTGCTAGATAAGAAGGGGTTGGGGGGTAAGCAAAAAAATGTGAAGATATTAAGAAGTACAAATTAATTGTTACAGAATAGTCATGGGGATGTAAAGTACAGCATAGGGAATATAGTCATTAATATACTAATAACTAGGTGTGGTGCTGGATGGATGCAGGATTTATTGGGATGATCATGTACTAAGATATGTAATATCTGGTCACTGGGGTGGGTACACCTGAAACTAATATAATGATGTATATCAACTGTAATTGAAAATAAAAAATAGGCCTGGCTGGCATGGCTCAGTGGTTGAGTGTTGACCTATGAAACTGAAAGTAACTGTTCCATTCCTGGTCAGGGTACATGACCAGGTTACAGGCTCGATCAGTAGGGCGCATGCAGGAGGCAGCCGATCAATGATTCTCTCTCATTATTGATGTTTCTATCTCTCTCTCCCTCTCCCATCCTCTCTGAAATCAATATAAATATATTTTTTTAAAAGAACAGAAAAGAAAAAATAATTAAAAATTTAAAATATATAAAGTAAAAATTTGGAGGAGAAACCAAGATGGCGGCATAGGTAAGCACCTAAACTGCTGCCTCGCACAACAATTTCAAAACTACAACTAAAAGACAGAACGGACACCATCCAGAACCACAGGAAAGCTGGCTGAGTGAAAATTCTACAACTAGAAGGAAAGAGAAAAGCTCACAGAGAATTGGAGGTATGGCAAAGGGTCTTTGTGCGCGCAGAGAGGAAGGGCGGCTGAGAGCCTGGCTGACTTTCTCTGGCGGAAGGGGGAAGGAAGCCCCCGACTGCACTGAACCTTAGTTCTGACTGCACTGAACCCCAGTTCCAGGCGAGCCCCTGGGGACCCACGCTCTTACGGGGGGAGTCTGGACTCTCGGGCGGAGACTCGGGAGCCAGGGAAGGCGGAGGACTGAAAGTACGCACGCGCCAGTGCGCACAAAGGCTGCGGAGGTTGCCACAGGCTTTCCCTAGTGGAAGGGAGTCGGAGGTTCCTGACTCCACTGGGCCCCAGTTCTAACTGCACTGAACCCCGGTTCCAGGCGAGCCCCTGGGGACCCACGCTCTTGTGGGGGGAGTCTGGACTCTCGGGTGGAGACTCGGGAGCCTGGGAAGGCGGAGGACTGAAAGCGCGCGCGTGCCAGTGCGCACAAAGGCTGCGGAGGTTGCCACAGGCTTTCCCTAGTGGAAGGGAGTCAGAGGTTCCTGACTGCACTGAACCCCGGTTCCAGGCGAGCCCCTGGGGACCCACGCTCTTGTGGGAGGAGTCTGGACTCTCGGGCAGAGACTCAGGAGCCAGGGAAGGTGGAGGTCTGAAGGCGCGCACGTGCGCGCAAGGGTAAGGCTGACAGGAAGCCAAGACTGAGACTCCACCCCATCCAAGCTGAGCACAGAGGCTATTGCAATTTGGCAAGTCTAATCCTATAAGGCTGTCTCCAGCACCGAACTTCTCCCAGCATAGACACAGCTGATCCTTACAGCCAACTGGCCCGGAGGTCAATTCTTCCCAGTGATACCAACAACAATCAAGACTTAATTACAACAAGGCTGTACACACAGTCCACAAAGGGGTGCACCAAGAGTGTCCACCTCAGGTTAACTGGGGAGGCAGACCCACTGGGCCATATTGGAAACCTAGCACACAAATCTACCTTACCAACTCAGGGAAGCAGTGAAATTGCGGCGTCAAAGAATCAGATCACAAACGAAAGAAATGGAGGAAAACAAACGACTGGATATAGAATTCAAAACCACGGTTATAAGGCTTTTTAAGAATATCCTAGAAAAGGCCGATAAATATAACGAGACCCTCGAAGATATGAAAAAGGACCAACTAGAAATTAAACATACACTGACTGAAATAAAAAATATTATACAGAGACCCAAAAACAGACAAGAGGAACACAAAAATCAAGTCAAAGAATTGAAACAGAAAGAAGCAAAAAACACTCAACCGAAAAAGCAAAAAGCAAAAAAAAAAATCCAAAAAGTTGAAGGTAGTGTAAGAAGACTCTGGGACAACTTCAAGCGTACCAACATCAGAATTATGGGGGTACCAGAAGAAGAGAGAGAGCAAGATACTGAAAACCTATTTGAAGAAATAATGACAGAAAACTTCCCCCACCTGGTGAAAGAAATAGACTTACAAGTCCAGGAAGCCCACAGAACCCCAAACAAAAGGAATCCAAAGAGGACCACACCAAGACACATTATAATTAAAATGCCAAGAGCAAAAGACAAAGAGAGAATATTAAAAGCAGCAAGAGAAAAACAGTTAATTACCTACAAGGGAGCACCCATATGACTGTCAGCTGATTTCTCAATCAGCTGACAGAAACTATGCAGGCCAGACGGGAGTGGCAAGAAATTTTCAATGTGATGAATAGCAAGAACCTACAACCAAGATTACTCTACCCAGCAAAGCTATCATTCAGAATGGAAGGTCAGATAAAGAGCTTCACAGATAAGAAAAAGCTAAAGGAGTTCATCACCACCAAACCAGTATTATATGAAATGCTGAAAGGTATTCTTAAAGAAGAGGAAGAAGAAAAAAGTAAGGAGAAAAATTATGAACAACAAATACATATCTATCAACAAGTGAACCTAAAAATCAAGTGAATTAAAAACCTGAGGAACAGAATAATCTGGTGAATATAATAGAATCAGGGGCATAGAAAGGGAGTGGACTGATAATTCTCAGGGGGAAAGGGGTATGGGGGGGTTCATGAAGTGACTGGACAAAAATCATACACCTATGGATGAGGACAGTGGGGGGGGGGAGGTAAGGGCAGAAGGTGGGGTGGGAACTGGGTGGAGGGGAGCTATGGGAGGAAAAAGGAGAAATAATTGTAATAATCTGAATAAAGATTTATTTTTAAAAAAATTAAAAAAAAAATAAAGTAAAAATTTGAAGACATAAGAGCAGTGAGTAGAATAGTGGTCATTAGGGCAGAGGAGTAGGGGTAAATGGAGAGATGTTGGTCAAAGATGTTGGATAAAGTTGAACTTACTAGTATATAGGATGAAAGTCCAGAGATCTAATGTACAACATGATAACTACAGTTCATCATACTATGTTGTAGACTGGACACTTGCTACAGGAGTACATTTCAGGTGCTTTCATGACAAAAGAAAAAGTAATTATGTGAGGAGATAATATGTTAATAAGCTTGACTGCAATAATCATTTCACTATATATATATATATATATATATATATATATATATATATATATATAATCATCATGTTATACATCTTAAATATATGCAATTTTTACTTTTAAAAAAAAGAAATACTATGGTCCAGCCAGGGTGTCTCAGTTGATTGAGCATCATCCTGTGCACCAAAGGTTTGCCAGTTCAGTTTCTGGTCACATACCTGGGATAAAGGTTCAATCCCCAGTTAGGGAATGTACAGGAGGTGACCGGTCAATATTTCTCTCACATTGATGTTCTCTCTCTCTCTATCTCTCTGTCTCTCTCTCTCTCCCTTCTTTTCTATAAGCATGTCCTTGGATGAGGATTTTAAAAAAAGAAGAAGAAATAGTAGGAAGGAAAAAAAGCAAGTATTACATAATTATGAGGTAACTCCAAATATCTTGTTGCTGCATCAGCTTTATTTATAACTAGAGGCCCGGTGCATGAAATTCATGCATGGAGTGGGGTGTGTCCCTCAGCCCAGCCTGCACCCTCTCCAATCTGGGACCCCTTGAGGGATGTCCGACTAACATCAATTTGCATATTACTCTATCAGGCCTCTATCCTATCTAATCCTATCTAATAAAAGAGTAATATGTAAATTGACTGGCCTGCCCTGGCCTACGCATATTACTCTTTTATTAGATAGGATTAGATAGGATAGAGGCCTGATGCACGGGTGGGGACTGGCTGGTTTGTCCTATAGGATCAGGCCTAAACGGACAACCCTCTCACAATCCAGAACTGCTGGCTCCCAACTGCTCGCCTGCCTGCCTTCCTGAATGCCCTTAACCACTTCTGCCTGCCAGCCTGATCACCCCCTAACCACTCCCCTGCCAGCCTGATCACCCCCTAACCACTTCCCTGCCAGCCTGATTGGCCCTAACTGCCCTCCCCTGCAGGCCTGATCCCTTCCCTGCAGGCCTGGGTCCCCCCAAACTGCTCACCCCTGCAGGCCTGGTCACCCCCAACATCCCTCCTCTGCCGGCCTGGTCACCCCTAACTGCCCTCCCCTGCAGGCTTGATCGCCCCCAACTGCCCTCCTTTGCAGGCCGGGTCCCTCCCAACTGCCCTTCCCTGCTGGCCTGATTGCCCCCAACTGCCCTCCCCTGCAGGCCTGGTCACCCCCAACTCCCCTCTTCTGCTGGCCTGATCACCCACAACTGCCATCCCTTGAAGGCCTGGTCCCTCCTAACTGCCCTCCCCTGCTGGATATCTTGTGGTGACCATCTTGTGTCCACATGGGGGCAGCCATCTTGTGTGTTGGAGTGACAGTCAATTTGCATATTACTCTTTTATTAGATAGGATAAAGGCCTGGTGCATGGGTGGAGAGTGGCTGGTTTGCCCTGAAGGGTGTCCCGGATCAGGGTGGGGGTTCCCATGGGGTACGGGGAGGCCTGGGGGAGGGGCCTGTTGAGGTTTACAGGCTGGCCATGCCCCCCGGCAACCCAAGCGGAGGCCCTGGTATCTGGGATTTATTTATCTTCTATAATTGAAACTCTGTAGCCTTGAGTGCAGGCCAAGGCAGGCCAGGAACTTTTGCTTCCTCCATTGCTGGGGAAATCCAAGCCTCCTGCTCACTCTGTGGCCGCAGCCATTTTGGGGGGGATTTATTTATCTTCTATAATTGAAACTTTGTAGCCTTGAGAGGAGGCAGGGCAGGCCAGGGCAGGCGGAAAGCTTGGCTTCCTCCATTGCCGGGAAAAGCCAAGCCTTCTGCTCTCTCCGTGGCTGTAGCCATCTTGGTTGGGTTAATTTGCATACTCGCTCATGATTGGCTGGTGGGCGTGGCTTGTGGGTGCAGCGGAGGTGCGGTCAATTTGCATAATACTCTTTTATTATATAGAATGAGCATCTATTCAGTGTCATGAACATGCAGAAGACAGGCTGTTACAATAGCAACCTAGCAATAGACAGTACTGAGTAGTTACTGATCTGATGCTGGTCAGACTTCTAAGTTCAGTTTATTTAAATTGCAAATAATAAAACTGCAATGAAAATTAAGTTTATTAGAAAGTTTCAGGTTCATCCTGGTATCCGTCATGTTCATTCTATGGAGCCAGTATTTGGCTTGTCATCAGTTTTTGGATGAATATTGATTTTAACACTTGGTCTTTCCACATTTGGTCAAAATAAATACAGCACCCACAGTTACCTAGGCAACACAGCATATGTAATCAACAGAACTGCAATTTCTAATTCCAAGAGTCATATACAGGCTCTGTTACCCTGCACAGTGATTTTGAAAATTTTAATTTAGATTTCAATCATTCTCACCTTGAGATATTTTACATAACTTCCAAGTTCTTTTGTGAGATCTGGAAGTGTAACATCCTTGGTCCCACATTACTTCATGGTAGCTTCAGGTTGGAATTCTCAGATTGTTTGAAGTGATGACTCCCATTAATGCTCCCCACCCCCCCACCCCCCGCCTACAATCTGATTCTGCAGGCCCCTTTTCTGGAGAAGTCTATTTAGAAACTCCTTGCATCTGGGCAGGTCTTATGACTTGCTTTGATCAATAAAATGTAGCAAAATGAGACCTTGCATACATCCAGTCTCTCTCTTGAAATTCTGCCATTGTCAATTAAACAAGCCTAACTGCCTGTGGGAGGACAGAAGACCATCTGGAGGAGAGTCTAGTTGGCCCAGCCTGGATCAGCATGCTCCTAGCCAACCTACCAACTGACCAAAGACAAGTGAGAGGCCCAATAAGAGCAGAAGTACTGTAGATTTATAAACAATTAAAAGTACTTACTGCTTTAGGAGAAACCAAGATGGCGGCATAGGTAAACACCTAAACTGCTGCCTCACACAACAATTTCAAAACTACAACTAAAAGACAAAATGGACACCATCCAGAACCACAGGAAAGCTGGCTGAGTGGAAATTCTACAACTAGAAGGAAAGAGGAAAGCACATTGAGACTCAGAGGAGCTGTAAAAGGCTGAGGTATGGAGATGCACGTGCGCAGAGAGGACGAGCGGCTGAGTGCACGGGTGGCTGAGTGCGTGGCTGGCTTTCCCAAGCGGGAGGGAGATGGAAGCTCCCGACTGCTCTGAATTCCAGTTCCAGGCGAGTTTCTGGGAACCCAGACTCATTTGGGGGGAATCTGGACTGACAGGAAAAGAGAAAGCACACTGAGACTCAGGGGAGCTGCAGAAGGCAGAGGTCCGGAGGCGCGTGCACAGAGAGGACTAACTGCTGAGTGCATGGGCAGCTGAGTGCACAGCTGGCTTTCTAAAGTGGGAGGGAGACAAAAGCTCCTGACTACACTGAACTCCAGTTCCAGGCAAGTTTCTGGGAACCCAGACTCATTCAGGGAGAAACTGGACTGTCCGGCAGTGGGCAAAACTCGAGGGCGGCTTTCTCTCAGAGGTGCTTGCAGTGATTACCAAGGGACACTGAGACCCAGGGGCCTCATAGGGATGCGCTGATGGGAAACCAAGGCTATCTGCTCTTCCCTGAGACTCCACCCCATCCAAGCTGAGCACAGAGGCTTTTGCAAGTCTTGTCTCATAAGGGTGTCTCCAGCACAGAAGTTCTCCCAGCGTAGACACAGCTGATCCTCACAGCCAATTGCCCTGGAGGTCAATTCCTCCCAGTGATACCAACAATAATCAAGACTTAACTACAACAAGGCTTTGCACACAGTCACAAAGGGGTGCACCAAAAGTATCCACCTCAGGTAACTGGGGGAGGCTGAGCCACTGTGCCCTAGAGGACACTTACCACACAAAGCTACTCTACCAACTCAGGGAAGCAGCAAAAATGTGGAGACAAAGAAACAGATCACAAATGAAAGAAATGGAGGAAAGCAAACAACTGGATATAGAGTTCAAAACCACGGTTATAAGGTTTTTCAAGAATTTCCTAGAAAATGCCGATAAATTTAGCGAGACCCTCAAGGATATGAAAAAGGACCAACTAGAAATTAAATATACACTGACTGAAATAAAAAATATTATACAGAGACCTAACAGCAGACTAGAGGACCACAAGAATCAAGTCAAAGAATTGAAACAGAAAGAAGCAAAAACACTCAGCAAGAAAAGCAAAAAGAAAAAAGAATCCAAAAATTTGAAGATAGTGTAAGGAGCCTCTGGGACAACCTCAAGCATACCAACATCAGAATTATGGGGGTGCCAGAAGAAGAGAGAGAGCAAGATACTGAAAACCTATTTGAAGAAATAATGACAGAAAACGTGCCCTACCTGGTGAAAGAAATAGATTTATAAGTCCAGGAAGCACACAGAACCCCAAACAAAAGGAATCCAAAGAGGACCACACCAAGACACATCATAATTAAAATGCCAAGTGCAAAAGACAAAGAGAGAATATTAAAAGCAGCAAGAGAAAAACAGTTAATTACCTGCAAGGAAGCACCCATACGATTGTCAGCTGATTTCTCAACAGAAACTATGCAGGCCAGATGGGAGTGGCAAGAAATATTCAAAGTGATGAATGGCAAGAACCTACAACCAAGATTACTCTACCCAGCAAAGCTATCATTCAGAATTGAAAGGCAGATAAAGAGCTTCACAGATAAGAAAAAGCTAAAGGAGTTCATCACCACCAAACCAGTATTATATGAAATGCTGAAAGGTATTCTTTAAGAAGAAGAAGAAGAAAAAGTAAAGTAAAAATTATGAATAACAAATACATGTCTATCAACAAGTGAATCTAAAAATCAAGTGAATAAAAAATCTGATGAATAGAATAAACTAGTGAATATTATAGAATCGGGGCATAGAAAGGGAGTGAACTGACAATTCTCAGGGGAAAAGGGGTGTGGGAGGTGCGGGAAGAGACTGGACAATAATCGTACACCTATGGATGAGGACAGTGTGGGAGAGGTAAGGGCAGAGAGTGGGGTGGGAACCAGGTGGAGGGGAGCTATGGGGGGGGGGGGGAGGAACAATTGTAATAATCTGAACAATAAAGATTTATTAAATTTTTAAAAAATTTAATTTAATTTAATTTAAAAATAAAAAGACCTGTACTAGGAAAACTACAAAACATTGAAAGAAGAGATAGAGGAAGACATAAAAAAATGGAAGAACTTACCATGTTCATGGATTGGTAAAATCAACATCATTAAAATGTCCATACTATCCAAAGCAATCTACAGATTCAATGTGATCCCTATTAAAATACCAATGGCATATTTCAAAGATCTAGAACAAACTATCCAAAAATTCATCTGGAATAAAAAAAGAGCTTGAATAGCCACAGCCTGAGAAAGAAGAACAAAGTTAGAGGGATCACAATATCAGATATCAAGCTATATTACCAAGCCACGGTTCTCAAAACTGCCTGGCACAAGAACAGACATATAGACCAATGGAACAGAACAGAGAACCCAGAAATCAACCCAAGATTATGCTCAATTAATATTTGACAAAGGAGGCAAGAGCATACAATGGAGTCAAAACAGTCTCTTTAATAAATGGTGCTGGGACATTTGGTCAGATACATGCAAAAACAATGAAACTAGATCACCAACTTACACCATACACAAAAAGAAACTCAAAATGGCTAAAGGACTTGAATGTAGGACGGGAAACCATAAAAATCCTACAAGACTCTAGGTCAATCAGAGGTAGTGTCATCCAGAGGAAGAGATGTATGTGAAAGACAATATTCTCACAAACACATAAAATAGCATACTTATGTCGTAGCAATATCTTTACAGACACAGCTCCTAGGGCAATTGAGACTAAGGAGAAAATAAACAAATGGGACTACATCAAAATAAAAAGCTTCTCCACAGCAAAAGAAACCATAAAAAAAAAAAAAAAAAAAAAACACAAGAAAGCCCACTCCATGAGAGAACATATTTTCCAATGATATCAATGATAAGGGTTTAATCTCCAATATTTACAGAGAACTCATACAACTTAACAAAAGGAAGATAAATGACCCAATCAAAAAATGGGCAAAGGATCTAAATAGACACTTATTGAAAGAGGACATACAGAAGGCCCAGAGACATGAAAACATGCTCAAAGTCACTAATTATCCAAGAGATGCAAATCAAAACAACAATGAGATACCATCTCACACCTGTCAGAATGGCTATCATCAGCAAATCAACAAACAAGTGCTGGCGAGGATGTGGAGAAAAGGGAACCCTCCTGCACTGCTGGTGGGAATGCAGACTGGTGCAGCCACTGTGGAGGACAGTATGGAGTTTCCTCAAAAAGTTAAAAATGGAACTGCCATTTGACCCAGTGATCCCACTCCTAGGACTATATCCCAAGAAACCAGAAACACCAATCAAAAAGGATATATGCACCCCTACGTTCATAGCAGCACAATTGACAGTAGCTAAGAATTGGAAACAGCCTAAGTGCCCATCAGCAGATGAGTGGATTTAAAAACTGTGGTATATTTACACAATGGAATACTATGCCATTATAAAAAAAGAAAGAACTTTTACCATTTGCAACAGCATGGATGGAACTGGGGAGCATTATGCTAAGCAAAATAAGCCAGTCGGAGAAAGATAAATATCACATGATCTCCCTCATATGTGGGATATAATGATCAACATAATTTGATGAACAAGAATAGATCCAGAGACAAATGGTGGTGGGGGCGGGGGGGACGGGTTAGAGAGCAACCAAAGGACTTGTATGCATGCATATAGCATAACCAATGGACACAGAAACTGGAGTAGTGGGGGCTTGCTGGGCTGGGAATGGCTGGGGGGGGGGGGTCAACTGGGGAATAAGGAGAAATATGTAAAACTTTAGACAATAAATAAATTTAAAAAAAATAAAGTAAGGTATTTTTTGTTACCTTTAAAAAATAAATAAAGAAAGAAAAGGCAGTGTCCTAAGCTCTCTGCCCCATGCAGTAGCAAGGAGTCTCACCGTGTCCCTGTACCTGCCACCCACTGAGGGCTGACACTTGCAGAGCATGCACTCAGATGGGCACACCATTCTTTACATGTGTCAGCCCCATTTTGCACCACAACTCTCTGGGGGAGTCGTGCTATTATTATAACCGCATAGGAGAAATGAGGACACTGAGGCACAAAGAGGTTTGGCAAGAAACTCAACGTCACAGAGCTCCCCCAACCCCACCAGCCCTGTCCCCTGAAGACTGTCCCCCTGCCACATGCCAGCTTGGCTGCTTTCCCCTGGTCACGGGACGGAGTCCTTCCCAGTGCCAATCAGACCAGCAGCACGTTCAGTCACACTGTCAGTTACAGAATTCGCTGTATGACAGATGCATGCAGACCCCACAGGAACCCATTCTTCCAATGGCTGCTTGTGCTCATTCTCCAGAAAGCTCCCTGCACCAAGTGCTGAGAAGAGCAGTGGGCTCTGCAGGGTCAGGAGCTGATGTCTGTGGCCTGCAGCTGAAAGTGCCATGGTTTCAGTCACTTTCACACATGTGTGTCAGGAGTGCTCTGGGCTCACTGTTTCAGTGTGTGCTCTGGACCAGGGGAGGGAGGACTGGATGCTGGCTGAGACCATCAGTAACTGTGCAGCTTTGGAAAAGCTTCAGTCTCATGGCCTCATCTCATGCCAGTGAATGACGTGATGGCTCAGGCTGCTGCTGGCTCCTCTCTGAGGCCTCCGTGCTCTAGTGGGGAGGGCCCAGTAGCTGGGTTAGCAATCTGTCCACTGAGCTTAGCTCCTTTGGAGAAACTTCCGAACGCCTATGTCCAGGCCCTGACTGCAGAGACAGTAGATTCATCAAGCCCAGCATCAGTACTTCTTTTTTTCTGCAACTCAGCATGGGGTTCCAATAAGGAATGGGAAGGCAGGTTTGAGAACCAAGACTCTGGAGTGTTCTCAAACTTGAATATTCATCAAAAACACCTGAAGGCTATTCCCACCCCAAACTTTCTGATTCAGTGGGTGAGGGCCGAGGCATTTCTAGTCAGTTCCCAGGAAAGGCTGATACAGAAACTTTAATGTAGATGGTTTTCCATCCTTTCAAATTTTCCAGTTTTGTAACTGTTTTACAATGTAACAATGCAATAGAACAGTCATCATGTATATAATTTATAAATAAAGAAATAAAAAGCAAACATACATGCATCAGTGCTCACTGATGAGACAGCCAGGTGCCTACTCACCAGGGTCCTCACCTGAGAGGCCCCAGAACCCCTTGGCAGTTGCTAAATAAGTGCAGAGTCCCAGCCCTCAGCCTCATTTGGATTCAGGACTCAGAGAAATTCACACTTTACACTCACATCTTAGGATATTCTGAGCAGGGAGCCATTGACTCCACTATGAACCTCCCTCAGAAAAGGCCTTATTTTTCTTTCTCTGTATTTAAAAATAGCCATATTCTCTCACTCAAAAGCCACAGATCTCCCTGGCAATGGATATATATAGGTGAGTGCAAGGAAGGGAGCAAACATATCAGCATTCTGCATGTCTTTTTACCTCCCCTTCCCCTGAAACTCCCCCTATCCCCTAAGCTTCCCTGTCCTCCCCTGAGTGGGGCTCTGCTCACCACACTATGGTGAAGCCCACTGCTGCCCTCTAATGGCCACTCCGCCCAGCAGTCACTCTGCAGATAATTTCTCCCCTTCAAGGAACATTTTCCAAAAGGCCTGTTAATTAGGACATGGCAGGATGAGCAAACAGATCAATCGGAGGTGATGTCATCCAGAGGAAGAGTTGTATGTGAAAGACAATATTCTCACAAACACATTCATTCATTCAACGGAAATTTTGAAAAGATTTGGAACAATGTACTAGGCATTGTTCAAGTTCTTAATATAAAATAACACAAAAATCCCTGGTCCCACAATGCTGACAGCCAATGGGACGAGATAACAAAGAAGTGAATTATCCTCCCTCTTGTATGGAGTGAACTTCTGTGGAGGAAGACGTGGCCGAGAAGAAGTGAGGGAATAGCTCACAAACAGGGAGAACATGAACATTTACCGACCAGCTATGAATTGAATTACTGGGTGTTCTCTATAGGTCACTTCTCTTTATCTTCATTCTCTCATTGTACCCTTCCTTTTATTATAATAGCCAGTCTTACGTGTAAAGAAACTGAAGCCCAAAACATTAGGAAATTTGGCCCAGGTGTTAATTAATAGCTGCATGCACTGAACTTCTCAACTGGTTGTAGGAACAAATGGCAGGGTGGACTTGAAAAGGAGACTGCTCACACCTTCCCCTTCTTACCACTCACACACCTTCCCTGGGACTTGCAATGCTGCCTGCAGTGTGCCCACTCACCTTCCCATTAGTACTCCCCATATCCTCGTTCTCTGAAATGTGTTCCTCTCTGCTCATTCCATGATGCAGTTTATTTCTATAGTGCAAGGGCTTAGTGACAGTTAACCTCTGCTAATCACACAAATAATTTACTCAATTTATAGCCCTACAGTCAAATTGTTACAGAAAACTGGAGAAAAACCAAGCAACGCTTAAAGAAATGGAGTTACACAGCTTTATTATGCCAGCGGACTCAGAGGAGGTTGTCTCTCAAATTCTGAGCAAAGAAATCTGGTGGAAACTTTTCCTTTATATCTTTTTGGCTTCTTTGTCCCCAAAATATGGGGCTTCAGGTCCCTTTTTCAAGTTTTCAAAAGAGCCCTATGTATGCTTAGCAAGTATCTCTCAGGAAGCCTGTAGCCTTGAGAGTACAACACAGTTCAGTAGCCTTGGTAACAGATAACTAAAAGACACCTGGTATGGGGGTAACTAGGGATGGCAGCAGAGTGGCTTGCAAGGTCAGACAGTTGAGCTTATTTTCTTTATCATTAGAGCAAGCATGGTTACAGAAGCCAATGGCAGAATTATTTCACAGAACAAAGAACCTTCTAATAGAGGGAATAATGGCGGCGGAATAGACAGACTTGTTCCGAGCCTTGTCCTGGAGCAGAAAAAAAGAACAGCTGAGGGTCGCACTAGGAGTGTTTGTTGGCAAGTTGGGAGACAGCTGAACTCCAGAAGAAGGTGGGGGACTGCTAGACGGGTTCCCCTGACCAGGCAGCACCAACTGCGGCTGGGTCCCCTCCCGGAGCTGCAGGCTTGGACGCAGAGTCTGCGCCATCTTGAACCGGAAAGTGGAGCTTATCGGAAGCCTAAGGATCCACAACTGCGGCACCCACGGAACAGCTGCAAGCCCCAGAACAATGCTCCCCAATTGGCGCAAACACACGGGTTCAGAGGAGCTCTACACTCCACCACAGAAAGGTCAGATTTCACCTGGGATAAGGTGAGGTCTCTGGTCCCGGTGGGAGAGAGGAAACTGGAGGACCAGGGAAGTCTGTGCCTAGAAAAATCCATGGCTGTTGGGGCTGGCGTGATCTGTGAATGTGGAAAGGGATCCTCAGAGCTGCTAACAGAAGGGCTCTCTAAAAAGCAACCCATTTTGATCTGAAGTGCAGGGACACCCTAAGAATTTCAGGCTGCCTAGACTTACACGCAGCCCCAGAGTTCGCACACTTGGGCTTTTTCCTTTTGAAATTCTTGCTTCTGATTACTAAGCCCAATACATAGGATCACCCAGTTGGAGACACCCTGGGAGACTGCAGGGGAAAGTTGTTTTTCTGGAACCTGGGGATCGGAGAGGGGAGTGACCATCAGAGAGCCAGCTCTGAGGCAGCCTACTCCCACAAACCGGTAGTGAGTGCCACAAGGAAAGAAGGCTCTAACACTGCCTAGAGAGGCCATAGATAGACCCGGAAGTCAATCCAGAAACACTGCCACCCAGGGGCTGAATCACAAATTGACTCTTATATAATCAAAAATAAAGGAATACGAGAAATTAAGACACACCGCCTGATTAAAATCAGGACTGGCTTACAACACTGAAGAGCAGTGGAACACAGGGAACTGCAACACTTTCTGGAATGAGAAACAGGCGTGCCAAACAGAACAACAGAGGAAGTGAATGACCTTCACTACTCCACATTTTATTTTTATTTTTTATTTTTTTATTTTCATTTTTTGCATCTTTTACTCAAGAAACTAACTTTTTTTTTCTTTTTTCATCACTTGATTTTACCGTTTTAATTATTACATTTTTATTTTCAATCCGTATTATTACTACTGCTATTTTATCTTTTTTTTTTTAAGTGTCATTTTATTTTCTCTTCATTTTATTTTGGGATTAGTGTTCTACATTCTATTTTTATCTTTCCTTTAGCATCGTTTTACTCTATCTCAAATCTACCTTTATGCCATCACTCCCTTCCTAACCTTCCCCTTTTAGGTGTCCTGTTTATCTTACCCCTTTCTGCTTTAGATTTTCCCTATTCTTTCTGTTTACCCCTTGTTAAAATTTCACCCTATTTACATATCTAATCTCCAATCCCCTGCTCCAAGTCCATACACACCTCTCTCTTCACTGTCTTAACTATCCAAAAATTATTTTTCTCTCTGTCCTTTTGTTGTTGTTCTCTTGAATGTAGATTATATCGAATTTTTATGCTTTTTTGTGAGATTGTTTTGCTTATTCTCCTTTTGTTTATTTTTTTGTTTGTTTTGTGCTTCAGCTTTCCCTTGCCTCACTCAATATTAGTTGGTGTTGTAGTTTGTATTAATCCCCAAGCACTTGTTGCTGGCATTTGCTGGGATTAGTGATTGTTCTATTGGAGTTTTATCCCCAATACATATAGTCTGTTCCCCTTTCTCTCTTAGTCTCTTTCTTGTCTCTCTTACTTTTTTATTCTTTTTTTTTCTTTCCCTTTTGCCAATTTCATTTTGACACTTTTTTTTCTTCTTTCTTTCTTTTTCCTCTCCTTCTTTCTCTCCTATCCCCTAATTTGCCTTTCTCTGGTGGTCACCTTTATTGGAGGTTATTGATATCGTGAATACATTTCTGTTCAGTGCCTTGTGAGTTGTACCTGGTAGTGCTGTATTTTGTGCCTTGAAATCAACGCAGGAGAGAGAGAACTACATAACCAGAGACCCAGAGAAGAGAGAACATGGGGAGACAAAGAAACAGCCCGCATATGAAAGAAAAGCAGGCATCACCAGAAAAGGAAGTAAACGAAATGGAGGCAAGTAACCTTCCAGAGAAAAAATTCAGAGAAATGGTCATAAGGTGGCTGAAAAGAATGGAAGACAAATTCTACAATATGAGCAAGAACCAAGAGGAAATGAAGAAAAACCAAGAAGAAATGAAAAATGACATCGCTGCTGTAAAGAACTCAATAGAAAGCATCAAGAGTAGACTACAAGAAGCAGAGGACCGCATCAGCGAGCTAGAAGACAAGATGGGAAAAAATACCCAAGTAGAGCAACTTCTAGGAAAAAAATTAAAAGGCAGGAGGAAAGCCTAAGGGAACTTTGGGACAACACGAAACAAAACATCATCCGCATGTTCCAGAAGGAAAGGAAACTGAGCAAGGAATAGAAAACCTATTTGAAGAAATAATGACAGAAAATTTCCCTGATATAGGGAAGAAAAAACCCATACAAATCCAAGAAGCTCACAGAGTCCCAAGCAAAATGAACCCCAAAAGACCGATGCCAAGGCACATTATAATTAAATTGGCAAACACCAAAGACAAAGTAAGAATCTTAAAAGCGGCCAGAGAGAGACAGAAAGTTACATACAAAGGAACCCCCATCAGACTAGCAACTGATTTCTCAACAGAAACTCATCAGGCCAGAAGGGAATGAAATGAAATATACAAAGCCATGCAAACAAAGGGTCTGAATCCAAGAATACTGTACCCAGCAAGGCTGACAATCAAAATTGAAGGTGAAATCAGGAGCTTCACAGACAAAAAAGGACTAAGGGAATTTATTACCACCAAACCAGCAATGCAAGAAATGCTAAAGGGTCTGCTGTAAAAAAAAAAAAAAAAGAAAGAAAGAAATAGGAAGCGAAGAAGGAACACAGTGGTAAAGAATAGGAATGGCAACAAATAAGTACCTATCAATAATAACTTTAAATGTAAATGGATTAAATACCCCAATCAAAAGGCATAGGGTAACAGATTGGATAAGAAAACACGACCCATATATATGCTGTCTACAAGAAAACCACCTCAGACAAAAAGACACACACAGACTGAGGGTGAAGGGACAGAAAAAGGTCTTCCAGGCGAATGGAACTGAAAAAAAAGCTGGGGTAGCAATATTTATATCTGACAAATTAGATCTCAAAGTGAAGGACATAACAAGAGATAAGGAAGGCCACTTCATAATACTAAAGGGAACAATCCAACAAGAAGAAATAACTCTGGTAAACATATATGCACCCAATACAGGAGCACCCAAATACATTAAAAAAACTCCTGGAGGATATCAAGGGAGAGATTGACAGCAATACAATCATAGTAGGAGACTTTAATACCCCACTATCACCATTGGACAAATCCTCTAAACAAAACATCAGCAAAGAAACATCAATCCTAAATGACTCACTAGACAAGATGGAATTAATTGACATCTTCAGAACATTTCACCCCAAAGCCACAGAATATACATTCTTCTCAAGTGCACATGGGTCATTTTCAAAGATAGACCATATGTTGGGACATAGGCAAAGTCTCTTCAAATTCAAGAAGATAGAAATCATATCAAGCATCTTCTCAGACCACAGTGGCATAAAACTGGAAATCAACTACAATAAAAACAACCCAAAGAAATCAAACACATGGAGACTAAACAGCATGCTATTAAACCATGACTGGGTTACCAGAGAGATCAAAGAAGAAATAAAAAACATCATGGCAACAAATGACAATGAAAGCACTACAACCCAAAATCTATGGGACACAGCGAAAGCAGTCTTGAGAGGGAAGTTCATAGCTCTACAAGCCTACTGCAAAAAACAAGAAACAATGGTAATAAATTACCTAACCCAACAACTCAAAGAGTTAGAAAAAGGGCAACAAGAAAAGCCCAGTGTAAGCAGAAGGAAGGAAATAATAAAGAGCAGAGCAGAGATAAACAACATAGAGACCAAAGAAACCATACAAAAGATCAACAAAACCAAGAGCTGGTTCTTTGAAAGGATAAACAACATTGATGAACCTCTAGCCAGGCTCACCAAGAAGCAAAGAGAGAGGACCCAAATAAACAAAATCAGAAATGAAAGAGGTGAAATAACAACAGATCCCGCCGAAATACAAAGGATTGTTAAAAAATACTACGAACAACTCTGTACCAAAAAACTGGACAACCTGGAGGAAATGGACATATTCCTAGAAAAATATAACCTTCCAAAACTCAATCAGGAAGAATCTAAACAGCTCAACATGCCAGTAACTATGGAAGAAATTGAAGCAGTCATCAAAGAGCTTCCGGCAAACAAAAGCCCGGGGCCAGACGGCTTCACAGGAGAGTTTTACCAAACATTCAAGGAAGAACTAAAACCTATCCTCCTCAGACTATTCCAAAAAATTCAAGAGGAAGGAACACTTCCAAGCTCCTTCTACGAAGCCAGCATCACCCTAATACCAAAACCAGATAAAGACAACACAATGAAGGAGAATTACAGGCCAATATCCCTCATGAATGTAGATGCCAAAATCCTCAACAAAATTCTAGCAAATCAGATCCAGCAGTACATGAGAAAGATCATACACCATGACCAAGTAGGGTTTATCCCAGGAATGCAAGGATGGTACATTATCCGCAAATCAATAAATGTGATACATCACATAAACAAATTGAAAGATAAAAATCACAAAGTCATATCAATTGATGCAGAAAAAGCATTTGACAAAATCCAACACCCTCTCTTGATAAAAACTCTCAACAAGGTGGGAATAGAAGGATCATACCTCAACATAATAAAAGCTATATATGATAAACCCACAGCTAACATCATACTCAATGGGAAAAAACTAAAACCATTTCCCCTAAGAACAGGAACAAGACAGGGATGCCCACTCTCACCACTCCTGTTTGACATAGTACTGGAAGTATTAGCCACTGCAATTAGACAAGAAGAAGAAATTAAAGGCATCCAAATTGGAAAAGAAGAAGTAAAACTGTCCTTATTTGCAGATGACATGATATTGTACATAAAAAACCCGAAAGACTCCATCAAAAAACTAACAGACTTAATAAATGAATTCGGCAATGTAGCAGGATACAAAATTAACGCCAAGAAATCTATGGCATTTCTATACACCAACAGTGAACTTACAGAAAGAGAGACTAAAAAAGCAATCCCATTTTCCATCGCACCAAAAAAATTAAGATACTTAGGAATAAACCTAACCAAGGAGGTAAAAGACCTATATGCAGAAAACTACAGGACACTGAAAAAAGAGATAGAGGAAGACATAAACAGATGGAAGAACATACCATGTTCATGGATTGGTAGAATCAACATCATTAAAATTTCCATACTACCCAACGCAATCTATAGATTCAATGCACTCCCATTAAAATACCAACGGCATATTTCACAGACCTAGAAAGAACTCTCCAAAAATTCATCTGGAATAAAAAAAAGACCCCGAATAGCCACAGCAATCCTGAGAAAGAAGAATAAAGTAGGAGGGATCTCAATACCAGATTTCAAGCTGTATTACAAAGCCACTGTCCTCAAAACAGCCTGGTACTGGCACAAGAACAGACATATAGATCAATGGAACAGAATAGAGAATCCAGATATCGACCCAAACCAATACGCGCAATTAATATTTGACAAAGGAGGCATGAGCATACAATGGAGTCAAGACAGTCTTTTCAATAAATGGTGTTGGGAAAATTGGACAGATACATGCAAAAAAAATGAAACTAGATCACCAACTTACACCATACATAAAAATAAACTCAAAATGGTTGCAGGACTTAAATATAAGATAGGAAACCATAAAAATACTAGAGGAATCCACAGGCAGCAAAATCTCAGACATATGCCAAAAGAACTTTTTCACTGATACTGCCCCTAGGGCAATGGAAGCCAAAGAGAAAATAAACAAATGGGACTACATCAAAATAAAAAGCTTTTGCACAGCAAAGGAAACCATCAACAAAACAACAAGAAACCCCACTGTATGGGAGAACATATTTGCAAATGTTATCACTGATAAAGATTTAATCTCCAACATCTACAGGCAGCTTATACAACTTAATCAAAGGAAGATAAATAATCCAATAAAAAAAATGGGCAACGGACCTAAATAGAATCTTTTTGAAAGAAGACAGAAGGAAGGCCAAGAGACACAGGAAAACATGCTCAAAGTCACTAATTATCTGAGAGATGCAAATCAAAACGACAATGCGATACTATCTCACATCTGTCAGAATGGCTATCATTAACAAATAAACAAATGACAAGTGTTGGCGAGGATGCGGAGAAAAAGGAACCCTCATGCACTGCTGGTGGGAATGCAGACTGGTGCAGCCACTGTGGAGAACAGTATGGAGTTTCCTCAGAAAACTGAAAATGGAACTCCCATTTGACCCAGTAATCCCACTCCTAGGAATATATCCTAAGAAACTAGAAAGACCAATCAGAAAGGATATATGCACCCCTATGTTCATAGCAGTACAATTTACAATAGCTAAGATTTGGAAACAGCCTAAGTGCCAGTCAGCAGATTAGTGGATCAGAAAACTATGGTACATCTACACAATGGAATACTATGCTGCCATAAAAAAGAAGGAATTACTACCATTTTTAGGCACCTGGATGGAATTAGAGAACATTATGCTAAGTGAAATAAGCCAGTCAATGAAAGAAAAATACCACATGATCTCACTCATTTGGGGATAATGAAAAACATTATAAACTGATGAACAAAAAGATAGATACAGAGGCAGTAAAGCATCAAACAGACTGTCAAATTACAGCGGTAAAGTTAGGGAGAGGTGGGGGAAATAAGAGATCAACTGAAGGACTTATATGCATGCATATAAGAGTAACCAACAGATGCAAAACATTGGGGGGTCAGGGCATGTATGGGAGTGGGTGGGGGGGGCAATGGTAAGATATGTACACATATAATACCTTAATAAAAAAAAATAAATAACTATGAAAAAAAAAAGAACCTTCTATGTCTAGTGGAAATTTCAAACAGCAGTTTTTACAAAATAAAGGTTATTATGCTTCATTCCCTACTGGTTTTATATACATGAGTCTAATCATTGACTCTTGTAGGCCATTATTGGGGATGGGGTTATATTGACCCCTGATGTTACAATGAACAGGGACGACAACTGTTCTTAGCTGCTTCCTGCTGATAAGGGACGATAACCAAGGGGTTAGCATCCCATTTCTTCCTCTTGGAGGGGATTGTAGGGAATTCTTCTGGTTTGTAGGACCATTTGAAGTTTAAAGGCATCTAGGCAAAATGAGATAAGGCAAGTTAAGAAATTTAGAAAACATGGTCCTAAGGTTACAGCTATGAATAGCATTAACAGTGATCCTGTCGATGGAGAAGCCATTTCCAGACCTCCCCCGCAAGCAGCCCAGGATCGGATAGCTCCTGTCTTCTTTTTGTTGCTCTTTCTGTTAGATCCTTAGCCTTATCTCTGACAATGCCTGACTGGTTGGTGTAAAAGCAGCACTCTTCTCCTAAGAAGAGGCAGATCCCACCTTTCTCTGCTGTTAGTAAGTCTAATCCCCTTCCATTCTGTAGTACTATTGTGGCTAAGCAATCAACTCGATCCTGCAAGGCAATTAGGGTCTCAGCTACTTTCTCTATGTCTTCTGAAAATTCTTGGGTCAAAACTTGATAAGAGGAGACAGAGTGAGCTATTCCCCCTACCCGGCTCCTATGCCACCCGCAATTCCAAGTGCTATTAGAAGGAGAATCACTTGCACAGCCCTTTTATATCTAGTTACTGCTTAAAGAGGGGTTTCAAGGGATTGGTTGTTGGGTATAATAGACATATCTGGGGTTAGATAGTCAGTAGTGCACACTCCCATCCAGTTTGCAGGCAGGCAAGGGTAAGCAGTGGTCCCACACACATAGAATGTTCCTGCATGGGGGAACCAGGGGTTGGTGGTGTTTTCAGCCTTGAGAGTGGATTTGCATAGATCATCTGGGAGGCAACCTGTTGGATGTTGGCCCTGGGTACTGCTGAAACAAATAGGAGCAACATTAGTTAGCTGCACATTGGCCATGACAGGTCCTATTATTTCTTCCGCTAAGTTCCCCGATTTAGTTATGTTTACTGGGGTAGCCATTAATAGGAGTGATCCTGGGGGAAGATATAACCAGCAATCCCTAGCCAAATTAGGCTTGGTAATATTGAGGAGGTGGTGGGTTGAATCCAGGAGCTGATAGAATTGGGGGTCCAAGTCATATTACTTCTGTGGCTGAGTTCTTAGTCTGGGTACCAGTACCTTGGATGCTTCCTGTCATTGCTTGATTGTTTCTAGTCCGATGACTTCCCTGGGTTGGTCAACAAAACTTTGGTCCCCCCTAAGGGCCCAACAGACTGATGCACTGCTTGAGAGTCCCTGAAAATGGTTGCGAAGCTTACCTGTCCAGTAGACCAGTCTTTTCCATATACAGAGCTTTATTCCACTGTAGCAGTAGCTCCCCTGATAAGAGGAAAGACTTACAATAGTGTCATTCTGGGTCCTGGTTAAGCAAGGGCAGGATGGATATGTAGTTGTAAGGGAGAGTGGGAACATACAGGCTATGATTAAGGGAAGTATTCCCCCTGTTTCTGTTCAGTGGGGGTCCACAGCAGTGAACCGCTAGAATGAAAATTAGTATTATAACTATTCCTGCAAGGCAAATGTAGCCAAGGATGGCATGACAAGGAGTGATCCAGCAATTCATGATGAGGCCTTCGTTTCCTTGCTGAGGCGCAGCCAGAGGGGATTTTCAAGATCTGGGGTCACCTTCCACTCGGACTGATCGCTGCTTGGCTGATGAGTTGCCTTCATACGCAAGTGGTGGATCCAGGTGCTCAATCCTGCAACTTTGAGAGCTGTGGGGGTGGTTAATAAGACTGGATAGGGTCCCTTCCAGATAGGCTTGTGGAGTTCCTTTTTCCAATCCTTTACCCAAACCTGGTCTCCAGGTTTATAAGGATGTACAGCTGTTCCTAGAGAGATGGATAACCAATCAGTAACCTATCTGTGGATTTCAAAAACAGTTTTTCCAAGTCCTTGCAGTTACTTCTGGATTTCCAAGTTCCCTATTTCCCCCAAATCTCCCTTTGGCTGAATTAAGGGAGGGGGTCTGCCATATAGAATTTCAAAGGGAGAGAAACCTACCCTGGCCTTCGGGGCACAGCATACCCACAGGAATACAAGAGGCAAGTTATCTGTCCAGGGTAAGGTTGTGTCTTGGCATAGCTTAGCCATAGTCTGCTTGAGAATCCGGTTCATGCGCTCTACTTTCCTTGAACTCTGAGGCCTGTAAGCTGTATGCAGGTTCAATTTAATTCCTAAAGCCTAGCTACTTGTTGTATTATTTCTGCTACAAAGTCTGGGCCATTATCGGACCCTATGGTCAGAGGCACTCCATATCGCAGAATTATGTCCTTCAGTAACACCTTAGTGACTTCTCTTGCCTTTTCCGTATGAGTGGGATATGCCTCGACCCATCCTGAAAAGGTGCAAATAAAGACTAGCAGGTATTTATTTCCTCTGCTAGGCCCTATTTCCGTAAAATCTACTTCTAAGTCTTTGAAGGGAGCTTGCCCACAGCGCAGAACTCCTATCGGTCCTACGGGACCCTGTTTGGCATTGTTCTGCACACAGAGGAAGCAATGCTGAGAGACCGAGGCACACAAGGAGGGAAGACAGGCAATTAGGTAGTATCTGCCTAACAAAGCTTCTAGGGCAGTCTTCCCTAAATGAGTAAGTTCATGCTGCTGGAGGACTACCTTATGGGCAACTGTTCTGGGACATAGACCCTATGATCTGGGAGTATTCACCAATCTTCCTTCGTTCTCTTGCCCCCTTCTTGCTGGGCCCATTCCTCCTCCTGAGGAGTGTATTTCATAGGTTCAGGTAATTCAGGAGCCAACATGATCCGTGACAGTGCCACTTGTTCTTTAGCAGCCAGCTTGGCTGCTGTGTCAGCACGTTGGTTTCCTTCTGACACTGAGTCTTTCCCTATCTGGTGACCTTTGCAATAGATAATGGCTATTTACTTGGGCTCCCAGATTGCTTCTAGTAACTTTAAAATCTCATTCTGATTTTTTATTCCTTTCCCTCTGGCCCTCAGGAGCCCCCTTTCCTTGTATATAGCCCCATGGATATGCAGGGTGGCGAAGGCATAGTACTAAACAGTGTAGATGTTAGCACGCTTATCTTTACTGAGTTCTAAGGCTCTGACTAGGCCCCAAAGTTCTGCCCTTTGTGCTGACCATCCTTCAGGAAGGGCCTGTGCCTCATTTATCTCAAAGTTTGATACCACTGCATATCAGGCTCGTCTTTTTCTTTCATCTAAGAAGCTACTGCTGTCTGTGAACAATACTAAGTCCGGGTCCTGTAGGGACTTGTCTGTTAGATCTGGTCAGCTGGAGTAAAACTCCTCTAGGACTTTTAGGCAATCATGCTCAGGGGCTCCCTCAGCAACAGGTAAAAAGGTGGCAAGATTAAGAGTTCTCACTGCTTCTAATAGTACCCGTGGATTTTTAATAGGAGCCCCTGATACTGAGTCATTCGAGCATGAGTTAGCCAGTGCTGCCCCCTTGTTTCCATTAGGGTGACAACAGCATGAGGTACTTTTACATTTAAGTTTTGTCCCAGGGTAAGCTTATCCACTTCTTTGACTAATAATGCCGTGGCTGCAAGGGCCCTGAGACATAGGGGCCACCCAGTGGCAACTGTGTCAATCTATTTGGAGAGATAAGCTACTGGTCTTTGCCAGGGTCCAAACTTCTGAGTTAGAACTCCTAGGGCTACCCCATTGTTCTCATGAACAAAGAGGTTAAAGTCCCGTGTCACATCTGGTAGCCCTAGTGCTGGGGCCTTGGTAAAGTTTTGCCTTAATAGTAATGAAGACATTTTCCTGCTCGGGACCCCAGTTGATGGGTGCCTTCTCTTCCCCTTTCAAAGCTTCATAGAGGGGCTTAGTTAGTTCTGAAAACCCTGGGATCTAAATCCGACAGAACCCTGTTGCTCCCAGGAATTCCCGAATCTGTCGCCAGGTGCTAGGGACTGGGATAACATATACTGCCTGCTTCCTTTCAGTCCCTAGCTTTCGTTTCCCTCGGGTGATTCGGAAGCCTAGATATTTGACTTCTTTCTGATAAATCTGTGTCCGGTAACCTGTTTCAGTTAACAGTCTCAGAAGGGCTCATGTTCCTTCCCAGCACTGAGCTCGCATGGAGCTAGCCAGTAGGAGGTCATTTACATATTGGAGTAGAATACACCCCAAGTCCTGTCCTGGGAACTTAAACAGATCAGATGCTAGGGCTCCACTAAAAAGTAGGGGAGTTCTTGTGGCAGTCTGGTCCAGTTGAACTGCTCCTTGGCCCCTATAGTTGGGTTTTCCCATTCAAAGGCAAACAGAGGATGACTGGAAGGTGCCAGCTGAAGGCAGAAAAAGGCATCTTTCAGATCTGGACATGTAAACCATTCCACCCCTGATGGAATGAGTCCTAGAAGTTTGTAGGGGTTCAGTAGCACCGAATGCAAGGTTAAAACAGCCTCATTAATAGCCCGCAGGTCCTGCACCAGGCAGTAGTCATTAGTCCCATGCTTTTTGTGTTTTTTTTTGTTTTTTTGTTTTTTATATATTTTATTGATTTTTTTACAGAGAGGAAGGGAGAAGGATAGTTAGAAACATTGATGAGAGAGAAACATCTATCAGCTGCCTCCTGCACCTCCTACTAGGGATGTGCCCGCAACCAAGGTACATGCCCTTGACCGGAATCAAACCTGGGACCTTTCAGTCTGCAGGTCGACTCTCTATCCACTGAGCCAAACCGGTTAGGGCTGTCCCAGGCTTTTTGACAGGCAAGAGAGGAGTGTTCCATGGAGACTGACATTGTTTAAGAAGTCCTCACTGAAGCAGCCGGTCTAAGTGGACCTGGATTCCTAGACATGCCTCCCTTGGAATCAGCTATTGGTGGATTTTAACAGGCTGTGCCCCAGGCTTTAAGTTGATTAGTACAGGGGCATGGTCCTTAGCCAAGCCTGGAGAATCCCCTTCCGCCCAGACTATTGGAAATTCTTCCTCTAATTCAGGTTCTAATGGTAAGGCCTTTGACTGGGGGATATAAAGTCTCCATTCTTCCTCCCTCAGCACTGCTAAGGACAGGATCATTGGGGAGGTCTCCTCACCTAGGCGAAACTGTGCTGAGCCATCTGGAGCAAAAGTGATTTCTGCCCCCATTTTGGCTAAAAGGTCTCTACCCATCAGAGGTTCTGGACAGTCTGGCAAGTACAGGAATTCATGAATCACTTGGTGGCTGCCAAGTTGGCATCGATGAGGGCGGCAGAATGGTCTATGGGTCTGGTCCTCAGTAGCTCCAATAATGGTGACCTCCTTTCCCTAGAGAAGCACTACTTTCTGTGTGACTACTGAGTGCTCAGCTCCCATATCAACCATAAAGTTCACAGTCTGGCCCCCTATTTTCATTCTGACCATGGGCTCGTTGGGGCCCAGCTGAAAAGACCCCAGTCTGTCCTAGTCGGAATTAGCCATTGCTAGCTCAATGAGATCTTCTTCAGGTGGCTCTGGTTGATAGTAGCTAGGCGGAAAAGGGGGCCCTGTTTTCTTACTTTGCCATTTGGGACATTCATTTTTCCAGTGTCCTGTTTTCTTACAATAGGCACACTGGTCTTGTCTTAGGCTTGCTCTTCCTTTCCCCCCTGATCTGTATTCTTGCTTCCCTTTCTGATCTGTCTGGGATCCCGAATCTCTAAAAGCCACTGCTATTATATTGGCCCTTCTTTGTATTCTTTTTTCTTCCTCCTTTCTTGCCGCCCTGTCTCGGTTGATGAAAACCTTGTTTGCTATCTCTAGCAACTCGGTAGTGTTTTTTCCTGCAAATCCTTTCAGCTTCTGTAATTTTCTCCTTATATCAGGCTGGGCTTGGCCTACAAAAGCTGCATTTACTATAGTTTGATTTTCCGGGGCCTCAGGGTAAAAGGGAGTGTAGATCCGGTATGCCTCACATAGAAAGCTGCTGGACTTTCATCAGGCTTCTAGAATACCTCAGAGATTTTAGCCATATTGGTGGGCTTCTTGGCTTCGGCCCTGACACCCTGGAGGAAAGCCAGCCAATATCTTTCTAGCCTGGCCCTTCCATCCTCTGAGTTTGGGGTCCAATTTGGTTCCTCATCTGGGAAAAGATGAGGCAACAGCTGAGGGCAATTGGATTGTGAGAAGAGGGTCCCTCTTGGCACAAAAAGCAAGAGGGGCCAATATAGAATGCTCAAGTGCCTTCCCAGTGCCTTAATTCCTTCTGAAAGGGATTAAATCCTTTCATGTCCTCTTTTTTTTTTTAATTGCTGCCAAACATTCCAAGAATTAGTTTGTAAGTTTGTTTGAGATAATTGTACAATATGCTGTTGTAAAATATCTAAAATTATAATGACATTGTAGAATAATATCATGTAAGGATATTCTTTGCTCTAGGCCATGGCAATTCAATTTCAAACTGGCTGACAATTTCTTTTTGTAACTTTATATAAACTTTGTCAGGGAGGCAAAAACACAAATTATTCCCCCATAACCTCCCACCCCCCACTTATGCCCCACCGCCTTGTTGTCTGTGTCCATTGATTAGGCTCATATGCATGCACACAAGTCCCTTGGTTGATGTATCCCCCTTATCCCCACCCTCCCCTACCTTCCCTGAGGTATGACGTGCTGTTCGATGTTTCTCGGTCTCTGGATCTGTTCTTGTTCATTAGTCTATGCCATTCATTATATTCCACAAATGAGTGAGATCATGTGATATTTATCTTTCTCTGCCTGGCTTATTTCACTTAACATAATACTCTCCATCTCCATCCATGTTGTTGCAAATGCTAGGAACTCCTTTTTTACCGCAGCGTAGTATTCCATTGTGTATATGTACCACCGTTTTTTAATCCACTCATCTGCTGATGGGCATTTAGGCTGTTTCCAAATCTTAGCTATGGTGAATTGTGCTGCTATGAACATAGGGGTGCATATATCCTTTCTGATTCTTGTTTCTAGTTTCTTGGGATATATTCTTAGAAGTGGGATCACTGGGTCAAATGGGAGTTCCATTTTTAGTTTTCTGAGGAAACTCCATACTGTTCTCCACAGTGGCTGCACCAGTCTGCATTCCCACCAGCAGTGCACAAGGGTTCCTTTTTCTCCACATCCTCACCAGCACTTGTCATTTGTTGATTTGTTGATAATAGCCATTCTGACAGGTGTGAGATGGTACCGCATTGTTGTTTTGATTTGCATCTCTCTGATGATTAGTGACTTTGAGCAGGTTTTCATATGTCTCTTGGCCTTCCTTCTGTCTTCTTTCGAAAAGTGTCTATTTAGATCAGATGCCCATTTTTTGATTGGGTTGTTTATCTTCTTTTTGTTAAGCTGCATGAGTTCCCTGTAAATGTTGGAGATTAAACCCTTATCGTTGATATCATTGGCAAATATGTTCTCCCATGCAGTGGGCTTTCTTGTTGTTTTATTGATGGTTTCCTTTGCTGTGCAAAAGCTTTTTATTTTGATGTAGTCCCATTTGTTTATTTTCTCTTTAGTTTTCATTGCCCTAGGAGCAGTATTAGTGAAGAAGTTCCTTCGGCATATGTCTGAGATTTTTCTGCCTGTGGATTCCTCTAGTATTTTTATGGTTTCCCGTCTTATGTTTAAGTCATTTATCCATTTTGAGTTTATTTTTGTGTATGGTGTAAGTTGGTGATCTAGCTTCATTTTTTTGCATGTGTCTGTCCAATTTTCCCAACACCATTTGTTGAAGAGACTGTCTTGACTCCATTGTATGTTCGTGCCTCCTTTGTCAAATATTAATTGAGCATAGTTATTTGGGTCAATTTCTGGGTACTCTATTCTATTCCATTGATCTATATGTCTGTTCTTGTGCCAGTACCAGGCTGTTTTGAGGACAGTGGCTTTGTAATACAGCTTGATATCTGGTATTGAGATCCCTCCTACTTTGTTCTTCTTTCTCAGGATTGCTGCAGCTATTCGGGGTCTTTTTTTATTCCAGATGAATTTTTGGAAAGTTCGTTCTAGGTCTGTGAAATATGTCATTGGTATTTTAATGGGAAGTGCATTGAATTTATAGATTGCTTTGGGTAGTATGGACATTTTAATAATGTTGATTCTACCAATCCATGAACATGATATGTTCTTCCATCTGTTTACGTCTTCCTCTATCTCTTTTTTCAGTGTCCTATAGTTTTCCACGTATATGTCTTTTACCTCCTTAGTTAAGTTTATTCCTAGGTATCTTAATTTTTTTGGTGCGATGGTAAATGGGATTGCTTTTTTAGTCTCTCTTTCTGTAAGTTCATTATTGGTGTATAGAAATGCCACAGATTTCTTGGCGTTAATTTTGTATCCTGCTACATTGCCGAATTCATTTATTAAGTCTGTTAGTTTTTTGATGGAGTCTTTAGGGTTTTCTATGTAGAGTATCATGTCATCTGTGAATAAGGACAGTTTTACTTCTTCTTTTCCAATTTGGATGCCTTTTATTTCTTCTTCTTGTCTGATCGCAATGGCTAATACTTCCAGCACTATATTGAACAGGAGTGGTGAGAGTGGGCATCCCTGTCTTGTTCCTGTTCTTAGGGGAAATGGTTTTAGTTTTTGCCCATTGAATATGATGTTGGCTGTGGGTTTGTCATATATGGCATTTATTATGTTCAGGTATGATTCTTCTATTTCCACCTTGCTGAGAGTTTTTTATCAAGAAAGGGTGTTGGATTTTGTCAAATGCTTTTCTGCATCAATTGATATGACTATGTGGTTTTTATCTCTCAATTTGTTTATGTGATGTATCACGTTTATTGATTTGCGAATATTGTACCATCCTTGCATCCCCGGGATAAATCCTACTTGGTCATGGTGTATGATCTTTCTGATGTACTGCTGGATTCGATTTGCTAGAATTTTGTTGAGGATTTTGGCATCTATATTCATGAGGGATATTGGCCTAAAATTCTCTTTCATTGGGTTATCTTTATCTGGTTTTGGTATTAGGGTGATGCTGGCTTCATAGAAGGAGCTTGGAAGTGTTCCTTCCTCTTGAATTTTTTGGAATAGTCTGAGGAGGATAGGTTTTAGTTCTTCCTTGAATGTTTGGTAAAACTCCCCTGTTAAGCCATCTGGCCCCGGGCTTTTGTTTCCTGGAAGCTTTTTGATGATTGCTTCAATTTCTTCCATAGTTATCGACCTATTGAGATGTTTAGATTCTTCTTGATTGAGTTTTGGAAGGTTATATTTTTCTAGGAATATATCCATTTCCTCCAGGTTGTCCAGTTTGTTGGAATAGAGTTGTTCATAGTATTTTTTAACAATCCTTTGTATTTCGGTGGGGTCTGTTGTTATTTCTCCTCTTTCATTTCTGATTTTGTTTATTTGGGTCCTCTCTCTTTGCTTCTTGGTGAGCCTGGCTAGAGGTTCATCAATGTTGTTTATCCTTTCAAAGAACCAGCTCTTGGTTTTGTTGATCTTTTGTATGGTTTCTTTGGTCTCTATGTCGTTTATCTCTGCTCTGATCTTTATTATGTCCTTCCTTCTGTTCACTGTGGGCTTTTCTTGTTGCTCTCTTTCTAATTCTTTGAGTTGTTGAGTTAGATCATTTATTAGCATTTTTTCTTGTTTTTTGAGGTAGGCCTGTAGAGCTATAAACTTCCCTCTCAGGACTGCTTTCATTGTGTCCCATAGCAATTGCATTGTTGTGTTTTTATTGTCATTATTCTCCAGGATGTTTTTAATTTCTTCTTTGATATCGTTGATCACCCAATCATTGTTTAATAGCATGCTACTCAGCTTCCAAGTGTTTGATTTTTTTGGAATGTTTTTATTATAGTTTATTTCTAATATTATGCCATTGTGGTCTGAGAAAATGCTTGATATGATTTTAATCTTTTTGAATTTGGGGAGACTTTGCTTGTGACCCAGTATGTGGTCTATTTTTGAAAATGTCCCATGTGCATTGAGAAGAATGTATAGTCCGTGGCTTTGGGGTGAAATGCTCTGAAGATGTCAATTTGGTCCATTTGATCTAGTGCATCATTTAGAATTGCTGTTTCTTTGCTGATTTTTTGTCTAGAGGATTTATCCAGTGATGTCAGTGGTGTATTAAAGTCTCCTACTATAATTGTATTGTTGTCGATCTCTCCCTTGATATCTTCTAGGAGTTCTTTTATGTATTTGGGTGCTCCTGCATTGGGTGCATATATGTTTACCAGAGTTATATCTTCTTGTTGAATTGCTCCCTTCAGTATTATGTAGTGGCCTTCATTATCTCTTGTTATGGCCTTTACTTTGAGGTCTATTTTATCAGAGATAAGTATCACAACCCCAGCTTTTTTCTCATTTCCATTTGCCTGAAAAAATGTTTTTCCATCCCTTCACTCTCAGTCTGTGTGAATCCTTTGCTCTGAGGTGGGTCTCTTGTCGACAGCAAATATATGGGTCATGTTTTCTTATCCATTCAGCTACCCTATGTCTTTTGATTGGTGCATTTAATCCATTTACATTTAATGTTATTATTGACAAGTACATGTTTGTTGTCATATTTTTCCTTAGTGTTTGTGTTTCTTTTTGCCTTTCTCTTTCTTCTTTTTACAGCAGTCCCTTTAGCATTTCTTGCATTGCTGGCTTGGTAGTGATAAACTCTCTTAGCCCTTTTTTGTCTGTGAAGCTCCTGATTCCACCTTCAATTTTGAATGATAGCCTTGCTAGGTATAGTATTCTTGGATTCAAACCCTTGCTTTGCATCACTTTGTATATTTCATTCCATTCCCTTCTGGCCTGGTGTGTTTCTGTTGAAAAATCAGTTGATATCCTAATAGGAGAGCCCTTGTAGGTAACTTTCTCTCTCTGGCAGCCTTTAAGATTCTTACTTTGTCGTTAGTGTTCGCCAGTTTAATTATGATGTGTCTTGGTGTTGGTCTTTTGGGGTTCAACCTGTTTGGGACTCTATGTACTTCTTGGACTTGCATAGTTTTTTTCTTGCCAATACCAGGGAAGTTTTCTGTCATTATTTCTTCAAACAGGTTTTCTATTCCTTGCTTCTCTTCTTCTCCTTCTGGTATCCCTATTATTCTAATATTGTTTCGTTTTGTGTTGTCCCAAAGCTCCCTTAGGCTCTCCTCTTGCTTTTTAAGTCTTCTTTCCAGTTGCTGCTGTGTTTGTGTGTTTTTTCCTACCTTGTCTTCTAATTCGCTGATGCAGTCCTCAGCCTCTTTTATTCTACTGTTTAAGCCTTCCAATGTGTTCTTTATTGCAGCTATGTCATTTTTCATCTCTTCTTGGTTTCTTTTCATGTTGGTGACATTCTCATTCAGCTCCTTATAGTTCTCATTGAGTTGTGTGTATTTGTCATTGAGTTGTGTGTATTTGTCATCCATCCGTTTAAACATCCTTATAACCATTACTCTGAATTCTTTCTCTGTTAAGCTACTAGCCTCAATTTCATTTAACTCCCTCTCTGGTGATTCCTCTTTCTTTCCTTTGGGAGTTGCTTTTTTGTCTTCCCATGTATTCCTGTAATGTTTTAATTGTAGATCCAATTGCTTTGCTACCCAGGTTCTTTTGGTGATGGTGCTACTGGTGTAATCTCTCAGTTCCCCTGGGCTTGGTAATCTAGTGTAGCTCCCTACTTGAGCTATTTGGGTTCTCTTGATGTAGGCCTGCGAGCTTGAGAGGTACAACTGCGGTATCTAGAAGTCAGCAGCCGTGGAGGGGAGTATCCCAATTTTTGCTGTCTTGCACCCTTAATTGAAATCACGCGTGTCCAGTGGGGACTCACAGTGGCACCAAGGAACTGTCTGTTGGGGTGATGTGGCTCGGGGGGCCTGCTCTCTGGAAAGGTGTGACTGTGATGCCCAGAGTTCTGTAGTTATGGGGTGGGTAGACTCAGCTTTCACTGCTGCACCTGTGGTGGATAGGCGCTTACTCCCAGTGGCGGCTCACAGGAGCACCCGCAGTAAGTTTGCCAGTGAGGCACACTGAAGCACTCTGAAGGGCTCTGGCAGTGTAGCTGTGTAATTGAGGTGCTTAACTTCTAAAGATTTCTCTTTAGGGCAGATCCTATGGCCTCAGGGAGTATTGAGATTCCATGGTGTTAATCAGGGTGGGATCTGGGTGTGGCTATATTGGTTGCCTGGAGACTGGAGGGAGGGGCTATCTCTCAGGAGAAAATGACGATGCAGCCTAGATATGACTCAGCACCAGACTCGCTTCCACCTCTCCTAGACCATCCGCTGCCTACTCTCCCCAGATTCCACAACCCCACTCCCTCTTCTGCACCTCAACCACAGGTAAGCGTCTGTATCCTAAGGGTCCTACGAACCAGGTTCAGTGGAGAAAGGCGCAGGCCCCAGCACGAGGAGGGACCGTGTCTCTGCAAGTTCCTCTCTTGCCGGCACTGCACGGTCTGACAGCTCTTCAGGGCTGCCTTAGAGCTCAGATCCCAAATCCAGACTCCAAGGTCTAAAATCCCCTACCTCCCGCAGTCCCGTGGACCCTTTTTTTTTTTTTTTTTCAGTCAGACGCTTTGCCTGTCCTCAGGGACGCGGCTTGGCGCTGTGTAGTTTCTCCCCGACCTGGGCTCTGAGGTCCAGCAGATTCTACTGCCTAGATCTTTGACTTTACCTTTATTGGGGGGATCTCTGCCCTTCCCAGCTGCAAACTGTCTCACCAGCTGCGCCTCCTTCGCCAATTCAGGCTGGATTCCACTAGTTTCAGCTGCTCCCTCTATCTGCTCCAGGACAAGGCTCAGGACACGTCTGTCTATTCTGCCGCCATTTTGTCTCCTCGATATCGGTTCTCCGAGTTTTCTTCATCCTTGTATTTTCAGTGCCTATTCAATGCCTTCAACATGGCAAGGGTTCAGCAAGTACAGAGTGGTGAATGAATGAATGAATGAATGAATGAATGAATGAATGAAGTGCTCAATATATATTTGCTTGTCATTGATATTAAACCCTGAGAATGTTGGAAGATATAAAAAAATATCCTAAAAGAGTTTTACATTCTTTGGTATCCTTGGGAAAAAACAAATCTGGCTTAGGACCAGAAGCCTCAGACCCACCTACTCTCTCCTACCATTGGAAACCCAGCTGGCTCCCTAGAATATTTTGGTAAGAGGTTATTTCAGGAAAAAATATTAATAATTCCCTGGCTTAATTTAATAAGTATTTCATTTTTATAAAGCTCTTTATATTATTCTCTTTTTTCTTAATTTTACAGAGAGATACACTAGCACTTACAATTCTTTGATATTCAGGATTGCGATGAGCAGACTGGCTTCCTGGCCATATGTGTCCTGTGCAGTCACACAGGATCCCCACTCAGCAGAGCCCGCACTTGGCTAACTGCCCTAATGCCTCCATCTTGAAATTCTTAATTTGAGCAAAAGGCTCATAGTTTCATTTTACATTGGCTTTTCCCTTATTCATATATTAAGCCTATACTTCTTATAAAAGTATCATGCTGGAATTTCTTCAAAGTGGGAAATAATTCTAGAATTTGACAGTAGCATTGGACTAGCCAATCAAGCAAATTAAATGACCCTTTGACATCTTTTATTTCCAGTGTCAGTATACCTGAACTTGGGAGCACTGGTCAACTGTCCCTATTGGATCAGCTACCCCCTCTTTTGGGGCAAAATCTCCAAATGATATTGGCAGAATTCACAGTGCACCTCCTTTCAAAATTCAAATCGGTCCCCTCAAATCCCCTCAGAATCAATCAATACCCCATAATTAAAGAAACCCTTAGTGGTATAAAACCCATAATGAAAGATTACAAGATTCAGAGCCTCATTCTGCCTTCCACTAGTCCCTTTAATACTCCCTGTGAGGAAACAAAAGGTCTAAGGCGGAAGGTTTGTTTAGGATCTCTGAGCAATAAGCAACATTGTTATCCCTCAACACCCTGTTGTTCCTAACCTCATGTGCTATTAACATCCATCTCAACTGAAAGCAAATTCTTTACTGTAACTGGTTTATGCAGTGCATCCTTCCACATTCCCACTAATGAAGCTAGTCAGTACCTTCTTGCCTTCACTTAGGAAGGAACATAACCAGACACTGATGCCTCAGGGATTTGCTGAGAGCCCTTCTTATTTCTCCCAAATTCTGAAGGACGAGCTGGATGATAGGGAGTTCTTGAGGGCTTCTCCTATGTTGCAATATCTGCACAACTTGCTTCTTTGCCTTCTCCCAAATCTCCTCATAGGAGATATCATCACTTTGCTAAAGCTTTTAGCCTTTGAGAGACATAAGGTCATCAAAGGAAAATTGCAGTTTTCCCAAGCCCAAGTTCAATATTTAGTGCATCTGATATCAGAACAAGGGTTGCATCTTGAACAGATAGGCTTCATGGTGTCCTGAGTTTTCTCAAGCTCTTTGGATACTGATGATATTGCACTCCAAATCTCTCTCTATGGCCAAACCTCTGTGTGTTTTACTAAAGAACAACTCCTACCCAATTTTATGGAAAGAACAGGGCTGACATAGCTTTAAAGCCTCAGAGGAGAGTTTGATGAACCCACTGCCTTTGGGCATCCAATTATCACATCCCCTTTTTCCTTTATGTATATGAAAAGGAAGGGGATGTCCTTAGGGTACTCACACTATTGATCCACAGGGTATGACAGCAGCAACAGAGCCTTGTGGCCTGGGAACATTCCCTTCCTTAGAGCAATTATGGCCACTGTCCTTTTGGTTAAGGCCACTGAGGAAGTCATTGTGAGATCTCTTTTAACCATCTTTGTACCCCATGCAATAGAAGCCCTTCTGAATTCTCATCAAACTCAAGATTTTTTAGTAAGTCCTTTTGTTAACTACTCCTCACATAAATCTTTCATGTTGTAATAACCTGCTACTCTCTTCCCCTCCATTACCAGCAAAGCCCCTCATGGCTTCTGGTCAAGATATTGGTGTTGGTAAATACAGTGCTTGCATCCTCCCACAACCACATCAAAATTACAACTAAACTACAGAACAACCCTCATTCAGCACCCACAAAGCCCCTCACAACCGCTTTAACACTTTAAAGGATGGATCACCTTCTGACCCTTCGTGATGCTAGTGGCTCACTCATAGTTCTTATTTAAAAGGTGACAATGGTAAGTATTGTGCAAGATATGCAATATCAACAGCCTTTGTAACTGAAGCAGCATCTTTGCCTTTGCTACTCAGCCCAAAAAGTCTAATTATAAGGGCTCATTCTTGTTCACACTGGCCTGCACCCTAGACAAGGTCAAAACCAACAACATTCATATTGATAGTGGATGTGCTTCAGAGTAACTCATGATACTGGAATGTTGTGGAAGCAACATGGCTTCCTTCCAGTGGAAATAAAGTTAAAATTGGCCAGTATGTTTGGGGATTATTGGCTTCCATACATTTACTTTCTACTTTAGCTATCATTAAGTTCCCAGGGCATTCGAAACTCAAACTCCCTGGCAGCTAAAGGAAATCAGCCTGCTGACACTTCCGCAGGGAAGACTGCTCTTTGAAACAAGCAGCAGTTAAAAAGATATTTCCCCAAATGATAACTTAGACCAGTGGTCGGCAAACCGTGCGAGCCACATGCGGCTCTTTGGCCCCTTGAGTGTGGCTCCTCCACAAAATACCACAGCCTGGGCTAGTCTATTTTGAAGAAGTGGCGTTAGAAAAAGTTTAAGTTTAAAAAATTTGGCTCTCAAAAGAAATTTCAATCATTGTACTGTTGATATTTGGCTCTGTTGACTAATGAGTTTGCCGACCACTGACTTAGACAAACTGCTTAGAAAAACCCAACAATTGGCCTCAGAAAAGGAAAGACAAGATTGGAAATCCATCAATCATTTGCTTGAAAAAGGAGAAAGTTCCGGGTCAGGCCAAATAACAACCCAGTTCTAACAGAGACTGCCAATAACCAATTCCAGCATGTAATAATTGCAGGAGTTTTACCAAAAGGTTGGTGAAGCTTGGGAGGCTCAACAAGGGTGAGTCACATATGTAATTTACCTGTTGGAAATGGCTAAAAGGCATCTCCCCCAAACCTGAATGGTATTGTTAGCTGCCAGACAGCTCAGGGCATTTTATTGCTTCCTGTTGGCCAAACACCTGAATAGCTGTAGGCTATTCCCAAAATTGACAATCTCTGTAAACCCTTTGATACGATACCCTTTGAAGTGTATATTTCCACCTTGCCTTAGGATAAATTGTGTTTAATAAAAGCACGGGTTCTTGGTCAAGGGTAGAGCCTTCTAGCTCCTTCAGCTGGAAGCTCCTCTAACCCCCAATGCCTTTCAAAAATATCTTTCATCCTTGGACTCCTTCTTAATCATCTACGTGCAGCCCTTTCTCCAGAATGCTGAACCCTTTATAAGGCTGGGAAAAGAACCCCAGCAAGAGACCCTAATATCCGCACTCTTAACTACTGTCCACACATTACCATGATCCACTGACAGAATGACAGCCTTCATGAATCAGTATTAGTGGGGGAATATTTAACAAGGCCACAAAAAGCACCTGTCTCACTTGTCTCACTTTTTCAAAGTACAACCCAGGGAAACTTGTTCCCACAGCTCCCAGACACTTTAAATTTCTTAATGGACCATTCAAGGGTTGGCAAATGCATTTCATACAGCTCCCCATCTCATGGACATACATGTGTTTTAGTCTCATGGTCTACATGTTTTCTCACTAGACTACTGCCTCTAGTGAGTAGTAGTCAAAATCCTTTTGGAAAAGATTGTCCCTACCTGGGGAACCACTCTCAAACTCCACAGTGATAGAACCCATTGTATGGGTGTGGGAACCATGCCAGAGCATGCCAGGTGCTCAAGGCCAATTAGAGTGAGAAGGTCTTGTTCAAAGTATGTGGGATGTTCAAGGCCACTCTGAACATGGGAATCTTAATCAGGGTGTCCAAAGACTATAAGCAGGTGCAAGGATGCAAACACTGTGCAGACGTGCCCTTCTATAACCCAGAAGATTTATGTCACTATTTGGCTAGAAGCCTCTTTTGTCTAAGTAGTATTAAAGTATGTTACTGAGGCTAGAGAGCTCAAGGGGAGCTCAGATACAGCTACTATGCTGTAGTGAGCTCAGATGCAGCTACTATAAGAGGCTGTGGGTCTAGAGCAGGGGTGGGCAAACTTTTTGACTCGAGAGCCACAATGGGTTCTTAAACTGGACCGGAGGGCCGGAACAAAAGCATGGATGGAGTGTTTGTGTGAACTAATATAAATTCAAAGTAAAGGAGAGGAGGGAAGAGCAAGAGAACCCTCTGCTCTTTCGGCTCCGCTGGCCAGATAGAACAGCCAAACGGGCCGGATCCGGCCCGCGGGCAGTAGTTTGCCCACGGCTGGGTGGCTTCTTGTTAGCAATGGCTACATCGCAACTGGCTCCTCAATAAAGACTTTTATATACCCACAACTTCTCATGGTTTCTCCATCTACCACCCAGCGTTCAGCAGGTCCAGCCCCTAGCAGAGGGGCTCAGACACGACTGGTGTAGTGGAGCAGGATGAAGGACCTGTGCTCCCACACTTGGACCAGATGGCAGGATGGAGCAATGTGTGTTCCCAACACTTAGTACAGTGAGCAGGGTTCAAGGAGGAACTTACTCTAACAATTAGCTCTGTGAGCAGGATTTGGGAGTAAGTACTGCTCCCACAGTGGGTCAGATGCTTTGACAAGTCTGTGCTGTTTGGTCAGTTTTATAACACTTTGACTGCACTTACCACCCTCACCCCAGGTTACTTGAACACACTATCAGCATTATTAAGACAATTGCAAAGATTAAAAAAAAACAACAACAAAAAACCAACTTAATTGGCAACATTTGTAGAGACCTTCCATGTTCTTTGGTCCAAAGCAGTCATTGGTCCTTCTAAATCTCAAATCCACATCCCTTTGGAATTCACAAACTCTCACCCTTTGAGATAGTCACAGGGCACCCAAAGCACCTGGTCCCTGCCCCTTGATCCACAGCTGATAAAGGAGACATATTTCAATACTCTGAAGGCCTGATTGCCTCTATCAAAATAACCATGTTCTGTTGCAACAATCCTTTCACAGGGTGCTCCAGGCAGATGAAAACCTTCAGCCACACACTCCACAGCCTGGAGGTTTTATCTGCTGGAAAAGACAACTTTGGAAAGACTCGCCTCAACCTCACTGAAAAGACCTCTATCAGGCATTGCTAACCACCCTGTGCCAACAAACTCCAGGGAATAGAGACCTGGATTCAGGTGACATATCTAAAGAGAGCACTTCTCCTGCCTGGATCTGCACACCACCTAGTGACCCAAAAGTGAAGATTTCCTGACATTGATGGCATCTGATGAGATAGCTTTCAGGAGCTATTCAAACCAGACAAAATTCACAGAAGCTTTCATCTAAGCTATGAATTGACTCTGGATTCTTACCAAATTTCTAAGTTTCTGAATTCACCCTATAAGTTGTACTGTTGATAAGACATTTTATTCCAGATAATTTCTTGTGAATAATACTGTTTAATTTGTTTTATTTTTTTCCCTATATTGTGTCTTCCCAAAGCATTTGTTTCACTTTCAGTTCTGTGGGTACCTTTGCAGTATTTATTATCTAAAATATAGATTTTAGATGGGAAATGCCTGAGAAATGTTCATCTAACCCCTCCTTGATATTCAAATGTGACTATAGTAGGTATCTAACTGTGCACTTTCCCTCTGAGGTGGAATATGGCGAGGAGTCATGGGGGCAGAAAGCAGTTCACCTGCAGACTTGCTCTGCTCCATCGCTTTTCCCAACAGGCCCAGGAAATGTCAGGTCATGGCTGCACACAGGTTACAATGTACTGACTACAGCCAGGTCAGAAAGGGCTCGCTTTTGTTCAGAGCAGACTCTACATCATTGAAGAGGGGGATCAGATCTTCAGATTCCAGAGTTCCGAGGTCCACATTGGTTCCTGGGAGACAGTCCAGAAAATCGGGGAAACGGGTCTGCTGAGGATTGATGTTCATGGGTGTCTGCCCTGCATTTTCCCCTGCAACAGAATGAGAAGAAACCATTTTCACTCCTTTTTCAGGTTCTTGAAAGAGGGGCAATTCAAATGTTAACATAACTCTCGTCTTCATCTGGGCTATGCCTACACGGAAACAGATTACGTTGCTATAAGTATAAAATATTTCATCTCTGGGCAAAATTTCAACTACCACACTGACTCTGAGCTGGTGATGCTCGCTCCTAGGACATGCAGAGGTGCCAGGGGAATCTGCAACTGTCCTGGGGCGACATGGTCCAGGCAGGGGTCCTCAAACTACGGCCCGCCGAGGACATTTATCCGGCCCGCTGGGTGCCGCTGCCTGTCCTGCTTAGCAGCCGACTCGTCCCGGGCCCGCAGTGCGCATAGGAATTTGTTCATAGTTTTTTTTTTTTAAACTATAGTCCTGCCCTCCAATGGTCTGAGGGACAGTGAACTGGCCCCCTGTTTAAAAAGTTTGAGGACCCCTGGTCCAGAGGAACAAGTCCTGGGAGACAGGGAGGCACAGGTGAAGGCCCTGGGGGTCTGACCTATGACCTGTGTCTTCCCGAGACAGCAGCATGAAGAGCTGTTTTGTGAAAGAGTGGAGAGGCCCTGCCTGTAAGAAATGCCTTATCACAGGGCTATAATCTCAGGATTTAATTGCAAGCTTATATGTACCTATATCCTCCCTCTATGTTCAAAGATAATAGTGAGGAGTTTCTTTTTTTTTTTAATATATTTTATTAATTTTTTTACAGAGAGGAAGGGAGAGGGATAGAGAGTTAGAAACATCAATGAGAGAGAAACATCGATCAGCTGCCTCCTGCACACCTCCTACTGGGGATGTGCCCGCAACCAAGGTACATGCCCTTGACCGGAATCAAACCCGGGACCCCCCAGTCCGCAGGCCGACGCTCTATCCACTGAGCCAAACCAGTTAGGGCTGAGGAGTTTCTTTTAACGGTGTAATTAAAAGGCTGTCTTCATTGATGGCACTAGGGATCAATGTCAAAGCATTTTATAAAGTGGGTTCTGCAGACCATGCCCCTCCCTCCACTCCACCCCCCACACCATCTGCCTTTCTCACAAAGCAGGAGAGTCACAATGCCTGTGAGCTCAGGAAGGTTCTGAGATGTCTTGCAGTAAAGAAGTCTGCTTTATTTTGTTTCAGCCACTGTTACCTAATCCCATGTAATCGCCTAATCCAATTTTGGCAGAACTTATATGAAGAACCACAGTCTGTGGAACACACTTAGTCTCCATGGCAAAATAGTTACTCTGAACCAAGCATAAAACACCCAGGACTCTGGGTCAGGGAGAAGGTATAAATAGCCATTGGCATCGAGGTTCTGCTCCATTTGAGAAGCGGAAGCAACTCCAGAACACAGTTCCCAGGCTGACTGGCTTCTCAGCTCCAACATATGGATTGAACTGGGAAATTGACTAGGACCCTCTGCTCATAACTTTGAAGAGACCCCGTGAAAGAGGCAGTGAGGGACGTTTTTCCCCGTCCTGTGCCATCCTTCCCCAACATGTGCACTGGGGGGTGTGCCAAGTGCCTGGGGGGCACCCTCATTCTGCTTTCCATGATTGCCTTCCTGGCTAACATCCTTTTGTTTTTCCCTGGAGGAAAAGAGATAGACAACATCAATAACCTTTCCCAAGAGGTCTGGTTTTTCGGAGGAATATTAGGAAGTGGGTTCTTGGTGAGTATTAAAATCCCCCTGAAGGAGATTTTCACCCCATTCTTCCAAAATTGGGCACTTATTAACCAGGAAGATACTTAGTTGCTAACAAAAGCCTAAGCATTGCTTGATGAAAAGTCAGTGCCTTAATTGTTCCTTCTCCATTAGGGCCTGACAAGGACCTGTCTGCTGTATTACTAGGTCTTTTAAACTTGGTCTGGCACTTCTCAAGGGCCAATTAAGCTCCAGGAACAAAACTGAAGGTCACAGAATTTCTTAATTCAAACAAGAGAGGGTGCTATGGGGAGGAGGAGGAGGGAGTGGAAATACACTTTATAGCAAATTGATTGACTGAACCACCAAGAGGTGTCAGAGGATTCTTCTTCCACTCATGCATGAAGGCTGTCTTGTTCCTGTTTCCAGTAGAGACTGGGAGCTTCTGCTTTAGAGAGAGATCCTTATCGTGACAATCCAGGACACCTGTTTTTTTTTTTCTTTTCCTAACCCACCATCTAAATGGAGACTGGGGGTGTCAGAGCTTCCAATCTTGGTCCATTGAAACTGCAGTTAAGTCAAATGGCATCAAAATACTCAATAACACTGGTCCACCCCACCAGCCACGCTCTGTCATTCCTGCCATAACCTTCAGCCACCAAGTCCCACAACATGGCTGTGGCTCCTCACACAACCAGGCAGGTGGGGGCCTTGCTTTCACATCCCAGACCCATTCTGAGGTGCTTCTCTTGCTGACAGATGCTCCTTCCTGCTAACTTGTTCTTGGACCTGAAGTACAATGACTGCTGTGGGTGCTGTGGCAACGAGAGGTGTGGGAAGAGATTTGCGGTGAGTTACCAGGGGGGCAGACACCATAATTATTCCCTGGTACACTGTCCCCTCCTGCTGGACATCTCAAGGGTGCAGATGAGTAACCAGCCCCAAGCAAGACTCTGGGGCAGGGATAAAGATGTAATTCTTCCTGTGGATGGAAAGTAACTATAACGATACATTTAAAATGCCACCTCCGATTTCACAAACAAGCAGAGATGTCAGAGCTGGAGGGCTGCAGTGGAGCCATATAAAGAACCAGGCTGGGAAGGCAGAGATGGGGGAGTGGCCCTCTCCTCCAGTCATGAGAGGCCCTGAGACCCTAGACAAGTCATTTCCTTCTCTGGTCCATCTATAAAGAGGGGTTGGATAAGATAACAAATGGTAACCTCCTCTCCCCTTTAGCCCCCTAAATTCCCAATGCACACCACTGCCAGTTCACTATCTCAGTGCCCAGCTCTTCCCACTTCTCCCTGTATTTTGCTTCAGGACATCTTCCTTCATGCAGCCATCCGTATTTTCACAGACAGGTAGAGAGATTAGGCTTCCCTGTTCCTCTCAGGGTGGGAAGAATTCTGGGATATAAGGTCGGGTCCCATTTTCACAGCTGGCCAAGTCACTGTCCTGCTCTCTGCCTCCCTTTGCTTACCTGTACTATGAGGAAGTTGGACTAGATCAGAATTTCCCAATTTAGGACACGCTTTGCTGGTATTCAGATGTGCTATATTTTTCAATAGCATAGAAGGTTACCCCCTTTTCAATTCTCCTTCAATCCTTTGAGGCTATCATGAAAAAGAAAATCTTATTTTGATGGAACGAAGTTCTTACTATTCCTAACCCCTCATGACCTCCTTTTCTAAGAAAAGAACAAGCCCCCAGCTCCAGGATTGCCAGCAAATTAACAAAGAATGATATTGTGCTCTGTTTGCTAAAGATCCTAGCTTTTCATTTAGATGATGATATGAATGAATGAAAGAGAGGGTTGACTTAAAGAAAAGTATTAGGAGATCAATACATTGATGTGGCAAAGATGAAGGTAGAACTGGAATGAAGGCGGGGTGAGGAGTAAGGCCAGCTCCTGCTCCCATCTCCTGAGGTTCAGTTGTCCACCTAAGAGACTTGAGAGCCCAGTGATGAACTATACCTTAACTTCTTCAAGGGAAAGCTCTCTGTTCTGAAATAAAATCATGTCATCATTCTTTCTCACCACATTTGCTCATTTATTGAATCAAACAATACTTACTGAGCACATATGAAGGGCTGAGGCTGGTGCACAGCACATAGCACATAGATTCTCATGGGAGATGAAAGATCATTCAAAGAAAACATTCTCACCTTCGTAACACCATCACGAGTCCCAAGTAAGCATAAATTATTATAATAATGTTTAAATCTCATTTACAAAAAGATGTAAAATAACCACAATTTATGTGATCGATATATATAAAAGCCTAATATGCTAATTCTCCCTCTGACCATTTGACTGTTCCACCAGTCACTATGACGTGCACTGACCACCAGGGAGCAGATGCTCCAACCGGTAGGTTAGCTTGCTGCTGGGGTCCAGCTGATCAGGTCTGGGCAAGACAAGACAGACATGCCCTAGAGTCCTCCTGCAGTCCCTCTGACAGTCCCTCCCTGGCCCTGATCATGCACTAGTGGGGTCCCTTGGCCTGGCCTGTGTCCTCTCCTAATCCACAGGCCAGGCTGAGGGACCCCACTGGTGCACAAATCCGTGCCCTGGGCCTCTGGTATAATTATATTACATGTGTAATATATACAGTAGGTCCTCAGATTACATTGGAGATCTTATCCTACAGCGCAACGTAACTCGATTTTCACTGTAAGTCGGAACCCACCTACATAAGCACCTACGTCACTCACATGGAGCACATACCCAGCAATAATGAAGTGAAACGGTAAAAAAAAATAAAAGAAAGATAAGAATTCCTGACCTTTACTTGTGGTAAATAAATAATAAAAAACATAAAGCACATATGTACACACATCAAAATGATGGAACAATTTTTTTTATAAATAAATGAGAGATGGGGACGTAACCACAAAACGATACACGTCAAGTCCGACGTAATCCGAGGACTGCCTGTAATATGATATTTTTATATTAATAAGATAGGAAGAAATATATAACTCATTTTCCCCTTGAAATGTAATCTTGTACAACGTGGAAGATTTGGGGGAATAAGTTGAAGGTGAGAATTTGGGGGGAGGGGAGAAGCAATTAAGGATATTGAGTGAAAAGAAAAGAAGACTAATTGTTTAAGAGTCCACCGGTTCATTCCTTGGTATTGAATAGAGGTGAAGATTAACCTGTTAAAATAAGGGTGTGTTTTTTTTTTTAATGTTTATTGTTGAGATTATTATAGATGTCCCTCTTTTTTCCCCCATAGCTCCCCTCCATCTGGTTCCCACTCCACCTTAGGCCCTTGCCACCCTATTGTCTGTATCCATAGGTACTGCATACATGCATATAAGATCTTTGTCTAATCTCTTCCCGCACCCTCCCACACCCCCTTCCCTCTGAGAATCATCAGTCTGTTCCATTTCCATGCCCCTGCTTCTATTCCATTCACCCGTTTATTCTGTTCCTCAGATTTTTTATTCATTTGATTTTTAGATTCACTTGATAGTTATGTATTTGTTGTCACTTTGTTGTTCATAATTTTTTATCTTTACCTTTTTCTTCTTCCTCCTCTTCTTAAAGAATACCCTTCAGGATTTTATATAATACTGGTTTGGTGGTGATGAACTTCATTAGCTTTTTCTTTTCTGTGAAGCTCTTTATATGACCTTCAATTCTAAATGATAGCTTTGTTGGGTAGAGTATTCTTGGTTGAAGGTTCTTGCTATTCATCACTTTGAATATTTCTTGCCACTCCCTCTGGCCTGCATAGTTTCTGTTGAGAAATCAGCTGACAGTCATATGGGTACTCCCTTGTAGGTAATTAACTGTTTTTCTCTTGCTGCTTTTAATAATCTCTCTTTGTCATTCGCCCTTGGCATTTTAATTATGATGTGTCTTGGTGTGGTCCTCTTTGGATTCCTTTTGTTTGGGTTTCTCTGAGCTTCCTGGACTTGTAGGTCTATTTCTTTCACCAGGTGGGGGAAGTTTTCTGTCATTATTTCTTCAAATAGGTTTTCAATATCTTGCTCTCTCTCTTCTTCTGGCACCCCTATAATTCGGATGTTGGTACGCTTGAAGTTGTCCCAGAGGCACCTTACACTATATTTTTTTTATTCTTTTTTCTTTTTGCTCTTCTGGTTAGGTGTTTTTTGCTTCCTCATATTTCAAATCATTGACTTGATTCTTGGGATCCTCTAGTCTACTGTTGAATTCCTGTATATTATTCTTTATTTCAGTCAGTGTATGCTTAATTTCTGACTAGTCCTTTTCCATTTTTTTGGCATTCTCACTAAGATCCTTGAAGGTCTCACTAAGTTCCTCGAAGGTTTGTAGAAGATTATTGAGTAACCTTATAACTGTGGTTTTGAACTCTATATCCAGTAGTTTGCTTTCTTCCATTTCTTTCATTTGTGACTTGTTTCTTTGTCTCTGCATTTTGGCTGCTTCCCTGTGTTTGTTTCTATGTATTGGGTAGCTGCTAAGTCTCCTTGAGTTGATAGAGTGGCCTTGTGTAGTAGGTGTCCTATAGGGCCCAGTGGCTCAGCCTCCCCAATCATCTGAGGTGGACACTCTTGGTGCACCCCTTGTGAGCTGTGTTATAGTTGAGCCTTGATTGCCGTTGGTATCACTGGGAGGAATTGACCTCCAGGCCAACTGGCTGTGGGTACCAGCTGCAATTACAGTAGGAAAGCTGCTGTGTAGGAGACACCCTTATGGGGCAGGAATTGCTTCAGTGGGGCTCTGATGCTCACTGAGTCTGCCCCTTGTGTGTGTCACTTATGGATGTGAAGAGTTGTAATCTGGTATGGTCTCACACTGACCACTGGGTACACTGTCTCTTGGATCTCCAAGGAGGTGCAAAGTCAGCCACTCCCTGGGGCCACCCAGCAGGAGCTACAGAGAGATCTGCAGATTCCTCCTCTTTGTATCAGGTTTGGAAGTGCCCAGATGAGGCCCAGCTATGAAGCAAGGCAGGCTGGTGCTGGTGCTGGTGCTGGCCTTGGGCCTTTATTGATAGCTTTGGGGCTCCCTGACCCAGCTGCAGCTTGTTTGACAGGCTTTAGGCTGAGAAAAGACAGGCCATTCATATTCAAAAGCTGCTGTACACAGCTTGGGTGGGGTTGTAAATTGGGTGGGGTGAGGTCTCAGGGAATCTCCAGGGCGGAGTGAACATAAATGTCTGCCAGTCAGCACTGAGGAGGTCCCAGCACAGGAACAATGACCACTGTGAGCACCTCTGTCTGGAAGAAAGCCACCCCCAAGTTCCTGCCCCAATGCCCGATAGTCCAGTTTCTCCCACATGTGTCTGGGTCCCCAGAGCCTTGCCTGGCACTGGAGCTCACAGCAAGCGGGAGCTTGTAAATTCAGTTCAAGGTGCGGGCCTTTTAAGAGGAGCAGCTGGGTCTCTATCAGCCTGTGTCGCTCAGCTCCAATCCACACTGGTTTTTACAGTCTGAAGTTCGTACTGCCTGTAGGGACTTCTTTCCCCAGCCCTGGAACCCTGGGCTGGAGGTCTGGTGTGGCACTGGAACTCCTTGCTCCTCCAGGTGACCTCCAAAGAGGCGATCTCCCTCCCGATTAAAAGAGTGACACACCCAGATGCCGGACCAGCCCGTTCCGTGCCTCCGCACCTCCTACCAGTCTCAATGTGCTTTCTTCTTTATCTCTCTAGTTGTAGTACTTCCACTCAGCCAGCTTTCCCACGGTTCTAGATGATAGTTGTTCTATATTTTAGTTGTAATTTTGATGTGTTTGTGGGAGGCAGCAAGTACAGGTGTTTACCTATGCCACCATCTTGGTTCCTCTCAAAACAAGGGTTTTTTAAATCTTTTGTTTTTAGATTTATATACAACCTTAGTGATATGTGAAATAACATTCAAGTATCATACAGAACTTGTTTTTAATTAGATTTAAGTGCAGTCCAAAAGGAATGCTGAGAAATCATGCTTTTACAAGTCCAGTTGAGTCAAATATGATCTGAAACATTTGCTCTGCCCAATTCTAGTTGTCCATCTGAGCTCCCTAAACTCCCTTGTCCCCATACCGGGTTGGGATCTGCCCTTGGTTTGAGTTGAGGATGACACCTTCAAATGACTGTCCAGCTGTCCACAAGGCCAATGCCCATCAAAGGAACAACCAAGCCAGTCTGTAAACCCAGCCACAGCTGCCCTGGACCAGGGACCACTACCCTCCAAGTGGCCAGAAGAAGCATTAGTTTTTGTTTTGTTTGTTTGTAATTGACTGCCAACTTTTCAAAATAGAGTTCACTTAAGTATATAGACACCTTACTTCTTTTTCAAAAAGTATGGTACTGCAGGGCCTGCATGTTGGCACAGTGGCCTACACTGGGCAAGGCTGAGCCCTTCGTTAGCAGCCCCACCCCACCCCTAGGAGCCATTGCATCATGCCTTGCTCTGGAGCCAGGTTCCCTTTTGTTCTAAGAATCTGGACAAAGCAGCAACCATTCTATAAAGACAGGTATCCACAAACATTTGTCAGGCAAAGAGATGTGGGCTGGAAGCCAGGTCTCCTCAGACTCCCAAACTATCCTATGTAATAAAAGGCCAGAGACTGTAACGGCGTCACAACCATAACAACCGTTAGACCAGAATCACCACGGCCCCTTGTGGGGCTGGACCCACCCACCAGCAAGCAGTTAGGGGTGATCAGGTAGGCAGACAGCCCCTCACAAGGCTGGCCCTGCCCCCCCAGCAAGCAGTTAGGGATGATCAGGTAGGCAGGCCAGTGGTTAGGGATGATTAGGTAGGCAGACAGCCCCTTTCTGGGCTGGCCCCACCCCCAATCAAGCAGTTAGGGGCGATTAGGCAGGCAGGCAGAGTGGTTAGGGCGATCAGGCAGGCAGGCAGAGGGGTTATGGGCAATCAGGCAGGCAGGCAGGTAAGCGGTTAGGAGCCAGTGGTCCTGGATTGTGAGGGGGATGTCCGGATTGGAGAGGGTGCAGGCCAGGCTGAGGGACAGCCCCCTCCATGCACAAATTTCATGCACTGGGCCTCTAGTCTTCCTATAAATACAATCTTTTGTTGACCTTAAAAAAAAATAGATAGCCTATTTCTCCAGCAAAATGGGTTTATTTGGAAACAACAAAAAGTTGCAACTCGAGACATGCAGTTTAATGGTGAACCACGTGCAACTCCCAAGAAACAAAGGAGAGGAACCTCTTTTCTGGAGAAAGGCGGTTGGAAGAGCTCTTGTAAACAGTTCTTACTGGCAGCTCTATGGTCCAAGTAGGGCTTAAAAGCTCCCCCAGCATCCTGACTTCAATTTAAAAGAAGTTTCTCTTTATTATTTTATACTTTCTTTTCAATTACAGCAAATTTAGACACTCTAAGATTCTTAATCAGTAGTTTAATAACTCCTGACTAATAATTAGAACTCAAATAAAGTAAGCAAAAAGATGTTTTCTTATATGCTGTTTTAGTTCTATGAGAGAACCAATACCATCCACAGGGCAACTTGAGAATAAGAGTATCTGGTGTTAGTGGCAGTGTGTCATGGGTGTGCATGTATTTGAATAGTGGAAGTTACAGGACATTAGACTGGAAGGAGGAGACCCAGATTCATAATCTAGCTCAGCCTGTTCTAGACATGCAACACGAGAAAGTCCCAAATTAAGAGCATGGGCTTTGGAAGCAGTGTCCAGGGACTGAGTCCCATCCTATAGCTTCACTATTTGACTTAGAGCAATGATCTTAAGTTCTAGTTGTCTCAGTTTTCTCTGGAAAGTGTACATTATACTACCCACATCACAGGTGTGCTAAGAGGACTAAATGAGATTATACATCTAAGGCTCTGATGGAATAAAGCTAGTTGTATTAGTTAGAAAGTGAGGTGCTTGCAGTAGATGATTATTGAAATCTTTTTTACAAAAATATAATTATAAGAATATTTAACCATTTATGTAGTGGCAATTCTGGCTTTGAAACACTTTTGACCACTTTTAAGATGTTAGAAACCCTCCCTTTATAGAATCTGTTTTTCGTTGAGACACCCACTCTGGCATGAAGGACCACACATCAACAGGTATTTCCAGACCACTCAGAGCTGCTCTGAAAGGCGAGGCACATCATTAGAAGTTCTCAATGGCTGCACTGGGGTGATTTGGCCATTCCTAGAGGGACACCATCTGTCTAACTGAACAGTGATCTGGATGGAGCATGAAGGTGGCTCAAAGACAGAGAAGCTAGATAAGCTCTCTCCAAACTGGAGCAGTATTTCCCCAAGTGTGTTGTTGCAAGAACTTGCCAAAAAAAGTTAAAAGCTCCATGAGATTGGAAAACTCTGTAAATTACCATCTGTACCCCAATATAAGGCAGTAATAATTAACATAAAACCAAATCTCAGTTTCCCATAAAGACGTTTCAAAATAAGCTCTTAACTAAGATTGATATATAAACTTTCAGTGACATATGCCTATTTTAAATTACATTATATAAAATATAAGTTTTCTCCTTCCTCTGAGCATTGGAGCAAAGCTTGTTCCTCTCCCACTCAGCCACGCAAGTTGAACTGACCAAAGCAATGGTTATGGAGAAGCCTAGTTCCCTGCTGGTCGGGCGGGATTTCGTGAGATAGTATTACACACTGCTGAACCAGGCCCCAGACATGCTGCACAGATTTTATGGAAAGAACTCTTCTTATGTCCACAGGGGATTGGATTCAAATGGAAAGCCAGCAGATGCAGTCTACGGACAGAAAGAAATCCATAAGAAAGTGATGTCACAAAACTTCACCAATTGCCACACTAAGATTCGCCATGTTGATGCTCATGCCACTTTGAATGATGGTGTGGTGGTCCAGGTGATGGGATTGCTCTCCAATAACAACCAGGCTTTCAGGAGATTCATGCAGACATTTGTCCTTGCTCCTGAGGGCTCTGTTGCAAATAAGTTCTACATTCACAATGATATCTTCAGATATCAAGATGAGGTCTTTGGTGGCTTTGTCACTGAGCCTCAGGAGGAATCTGAGGAAGAAGTAGAGGAACCTGAAGAAAGACAGCGAACACCAGAAGTGGTACCTGATGATCCTGGAACTTTCTATGATCAGACTGTCAGCAATGACTTGGAAGAACATTTAGAGGAACCTGTTGCTGAACCTGAGCCTGAGCCTGAACCAGAACCGGAGCAAGAACCTGTATCTGAAATCCAAGAGGAGAAGTGTGAGCCAGTATTGGAGGAAACTGCTCCTGAGGATGCTCAGAAGAGTTCTTCTGCAGCACCACATTCATCGCTCAGACAGCGCAGGAAGACTTGAGGACATTTTCCTGGGCATCTGCGACCAGTAAGAACCTTCCACCCAGTGGAGCTGTTCCAGTTACTGGGATACCACCTCATGTTGTTAAAGTACCAGCTTCACAGCCTCGCCCAGAGTCTAAGCCTGAATCTCAGATTCCACTGCAGAGACCTCAGAGGGATCAAAGAGTTCGAGAACAATGGATAAATATTCCTCCCCAGAGGGGACCTAGACCAATTCGTGAGGCTGGTGAGCGAAGCGATGTTGAACCCCGAAGAATCGTGAGACACCCTGACAGTCACCAACTCTTCATTGGTGATTTGCCTCATGAGGTCGACAAGTCAGAGCTTAAAGATTTCTTTCAAAATTATGGGAATGTGGTGGAGCTGCACATTAACAGTGGTGGGAAATTACCCAATTTTGGTTTCATTGTGTTTGATGATTCTGAGCCTGTCCAAAAGGTCCTTAGCAACAGGCCCATCATCATTCAGGGGTGAGGTCCATTTGAATGTGGAAGAGAAGAAGAATCGAGCTGCCCGGGAAGCAGACCGGCGAGATAACTGCCTGCAGGGACCTGAAGGCCCTCGAGGTGGGCTGGGTGGTGGAATGAGAGGCCCTCCCCAGGGAGGCATGGTGCAGAAACCAGGATTTGGAGTGGGAAGGGGAATTGCTCCAAGGCAGTGAATTGCTCTTCACTGATCTTCACGCAGCAGTACAAACCCCATTCCTTCAGAATGGTGATTTCTTCAACCATCCTTTGGTATCTTGCAGTATGACCCTGGTCTCTTATAAACTGCTTAAGTTTGTACAATTAAAATAAAAATAAAATAAAATATAACATAATTTTACTATATTGATTTTTGAAGTATGACTGTTCCCTCCAGACATCTAATTTTTACAACAGACCTTTAGGTAGACTTTATGGTGCCCATTTTATAGATGAGAAAACTAAGACTCTGAGGAAATACATTATGCAGAGTCATCACAGAGAAAAGTAGCAAAGCTGAGATTTGAGCCTGAGTCTGCTGACTTTTAAAATCATGTGCTTTGCAGTACACCTTCATGTCACCAAAATAAAGCAATAGAGGTGATAATTTTCTGACTCTATTTTCAAAATTATTAATGTCTCCACACTACTCTTTTATTACTGTTTAGAATAGAAATTGCACCTCTGGGCCTAATTTTTTTTTTTTTTAATCTGTAAGAGACAGCTGAATGGGCTCCAGGATTCTTTATGCCTTTCATCCTATATAATAAAAGCCTAATATGCTAAGTGTCCAGTCATCCGTTCAACCAATCAAAGAGTAATATGCTAATGATATAGGCCACTCAACTGCTTGCTCTGATGTGCACTGACCACCAGGGGCCAGACGCTCCAACCAGTAGGTTAGTTTGCTGGCGTGGTCCGGCCAATCTGGACTGAGTGAGACTGGCCAGACACACCCTGGAGCCCTCCTGCGGTCCCTCCCTGGCCCCGATCATGCACCATCTCACAATCCGGGACCCTTCAGGGGATGTTGAAGAGCAGGTTTCAGCTGATCCCACAGGCAAGGCCGAGGTACCTCACTGGTGCATGAATTCATGCACCAGGCCTCTAGTATTAACAGGTATATAATTCTATATTGATTTTATAATTATAAAAAGAAAGATGCTAGTAATCTCTGTCATATAAAAACATTTGAAAGAACTAGAATGTTGGGCTTGTTTAACTCAAAGAAAACTTTTAGAGAGGGGAAGGGGAGGAGTTATGTTAAATGCAAAACATGTTTAAGATATAAAAGGTCTGCAGATATTTTAAAGGCTGCTACCACATGGAAGAGAGGTTGGACTTAATGATTTCGATCTCAAGGAGAATTTTTAGACTTCTGATTTTTCTCATAAGCAGAGCCTGTGTGCTACATGACACCAAAATCATTATAGGAGACCCCAGAGGCCCCATCTTTTGGAAAGACTGACATCTGCCTGTAATGTCTTGTAGCTACCCGTGCTCAACAGCAGGCTGGTTAGGTGTGTTGAGAACAATCTGTGGACCAACTTAAGAACCTAACTGTCTCTCTTATTCTCTTTCAGATGTTCTCCTCCATAATATTTGCTGGGATTGGATTCTTGGGTGCTGGGTACTCATTTGTCATCTCACTCATCTCAGTCAGGCGTGGTCCTAAATGTCTCATGGATAATAACGAGTGGGGCTACCCCTTCCATGACGGGTAAGGTACATCCTGCAATGCCCATTTGTCACCACAAGGGGCACAGTAAGATAAATGGCCAAAGGGGAGACACTGCACTTGTCCTATCGTCTTTTTCTTTTAATTGAATTTATTAGGGTGGCAGTGATTAATAAAATCATATAGTTTTCAGGTGTACAATTCTATAATACATCATCTTTATATTGTATTGTGGGCTCAACACCCCAAATCAAGTCTCCTTCCATCACCATATACCCTTTTCTACCTCCATATGCCCCCTTTCCCTCTGGTAATCACCATACTGTTGTTTGTGTCTATGAGGTGTTTTTTATTTTTTAGCTTAATCCCTTCACCTTTTACACCCAGCCCCACAACCACCCTCCTCTTTGACAGCTGTCAGTCTGTTCTCTATCTATGAGTCCATTTCTATTTTGTTTGTTTACCTAGTGTTTTGTAAATTAGATTCCACATATGAATAAAATCATGTGGTACTTGTCTTTCTCTGATTGGCTTATTTCACTTAGATTATGCTCTCCAGGTCCATCCATGCTGTTGCAAAGAGTAAGATTTCCTTCTTTTCTTATGGCCATGTAGTATTCCATTATGTAAATATACCACGGCTTTTTTTATCCACTCATCTACTGATGGGCACTTGGGTTGTTTCCAGATCTTGGCTATTGTAAATAACACTGCTATGAACATAGGGGTGCATATATTCTTTAGAATTAGTGTTTCAGGGTCTTCAGATATATTTACAGAAATGGGATTGCTGGGTCCAAAGGCAGTTCCATTTTAAGTTATTTGAGGAAACTTCATACTGTTTTCCATAGTGGCTGCACCAGTCTGCATTCCCATACAGTGCACAATGGTTCCCTTTTCCTCATATCCTCACCAGCACTTGTTGGTTAATTTATTGATAATAGCCATTCTGACAGGTGTGAAGTGATAGCTCATTGTGATTTTAATTTGCATTTCTCTGATGATTAGTGATGTTGAGCATCTTTTCCTGTCATCTTAATTTGCAAGTCTCAGGCATGTTGCTCTGTGAGGCAGAACTGGAGCATGGACTTAAGTTGCACAAGATCTCACCTCTAACTGCTGCTTTGACAAAGACCAGGAAAAACCATGAAAGAGGGCACCTCAGCTGGCCTGAGGGAAGGAGATTTGCGGAGTCTCCACTGACATTCAAAATTTATTAGCAAACACATGAGACAACTAACAATATTAATAAACAAAGTACTGGCTTCCATTGCAAATCTTATAACAGAAAACAAGAATGATTACTCACTGCCCAGCCTGTGTGGCTCAGAGGTTAAGCATCGATCTATGAACCAAGAGGTCACTGGTTTGATTTTGGGTCAGAGTACATGCCCAGGTTCCAGGCTCTATTCCCAGTAGGGGCATGAAGCAGACATCTGATCAATGATATTTCTCTCTCATCAATATTTCTTTTCTTTTTTTTTTTTGTATTATATTCATAGCATTTTAGTGACTTTTTACCTTTCCATATTCTGTAATATGGTTACAATACTTTATAATTCTTTTTAAATTTTATTTTATTGTTTAAAGTATTACAAATAGTAGTACATATGTCTCCTTTTTTTCCCTATTGACCTTCCCCTGGTCTCCCCTACCCCTGGAACGTGCCCTCACCTGACCCCAATGTCTTGCATCCATTGGTTATGCTTATATGCATGCATACAAGTCCTTCGGTTGATCTCTTCCCCCCAACCCCGCCCCCAACCTTCCCCTACCTTCCCGCTGTAGTTTGACAGTCTGTTCAATGCTTCTCTGCCTCTGTATCTATTTTTGTTCATCAGTTTATAATGTTCTTGATTATTCATAAATGAGTGAGATCATGTGGTATTTTTCTTTCACTAACTGGCTTATTTCACTTAGCATAATGTTCTCCAGTTCCATCCATGCTGTTGCAAATGGTAAGAATTCTTTCTTTTTTTATTACAGGGTAGTATTCCATTGTGTACCACAGTTTTCTAATCCACTCATCTGCTGATGGGCATTTAGGCTATTTCCAAATCTGGGCTATTGTAAATTGTGCTGCTATGAACATAGGGGTGCATATATCCTTTCTGGCTGGTGTTTCTGTTTCCTTGGGATATATTCCTATTAGGTGGTATTACTGGGTTAAATGGCAGTTCCATTTTAAAATTTTTTGAGCAAACGCCATACTGTTTTCCACAGTGGCTGCACCAGTCTGCATTCACACCAGCAGTGAAGGAGGGTTCCTTTTTCTCCGCATCCTCTCCAGCACTTACCATTTGTTGATTTGTTGATGATAGCCATTCTGACAGGTGTGAGGTGGTACCTCATTGTTGTTTTGATTTGCATCTCTCAGATAATTAGTGACTTTGAGCATCTTTTCATGTGTCTCTTGGCTTTCTGAATATCCTTACAAAATTGTCTATTTGGGTCCTTTGACCATTTTTTGATTGGTTGTTTATCTTCCTTTTGTTGAGTTGTATGAGTTCCCTGTAAATGTTGGAGATTAAACCCTTATCAGAGATAACATTGGCAAATATGTTCTCCCATGCAGTGGGCTTTCCTTTTGTTTTGTTGATGGTTTCTTTTGCTGTGCAAAAGCTTTTTATTTTGATGTAGTCCCATTTGTTTATTTTCTCCTTAGTTTCCATTGCCCTAGGAGCTTTATCGGTAAAGATATTGCTACGACAAATGTCTGCTATTTTGCTGCATATGGCTTCTTCTAAGATTTTTATGGTTTCCTGTCTTATGTTTAAGTCCTTTATCCATTTTGAGTTTATTTTTCTGTATGGTGTAAGTTGGTGGTCTAGTTTCATATTTTTTTTGCAAGTATCTGTCCAGTTTTTCCAACACCATTTATTGAAGTGACTGTCTTGACTCCACTGTATGCTCTTGCCTCCTTTGTCAAATATTAATTGAGCATAATTGCTTGTATTGATTTCTGGGTTCTCTGTTCTGTTCCATTGGTCTATATGTCTGTTCTTGTGCCAGTACCAGGCAGTTTTGAGAACAATGGCTTTGTAGTATAGCTTGATATCTGGTATTGTGATCCCTCCAATATTGCTCTTCTTTTCAAGATTGCTGCAGCTATTCTGTGTCTTTTTTTATTCCAGATGAATTTTTGGAGAATTTGTTCTAGGTCTTTGAAGTATGCCATTGGTATTTTAATGGGGATTGCATTGAATCTATAGATTGCTTTGGGAAATATGGACATTTTAATGATATTGATTCTACAAATCCATAAACATGGTATATTCTTCCATTTGTTCATGTCTTCCTCTATCTCTTTTTTCAGCATCCTGAAATTTTCTGAGTACAGGTCCTTTATCTCCTTGGTTAAGTTTATTCCTAGGTATCTTAATTTTTTTTTGCAATGATAAATGGGATTGTTTTTAAATTTCTCTTTCTGTGAGTTCATTATTGGTATATAGACAAGCTATAGACTTCTGGGTGTTAATTTTGTATCCTGCTACATTGCCGAATTCATTTATCAAGCCAAGCAGTTTTTTGATGGAGTCTTTGGGGTTTTCTTTGTACAATATCATGTCATCTGTGAATAAGGACAGTTTTACTTCTTTTCCAATTTGGATGCCTTGTATTTCTTCTTCTTGTCTGATTGCTATGGCCAGCACTTCCAGTATTTTGTCAAATAGTAGTGGTGAAAGTGGGCATGCCTGTCTTGTCCTTGTTATTAGGGGAAATAGTTTCAATTTTTACCCATTGAGTATGATGTTGGCTGTGGGTTTGTCATATATGGCTTTTATTATGTTGAGGTATGATCCTTCTTTCCCACCTTGCTGAGAGTTTTTATCAAGAAAGGGTGTTGGATTTTGTCAAATGCTTTTTCTGCATCAATAGATATGATTATATGGTTTTTATCTCTCAGTTTGTTTATGTGGTATATCACATTTATTGATTTGCGGATATTGTACCATCTTGCATCCCCGGAATAAGTTCCACTTGGTCATGGTGTATGATCTTTCTAATGTAATGCTGGATTCGATTTGTTAGAATTTTGTTGAGGAGTCTGGCATCTATGTTCATGAGGGATATTGGCCTGTAATTCTCTTTCTTTGTATTGTCTTTATCTGGTTTTGGGATTAGGGTAATGCTGGCTTCGTAGAAAGAGCTTGGAAGTGTGTCTTCCTCTGGAGTTTTTTGGAATAGTCTGAGGAAGATAGGTTTTATTTCTCCTTTGAATGTTAGATAACACTTCCCTGTGAAGCTGTCTGGTCCCAGGCTTTTGTTTGTTGGACGTTTTTTGATTACTGCTTCAATTTCCTCCATAGTTATCAGCTTATTCAGATTTTTTTATTCCTCCTGGTTGAGTTTTGGAAGGTAGTATTTTTCTAGGAATATGTCCATTTCTTCAAGGTTGACCAGTTTGTTGGAGTAGAGTTGCTCATAGTATTTTTTACGATTCTTCAAATTTCTGTGGGGTCTGTTGTTATTTCACGCTCATCAGTATTTCTGTCTCTTTACCTTTTCCCTTTCTCTCTCTCTCTAAAAATCAATAAAATATACTTTAGCCCTAGCCAGCTTGGCTCAGTGGATAGAGCATTGGCCTGCAGACTAAGGGGTCCCGGGTTTGATTTCAGTCAGGGGCATGTACCTTGGTTGCAGGCACATCTCCAGTAGGGGGTGTGCATGAGGCAGCTGATCAATGTTTCTCTCTCATCTACATTTCTAACTCTCTATCCCTCTCCCTTCCTCTCTGTAAAAAATCAATAAAAAATATATTTTTTTAAAAAACATATTTTAAAAGAAAAAAACAAGAATACTCACTAACTGGGCTCAAAGTTTCACTAATACTCCAAATGGTCTATAACTAAACAGATTTTTAAGGTGCAAATTTAGAGCTAATGACATTGATAACATTGTAGATTCTTCATGAGAGTCAATGTTAATAGAAATCTTTAAAATAACACTTCGTATTTCTATGGTGATTTGTGGTTTATAAAAAAAAAAAAAACTTTTTTTAAACACATTTATGATTTAATATCCATAACAACTCCAAAAGGTAATTTACTTCCAACCAAGACAGGCTTAAGAAATTTGACTTGCTCAAAGTCAGACTGCCAACTGGGGCCAGAGGCACAATTCAAATTCACATCTTCTGACTTCCAGGCTAAGTCTCCTCATATTACACATTATCTTGCCTCCACACTGCAATGTTCAATATGGTAGCCAGTAGCCACATGTAGCTATTTAAATTTAAATTCATGTAAATGAAATAGAATTAAAAACTCCTCAGTCACATTAGTCATCTTCCAAGCACTCAGTGGCCACACATGGCTGGTAGTGACTGTTTTGAATATCACAGACACAAGGCAGTTCCACCGTCACAGCCAGCCTACCAGACAGTGCTGTGTGGACTCGAACCTCCACGAGGGCTGGGACCATTTCTGCCCTGTTCACCACTGCAGCCCCTCCGCCCAGCACAGTGACTGACGCAACCCGGAGGGTCAGGAAAGATGGTTGTTAGGTCCTCCTACACATGGAGGATGGGTTCATTACTAGAAAAAATATAAGGCACTGGTTTATTAACTCAAACCCCTTTATTAATTTACAGTGAAAAGTTAAGAACCCAGAGCAGGCTTCAGGCAGGGGAGATGGCGGTACTGGTTCTGTTATGACCTGAGATTGAGTGTGTTCACAAGTTTCACATGAAATATCCCCACCCTTCTCTATAGCTAAACAGGAATATGTGGCCTCTAATATCCTCATACCACACACAGGCAGGGATCCCCAAATTTACAGAGGACTGCTGGGGCCCTTGGCCATTCAGTTGTCTTGCCTGAGCATAGCATTCAGACTTCAGAAGGCTGAGCCATCTCCTGAGGTTCTTCCCCTGATGGCTCCCTCTCTCCCACATGGGGGTGTGGCTGAGAACGACAGATTGTCTTCTTCCAAGGACCCTTTTCTTGATGTTTCTAACAACAGCATCAGCGCAGCACTAAAAGGTTTTTCTATTTATTGTGTTAGGTGAATAATACTATCCTTGATAAAACTTAAAATGATTTAGAGGAAATCTATGTCTAAAACAAAGAGGGAAAAAGGAAACACAACAGACTCAAAGTCTCACTCCCAGGCAGTACATTGGTCTCAGATGTCACACATTAAGGGCCAAACACATCCCCTGGCACACTCACGCCCTGCTTGTGAAGCGATGGTCCCATACCCAGTTCTCATGAAACCACTTTAGAGAGTGGAAAAGTCCTTTTTTAAAAGTTTTGCTACAGGTAACTATGCTTTTATTGATTTTGTGATTTAACTCAATCTTCTCAGGCACTCACGTGAAGATATCAAGATTTATAATGATATGAATAAATCTTGATTAACATACCATTAGAGACATATGTATGTATTTTAGCCATCATATTTCAAATAGCCCCAGGAGATATACTTTCTTAAATAGAGGGATTTGTGTAATGGTTAAGAGCATTGGCTTTGAAGTCAGACAGACCTCAGATCAAATCCAGGCACTTCCATTTCTAGCCTCAACTTTTTAATCTGCGGTGGGTGTATGTTCATTCATTCAGTGACTATTTCCTGAAGGCGACTCTATGGCAGGTCTTGTTCAAGGAGAGCAGCACTGGGAAGGCGATGTAAAGCAGCTGGCCCAGGGCCCGGAACACAGGCAGGGCACAGTAGGTGCAAGCTGCTGTTACTTACGGAAACTCCCTGTGCTGGAACTGGGGACAGACACAGGGGACATGGCCTCTGTCCTTGTGAGTGTACAATCCGAAAAGAAGACAGACAAATGCCCAGACGATGACACAGAATGCTGGGAAGCACAGAAGGGGACCAAAGCCAGGCATAGTGGCCAGTGGGGCAGTGGGGCTCCCCTGCCCTTCCTTCAGCTGCAAGACGTGAGTTGCATGAACTCCATGCGGCTCCATTCCGATGTTGATGGATTACTGCTGCTCCATGGGAATGCCCTTCCCAAGAGCAGGATGCTGTAAAACTCCAGCTCAGTAAACTGGGTGTACACTGCCTCAGCTCCTCTTGCTTCACAGAGTGTGGAAACATGATTAGCCCCCAGGTCCAAGGAATATGAGGTTGGAGAGTTGGGCACAGTAATCATTGCTGGCATCTCTGAGAGTCTCAGAACCTGGGAGTTTGGGGGATAGGAGAAGGGCCTGGACCGGCATGTGTGGTGGTTTGTGAGTGGGACTGAAAGGACTTCTCCAGGCACCAAACTCAATCCATGCTTCCAAGTTCCCCGGGGAGCTGATCTCACCACCAGGAGGTGCTAAAGCCATAGTTACCTGTAGAAAAACTTTTAAAAAAGGACTTTTTCCACTCTCTAAAGTGAGTGCATGAGAGCTGGGTATGGGACCATCGCTTCACAAGCAGGGCGTGTGTGTGCCCACTGCACACACCTTCAGAAGAGGGAAGAACTCAGGACTGCCAATCACTTTATCTCAGGGTCTTCTCTTTACCAAATGTGCCTGGAAAATATTGTCTCCCTGTAACTTCCTATCATCAAGTTTTAAAAAAGGGATAAGAGGGATAGGACTACATGGAGAAATGCAGAACAGAAAGACGAGTGTTTAAAAATTAATAAGTACTAAAAAGATGTCTTACACAACAATACGTACAGTGTAGTATCTCAGTGACTTCTCACAACTGAGAGGTTGGTTTTAGCCTCTTTTTAGAGGAAGAAACTGGTACTACCGCTGGGAAAGGGATAAGTAACTTGTATGAGCAATACACGCTAGTAAGAGGAATGCTTGTATTCAAACCCAAGTCCATCGAAATCCAAAATACCAGACTCTTTCCTTTAGACCAGATAGCTCAGATTAAGTGAAATAATAATACTAGCATTTATTGAGACATACCATGTGCCAGACACTGTCCTAAGCACTCTACTAGTATTAACTCATTTAATCACAATAATTCTATGATTTCATAGACAATGTTGTTCCCATTTTACAGATAAGTCGCACAGCTAGTGAGCAGCTAGAACATGTGCTTTTATGGAAAGGTCCATCGATGCTATGAAGAATGTTTTATCTTTAAGGCAAGAGCAAATGCCCTTTCCTTTGTTCTTTCGACTGTTAAAAGCCAAGATATCTTCTGTCATTGCAAATATTTTTAAATTTTTACACAGAATGTATTAAATAAGTGTGTACTGATTACAAAAAGATTCATCATGTCAAAAAGGTCTAAAAACAATAAGGTGGGTGTTGACTTAGTAGCCACATGCAGATGGTTTCCCATTGAGGCCTTGGGAGACTAGGGGAGGCATAAAGGAAGAGGGGCAGACCAATCTGTGGCTCTGAGAATGTGAGAGGAAAGATAATGACCCAAAGGACTGACCGTTTGCTGTGTTTGGCATTGAAGACAGTGTGCTTCACTTTCCTCCTTCACGGCAGTTTGCCTGTTGTCGCGCAGTTGACCCTATACACAGAGTTTGTAAATGTATTGGAGTTCTCCTATTTCAATGTTTTTATAAAATATGCTAGAGGCCCGGTGCACGAATTCATGCACCAGTGAGGTCCCTGGACCTGTCCTGAGGGATCGGGCTGAAACTGGCTCTCCAAGATCCCCCAAGGGGTCCTGGATTGCGAGAGGGTGCAGGCCAGGCTGAGGGACCTCACCGGTGCACGCCTGGGGCCCAGGAGGGACACAGGAGGTTGGGCAGCCAGGGAGGGACCACGGGAGGGCTCCAGGGCTTGTCCGGCCTGTCTCACTCAGTCCCGATTGGCCATACTCCAGCAGCAAGCTAACCTACCAGTCGGAGCATCTGCCCCTGGTGGTCAGTGCACATCATAGTGACTGGTTGACCAGTTGACTGTCTGCCCCCTGGTGGTCAGTGCACATAATAGCAAGTGGTTAAGCAGCCTTAGCATATCTCTATCTATCTATCTATCTATCTATCTATCTATCTATCTATCTATCTATATAACACCTTAATATGCAAATAGACCGAACAGCAGAACAGCTGAACAACCAGTCACTATGACATGCGCTGACTACCATGGGGCGCACGTGGAATATGGTGGGCATTGGCAGAAGGTGCAGAGTGCAGAACATGGTGGGCATTGGCTGTGGCAAGATGGTGGAGCAGGTAAGCCAGGGCACCAGACCAAGGTGGGGCACCAGTCGCTGTCATCGGGGCAAGACTCTGGTGGTTATTGAAAATTTTTTGCTCCCGCACACCACAGTCCCGCTAGGCACTCGCACTTGCTGCTGGCGCTGGCCCTACTCACACCTGCAACCAGAGCCACTGCTTGCATCCGCTGCTGGCACCTGGTGCCCGTCCTGATCTCTTGGCGCCATCAGCGGGTGCAAGTGGTAGCTGCCTGCCCCGATTGCCCATGTGGGTTTCTCCACCTCCCCCTGCTCCTGAAGGGCAATTGGGGCAGCAGCCACCACTCGCACCCGCTGCTGGTTCTGGCCCCAATCACTCCATGCCATCAGTGGTTGTAAGCAGGGCCAGCATCATCAGCACCAGCACATGGGAGCAGAGGTGGGAGCGGGGCTGCTGGCAGACAAGGGGCCAGGGGCCAGGTGGGAGGGGCTCAGCGGGGTTGTGGAGGATGGGCCAAGACCCACCCCTGTACCCACCACAGCCTCACAGCCCACAGTTCCTTTAAGGTACACGAATTTGTGCACTGGGCCCCTAGTCTATAATAATAAAAGCATAATATGCTAATTAGACTAGACAGCCGAACAGCCTTCTGGACATCATTCCGGATGAAGCCATGGTGGCAGATTGCCCCAGAGTGGTTAGGGGCAATCAGGCAGGTAGGCAAACAGTTAGGGGCAACCAGGCAGGCAGGTGAGCAGTTAGAGGCATCAAGCAGGCAGGCAGAGTGGTTTGGGGCAATCAGGCAGGCAGGCAAAGGTGGTAAGGGGTGATCAGGCAGGCAAGCAGTTAGGGGCATCAGGCAGGCAGGCGAGTGGTTGGGGGATCAGGCAGGAAGGCAAGTGGTTAGGGGTGATCAGGCAGGCAGGCAAGTGGTTTGGGGCAATCAGGCAGGCAGGCAGAGGTGGCAAGGGGCAATCAGGCAGGCAGGCAAGCAGTTAGGGGCATCAGGCAGGCAGAGTGGTTAGGGGAGATCAGGCAGGCAGGCGAGTAGTTAGGGGTGATCAGGCAGGCAGGCGAGTGGTTAGGGGTGATGAGGAAGGCAGGCAGAGTAGTTAGGGGTGATCAGGCAGGCAGGCAGGAGAGCGGTTAGAAGCCAGTGGTCCCAGATTGTGATAGGGATGTCCGGCTGCCTGTTTAGGCCCGATCCCACATGAATTTTGTGCACTGGTTGTCTAGTTATTAGCATATTATGCTTTGATTGGTTGAACAGTCGACCAGACACTCCAGCATATTAGGCTTTTATTATCCTAATATATAAAAAGCCAGGGGCCATCACAACCTAAATGACCAAGTGGACGACCAAACAGGAGGCTGCGTGGGGCAACCAGGCCATGGGGGGGGGGGGGGGAGTGAGGGATGACCAAACAACTGGGACCTGGGCCCCAGCCAGGGCACAGTGGCAGAAGGGAGCTCTGGGCCCCGGCCAGGGCAGGGTGGAACTCTGGGTCTCCTGTGATCGGGGGCATGGCCAGCCTTCAAAACCAGGGCTCAGAGCTCCCTGTGGCCACTGCACCCCAGCCGGGGTCCAGTGGTAGAAGGGAGCTCTGGGCCCTGGCCGGAGCATGGCGGAACTCTGGGTGTCCCGTAATCAGGGGCGTGACCGGCCTTCAAACCCGGGGCCCAGAGCTCCCTGTTGCCGCCGTGCCCCAGCAGAGGCTCAGAGCTCCCTTCCACCACCACACCCCAGCAGGGGGTAGTAGTTAGGGGTGACCAGGCGAGTTGGGGGGGGGCAGTGAGGGGCGACCAGGCCAGCAGGGGAGCAGTGAAGGGCAATCAGGCTGGCAGGCAGGTAAGCAGTTAAGAGCCAGCAGTCCAGAATTGTGAGAGGGATGTCCCGGATTGAAGAGGGTGCAGGCTGGGCTGAGGAGAACCCCCCACCCCCATGCACAAATTTTGTGCACCGGGCCTCTAGTATAGGATATTAAGGCAGCAGATTACTTAGTGCTTCTAGTTAATTAAATCTTTTTATAAGTGGAATTCCCACATGTTGTCAAAAATACAGGCAGTCCTCAGGTTACATCAGAGATCCATTCCTATGACGTGACATAACTTGATTTTTCCCATAAGTTGGAACCCACCTACAGAAGCACCTATGTCACTCACATGGAGCACATACACAGCAGTAATAAAGTGAAACAGTAAAAAAATTTTAAAAGAAAGATAACAATTCCTGACCTTTACTAGTGGTAAATAAATAATAAAAAACATAAAGCACATATGTACATACGTTGAAATGACGGAACTTTTTTTAAAAATATATTTTATTGATTTTTTTACAGAGAGGAAGGGAGAAGGATAGAGAGTTAGAAATATTGATGGGAGAGAAACATGGAAACTTTTTTTTTATAAATACTGTAAATGGGAGATGGTGATGTAACCACGAAACGACGTAAGTTGAGTCCAAAGTAACCCGAGGACTGCCTGTATACTTGAGTCAAATTCACAATTTGGTTAGAATTAGGCCTTTAAAAAAGACAAGCTCTCCCCTTTAACTATGTGACATGATTATACAGGGCTTCAGACGGCCACTTAGACGTGGCAGAATTGTGTCAAATGTCCAAGTGGTCACAAATCACAGTAGGTGGGACCAAGCCCAGGTGGTGACATTCTGTTCCTGGAGTGTCTTCATTTTCCTGGCTCCCCGATAGATACTGAATTTACCCATCCTCTCCGTCAGCTCACAAAAGTCACTCTGTCACTTAGCTCTGTGACCTATGGGAACTCACTTAACCTCTCTGTGCCTCAATGTCTTTATTTGTGAAATAGAATAAAAGAAGCATAAGGCTTCTATAAGAAATAAAATAGTTAAAATGTAAAATATTTGGAACAGAGTTTAACACATAATATATAGTATATATTATACAGAAATGTTAGATATTATTAAAAATATGGGTATTATGTGATATATTTCTTATTGAGATTATGCTTTGGACAAAAAGTATTTCAAAAGAAAAATTACTATTGTGACTTTCTAGTCTAGGTATTGCCTACATTTTACAGCTGTTTCCTTTCTTTCCCATGCCCCTGACAGGGATTACCTCAATGACAAAGCCTTATGGAGCAAGTGCCAGGAGCCCGAAAACGTGGTGTCCTGGAATCTGACCCTCTTCTCCATCCTGCTCATCATAGCAGTGTTCCAGATGCTTCTCTGCACCATCCAGGTCGTTAACGGCCTCCTGGGGACCCTATGTGGAGACTGCTGCAGGGTAAGTTGAGGTCTTTGTCCATACTCCTCAGGATGGGAAGCCAAGGCTGGCCTCCAGCACTAGTGGAATGACACGGTGGAGAGAGTTGCAGCTACAGAAAGCCACAGCCAGGCTGGACAGTCTGGCAGCCCCTCTGTCAACCCAGGGAACAGTGACATTGCGTTGCTGGAACCCAGAAACTCTGTTCTCTGTGCATGTTAACATACCCAGGCTCAAGTTGACCCAAATTTTTAGCTTCACACTCAGTTAACCATAGTCCTGGAGGCAAAGGACTGGGTATGCATAGAGAAATGTGCGGTGATGTCATGTGAAAGTCCCCGGGAAGTGGGCATGTGTCGCCGTAGCGCATCATAGTCTGGCCTGAAATGTTCTCCCCATTGCTTAACTAGAGCTACAGAGAGGGTTAAAGTTGCCATGTAATATATGGTATATGCTCCAAGGAAAGAACAGAACACACCAATGCAAAATCTGTATTTTTATAATCCAGATGAGAGACATAGTTATGCAGGAGAAAGCATTGAGAATTGAGTATGAGTAACCAGTAAGCGGCGGGAGTAATCTGTAGAATAGGGGTGATGGGGAGGGAAAAAAAGAAAGGGAAAGCAAGCAAAATAACAACAACAATAATATAATTAACTTTTTCTGTCTTATAGGGATATAGAAGAGTTTAAACCCCTGTGATGACCTTCATTACTCTATGACATGTGGAAAGACACATTAAACTTAATCTTCTCTCTTTGGGGTTGTCAGTTTCCATCTGCTTTCACACTGTCCAAGCTTAGGGCAGACACAGTTATTCCTTCTCCTTTCCAACCAGCTTAGCTAGCCTTGGAGCTTTATGTTAGTTTCAAATAGAAACAGGTTGCCCACTTAAGTTGTATTTATAAATCTTTCAAATTGACTTCCTTTTGGAATTGATGAGCAGATTAAAAGTAAGTTTACAAAGTTTTTCTACCGAAGTGAAAAATGTATAAAATCACATGTACCGCCATTGTTTCTTTCTACATATGGTGTTTACATTTTTGGAAGTTTAAAATTATTCAAAGGAAGGAAGCACATTAAAAATGAGAAACTAAGAGCAATTTTTATGTTCCAGGTTTATGGGGGAAAAGAGTGACTGGTGTATCATAAATAATTTTATTTGGTTTCTTTTGGCTTACTTATAACTAGTCTTTTGTGCCTGTCATTATTAGTAAGCATTTCTTTGTGGATATTAAATTAAAATCCTAATTCAGTGGTAATATAATAAAGATGGTGAAGGAGGGGCAGAAGGTTGAATGAATTATACCTCTTTTCATGTTTCTACAAATGCTTCCTTTGATCAAACAAAAAATATGTTTTAACGTTAATTTTGGTAATAACTTGTCAGCCAATAGCCCAGGGTTAAGATAATAGATATTATTAATTCTATGTGTTATATTATGACACTAAAACTTTAGTTTTATGTGTCAGGCACTAATATAGAGTTAAATCCATTGTGTTGATTTAAGTTCAAACCTCAACTCCATCATATACTGCATAGAATCCTGTGAAAGTTACTTTCTAAGTCTCAGTTTTCCCATCTGTAAAAGAACGGTTAAGAAATGTTGAAGTCTCAAGGATGAAACCAGGAGGCCTGTGGGATTGTCCACAGTGAGGACCTCAGAGGGAGTTACAAGCCAGCAAGTCTCACCTCTGCACCTGCCAAGCTCATAGGCACACTGACAACGAGGCTTCTCCTAGCCATTAACAGTAATTACCAATCACCCCTGAGTGCTGGCCACTGGGGGATCACCACTGAAGACTCAAGGAGTTACACGTCTTTTGATTTTGCCCTCACTGTAATGAGATCTCTGAGATCAGAGATCAAATCTGGCACTCAACAGGAAGAAGGAGGAAAGGCAGGCAGTTACACATTACTGTCTCCTTGAGGGACCTGTACACACACACACACACACAAAGTTTCAAATCGTGTTAGACTTCTTGTTCTCAAATGTGGCTGATCATCAGAATCACCCAGGTCCAGAAATGTCCTAAAATTGATTCCTGAGCCCCAGCATAGACCTACTGCATTTGAAATCTCAGGCATGAGGCATGGATGTCTATCTTTTGGGTTACTTACTTTTTAAAGCTGCTGAGTTTTAAAAACTGAAAACTAGCCACTGTGAGCAACCATTGACTAGACCACAGACTAGCAGGCACCAAGGATGAAAAGGAGTCAGACCCCACTGGGAGCTCACATTCTACAGATTAATGTTAATACAGCGCAGTATATGCCAAATCCTAAAGGGTCACAGAGGTAACTATGTGCCAGAAGTTCAGAGACAGCAGACCATTGGGACTGACTCATCAACCTAAGTTCTTTGATGAGGAAATAAGAATGTGAGTGAGGCATCACTTCCTTATTTAGGGCTTTTCATTGAAACAGATTTTAGAAACGAAGGTTTGTATTCATCATTAAATCCAGTCTCATTATTTTATAAGTCAAGAAGTATCACACGACTTTGATAAATTTTTACACAAAAAGCCATTTTTCAAATGCAATTCTATAAAATTGGGAAAAATAGCTTGCCATGGATAAGAGGACTTGGAAGGAAGAGACAGGAAACAAAGGGTAAGGTTGAGTGCGCTCTTCCTTTGTAGATCCTCACACACACACACACACACACACACACACACACACACCAAGGTTGGTAATAAAACTGTTCAGAAATTTTCCTTATGTTAGTTCCTAACTTGGTATTGCTTTCTTCAGTACGTGATTGGTGTCTCTACATTTTGGAGTACAAAAGCACAGAGGAAAGAACAGTATCTCATCCGAGGCTACACCCCAGTGCCTAACAAGGAACCTAGCACATAGTAGCCAATCCATAGATGTGCTGTGTCAGTGGAGGTGACCAGAGCCCACGCCATTTCTCCTGCACCTTCAGGCTGAATAAGGTAGTGTTCCTGGCCCTGAAATAAGCTGTAAGAAGATTTCCATACTGAGCCAAAAAAGTAGAAAGTGGGCATCTAAGCTACAAATTGAATGAGGAGCTGACATGAGCTTATAGATCCATGACAGGCCCATGAGTATAGAAGTTTAAACTGTGTTTCCTACAACTGCATGTGGTTCCTAACTCTGAGCACATGGCACTGGGCCGTTCGTGGAACTCTCCCTCTGCCTCAGTCCTACTGAGTCCATGAGCACAAGGCCAAAGGCCCACCTGGTAGGTGTCTGCCTAAGAATGGGACAGCTCTGCACAGCTCTGCTCTTAACAGCTCAAGGAAGACACTAGGACTCTGGAGATCTCCAGAGGGTGACCAAAAACCCCAAACAAACCTGAACACCAATGGTTAGGTGGACCATCCCAACAAAATGAGATCATCCCAATTATGACACCTTACTTTTTTAATGGCCTACTAGTAGCTTCAAGGCTGTGACAATTGTGGAGGATCAGCTGTGCAGGGGCCCACCTTATGGAGCAGGATTTATTTTAATGGGGCTCTTGTGCCTGCTGAGTCTGCCCCTTGAGTGTGTTGCTTGGGGTGGTGCTTTGACAGGGTCTGAAGCTGTCCACTGGGTGCACTGGCTTTGGGGCCTTTCAGGAGGTGGAGGCCAAGGTCAGCTGCTGCCTGTTTTCTTCTTGGGGCCACCTGGTATGAGCTACAAAGTGATCTTCAGATGACTATGCCTGGTGCTGGGCTTGGAGGTGCCCAGGAGAGGCCAAGCCATGAAGCAAGGCCAGCTGCTTCTAGTGCCAGGGACATGCTGAGGCTAGATACTGCTTGTTTAAGAAACTAAGAAAGTCTGAAGCATGAGTCAAGACAGGCCATTTGTAGGGAAACAGCATGGGTGGGCCCACAAGCTCATGGGGTGGAGTCTCAGAGAATCACCAGGGTGAGGCTATCAGTGAGCCAGGTTGATGGAGACTCAGATATGGCACCTGCCTGCTAGCTCTGCCATCACTTCTGTCAGAGAGAAAGCTGCCTCTCCAGCTCTAGCCCCAATGCTAGAAAAATCAGTTCCTCTCTGTATGCCCCTGGTGCCTCTCAAGCTGCTGTCTAGTGCTGAAGCTCAGAGGGAGTGAGTCCAAGTAAATTCCTTTGAGGGCCCTATAAGAGGAACTGGCTGGGACTCCAGCAGCCTCCATCTCACTCAGGCTCAATCCCCAATGGTTTTTACAGCTAGAAGTTATGGGGAACTTCTCTTTCTGGCACTGGATCTCTGGTCTGGGTGACCTGGTATGGGGATGGGACCCTTCACTCTAAGCAGCCAAGATATTCCTCCCAATTTTTAGAGGTGGGACCAGTCCGCTTTGTGTCTCTGCCCCTCCTACCAGTCTTGATACATCCTTAGTTGTAGGACCTCTGTTCAGCTAGATTTTAGGTGTTTCTGAATGATGACTCTTCTGTAGTTTTGATGTGGCTGTGAGAGGATGGGAGTATTGCATTTACCTATGCTGCCATCTTGACCAACCCCCTAATGTTTTTTTTAAAGATTAAGTTTTATTACAAACATGCAGTTTAAAAAAATATCTAGTCAAATTTGATTTGTATAAACTCTAATATTTTTTTTGTTTTCTCCTCAGTTTATACTTTTCACAAAATATTAGAGAAGATATGTAGAATATGTAAATATTCAAAATTTGAATGAAAAATATATTTTCTATTCTAATAATAATATACAATGAAAGTGAATTCTGTTTTTCCCCAGTTTTATTTAGATATTGACATATAACATTAGAGTGTACAATGTAGTGATTTTATATATGCATATATGGCAAAATGATTGCCACATCAAGTTAGTTAACACATGCATCATTCAAATAGTTGCAATTTTCTTTTTGTGGTGAGAAATTTGGTCTAACTCTTAAATCTTTCTAAGTATAATAGGTATAAAATATCTTACTGTTATAATTTGTACTTCTTTTTTAAAACTTTTTATTGTTTAAAGTATTACATATATATCCTTTTTCCCCATTGACCTCTCCCTGGCCATTCCCACACCCCAGTACATGCCCTCACCCTGCTACTGTCGGTGTCCATGGGTTATGCTTATATACATGCAGACAAGTCCTTGGGTTTTTCTCTCTACCCCACCCCACCCACTTTCCCTCTGAGGTTGGGCAGTCTGTTCAATGCTTCTATGTCTCTGGATCTATATTTTTTCATCTGCTTATGTTCTTCATTATATTCCACAAATGAGTGAGATGATCATGTGATATTTATCTTTCTCCAACTGGCTTATTTCACTTAGCATAATGCTCTCCAGGTCCATCCATGCTGTTGCAAATGGTAAGAATTCCTTCTTTTTTCCAGCAGCATAGTGTTCAGTTGCATAGATGTACCATAGTGTTTTAATTCACTCATCAGCTGATGGGCGTAATACCGTGTTTCCCAAAAAATAAGACAGTGTCTTATATTAATTTTTGCCCCCAAAGACACGCTAGGTCTTATTTTCAGGGGATGTCTTATTTTTCCATGAAGAAGAATACGGTACACATTTATTGTTAAATGAAAATAAAGGAAATTTATTACCTGTATACGGTATGGTAGTACGGTAATTGTCAACACAAACCAGACAAACTGTGAATCCTACAGTATCAAGAATTTACTCATTTATTCAATGACAATCATGTCATCATCTTCTGGAACATCATCATAACAATCCAATTCCTGAATTTCCTGGTGAATTTCTTGTGACTCCATTTCTTTCAGAATCAGTGGACCAAATCTCTCATGTTTAGCAATAGCACTGTCTTTAAATGAGTACTTCTTGTCAAGGTAGCCTGCTCGCAGTGCATTTGCAATGCAACTGTCAGTGATTTTCTCCCATGAATTATTCACCCAAGTCACAACTTCTTGCAGTTTAGGTTTCACAAAGTTTCCAGGCTGATTTCTCTCCATTCTATTTTCAATGTAGTCATTAATTTCCATGCGCAAATTGTCTTTGAATGGCTTGTTTATTGCAATATCAAGAGTCTGGAGATAGGCCGTCATTCCTGCGGGAATCATTATCTGATCTATTTTTCTTTCGTGAAGAAATGTCTTCATGTCTTTAGCGCGGTGAGTGCTGGCTGCATCCCAGACCAGCAGACCTCTTTGGCTCCCTCGCATAAGGAGCGGCAGCATTAAATCGACCCACTTCCTTATAACTGCTTGTGTGGCCCAGGCTTTTTCAGTTTCAATAATAAAAACGCCCAAAACACGTTCAATCTTTTCCTTCTTGCCCTTAGAAATGATTAAAGGTGGGATTTTAGTGCCATCCAGACGAATTGCCAAAATACAGGAAACACGTGCACTTTTGTAAGCAGTGGAGGGAATGTACGCTAAGGAGGCACCCCGCTGTTCAATTGTTGTTTGAGATGATTGGCCCATAAACACTGCAGTTTCATCCATAGCAATCATGTTGGAAAGATTGTATTTGGAGAAGTCAGCATCATCAATAAAGGACTTGAATGCAAGTGCTCGCTTAATAACTTGCATATCTTCCAACCTAAACAATGTTGTAAATCTTCTTAAAGACAGTTCACTTCGCTGAAGGAAATTATCCAGCCAGTGTTGTGATGCTTTGAAGTCTTCGGGGGCTATGTCAAACTGTGGTGCCATTGCAAGGGCAAATTCTTGAATCTGAGCCCTATTCACAACCAAAGCCTTTGCTCTCCTGTCAACAACCCATTCACAGATCAGGTCTTCCAGCTCGGAAAATAATGGTTGCCGACCTGATCCACACTTGCGCTTTTTAGCATTTCCCTTGTCCACTTGTTCAATGAGGTTACCATACTCTGCTCGCCATTTTCGGACCAATCGGATACTCGACATCTTCTCTTTGCAGAAAGCAGTAAGATTTTGGCCCCAAGAGTCTTCCACGATTCCTTTCTTGTACTCCACGGAGTAGCTTTTTCTTTTTGCGCTCATTTCTAGGGGTGAAAAAAAGGAATTGGAGTATCAAGGTGGGGGGAGGGGGATCACTCAAAATGACACAGGGGGGATCAGAGGGGGGAATCAAAATGGCACAGGAGAATCAGAGGGGGGATTACCATTTTAGTAACCCCTTTTGATCCTCCTGTGTCATTTTGATTGCCCCCTCTGATCCTCCTGTGTCATTTTAAGTGATCCCCCTCCCCACACTCCTGTGCCACTGAACACCTTCACCAGACATCCCCCCTACCCCTTTAGCAGACATTTACCCCCTGGGGCCTGCCTGGAGACTGTCACTGGGCTTGCTGGGGCCTGGATCTGGGCTGGAGCAGGGTCTGCCACTGACTGAGAAACCTTCAGTCATCATGAAGGCGGCCGCGAGCATCAGGTAGTGTCACCAGAGACAGACCAGCACTCACCACCTTCGCCGCGTCCCGTCCGCTCTAATCCTCCTGTTCTTCTACACGCATCTGCGAAAGTCTCCTCCTCTCTCCTGCCCCACGCTCACTGCTCACTCCGACCTCCGCTCCGCCTCCACACAGCAGTGACGTCAGGACTCCGCCTAACGTCACTGGTTGCTAGACGCCAGTAGGGGCGGCCCTAGCGACCAGTTTACGGTAAATTAATTTTCATTCTGAGACAGAGCCTGGGGGCCTTATTTTCGGGGGATGCCTTATATTTCACTCAGAAGGAAACCTGTAAGTAGGTCTTATTTTCGGAGGATGTCTTATTTTCAGGGAAACATGGTAGTGAAACTGAATGCTTTTTATAATACTACTAGTGACCCGGTGCATGGATTTGTGCACATTGAAAGGAAATTAATTAGAAGGTGGCCAACGGGATGGGACTGGGTGAGGCAGGCTAGACACACCCTGAAGCCAACCTTCCGTGGTCCCTCCCTGGCTGCCGAAACTGGGGCAGTGCCAGAGCTAGAAGGGCATCTGGGGAGTGAATGGGGTCCCTCCAGCAAGTGGGATCCCTCGGCTGGGTCTGCAGGGATTGGGCCAAAACTGGCTCTCCAACATCCCTGAAGGGGTCCTGGAGTGCGAGAATTGCTGTCACTGGGCAGCTCCTGCATTGAGCATCTGCCCCCTGGTGGTCAGTGCACATCATACCTACTGGCTGGTCAGATAGTCACTTAGCCTTTTATATATATATAGATTTGATCTCTGAAACACAGAACAAAATAATTTTATAGAAAGGCAGATTATTTTTTCTCCTTGAGGTCCAATCAGTGGTCCTTTCCCATGAATTATTCTAAATCCTGGACTTATTTTGTTCTTCCTTCTTCTCTTCATCCTCTTCCACCTCTGTCACTTCTTCCCTCTTCTTACTTTTGTCCCATCTCACCTTTTGGATGAATATACTCCATGGATTACAATATGTGCTAGATAGCAGTCTCTTCCTGCATTCGCAGGTGTGTGCCAAGACAGTTACCCAGGGTTTGTTGACATGGTTTGTGTGTACTTCACGTGTGTTTTGCCTGAGACCAACACAAAGTCCTCAGTCATCTCCTGCTACCACCTGGGACTTACTAGTATCTTGAGATGGAGAATGTTCACCATAAGCTTTCCGAAGTATATGATAACTTTCAGCAGCACTTTTCTTCAAAATAAAGTAATGAGTTAAAACTTCCCGCAAATGCTCTTTTTTTTTGTATGAAATTTGACATTTTTAAGTGTAAACATATCTATGATGTTAACACCTTCAGAAAATTTGACATATGAAGTTTCGAAGCTTGTTGTCAATACAACAAAATAGCATACATATCAAATCGCATATACATCAACATATGTGTAACTCCATCTATTGAAAAAAAGTCCACAATATTAACCGGTACTCCTGGTAACTGGTCTGGGGGGTAAATCCCTCCCATTGAGGCGCCAACAGTAATCAAGGCTCAACTACAACAGGAGGGTGTACCCAGCCCACATAAGGGTGGCATACACGTGGAGTGCCCTGATTAGGTGAACGGGGAGGCTGTGCTCCTGGACCACACAGTACACATATTACATTAGGCCACTCTACCAAGCTCGGGAGATATAGCAGGTCTACCTAGTACATAGAAACAAATACTGGGAGGCTGCCAAAATGAGGAGACAAAGAACTATGTCCCTAATGAAAGAACAGAACAAAACTCTAGAAAAAATACTAAACAAAATGGAGACAAGAAATCAATTAGATGCAGAGTTCAAAACACTGGTTATAGGGATGCTCAATTAACTTAGGGGAAGAATAGATGAACTTAGAGAGAACTTCAATAGCATAAAAAGGATATGGAAACCATAAAAGAGAACCAGTCAGAAATGAAGAATACACTAACTGAAATGAAGAAAAATTTATAAGGAATCAACAGTAAAGTACATGAAGCCAAGAATCAAATCAGTGATTTGGAATATAAGGAAGCAAAAAAAAAAAAAAAAAAAATCAGAAGAGCAAAAATACTTTTTAAAAAAATCCAAAAATGAGGCGAGTGTAAGGAGCATCTGGGACAACTTCAAGCATACCAACATTCACATCATGAGGGTGCTGGAAGAAGAGAGCAGGGAATTGAAAACCTATGTGAAAAAATAATGATGGAGACCTTCCTTAACCTGGTGAAGAAAACAGACACACATGTCAAGGAAGTACAGAAAGTCCCAAAGAAGCACACACCAAAAACATCATAATTAAAATGCCAAGGTCTAAAGACAAAGGGAGAATCTTAAAAGCAGGAAGAAAAAAGCAATTAGATACCTACAAGGAAGCTCCCATAAGACTATCAGCTGATTTCTCAACAGAAACTTTACGGGCTAGAAGGGAGAGGCAAGAAATAAAGTGATGAAAGCAAAGACCTACAACTAAGATTACTCTACCCAGCAGAGCTTTCATTTAGAATTAAAGGTCAGATAAAGACTTTCCAAGACAAGGAAAAGCTAAAGGAGTTCATCACCACCAAACCAGCATTACATGAATTAAAGAATATTCAAGAAGGGGCGGGGAAGGGGGGAAAGGGCAAAGATATGGCAAAAAATACATATTTGTCAATAATTAAAGCTAAAGAACAAAATAAACAAACAAGCAGAACAAAAACAGACTCATAGATACAGAGAACATTTTGACAGTTACCATATGGGAGGAGGAATGGATGGGTGAAATGGTGAAGGGATTAAGAAGTACAAATTGGGCCCTAGCCGGTTTGGCTCAGTGGATAGAGCGTCAGCCTGCAGACTGAAGGTTCCCAGGTTCAATTCCGGCCAAGGGCACATGCCCAGGTTGTGGGCTCGATCCCTAGTAGGGGGAGTGCAGGAGGCAGCTGATCAATGATTCTGTCATCATTGATGTTTCTCTCTATTCCTCTCCAAAATCAATAAAGAAATATATATATATATATATATATATATATATATATATATATATGTACAAATTGGTAGTTACAGAATAGTCAAGGGGATGTCAAAGTACAGTATAGGGAATATAGTCAATCATACTATATAATAAAGAGGTAATATTGACCCTCACACCCCCACACAAGATGTCCACCCCCATGTGGTCAAAGATGGCCACCACAAGATGGCCGGCAGGGGAGGGTAGTTAGGGGCGACCAGGCCAGCAGGGGAGGGCAGTTGGGGGTGACCAGGCCTGCAGGGGAGGGCAGTTGAAAGCAACCAGGCCTGCAGCGGGGGGCCAGTTAGGGGCGACCGGGCTGGCAGGGGGGGCAGTTAGGGACAACCGGGCTGGCAGGGGAGGGCAGTTGGGGGTTACCGGGCCAGCAAGGGAGGGCAGTTGGGGGCGATCAGGCCAGCAGGGGAGCAGTTAGGCGTCGATCAGGCTGGCAGGGGAGCAGTTAGGGGGTGATCAGGCTGACAGGCAGGCGAGCAGTTGGGAGCCAGCAGTCCCTGTGGGATCGGGCCTAAACTGGCAGTCGGACATCCCCCGAGGGGTCCCAGATTGGAGAGGGTACAGGCTGGGCTGAGGGATAACAGTCGTCCCCCGCCATCGCCCGGTGCACAAATTTCATGCGTCGGGCCTCTAGTATTCTAATAACTATGTATAGTGTCAGATGGGTATGAGATTTATCAGTAAGTTTGATAATGTCTAATCACTGGGGTTGTATACCTGAAACTAATATAATATTTTGTCAACTGTAATTAAAAAAATTTAAAAATGATGTTAAAAAGTTAGGCATTATCCAGCTCTAGGTTGGCAATGGTGAAACAGGCTTTTGTAGACATTGTTGTTGGAAGTAGAAATGGCTAGGTCCTTTTTTGAAAAATATTTGGCAGAATTTATCAATATTTAAAATCACATATCTTTTGTTGATGTAGTAATTTCTTTCCTAGAAAGTTACTTATCCTCCAGCCATATTCACACAAGAATATGCCATTTTCCTAAAGCACTATTTGTAGCTACCACCTGGCTATCAATAAGGGACATCCATACAAAAAAATATTATTTGTTGTTAAAAATAATGAAGTATACAACTATATGTACTGGCATGGAAAGATGACCAGAAGGTATGGGATATATCTGTTGCTTATTGTGTGACTTTATACAAGTTATATAACCTCTCCAATACTCAATTTCTTCATCTGTAAATTGAGGATAATATCATTGAAATAGTAACAGGGAAAATGAGACATTTTCGGGGGGCTAGCAATCTGAATCTAGTCACTGCCCCTTTAATTATCTGGTCCTGTAAGACCCGTTTACCCAAAATACTACTCCCATTTTAGAGGCCATAAACCATCCCCAGACGGAGAAATCAGTGCTGGCACCAGGCCAGGCCTTTAGTTGTGGTCTCAAGGCCCCAACACCTAGGGCTTTTTGCAAAGCCCGCGAAAGGTCTGGAAGTATATTCCATATTTGGGAGACAGACCGAGAGAGTATAAAAAGGGAAAGCCTCCTTCATGTTGGGACTCAGGATTTGAAACAGTCTCCCGAGTCCTGTACCGGTATATGTGAAATGTCTGGAACTAAATGGGTTTTTCCTGTACCTCCGGTACTCCTGTGTATTTTTTCGGTCACCTGGTAAATTCTGTAACAATAGTAAGGTTGTTGTGCATATTAAATTAGATTATAGCTATTGTTTTGCATAGTTTCTGGCACATAGTATATGCTCAATAGGTATTGGTAATATCATTGCTATTAAGAGAAAAAAATGAAAGCTTCTAAACAGCAAGTATAAATTCCATTTGCTAAAAAAATCTCACGTATAAAGCATCTAATGTACTTTTTTATTTTAATGTGAGATTTGGGGGATACAGAACTTTCAGTTTTACATTATACATGTTGTGATTTATAACATTTTCAACAATGAGCACATTACCTTACAAATGATGATGAAATATGGTTTCTAAAACGATGCATGAGACAGACCCTGGAATGTGGGTAATGTTTCCACTAGCATCTCTTCTCTCTGCTGTTTAGCTGAATGTTTCTGCTTAAACACTCTCTGCCACAAGTGCGTTCCCCCAGTGCTCCTGTGCAGTGACAAAAGGATCACGACAGTGAGTCAAGGGACTCAACAGGCAGAGAAAACACAGTCCCAGTGCACAGAGTGAATGACAACAAGGAGGTATACCATACTCCTTGGTATACAATAGAAGAAAAACTGAATTCCTATACTTCTGATGTCTGTCAAATCTGCGAGGGTGCTGGAAGGACAGTAGAAGTTGTTTTTGTTATTGTTTTAACATATTTTATTGATTTTTTACAGAGAGGAAGAGAGAGGCATAGAGAGTTAGAAACATCGATGAGAGAGAAATATCAGCTGCTTCCTGCACACCTCCTACCAGGGATGTGCCTGCAGCCAAAGTACATGCCCTTGACCGGAACCGAACCTGGGACTTTTCAGTCCACAGGCCGATGCTCCATCCACTGAGCCAAACCGGTTAGGGCACAGTAGAAGTTTTAAAGTATACACACATACATATGCAGTCTTTAAAAATCCCCGAGGGTCACTTCAAATAAAAGATATTTAGAATATTGAAAAATAAGCATTTGAGCCAAAAAAATATTTGCCTACAAAATTTTCTTTCTTTCTTTCTCTGCCAGGAGGGTTGCATAAGCCTCTTTTTAGTACATTACCACACAAAGCCCACAGTAAAAGGAACACACACAAATAATAAAAAGACAAAGGCTCCATGTGGAAACTCAATTGTATTTATTTTTCTTTTACAGAATCAGAGAAGTAAAAACCAGTACCAAAGTCCAGGTAAAATGGTTTGATCTGCCTGATTTGGCTGCATACTCTCTGTACACATAGCATTCTAAATTAAAAATAAACACATTATAAAATGTAGAAGTAAATTTTGTAAAAAGTTAAAGTACTAGCACAGAAATGATGTAGTGTGTTAGGGAAATGGTCTCTGTCAATGGTCCATTTTCCCAATTAAATTAATCTACAATTTTTTTTTTCATAGAAGTTGTTCTTTCAGAAGTTACTTCCTAATTATATCATGAGAAAATAACTCGTAATTAGCAACACTCCTATCACTCAGATCACCTTCTTCTACTGAGAGCTTCTCTGCCACACTGGGAATAGCCCCTCGGCATACTGTCTTTTTTTCCTGTTTTACATGCTTCTGGTACACTGTGTAATCAGTGAAAGAGATGGCATTTCACATCCTAAATACTAAGGTGAAACACTAAGAATTACTTAGATTGAATAGAGTTGCAAATAGGTTTTAACAATGTATTTACTTCAAGAAAATGTGTTTAATGGGGGGGGGGGGGGGGGGAGAGGATACCTAGAAAGAAAGATACATGAAATTATTTTCCTATTTCAATTTTAATATGCCTTTTCTATGGCAAAACTACTGAATGAAATGAAGTTGATTGATGTAGAAATAAAAAGACTAGATATTCTGGCGGTTGTTTTCTAATAAGAAAAACAGTATAAATAGCACCTTATCATGATCCTGCAGGGTTTTTAACACTCACAATAATAGGAAGTAGCCTTTAAAAAGCTGTTCTTACATAGATTTCTAGCTTTAGTGTTCTTTAACAAAGGCCATATTTTATGGCCTTAATAACAAACACAAAAAATTATATCTGGCTTTATCTATTAGAAAGCACATAGAGTCCATGCTTAATTCTGAAAAAATATTTGTATTGTTCATTAACAAATATTTTAACTAATTTCACTTAAAAAATTCTATTGTTTTCTAATGCCACAAGCTTATTAGGAAATTATTTCTAAAAATTGATAATACAAATCATCAATGTTTTAATTACTTTAGGAGAAAAAGGCATCTGTTTCTTTTACATTTAATAACCTGAAAATGAATCTATAAAAATATTTTTTAAAAATACAGTAACACTGCTCAATTTTGTTAGGTCCCTTGTTTGTTTTTTTCTTAGAATGTACAAGTCTTTTTGCAATTATTGCTATCACAAGAGAAAAAGGAATAGTGCTTCCTACAATTTAGTAGCAACATAAACATCACCCCCATCTCTCTTGGAGCACTTGGAGAGAGAAGAAATAAAAGGAACTTAAACCATGGGTCTTTCAGGAAAAAGAAATCACTGCATTGTGTAGGAAGCACAGCAGGCTCATGCCCTGTCCACCTGCTGCTCAACATCAGCATGGACAGGGCTCCATCCCTGCCCCTCCCCCACCACATAAAGTGCACTAAAGCCTTCTTTTCTTCTACAACAGTCTTTTGGTATAAAGGTTGTAGTTGAAAATTATTGTTTTGTTTTGGGAGTGCACTGCTCATACCTTCTGCCTGTCTTGCTTTTGGGGTACTCTAATTTGTCTTTTCATTTCACAACTGGTATCCTTTTCACTGTATTCCATAACTTTACTATTTCATCTCTGACCTTTTCACATGCCTTCTTTCCAACAAGATAAAAGGTACTCTGCCCATCTATATTCTGATAGATTGAAAGGATCTCAATTACGATCCCAAATGAATAAGTCCCCTTGGGAATTGAAAGGTTCCTCCCAGAGACCTCAATTACTGTCTTTTTAAAAAGATATTAAATTCATATACATATTATAAATAACGTCAGTTGAAAACACTAAACAGTTGAGGACTTCATTGGCAGACAGAGTGCATGCCAGGTGAACCCGATGCACTCTCTCAGTCCTTAAAAGCTAATAAAAAAAACAGTTTTTGGTTACATAAGAGGTATTGAGTACATATTTCATGCCTTTTTATACCAACTGTAGCAAAAGGATTAGGATAATATACTTAGGAATCATTTTTACTGAATTCAGAAACATATGCCTCCACCACACACCATCTAGAGGGCATATTTTTAAATGTCAGTCAGAGATCTGCTTCATCCTTCAAACAGTTTCATAGATAAGACTATTTTAAAACTTGAAATCTTAAAAGCAAAACTGACAAGGCTTTAGAATTTAAAAAGCAACAGCTTGCTGTGTGTGCCATTGGACTGAAAGCTATGAGTCCTGATGTTTTCAGAACAATTTCAAAAGACAAAAATACAGTTGCCACTGATTCATCAAAAATATTTGCCTGCCCTTTGTCATCAGCTACAAAATATAGTGCTTCATTAAATAAACATCAATTTCTAAGCAGCAATTTTTAAAAAATATAACTTGTAATTTTAAATGTTTTGTTTAACAAATGCTTATAATTAGTAGCAAACGGGTATCATTCATAAGATCCGCAGTGTAGGGACTATGGCATGCTGCCACTGCTCTCCCGCTAGAAGGACTAGCTATGCACATGCTATGCCCAAAATGATGGAGCATAAACTACAAGAGGACCATGTGTGCCTTTGTAAATACAGAGTAATAAGAATCATCAGAACCAGCATGGATTCAGCACTACATGGCATTCCATACAGCAAAATTTTACTATCCATATGATGATTTTTAAAGTTCAGGTAAATATTTAAAGCATTTGGTACTACTGTCATCAATAGTTTTAAAATGGTAAATCAGGTCTGATTTTGGGTACATTTCCTGGACCGAGCCACCTGTCAGAAATCACTGCCTGTGGTCATCTTTTTATGGTTTATAATCAATTGATGTAAAAATTTCAACTAGCACCCATAAAGCTTAGTCATGGGGCTACAGAGAGAAAAACAAGAACGCAATTCTGCATAACCCACCACAGATATGCAGGCTTGCAGAAAACAAAAATAGAATATTTATTTATGTTTAACTTAGTTTACTGTCAATCAAATCCAGGCAATGATTAAACTGGCCACATGGAAAGGAGGGAGCATAAGTCATGGGGGCAGAAAGCAGTTCACCTGCAGACTTACTCTGCTCCATCGCTTTTCCCAAGAGGCCCAGGAAATGTCAGGTCATGGCTGCACACAGGTTACAATGTACTGACTACAGCCAGGTCAGAAAGGGCTCGCTTTTGTTCAGAGCAGACTCTACATCATTGAAGAGGGGGATCAGATCTTCAGATTCCAGAGTTCCGAGGTCCACATTGGTTCCTGGGAGACAGTCCAGAAAATCGGGGAAACGGGTCTGCTGAGGATTGATGTTCATGGGTGTCTGCCCTGCATTTTCCCCTGCAACAGAATGAGAAGAAACCATTTTCACTCCTTTTTCAGGTTCTTGAAAGAGGGGCAATTCAAATGTTAACATAACTCTCGTCTTCATCTGGGCTATGCCTACACGGAAACAGATTACGTTGCTATAAGTATAAAATATTTCATCTCTGGGCAAAATTTCAACTACCACACTGACTCTGAGCTGGTGATGCTCGCTCCTAGGACATGCAGAGGTGCCAGGGGAATCTGCAACTGTCCTGGGGCGACATGGTCCAGAGGAACAAGTCCTGGGAGATAAGGAGGCACAGGTGAAGGCCCTGGGGGTCTGACCTATGACCTGTGTCTTCCTGAGACAGCAGCATGAAGAGCTGTTTTGTGAAAGAGTGGAGAGGCCCTGCCTGTAAGAAATGCCTTATCACAGGGCTATAATCTCAGGATTTAATTGCAAGCTTATAAGTACCCATATCTTCCCTCTATGTTCATAGATAATAGTGAGGAGTTTCTTTTAACGGTGTAATTAAAAGGCTGTCTTCATTGATGGCACTAGGGATCAATGTCAAAGCATTTTATAAAGTGGGTTCTGCAGACCATGCCCCTCCCTCCACTCCACCCCCCACACCATCTGCCTTTCTCACAAAGCAGGAGAGTCACAATGCCTGTGAGCTCAGGAAGGTTCTGAGATGTCTTGCAGTAAAGAAGTCTGCTTTATTTTGTTTCAGCCACTGTTACCTAATCCCATGTAATCGCCTAATCCAATTTTGGCAGAACTTATATCCTGATAGAACTAGAGTTTACAGAGACATAACTCTCGTCTTCACCTGTGCTATGCCTACACGGAAACAGATTACGTTGAGAAAATGCTGTTCTAGAATAAAATTAAGTGTCTGGGGTGTGACATGAGGAATCCATGTTCTTTATGATAGTAGTGTAAGAGAAAATGTACTGACCTTGCGTCCATAGACTGACCTTTTTAACTGTGAGGTCTTGGACATACATAACGTGTTGTATGAGATGTCTGGCCCTGTTTACCCACATGAAGTTGGTATGATAACACCATCTTCACAAAATGGAGTAAAGCACCCACGGCTCTGGGTACCATTCACACAAACTCATATACATACAAAAATACAATAAATACAAAAATACAATAAAGGTTTGTTGATTGTGCTTAAAGAAAGAAAAACCTTAGAACTCAATCACTGTTGAATACAGAATATTAGAACAACTAGTTAATGTAAACAGCTCCAAACAATTTTCTGAAGGAATACAATATACCTCAAAATTGAGGAACGTTGATAACTAAGGCCAGCTCCCACCACAGCATCTTTTTTACGAAACTCATTACGCTAGCTTTTGTGTCATAAAGTGCAGTAGTCGTTGCATAGAAATTCACTATTCTGACTAAAACTGCAGAAAATTCATTTTAAGCATATGAATTAAATGTTTTCCAGGGAGAAAAATTATAGCCTTCCTAGTAATGAGGGAAACATAATTCAACTTTATTTGGGTGATAGCAAAGCTTCAAGTCTTTTCTATAACTCATAAAATATCAATGCTTCTTGGCAATATTTTATAGGCTTTTCATTGCAAAATACAATGAAAAATTAAATCAAGTTCAACCACATATTGAAAAACACCAAAATAGAAAAGAAAATACAAAATAACTTTTTCTGCCACTAGAGTATAACAGGTTGGAAGTGAGGTCCAAAAAAGTTACCTGCCTCGAAGAATGATCTAAGGCAGGGGTCCTCAAACTTTTTAAACAGGGGGCCAGTTCACTGTCCCTCAGACCATTGGAGGGCCGGACTATAGTTTAAAAAAAAAAACTATGAACAAATTCCTATGCGCACTGCGGGCCCGGGACGAGTCGGCTGCTAAGCAGGACAGGCAGTGGCACCTGGCGGGCCAGATAAATGTCCTCGGTGGGCCGCATGTGGCCCGCGGGCCGTAGTTTGAGGACCCCTGAAAGGTGCTGATCTCTTTTTTTCTTCATTGCCAGTTAGAATCATTTATCCCTATTGATTTCCCATTTTAACTTTCTAATAACTCGAGAATACATTGTTTTAGCCAATTAAAAGCTCTGTTTTAAATAATTCCTCTTATCCTTTCTCCTCAGACATGAAAGGCATGAGGAAACTAGTTAAGGTTCTTTATTGAGGTTAACAATTTTAAATTATCTCTCTTTGGAGCAACTTTGCAATCTCATTGTAATCTTTTTGGTTTTTGCAGTTTTATCCACTTAAAAAGTGGGAGAGACAAAAAGCAGGCAGTTCTTAAAAGGGTATGATTATTTCAAAATATTCTGGAAGGATAAGTTACCTCCCAGGCTTTGCTCTATACGCTCAGCTGTGGTTTTGTGTGCCTTTCACAAGGAGACTACTCAGCTGGCTCACTCCTATTCCACATGTGGTCAGTGGATCTAACGGACCTTTCTAGCTACACTTGAGCTCCACACACTCTCAGCCTCCCCTTATCTTGTTATGGGTAATTATATTCTTCCCCCGAGAGGGCTTACACCCATTTCCTATAAAGCCTTCAGAGAAGTGACTCCAAGTCAGTGGGCTGATAGTCACCTAACCAGGGTACCCTGGAGCCCTACCATTTATCAAGTTCCTTTGGAACCTTACCTGAGCCTTCTTAGAAGGAGACCAAGCTCTGTGGTCTCATGATTCCTCACAGCTCTAAGAAGTGAGCACAGGGGTCCCACTTTACAGGTGAGGAATCTGAGGCGCGGGGAAGTGACGGCACTCACCCAAAGTCACTGGCAGGAAGTGGGAAGCAAGAACTCAACTTCAGTTGCCTGTCTGCAAAGACTGCTCTTTTCAGGACACCACTTAATTCCACATTCTCAATTTTAAAAAGCCATAAAATAGAATTTATTCTATTTTAAAAAGCTATAGAGTAGAATTCATCTTTTTTTTTTTTAATATCAAGCTTAGATTTAGGTCTCCTTAGTCTTTTCTTATTTAACTTTGCCTTTATCTTTACTGGCTTCCCAGTGTTTAAAAGATGAAGCAAACAATTATTAAACACTAGAGGCCTGATGCATGAAAATTTGTGCAAGAGTAGGCCTTCCTTCCCCCTGCTGCCGGCACTCTTTCCTCCAGCACCTGGGACCTGGGCTTCCCTCCTCTGGCCACCGGCAGGCACCTGGGACCGGGGTTGCTTCTCGTGCTGCCCGCAGGCACCCAGGGCCCGGGCTGGCTTTCCTCCGGCCCCAGCTTTGTCAAGAAGGACATCCAGAATGATGCCCGGAAGATATCTGGTCTAATCAACATATTACCCTTTTATTATTATAGACAGGAAGGAGCCACTCCAAAGAGGGCAAATAAATCTCACACCGAAAAGGAGAGAGAGATGAAGAGAGAGAGAGAGAGAGAGAGAGAGAGAGAGAGAGAGAGAGAGACAGGCTAGGAGGGAGAAAGCTGAAGTAATAAATTAAAATATAACAAGTAAAACTATTCCTGTGTGACTCCTCACAATACAGCTACACAACCCTCTTCACATGACAACTGCAGGAGACCTGGGCAGTCCCCCCGCGCCCACACTTCTGGCAAGTTTGTCTCTTGGCTGACCAATAATTCAGAGTCAGATGGGAAGAGCAGACTTCGAGGAGCAGAGTGTGACAAACATAAGCACTGTGGACAACAGCAATGGGAAAACCAATTATTTTCACCACAGAACAATTAATTTTCTATCACCCATCAGAATAAAGGAGAAACCTGCATAAAAACTCCAAATAGTGGACACCTCTACTATCTTTTATTTTTGGTTCTAGAATATCTCTGGGAGTTTAGGACTTTGATAATTAAGTCTAGATTTGGCTAATAAGTCCAAATTCAGTTTTTTCAATTGAAGGCCTTACTCCTTGAGTAGAGGAGGAAAGGAGAAGTAACCGGGAAGCCAGCAGAGAACTGGCCTGCAGGCTGGGGATCAGGGTGAAGTCACCCAACTCTTCGTTTTAATTGTTGGGATTTGGAGCTGACAATTTAGAATCCTCTGCCCAAATGCCCACAGCCAACTGCTCTCCAAATGCAGTGCTGGTGGAACTATAAACCAGTATTTTCCCAAGAGAGAAAGTGGCTTATTTGTTATAACTAAGGACCAAACCCATCACTGTTTCACTGTGTAAGAATGACAAGCAGACAGTGGTGTCCTGACATGATGGTGAGGAAAAGGCTATGTGGAGCAAGGACAAGCCAAAAAAAAAAGAGAAAAAGAAGAATTGAAAATCTTGTGTCATATACAAAACTATATTTGTATAAACTATGGGGGAGGGGCTAGAGCTTATTAATAGTGCTTGGGGCCCAGCTGGCATGGCTCAGTGGTTGAGCATCAACACATGAACCAAGAGGTCACAGTTTGATTTCCGATCAGGACACCTTCCCAGGATGCGGGCTCCATCCACAGTAGAGGGCGTGCAGGAGGCAGCCGATCAATGATTCTCTCTCATCATTGATGTTTCTATCCCTCTCTCCCTCTCCTTTCCTCTCTCTGATATCAATTAAAAAAACATATTGAAAATAATTTTTTAAAAAGTGCTTTGTTGAGATTAAGTGTTTCTGGTTGGATTCCAGAATGGAGATGACTATAAAGATGATTTAAAAATGCAAACTCATTGCAAGTACTTGCAGGCTTTGCTCCTACCTGTGTCCATCTCATCCACGTTGCTGAGGAAATCCTCTGGGGTGGTGGGGACACTGTAGCACCCTAGCCCCAGGCCGCTGTCAGTGCTCTGTTCCCTCGAATGATATGGCCCTCTGGAGAGCAAAAGTGGAGGAACGTCAAGGTGAGCCCACTAAAGCAATCTCCAAATTAAAGTACAGTCATGAAAACCTAACCTAGTGTAGTTCTGTCATTTGGTCCAACTTTCCAAGTAATGAAGAGAGGCATAATTTGTAGCTCCTTTTAATTTTTTTGAAACATACACCCCAATGTCCATGAAATTAATAAATTGTAAGCAAATAAAATTGGCTGTTCATAGTAAATTGATTTCATTTTCATTTTAAAACAGTAATTTGAACACTACTCTACATATCCTATATAATAAAAGCCTAATATGCTAAGTGTCTGGTCGTCCAGTCGGCCATTCAACCAATCAAAATATAATATGCTAATGATATGCTAAGGCTAATCAACTGCTCGCTATGACCTGCACTGACCACCAGGGGGCAGACACTGCAACCAATAGGTTAGCTTGCTGCTGGGGTCCAGCCAATTGGGACTGAGCGAGATGGGCTGGACACTCCCTAGAGCCCTCCTACGTCCCTCCCCGGCCCCAATCCTGCACAGGTGGGGTCCCTTGGCCTGGCCTGAGCCCTCTCGCAATCTAGGCTGAGGGGACCCCCCCGCCCGAGTACGATATAATAAAAGGCTATATAATAAAAGGCTAATATGCAAATTGACCAGTCACTATGATGTGTACTGACCACCAGGGAACAGACGCTCAATGCAGGAGCTGCCCCCTGGTGGTCAATGTGTTCCCACAAGGGGAGCTCCGCTCAGCCAGAAGCTGGGTTCACAGCTGGCAAGCACAGCAGCAGTGGCAGGAGCCCCTCCCACCTTCATGGCAGCACTAAGGATGCCTGACTGACAGCAGGGAGCGGGCCTAAGCCATCAGTTGGACATCCCCCAAGGGCTCCTGGACTGCAAGAGGGCCCAGGCCAGGCTGAGGGACCCTCCCCGAGTGCACGGATTTCGTGCACTGGGCCTCTAGTCAAGTATAATAGCATTTATGTAAATTTAAAAAAAGAAATAGAAAACAGTGTTGAACACTGCTTAGGGATGCACACATTATCAGGCAACCAGAAGCATAAAAGTATGTGTGATGAATGTGCAATGGTAAGAATGAGTTTAAATATTAACTGTAATGCTTATTTCAAAAAATAAATCTATAAAAATATGAGAAATCTGGGTTTGGGGTACATGGTGAATCTTACATTATTCTTTATACTTTTCTGAACATTTGAAATGCTTTAAAATCAACACTTTAAAAACTTTCCTTCATTATTTTAGCTACTGTTTGTTTTCACCTCTTTCTATTTTTGATAACATTCATAATTGTATTTGTTTGCCAGAATCCTCTGAAAGGACAGAAAAGGCACAGGACATAGAACCCTGCCCTTTATTTGAGTTTAAGAAACTAAGGTTAACTACTTCTGCTCATGAAGATATTCTTGACTAAATTATCTTTTCCATCTGCTCTTATGTTTCCTATTTTAAAACATCATCTCTTTTTTTAAATTAATTTTATTGTGAAGTAATTTTAGAATCACATAGAAGATGCAAAAGGAACAGATCCTCGTGCACTCTCCCCCTGCTTCCCCAAGGACACTTACGTAACCACAGGACAAGGATCAAAACCAGGAAACTGACATCATATAACACTATTAACTGAACTACAGACCTTACTCACATTTTACCATAAACATCATTTCTTAACTGTTATGTTCTTCATTTGCCACATGGCAGGCTTCCCCCCGCCCCCCTACTAGCTACATTAAACAACAAGATTTTTCCAAATAATTACTGTGCAACACCATCCCATTGAAATAAGTTCATCCCCATTTTAAAATTATTGACTAGGGTTTCAGTCCATGCCATATCACCAATTTTTAAATTTAAGATTAAAAAAGAAAAGTAGTTAACTTACCCATTGAGGAAAGGATCTGAGCTATTATTAGTGATGGATCTCATGTCTGGAGTCATGGCGGGGGGGTTAACAGCAGCCTGAACCGTGGTCAGAGTCTCGGCTTCCATGGGGAGCTGTCTACAGAGGGCAGCTTCCTGCAGAAATATGCCAGTCAGAGGGAGAGACAAGAGTTATTCCCTTAGTCTCAGGATCAGAGCAAAGTATACTTCACATGAAAACATTTCACCAAATACAAAGCACTTTACGTTAATTGCTAATAAGTCAAAATCATCAGGAAATCAAGTGTTCTTTCTCTGAAGAAAGTCTTACAGGTGAAAGACACTTCCTCACATTCACAAAGTTAATGAGGAGCTCAGCTAATATTTCTCCTCAGGACACTTATGTAGCAATGTCCCATCCATACAATTGTTTAAATGCCCAAATCTTAGAAAGGCCTTGCTCAGAGACAAGGCTATTTTTAAAAATATATATTTTATTGATTTTTTACAGAGAGGAAGGGAGAAGGATAGAGAGTTAGAAACATCGATGGGAGAGAAACATCGATCAGCTGCCTCCTGCACACCTCCCACTGGGGATGTGCCCGCAACCAAGGTACATGCCCTTGACCAGACTTGAACCCGGGACCCTTCAGTCCGAAAGCTGACGCTCTATCCACTGAGCCAAACCGGTTAGGCAAGGCTATTTTTATCTTAGGGATTCAGACCAAATCTCAATCAATCAAAGCCATTGGACTCCTCTGCACTAGCAGGTACATTCTGGTCTTTGCCAGGCACTGGCCAGTAAAACTGTGGGATTACCGAGTTCAAGCTCTACATTAAATCATAGCTGGCACTTTTATGTCAGTAGCCAGGAGAGCAAAACAATCGGTTAAAAACTTGTTTGTCAATCAGTTGTTCTATTAGACTAATTATTTTGTCAAGGACTAAAATGGCTGAAGGTTAGGGAAACAAGCAGACCTAATCCAAATCCCTCTGCTGAATCAATGTTTGAGAGCATCTGCATTTTATTAGCAAAAATCAGAATGCTAGCATTATTTTTTTAAAGCTAATATTACTTTGCCAAGAGAGTCAACCCGAAGGTTATGGATTTGACTGCAATTATTTTCTCTAGGTATAACCTCCAGGGAGTCTCTCCCATTTTGACAAACATAATCAAACATAAAATTTCTTTCAAAGTCCAAAGAATAGTTTTGCATGTTTATACTTCATCCAAAACCAAGTATAGGCCCTTTCCATATTTATGCCTATTAGTTGCCCACTTTCCAGGCTAACAACATTGGTCTCACTGTCCCATAACCCCTCTTCTCTCCCCCCACCCTCACAACATGGCTACAATAGCAAAGAGAATAAATATTTAGGCCATGTAAGTTACAATATCTTTGTTAGATCTGTTCCAGCCCTAATATGCTGTGATTTCAGAGAGTAACTGCTGTCTAGACAAGTCTAGTGAAGTCATCGGCTATAAAAATTTTCGGTTACTAGAGTTCACTGCACTGTTACTAGGAGTTATGGTGACATATTTCTCACATACGGTGAGGCTGACTAATAAGAAATTGCATTGCTAACATACACTGAAATTAATGCCCTGGCTAGGAAGGGCTCCTGGTTCACTTTTGCTCATTTAGCTTGCAAATAATCAGAATACTTAACTAACACAAATTTTATTCAGTTAATCCATAAAAAGCAAGCAAACAAAAAGGAGATTTTTTTAAAATTGATTTTAATCCATAATCCAAATCTTGGAAATACCTCTGGATAAATATAGAAAAGTCTGCTAGTCCTTACATGGCAGGCAGTGTGCATTGGAAACCTTATTTCGCAACCAAAGTTTACCCAAAGGCCTCATAGGGGTGACCAACAGTGACTAAACCTGGTGTGAGGAGCCTAGAACCCACCAACCCCTCACGCAAAATCATACACTAATAAATGTGGGTTTCACCCCTGAAGTGATGCCCTTTTATTATTTTTTAATGTATTTTTATTGATTTCAGAGAGGAAGGGAGAGGGAGAGAAACATAGAAACATCAATGATGAGAGAGAATCATTGATCGGTTGCCTCCTGCATGCCCCTAGTGGGGATCAAGCCCGCAATCCGGGCATGTGCCCCTGACCGGAATCGAACCCGGGACCCTTCAGTCCACAGGCCGATGCTCTATCTATTGAGCCAAACCAGCTAGGGCTATCAATCATGTTTTAAGAATACTGTTTGAGTTTGTAATTTTAGGTAGTCTGAATACAAACATAAGAATCATTTTGGGCCCTAGCTGGTTTGGCTCAGTGGATAGAGCGTCGGCCTGCAGACTGAAGGGTCCCAGGTTCAATTCCGGTCAAGGGCACATGCCCAGGTTGTGGGCTTGATCCCTGGTGGGGAGCATGCCGGAGGCAGCCATTGATGTTTCTCTCATCATTGATATTTCTATCTCTCCCTTCCTCTCTGAAATAAAATAAAAAAAAAATCATTTTGGGAGTTTCATGGAATAAAAAAATCCATATTAGATACATAATGCATATGGATTATTTATCATCTATAATGCTATAATATAAAAATGTTTACATTATAAGAAAAAATACCAGGTATAAGCTTTCCTCTTCATTTAAATTACTCCTGGCATATTTCACATAACTACAATATAGAACTTTTTTTTTTAATGCCTGTGTGTGGCTAAATCCTATATAATAAAAGCGTAGTATGCAAATTGCCCCCTCAACCAGAGTTCTTCCAGGAGTTCGACCAGGGGGCAGGCCGGCAGGGGTGGGGGGGACACAGGGGAAGGGAGGGAGGCCCCGGCCAGCAGCCGGCAGCCACTAGGGACCTACCAGTGCATGAATTTCGTGCACTGGGCCTCTAGTATGTAAATAAAATTCAAAAGGACTATCTATCTATCCCAGTGGTCTGCACACTCATTAGTCAACAGAGCGGCAAACCGCAGCTCACGAGGCACATGTGGCTCACGAGCCGCAGTTTGCCGACCACTGATCTATCCTATCTAATAAAAGAGTAATATGCAAATTGACCATCACTCCAACACACAAGATGGCTGCTCCCATGTGAACACAAGATGGCTGCCCCCATGTGGACACAAGATGGCCACCATTAGATGGCCGGCAGGGGAGGGCAGTTGTGGGTGATCAGGCCAGCAGGGGAGGGCAGTTGGGAGGGACCAGGCGTGCAAGGGAGGGCAGTTGGGGGCGATCAGGCCGACAGAGGAGGGCAGTTGGGGGGGACCAGGCCTGTAGGGGAGGGCAGTTGGGGGGTACCAGGCCTACAGGGAAGGGCAGTTAGGGGCAACCAGGCTGGCAGGGGAGGCCAGTTAGGGGTGACTGGAGCAGCAGGGAAGGGCAGTTGGGGGCGACCAGGCCTGCAGGGGAGGACAGTTAGGGGCAATCGGGCTGGCAGGGGAGCACATTGGAGAGGGTTCAGGCTGGGCTGAGGGACACACACCTCGCCCGCCCACCCCGTGCACAAATTTCGTGCATCGGGCCTCTAGTATATATATAAAAGCCTAAGTGACCATTAAAACCGAATGACCGAAATGACCAATCGACCAGTCACTATGATGCACACTGACCACCAGGGGGCAGATGCTCAACACAGGAGCTGCCCCCTGGTGGTCAGTGTGCTCCCACAGCCAACCTCCCGCACCCCCACACGGGTCCCTTTCCCCCGGCCCCAATTGGGACTGGGCAAGGCATCCCCAATAGGCCCTGATCTCCGGCCAGGCATAGGGACCCCACCCATGCATGATTTGTGCACCGAGCCTCTAGTGTATAATAATCAAAGCTGAAAGGACCTATACTATAACGGGGAAAGAGGTTCACTGTGCCATTTCACATCTGTTTCCTCTATTTTAAATTAAAGATAACCAAAGCTCCATTCTTCAGCAGCACTGTTTCTCTACTTGAAAGACTTGACTCTCAGGACATTATAAGCGCAAGGCTATGTTCTGCATGTAGGAAACTCACAGTATCATTTTCCACCTTCAAATGATTAACAAATGAGAGAATACAGAAAGGGTGTTAAGTGCATTTGAATAATAACTTTATTTTTATATTCCTCACCTGAAGATATGCTTTTATTGATTTAAGAGAGAGAGAGAAACGTCGATGTGAGAGAAATATGGATCTGTCGCCTCCCCAAACACCCCCCAACCGGGATTGAACCTGCAACCTAGGTTTGTGCCCTGACCAGGAAGCAAACCCGAAACCTTTTGGTGCATGGCACGACACTCCTACCAACTGAGCTACATGTCCAGGCCATAACTTTGAAATATAAATTAGGCTAGTCTGAGTTGGGAAGTTATTATAAGGGGCAACACTTTCTCCAAGATTATTCCACACTTCAGCCAACCTGAAGATCATGCTGGCCCCTACTGGAAACCCACCTACATGTTCTTCACTTATTCATTGAGCAAATGTTTATCGAGTACCTATTATATGCCCAGCTGTTGCAGGCAGTGGAGACATAGGAGGGAACATGACAAAGCCCTACAGGATAGCCCTGTCCACTTTCCTCCTTCATCTCCAACACGTCCCCTTACACATCCCTTCCCTGCTGCCTCTCCCACTTCCAGCATCTGCACCAACTGTTCCCTCTGCTTGTAACATGCTCCTCAGATATTCCCAAAGTTCACTCCTTCACTAATATTTATTTCCTACAAATGCCATCTCCTCAAATATTGCATGAAATTTTCTTCATAGCAACTTATATGTTGGCTGTCTTTCCCATTAGCTCAAGAGGGAAAGGTTTTGTCATGTTCACTCCTATGTCCCCACTGCCTATAACAGCTAGGCATATAGTAGGTACATGATAAACATTTGCTCAATGCATAAGTAAAAAACATTACTGGAATTCAAATGGAGATATTTTAAAATTGTAATTAGTAATAAAAAATAAACTAAGAACATTCAATTCTCACCTTCAACCACAAATATGAGAGCAATAACAGCCTATCGTATACACTGCTTACTAGCCAGGCACAAACTTCATCCTCATGTGATAATCCCACTACACTCCTCCTTGCTCCAAACATAGAGAGTAAACAGGAGGGCAGAGTGGTCAGAAGCAGGGATTTCAGGGCTAAATGCTTTGATTTGAACTCTGGCCCTGACATCTCCCAGCCAATTATTTAACCCCTAGATTCCTGATTTGCAGAGTGGGGAATAACAACAGCATCTACCCAATAGAGCTACTGTGATGATAAAGTGAGGTTACATATGTAAGGCTCTTAGAACATGAGCTCACCTAATCAATGTTAACTGTTATTATCATCATCTCATGTTCTATATTCCAATCCCAGAAAACAAAACAAAAAATCTTAAAGATCACACTATTGTGTGGCCTGATCTACTCTGAGTGTCTGACATTTCTTCCTGGTCAACTTCCACCCAGAAGGATTAAAGTGTGAAGTTCATCATTATGTGCCAGCAAGACTAAGAAAACAATTTCTTTTTTAAAATAAGGAGAGGTTTGTAAACCTTTTTGTATAACATAAAATTAGTGGGGGTTTTTTGTTTGTTTGTTTTTAAATCCTCATTCAAGGACATGTTTTTATTGATCTTAGAGAGAGATGAAAGGGAGGGAGGGAGGGAGGAAGAGAGGGAAGGGGGAGAGAGAGAGAGAGAGAGAGAGAGAGAGAGAGAGAGAGAGAGAGAGAAACATTAATGTAAGAGAGAAACATCAATCAGTTAGTTGCCTCTCATACACACCCCATTGGGGATGGAGCAGGCAATCTGAGTATGTGCCCTGACTGAGAATCAAACCCACGACCTTTCAGTATACAGTACGATGCTCCAACCAACTGAGCCACACTGGCCAGGGTTAAATTAGTTTTTAATATAAATGGAGAATGGTGAGAATTTTCATTTCACTTGATTACATTTTATAATATAATAGCTCTATATTTAGAATTCTAAAAGTATCGCCTTTTTTTGAATGACAGTATTTTTCTACTTCTGCTCATGAATGGAAGGAGAAAAAAAGCAGCACGAAATCCTAGTTTTTAAATAAAAGGGCTAACCTTACTAACACATCTCCATCCAAACAAGGGAGGATTTAAAAAACAACTAAATTTAGGTATAAAATTCAACCCCAGATTCAATATGCTTCTAGCTGCCATGACACCCACGGCCCTGCCTAGGCAGAACCAAGAGGCAAACACTGACCAAGAAGGAGCAGTCAATCGAGACTGTTGGAACTGAAACAGCTGAAGCAAAGATAGAAGATGGGGGCACTGGACTATGTAAACTGATGTGAAAACAGGGGGACAGCTGGCCAAAGCTGGTCTAGGGCATGACTTAGGCCTCCAAGTCAGAGAACTGGCGGTACAGCTGCCATAACCAACCCTGTGCTCCGTCCCCAGCTCCCTCTAGTTGAGGCAGAAGAAATGCTAAGCTAGAGGCACATCCAAGCCCCCTGGCATGTCTCTCATTTCCCACTTCCACTCTAGTTCAACAGATCTATTCACAGACCCCTTTCCAGTATCCCCTGCACCCCCATCCACCCTGTTCTCCCAAGCAAATCTTCAGTTGCCTAGACTCCTCAGTACTCTGGGTCTCTCTTCATCTAGTCAGATCTCACCCACCCTTAGAGCAGCAGTTGCCAACCTTTCGGATCCCACAGACCACCAGTGGACCACTGGTTGGTGACTGCTGTCTTAGAGATTCCATTACACCACCTTTTCCAAGATGCCTTCCCTGACTACAATAACCACAGCAAGCTACCTTCCCTTTCTCCCAGCCCTGAACTCCTAAACAAACACATCCAGCAGGGATCTGAAACCTCATGTCTCCCAAAACACTCCTCATCAGGCCCCAAAGCAGGGGAGGGCAGTTGGGGGCGATCAGGCCGGCAGGGGAGCAGTTGGGCATCAATCAGGCCAGCAGGGGAGCAGTTACAGGCAGAAGCGGTTAGGGGCAATCAGGCAGGCGAGTGCTTAGCAACAAGCAGTCCCGGATTGTGAGAGGGATGTCTGGTTGGAGAGGCTGCAGGCTGGGCTGAGGAACACCCCCCTCCCCTGCCCTGTGCACAAATTTCATGCACTGGGACTCTAGTAACAAATAATGATGAATAAGAGCCAAGCCTAGTGGAGTCCATGTCCCTGGTATCTCCTTGGTCCAAACCCCGCTTCTATCTCAAGTAGCAGGTCAGCACTGTTCCTCTGGGTATTTCAACCAACCTGCCCACCTTGTCAAGTCTGTATCTAGTTCTCTGTTCTACACTTTGCTGAGGTCTTTACAAAGACTGACCAGAAAAGAAAAGTAAGATGGGAGGGGTTTAGATGAAATGTCCTATGAAGAAGTAGAAGGCTATTTAACCAGAGGAAAGACTTGAGGGGCATGCTTTGGCTCTCAAACTATCAAGAAAACATTACATGGGAGCAGGAAGATCCCTTCTACTCAAACTTGAGGCCAATATGATGACGGACTTTCTAATTAGTAGTCCGTTCTGGGGTGGAACTAGCTGTTTTCCATTCTCTGGGGTACTGGCCACTGCAATTCTCAAGCAGTTGGGAAAGGCTGTGTTATTAGACATGTCCTGAGCTTGGCACAGGGAAAAAGTGTCCTTCACATAAAAAAGGTTGGAGTTCAAGTCCCAGCTCAGCTACTCCCCAGCTATAACGTCTGGGACTAAATTCTTAACCTTTCTTAATAGTTTGTTCATCTGACTCATTTTTCTGGGACGTTATAAAAATTTAAAAGCATATTTATAAAGAACCTGGCACTGTAGGGCAGCCAACAAATGAATAACCCATAGTAGTAAATGTTTTTAGAGGCAGGAATATTAGCTAATACCTGCAAATGGCTCCCAATGTGTGAAGCACTGTTCTGAGCACTTTAACATACTATTTCATTTCATCCTCATGCCTATCCAACTGTCTCTGTATTGCAGATGAGGAAACTGAGGCATTGAGAAGTTAAGCAACTTCCCCAAGATCTGGCTCCAGAGTCCGTTCTCATGGCCACCACGCCAACAGTGTAGCAGACAGAGGAAATCCGAGGGCTGCGGTTGGCAGACCTCAAATTTTTGGCCCTTTCACCTATTGGCTGTGAGACTGGAACAGGGTATTTCATTGCTCTGGGCCCGTTTTCCCAGCTCTGACATGGAAATACTGACCCCCACCACTCAGACAGGTTAGAGGGGGGGTTAATGAAACAACCTATTTAACTCTTGAACACAGTTAACTGTCCTGAATTGGGAAAGCAATTGAACTACATGGTTCTACATTCCTTTTCAATGTATATATGGGTGGAGCTAGTGTCCTGGGAAAACACAACACATCAAGCAAAGTTATACTTTCAGATTTTAAAGGCCAGTTTCAGAAAGATCTGGAAAGCTGCTCCTGGTAATCTACTCCTCCTTTCCTCCACCACAACTTTACTTTGTCTCTAGACCAGCCGTGGGCAAACTACGGCCCGCAGGCCGGATCCGGCTGTTCTATCCGGTTCTCTTGCTCTCCCCTCCGCTCCTTTACTTTGAATTTATATTAGTTCACACAAACACTCCATCCATGCTTTTGTTCCGGCCCTCCGGTCCAGTTTAAGAACCCATTGTGGCCCTCGAGTCAAAAAGTTTGCCCACCCCTGCAGACCCAGGCTGGAGTGGAAAGACTGCTGCAAAGTGAAGGCTTTGAGACTCTCGGAGTTTTTGGTTGAGTCTGTGGTCATCCATCTAACTCCCTGAAATGAATAATGATATGTAGGTTTAAAAACACCCTCTCCTAGCCCTGGCCCATTTGGCTCAGTAGACAGAGCATCGGCCTTCAGACTGAAAGGTCCTGGATTCTATTTGGGATGAGGGCACATGCCTGGGTGGTGGGCTCGATCCCCAGTAGAGGGCGTGAAGAAGGCGGCCGATTGGTGATTCTCTCTCATCATTGATGTTTCTATCTCTCTCTTCCTCTCCCTTCCTCTCTGAAATCAATAAAAATACATTAAAAAAAAAAAAACAACACCCTCTCCTAGCAGCTGGGGAGAGGGTGGTGTATAAAAAAGCTGGAGGGTAAAGGTGTGAAAACTGATTTGTCAGTAGAAGGAAGCAAATCCCAGATCTCCTCCCCTCCAACTCCCCAGGGCCTGCATCTCGCCCTCGGAATAAATCAACAGCAGAGCGAGCACGTCCACAACAGGTGAGAGCCTCTGCGGCCAGTCCTGGGCTGAGGGCGGCCTCTGCCATGGTTCCTGCCTCCCTGGAATATACTTCAAAGAGAAACGAATGACAATAACCTTTTCCAAGGGTGTCCTGCTTGATATAAGTGTGCGTTTCCAGGGATTCCAGAAAAATAGAAGATTGGATTGTTTTCATTATAAAGGGTGGGGTGACTAGAAACTAATGAAAAAATAAAGACCTTTTGAAATCCTACCATTAAAACAGTTAATCCTACCATTAAAACAGTTATTCCAGAGCAGCCCAAAGGCTGAGGCTTTAGAGGCAGAATGCTGAATTATTCACCTTCTTCATAGAAAAAAACCGATGCCAAAGGGTTCTAGAAACCCACTGTCACATTTTCGGGAATCTCTCTTGTTGAAACACTTCATCACACACTCAGCTGCCAGAACTGCTGCTATGAAAGAACAATGGGAACTCCAGCACTTTCAGGAAGACATTGGAGTCCGTATTATTATCCATGGCCTGTTTGCTGCTCCTTTAATTCAAGACGTATATAACAATATTGTGTTATTCTATAATCTCTGTTGTTTCTCAGAATCACATTAAGGAACACATTATAATTTAGATATTATAATCACAGCATAACTTCCATGACATTCTCTTCACTTAAAAAAATAGCTGAATGGACCTTGAAGTGGAATAGTTCCTCATACTTTGGTGATCTCGTTAAGACCAGAAATCAGAGGCTGCTTTTCCCTTTGTGCAAACTTGGTGTACCTCCGTTTAAAAATGTGTTCAATTTATAACATTTTCTAAAGGGTCCTTTTAAAAAGACTTGAATTGATATTATTTTTCAACAACATAAGAAGATTTTAGAAAATGTATTATTTCTGGGACTTGTGGGCAAACAAAACACTTGACAGAAGTTAGAAGAGCTCTGTGAGGAAAGGATCCAAGTCTATCTGCTCACCACTTTGCATTCAGTGTCCAGAGCACGTTGAACAATGAATGAATGAATTTAGAGAGCCAGGCTGTTCTAGAGGGATTTAAAGGTTGGTGGAATCACAGTCAACCCTGAAATGTAATTCTATAAAATGTTTTTTAAAAAGTTAAATTTTAGCTCCTTTTCTAAAGGAAAGACTTTATGAAATAGCCACCACATATGCTTCATGACCTGCTATGATATGACACTTTTTAACCTCTCTAAATAGCTATTCACATGACAAAACACAGACCTCAGAACCTTCCCCCCAGACCAGAGCTGCTCACAGCCGGGCGTGTCCCTCCCAGCACCCTTGGTCAGGAATGGCTGTGAGAAGCCCGCCAGCTGGCCAGCAGGACCCGGTAGTGGCGTTCAAGCCCAAGAGAAATCTCTGAGACCTGCCAAAAAAATTCCACAGCCTCCTGCCCAAACCCTCTGTCCTCTTCCTTGTTGCCCTGGCAACCAGAGGTCAGCCTTAGTCAGCATTTTTGTTTGAGTGAGCTGCATTCTTCTGTCCACTGAGCCCCAATCAAGGAAAGGATGGAGGTAAACTCAGTGCTGAGCTTGCTTGGGAACAATACCGGTTTCTCAACAACGCAGCCCCAGAGAAGGGGCCCTGGGGACTGACAGGAAGATTAAAATATTGGAGACAGAAGCACCCACTCATACCCCAGCTTCATATTTAAATGAATAATACACATGAAAAGAAACACTCTCCTCAGATAAAGGCCTGAGTCTGTTTCCATGTAAAGGAATTGTTCTTTCAGATGGAAAAATAGGGATTGAGAAGCCTGTTTCTCAATTTCTTACCACTTACTAAAATTTTCCATTTCATTGGGCAAAGTTGCAAACATGTCCTTTATAATGCAGAGTGAATACTGTGTTGAATTTTAAGCTGTAACAACACAATATTCTCTAGTCATTATAGGCAGGTGTGGCTCATGTTATCTTAAAATATACATTTAGCCCTGCTGTAGAAAGGATTCCAGGCAGCTTAGAATAGACACAACCAAAGTCACAGCACAATTCCCATGATCAGAATATAAAGTGACTGCCCAATACAAAACAGTAATGTGATATGCTATTAACTGTGTTTTAAATAACAAAGTACACACACACAGATCCATACAAAGACTAGAAAGAAATCACATCTTCATAGTTACTCTACCTACGTAAGAGCATGAGTGATTATGTTCTTCCTTGTTTTTGAATATTTTAAATATTTTTTATAATGAATGTGTTTTATGCTTGCTATGATTTTCTTTACATACAGTTCTGAGTTTTGATAAATACATACCATTGTGAAACAGCCACTAAAACTAATATGTAAAACTGTGCCATTACCCGCCCCCAAAATTCCCTAGTGCTGTCCCTTTGTAGTCGGGCCCTCCTCCCTCACCCCTAACTCTGGCAACCACTCATCTGTTCTCTGTCCCTATTGTTTGCCTTTTCCAGAATGTCATAAATGGAATTATGTAGTATGTAGCTTTTTGGGGTCTGGCTTCTTTCACTTAGCAAAATTATTTCTTTTGTCTCAATTAGGAAAAAAAAATCAATTATATTTTTAAAAGTTAAAACTTTAGCCGAAACCGGTTTGGCTCAGTGGATAGAGCATCGGCCTGCGGACTGAAAGGTCCCAGGTTCGATTCCGGTCAGGGGCGTGTACCTTGGTTGCGGGCACGTCCCCAGTGGGGGGTGTGCAGGAGGCAGCTGATCGATGTCTCTCTCTCATCGATGTTTCTAACTCTCTATCCCTCTCCTTTCCTCTCTGTAAAAAATCAATAAAATATATTAAAAAAAAAAAAGTTAAAACTTTAATTTTCTACTTAATAAAAAAAAATCCACAAACTGAATTCTAATTTCTTTTCTAAAAATATGAAGATACCAAGAAGTACAATTTTAACTGAAATTGCTCTCTTTTCTAGGGTTGCCATTACTCTGATGGGCCCAGAACTGCTTCATAGCCTTTTGGGAAATTTAGCAAAAATCAAACTCTCGTTATCAGGACCAGTGGAGAAGGTCTTTCATGGAAGTTCACTCTGCACAATGTCTGTGATAGATGCCTATTGAAAGCAGGGGAAGATCTACTTTCTTAAAAAGGTAGTGTCCTGGGATCCTCACCCTGGTGCTGGTGGTACCCCTACACTCCTAACACATTCCGAGATAATTCACCAATTATCAGATAATAGTAGTTCAACTCTGTTGCTACAGCGCCAATGTTTAATTGTAGAAGCAAGCCATTTTTAATGAAACTGCCTCACTTCAGAAGGTTCCTAGCTGGGGGAGATAGTAATCCTCACTGGCTCTTTGATACGAATTCTGTAGCTGTTCAATAACTTGGCCTGACGGGCCACTGAAGAAAATAAGGAAGCATCCTGCCCTCACGTTCATAAACCTCTGTGCTTGCCGGTGTCTGGTCTCTGCTCCAGTAATAAGACTCAAAGATGGGAGCCACCTGGACTCCATAAAGTAGGGAGGGAGGAGTTTGAATCTACTCCTCTGGCCAACTATTAGATTTAATCATCTTGTCTCCTCTGCTAAAATATAACTTACCTGAGGGCAGCCATGTCCCATTTATTATTTTCCACTATATAAATGTTAGTTGAATAAAGGATTGAGGAAATAAAGGAAGGAAGGAAAAATATTTTTCCATTATGTAATAATGGAGGTTCACTTTAGATCTGAAGTCAAACTTTCCTCAAATCCACTTTGTTAACATCCTGACATGATTTCAGTGACAATGAGTTAACATTTGAGCCCTTGGGATTGGGAGGTGTACATTAGATTGTGCAATGAGGTCCGAGGAGTGGTTTTCTCCATGGCACAATATCATCAGACTCTACACCTAGAGGATGAATGGCATGCAAGGAAGAAGCAAGAAGAGGAAGAAGAGGAAGAAGAAGAAAGAAGAGAAGAAGAAACAGAATATTTATATAGCACATAATTTATAAAGCGCTTTCACATTTACCATATATTTAAGAATAATAAAAATATACAGGAGTGTGATGATTTCCCAGAAATTGGGGAATAAATTCATCTACTTATTAAATTTGCCAAGCTTCCTTCCTAATACAGAGATAGAGCATAGGAAAGCCTCCTTTGAGAGAACTGCATGCAGTAAAGGCCTGCCTCTAGGACAAGGACCTTGTGAAGATGGGCTGTATAACCAGGGCCATCCTGCAAGCATGGGGAGAGGAGGAGTTACTAACTGCCCAGTGAGCCAAGGATATGCAGGCGGTTGTTGATGCCAAGGATATGAGAGTGGGGCACAATGAAGAGAGGAAAGTCCACATTTCTACCAGATGCTGGGAGGTAGCTAACAGCTGAGCCAAATATCACTTTTACTGCCAATCCATCCCTGCCTCTGCCCTGGCTTAAGTGCAAATAGTGAAGTAGAAACCACTGCCACCGCCCCTCCGCCCGCCCGCAAAAAAAAAAAAAAGTAGAAAAACCACCAAGATGATAGACATAATCCACACCTGAACCATCAGGCATCTTGACAAATGCCCCAGAAAACTATCATAGACCACTCCAACACCAACTACTATATGGCCTTAAATAGTCTCTTCAGACCATTTTTCCTATATTCCATAATAAAAGTAATGAGACATTACTATCCACTCCATCTCCTTTCCTCCTCCTAACCACACACACACACACACACACACACACACACACACACACACACACACGGTCAAAGCTCAACTGTGTGAGCCTCTGTGCAAATCCAGACAGCTCTCCTTCCCTGTCCTACACAATGGAATGCACGCTATGAGGCAGCAAAATGCACCAAATGCCACAGCCTCTGGGGATCAGCATTTAAGAAACTTGCTTGGCATTTCTGTAATAGGAACCATCAATAGTACATTCTGGTTCAAAGGCACTTAGGGCTGGAATAGAGGAAACAATTTAGGGCACTTTTCCTCACCCCTTTTCAGAAATACTTTCTGTGGGAAAGAAGGAGGTGGGGCAAGAGAAAGAGAAGCAAAGAAAGAGGCAGAAACTGAGAAACAAGCCTTTGGTATGGCTTTGCCTAAGGAAAAAACCTTAGTAAAGCTCATTTAAATATAAAACTAACAGAAAACTTACAAATGTTCCTAAAATAATACTGTTTCATTTACTCTACATTATTAAATAGGAAAATTATTCCAAATGGAATTCTTATCCAAAGACAGAAAACAATAATGTAATTATTTCCCTGCTGAGAAACATGATACTGTTTATCTCAAAACAATATAAATGTTACCTGAAATAACTATGAGTTCAGACTAAAGTAATACTTAGAGTAAAGGCACAACTATAGTTACTCAGTTCAGTGGGACAGTTCAAATGAACAAAAAGCACAATTTGTGTTCATTTCCCTCATTTTCAAAGGCTCTAAGGAATTATTTTAATTTACCATGTTTTTAAAACCTCATGTAGCATGGATACTTTATATCTTAGAATATATTTGATGAGAAATACATTACATATATTTTTTAAAGTATCAGCTGTCACTAAAAGAGAAAATAGTGTTTACCCTAATGCCCCCAGTTCCCTGCAAGAAAGCTCTCTAAACCAGTTATAACTTCTTACTTCCTTAAAAGCCAGTGAAAGGAAGCTACTCATGTATCTGGCTTCATGGGAGTCATAAAGCAAAGTCTGAAGAATTAGAACAATAAATGAAGCTTTCCTCCCCAAAATGTAGCCAGCAAAATTTATGAGACCAGAAAACATGTGCTGCATTAGTTTAGCAGCTCAGAAGGTCTTAAGACTTCTGCTCTTGCATTGGCCAAGCCACAGAAGCAGGGGAAACAAGGGTTCCTTCAGGGATTCTCCTTATTCAGTTTTTGAGGTACAGCCCTGAGCCTGCCCTAGAGAGAATACACAGCAGCAGTCTGTTGACTGATCGAATAAATAAACGAATGATCAATGCCCAGGCAGCTTTGCAAACCACTCTATCAGAGTCCACATGCAAACCATTTTCCTTGCTCATTCTCCCTCAATCTCCCCTCTTTGTCATGCTCCACAGCAGATCAAATATGGTCGCAGATTCTTTGTCATTCTTCCACAGAGCATCCTCTGCTACCTGCTCTAATCTGTGACTGCTTTGACCAAGAGAATATGGCAGACGTGACTCTGAATTCCAGAGCCAGGCCCTTAAGACACTGGCCAGTTCTATTTCCTGTCTTTTGGAACATTCTCTTGGGGAGACCCAAGCTGCTATGCAATATGTGCCATTACTCTGAGATAGCCCTACTAGAGATGCCATAGAGACGCTCCAGGCTTTAGTCCCAGCTAAGCACACTTCCAGCAATTTTGACTGTGGTGCCACGTGTTTGAGTGATGCCATCTGGGACCCTCCAGACTAGCCTGCCCACCAGCTGAACGCCACTCAGTGACCTCAGTCAACACCACATAGAGCAAAAGAGCAGTCCAGCTGAGCCCTGCCTAAATTCTAGACCCAAGATGTGTGTAATATCATAAAATGGCTATTGTTTGTAGTCATTAAATTTGGGATAACGTGTTACACAGCAATAGATAATTGAAACATATTCCTTCTCTCCTTCTAAAGCTAGCAGAAGCCGAAGGCAGCCATGCTAGTGTAGCTAGTCCTGCTCTCGGGTGGCTCTACAGATAGTGCAGGCAGAGGCTGGGACAAGAAACTCATTCTACTTGAGAGGTCTGGAGCAAGGCGTTGGGCCTCTAATGCTTCTAGAGGAAGACTTATCCTAATGGCTAGCAGCTACCTAGCCAACAGCTTTGGCAACAAAGGCCACAAAGCACCACCAGGCACCTTGGAGCTCATACCTGCCTCATGAGCTCCTCTTGACGCATTCGAATCCTCTCTCTCTCCATCTGGATCCTCTGAAGCCGGAGTTTCTGCTGCTGTTGCTGCTGAGTGGTCAGCGCATTGGGCATACTCAGGAGCCCTGCTGTTGGGTTCTGAGTAGGGTGGTTCTGCTGGCTCAGGGTACTGGGTGCCATTTGCTGCTGGTGCTGGTGACTCATCACTGTGGGAGGGAGGAACATAGGAGATCAATGACAAGGGTCCACAACACCTTATCAAAAGGAAACCATCACAATGTTTGTGCTTTGGAGTATAGATTTCTGGGGTCCCTTCCAAAGTACTTCCCTGTCAATCGATACTGTTTAAGTAATTTTCATCTTAACTCAATTCATGGAGCCTCAGATATTGACCTGATTCATTTAGTCTCCGGTCTTGTGCTCTGTTAAAAATCTTATTTCACACCATCCCTATGTCTAGAATACATTTTAAGCCTTTCACAGAACATAGTAGTCACAGGTAAATTCTACAAAGGTTAGTTAGCACTACATATGGGATCATTTCACCAGGACACCTAGGTGTGGGTGCACTTCCTCAGACAACCCGCATGTGAATGGTAGAGCTACAGAAGCTGTGAGCATGTGCTTGCTGGGTATGCAGCAATACCTAGGGTGAACGAGAACCCATTGCACATGTAAACACAGTGCCTGGGCCAGAGACCTGTACACAGGCAGGACCCCATTAGTGCTTTGTCTAAAAAGGGTGCCCCAAAGAAGTGTGAGCTAAGCTCAGGAACAAGTAACTGATTGAGGAAAAGCATTTCAGTTTTTGCAAAGAGAAAAATTAGTGATAAAAAAATTACATAAAAATGTTAATCATGCTTGTGATTGGATGAAGGCATTAGAAGTGTTTTAAGTTTTTTAAGGATTTTCCGTTTATCTGCATTTACTAACATTTTTAATTTTAGCATGTCATACTTCACTTTAGAATACAACTGAAAAATCCTCTAATAAATTATATCATTTTCACAAAAAAATGCATTTTAAAAGGTGCTAGTTTTTCTCAAAACAACTTACCAGTCAAATTTGCTTAACTTCTGCCTGGGCGATATACTACAATAATGAAAACCATGCTTTTCAGTCTTTGTTCCTAGGTCAGGGCCAAAGACAACAACTTCACACACAGAGAGAATTGGTTTCCTTAAGGAACAATTAATTTCATGGCAGGAACTTCCTCCAGCTGGGGGGAGAGGATGTTAAACCATTCTTTTTTAAAAAAAAATGTATTGATACACTCACTTAAATCTTGATTGTGTTCCCCCCGCCACACCCCCCCCCAATCAGGCAGTGGGCTTGTAGTTGGAATAGATAGCTCCTGCCCTCACAAGAACTAATAGGCTGTTGGAAAAAATGTGGGAAGAAATGAGGTGGGTTTTTATGTGTGGCTGTGGAACACTAGAATGATAGGCTTTGAAAGGAACTCCGGAGAGCATCTAACCCAGTGGTCAGCAAACTGCGGCTCGCGAGCCACGGTTTGCCGCTCTGTTGACTAATGAGTTTGCTGACCACTGGGATAGGGGCTTAATCACAAGGAACAACAACAGCCTGTAATTACTGGAATAGAGAGTCTAGGTCAGTGGTCGGCAAACTCATTAGTCAACAGAGCGGCAAACCGCGGCTCGCGAGCCGCAGTTTGCCGACCACTGATATAACCCATTCCTTCATTTTATGGCAGAGAAGAGGAAACCCAGAGAGGTGAAGGGATGTGCTCTGGTTAGCACAAGAACTATTTTCAAAGTTGCCTCCTGAGACCTGGTCCACCTGTTCTTTCAACTGTCCTTGGCTGCCTTCCGCCTCACCTTAGACTGAAGAACAGGAACAAATGCTCAAACTGCAAGCAACCCTCTAAACATAGGTTGCCTTTGACAGCAAATCATCGAAAGTTGTCCAGGTTACAAACAGAAGGTTTCAAGAAGGGTTTGGCCAGATTGATAGCTCTCTGCTCAATAATGAGCTACTGCAGGGACAGGAATAGTCTGTCCAGAGTTCAGCTTTCTCTCCCAGAATTAAGCCCACCACAAAAAACTCTCACCCCCAGGCACCATCCCGGCACACAGGAGGCTCGGAAAATGATGTGATAAGGGAGTGAAAGTACCTGAGCATTTCTTATGTTCTTAGCTTGAGAACAGAAAAAAAGTCGTGACTGGTGGCAAAATAACTGAGTGTTTCATTTGCATAGCTTGCTAGAGCATAATTACAGTCTCCATTTAAAGGACTGAGGAAGAGGCCAGGGACTGTGCACAAGGGAAAACATGTTCTTCAATACTTTTTCAAGTAAGACAATGTACAGCTACCAGGAAGGGTTCAGTTCATTAGACCTCTTTCAAGGCAAGGGATGGTGATCATTTCCAGGGATAGTGGTTTCTGAACCTCCTGAAAAAAGATGCTCCTATTTTTCTGAGATAACTAACAAAACAAATGCCCAATTGTGTCTATAAGAGAAATGTGTAAATTGAATATTTCTAATATCAGAAACCCTCAGGTTAGGAAAAAGAGGCTTGTAAAAGTTTTTGTTGGTAGTTCAGAGGTTAACTGTTAATTTTTATAACTCATACTTTGAGCATTTTTTTAAAATGACTCAGGTCTGGTAAGTTACTGATATGACAAATAAATGGGAGCAGAACTGTCTTCGGGGGCCTGAGAATACTCCTGCCAGTGTAGAAAATCCTGCCCCAGTTACTCAGTGGACTCTCACTCATCTCCACATAGAACGCAGACACTGCTCGGCACACTTCATCGATGTCTGCGTCCTTATCGGGGGGGGGGGGGGGGTGAAAGACTTGGAGACGAGCTCTTCCAAAGCCACACCCTTGCTGGTTCCAAAGCACCAGCCACACAGAGCCATCCTAGAGAGGAAAGGTGGGCATGATGCCTTCTTCCACTTAATTCAGATTTGACCATTCAGACTAGACATCTTCAGTTATTAACTGTAGAGATTGAAAAAGAGCGTAACTTAGACAATGACTTTGTTTTCAAAGTAAGGCACATACAAAACCCAGCAAGTCTGTATGAGAATATTCACTGCAGTGCAGTCTATAACAGCAAAAGGCTAAAACCTGTCCACCAATGGAAGACTGCGAGCCCTCGATGAGAGGAGTTGTGTGTGCACTACTGCAGATAATGAGGGAGCTCTGCAGGCACTTTCATGAAACAATCTCTAAGAAACATTGTTCGGAGAGGGAAAATCCAAGGGGCAGAACTATTTGCATGAGTTCATCCTATCTGTAGTTAGAAAAGGGGGATTTGTGTACACATACAGCAAATCTCTTGAAGGACACAGGAGAAACTAGCAATGGTGGTGACTCTGGAGAGGAAGCTGGGAGTTGGGGGTGGGAGGAGATCTTCCTTTTCCTCTTCTGTACTGTTTGAAGTTTCCCTATGTGCATTTATTACTTATGTAAAACATAAACATGAAAGTTAAGAAAATATAAAACAAAACATGGTCATGTATAGATCAAACTCAGTATTTTCCTGGTGGAGTGATAGGAGGTAGCCTCAAATTTATTTGAAAAATAACAAATAAAGCTTAGAACACAGTCAAGGTCATCAAAACTGAGCGCCCACCCATGCGACACCTCCTCGTGAACATGAGGAAACCAATACTCAGAGAGCAGCGAGTGAGTTAGTCAAGGTCTTAAAGGGGGCGGAGACCTAGAAACCAGGTGTCCTAACTCAATCTAGGTGTTCACAATTCCACCTGCCTCTCTGTTCCCTGGAGCTGTTCCACTTTAAACTGTCACTGAGCCTTCTCTGAGACTGGAGCTTGTGGGTGGCAGTTGAGGTTCTTTAAAACGCTGCTTTTGTTAGCCACTCAGACAGTGTGGTAGAGGAGGCCAAGACAGAGAGACAGAGAGGAGGCCCACAGGGGTATGGGAAGGCGAAACACCTAAATTTGTGATGAACAAAATACAACTTGGGAAAATATTCCAGAACATTTTAGGGAAAGAAAATAGCCCAGTTTAAAAAAAAAAAAAAAAAAAGGAGGGGGGAGGAGAGTATCCCAAACACAGTGCCTGAAGCCAAACCAGTTAAGGGCAGACTGCCATTAAATGCCTCAAAAAGGCTAAAGACTGCATCAGTTCTAGACTTTGCCAGTCCTCACACAAAGCAATAACCCAAACAAGATTTCTCCATCGAAGCAAGAATGAACCAAATCTAAAGCAGACAGCGTTTTTTCCCCTTCCAAAATAGTCAGAATTTAAATTTAAATCTACATTTTTCTTTCTCATTGTTTTCCTCTTCTTTTCTGTTTTCTTTCCTTTTTCCTTAAATACTTGGCTTTCTGTTCTGTGCTTGGAACTCAATAACCATACTCTGCAGATATATGATCAAACATTTCTCTATTATTACTCAACAGAATGAAACACCAAGAAACAGCAACTTCACAGCATCTGAGACAGGAATACCCCTGTGACTGAATGACTATTTCTTTCGTGAAGTTAGTAGTCAGCATGGGAATGGGTGTTGTGGGTGGAGGGGTGACATGTTGACATGACCCTCTGGTTAATGTTGCCTGGGACAAGGTGCACTGTGTACCCTCTGACCTGTTCTAACAACACACTTGGTCACTTCATCTAGAAGTCCCAAGAGTAAGCTAAAGGTCAGGAAAGTCCCTGACTCAGTTCTAAGCCTGCACATCATCTGCTATTTAAGAAGCAGACAAGGAAAAGGTACAGGTTTCACTCCTGAACTTTTTTGCCTTTTGCTGCACCAGGGAACACAGCGCAATAGCTCATAGCGAAAGTGCTTTGGCAGTGCCCCCAAGCCAGGAGCTGCAGACAATGAGGGAGGCCAATGCAGCAGAGGCTGCCCAGCCTTCTGGAATGTCTGACAAGTGTCCTTTTGGCCTTGGAGAGTCTCAGTGGCTTGCTTTTGTATGTCCTCAGTGTGCACGCATGTGAGTGCACACACCCATCCACCACCACCACCACCACCACACATACACCACACACACACACCACTAGTACCACCACCACCACCAACACACACACACACACACACACACACACACACCAACAACAACAACAATAAAGACACACAGAGCCAACAACAACAACAATAACAATAAAGACACACAGAGCCAAGTGAGAAAAACAAAAGTTAGGCTCAAGTACAAAACCCATCACGGGCCTGCATGGGGTTGGCCTGAATAGATTATGGAGAAGACAACCAATGTGCCGATGGCTAGAAGCCACACCTAAGCGCTAGAAAGACAAAAATTACTTTATTTTCTTCAAGTCCTTCTCCAATTGACATGGGAGTCTGGGGAGGGCAGAGGAATACCTGTAGTTAGTTACACATCTCTCATGTCATTCTCGGCCTCCTTTCTCCTTTTGACAACAAACTTCTTAGCTGAGGTATCTCTACACTTGGCACTTTGAGTTGAACCTTTAAACTATATGGTTTAGTCAATATGCCAGAGGCACAATTCCATTCAAGTGAGTAAGCCTCCCCAAGTACTCCATGACCTTTCCACTCACAGAACCCATTCCTGAACTATAATTCTTTCAAGAGTGGGTAAAGTTTCACATGTTGCTGACTGTGGCTCATTAGTTTAATTAAAAATATATATTCATGAATCCACGCTCAAATAAACAAATAATTAAATAATGGAAAACAGGATGGAGTTTCCTCAAAAAATTAAATATGGACCTGCCATTTGACCCAGTGATCCCACTTCTAGGACTATATCCTAAGAAACCCAAACACCAATTAGACAGAATGTATGCACCCCTATGTTCACAGCAGCACAATTTACAATAGCTAAGATCTGGAAACAGCCCAAGTGCCCATCAGTAAATGAGTGAATAAAAAAGCTGTTGTACATTTATTCCATGGAATACTATGCAGTAGTAAAAAAAGAAGAATCTTTTTCTTTGAGACAGCATGGAGGGACCTAGAGAGTTTCATGCTAAGTGAAATAAGTCAGAGAAAGAAAAGTATCACATGATTGCACTCATATGTGAAATGTAAGTAACAAAATAAACTGATGAATGGAATGGACCCAGCGACATAGGAGCATGGAACAGAGTGTGGAATCTAAGCAGGAAGGCAAGGGTGGGTGGGAGGTAATCAACCAAAGACCTTGTATGCATATATGCATAACCCATGGACACAGACAATAGGGTGCTGAAGGCCTGGGGTGAGGGGGGGGCGCAGGCAGGCTGGAGGAGATCATGCGGGGGGGGGGGGGTGACATATGTAATACTTTCAACAATAAATAATTATTTTTTTTTAAAAAAAACCCAAATAATTAAATAAATAAGTGGGCAGAGGAGAGACAAGTCAGACCAAAGAATTCAAAACAATTTAATACATACATGAAAGTGGTAGGAGTCTAACTCCCATTCTTTTAGTGTGGACTGTGCATAGTGACTGCCTCCCAAAAAGTACAGTATTGAATGGGTGGGGGAACAGTAATTCTACAGGTGAGAAACCTTGTGTATGAGCCAAATGATCAAGGTCAACACTAACCGTAATTGCATAACCCTCCCTAAGATGTTATGAAAAAGGCACGTTACCTCTGCAATCTTCCTCCCCAAAGCACATCATCCCAGTCTAATAACAGAAAAACATCCAAAAAAATCCAGTAGAGGGGAATCATACAAAATTCCTAAGCAGGAAAACTCACAGGAGAGAACCCTGATATCCAAGGACCCGAAAGTGGAGACCACATAGAGACTGGTAGGATGGGTGAAGGTGCAAAAGGGCTGGCTGGGCCCCCACAGACAGCAACTGAAGTCCCAGAGAGAGATCTCAGCTGTCATGGGGAGGCACTAAGAACTCTGGGATCTAATCCCCAAGCTGTGCTCCCCAGCAGAGAGCACTAAATCTGAGGAGGCACCCATATCAATTCTAGCTGTGAAAACCAGTAGGGTGCTGTCTGCCAAGGAGTGGCAGCTGAAAGTTCAGGCACCCTCTTGAAGGGCTAATGCACAAAAATTCCCTGTGGAGCCACCCATCTTGTGCTCTGGCAGAGGGAGGGTGAAGTGGACTGGAGCTGTGAGAGCAGAACCCAGGACTGGGAACTCGGGGGACAGAGCTCAGAAGGCAGGCACACCACTCTACCTCTCCCAGTGGAGGACATCTTTCCCACATAGACATCTGCCTTGCCTGGTGGGAAGACAGTCGATATACCTTATTGGAAAACACCTTGCCCTGAGACCATTAAAAGATTACGAGTAACAGTTAGCCTCCTTGCAGAAGCAACTGTCCCACCCTGTTGAAAAAACTCTTGCTACACCTGAGGACGATTGCCTTGGGGCAATTCAAGTCAGAGTCCCATTAGTCTGTAGACAGAGGGGGTCTCTGGAGGCTTTGAGTTTTTGCCTGATCCAATTAGTCAGAAACTGACTTTAACACTGTCCTGCACTAGAGATTGAGAGGTGTAGAACATCTACCTAAAACATAGTCACAAACCCAGACAACCAAAATGAGGAGACAAAGAAACAACCCCCAAATGAAAGAACTAGAGAATTCTTCAGAAGAAGAGGTAATAAAGCAGAGATAAGAAACTTATCTGAAACAGAGTTCAGAGTAATGATGGTAAAAATGCTCAACAGTATGAAAAAATATATAGTAACTATGAAAAAAGAACAGTCTGAGATAGAGAATGACATCACAAATAAAGAACACATGGGAAGGAATACACAGCAGATTAGGGGAAGCTGAGGATCTAATTAGTGAATTAGAAGACAGAGTTGAAAATATCACTCAATTAGAGAACCAAAAAGAAAAAAACAATTTAAAAACAGGAGGACAGCTTAAGGGAGCTGTGGGAAAACGTGAAACGTAAAAATATTAGAATAGCAGGTGTGCCAGAAGAGGCAGAAAGGGAGAAAGGAATAGAGAAGGTGTTTGAAGAAATAATGGCAGAAAATTTCCCTAACCTGGAAAAGGAAAAAATCACACAAGTTCAGGAGGCACAGAGAACCTGAAACAAGAAGAACTCAAACAGACCCACACCCAGACACATCATAATTAAAATGCCAAAAATTAAAGACAAAGAGAGAATCTTAAAGGCAGCAAGAGAAAAGAAAACTGTAACCTACAAAGGAGTTCCCATACAGCTGACACCTGTTTTCTCATCAGAAATTCTACAGGCCAGAAGGAAATGGCATGAAGTACTCAAGGCAATGGAAGGCAAGGAGCTGAGTCCAAGATTACTATATCCAGCAAGGCTATCATTCAAAATAGATGGTCAAATAAAGAGCTTCCCAGGCAAAAAGAGGCTAAAGGAATTCATCACCACCAAGCCAGCATTACAAGAGATGCTAAAGGGATTGCTATAAGGAATTGCTGAGAAGAAGAAACAAAAAGAGAGACCTAGCCATACAGAATCAAAATGGCTATAAATAAGTACCTCTCAATAATAATCTTTAATGTAAATGGATTAAATGCTCCAATCAAAAGCTGAATGGATACAAAAACATGACCCAACTCAGAAACACCAATCAGAAGGGATATATGAACCCCTATGTTCATAGCAGCACAATTTACCATAGCTAAGATTTGGAAACAGCCTAAGTGCCCATCAGCAGATGAGTGGATTAAAAAACTGTGGTACATCTACACAATGGAACACTACGTTGCTGTAAAAAAGAAGAGACGCTTACCATTTACAACAGCATGGATGGACCTGGAGAGCATCATGCTAAGCGAAATAAGCCAGTCGGAGAAAAATAAATATCACATGATCTCACTCATTTGTGTTATATAATGAACAACATAAACTGATGAACAAAAATAGAGCCAGAGGAAAATAAAATATTTTAGAATATAATAGAAGTAATCCTGTTATTTGCAGATTTTTAAAATTTCCCAACTTTTGTGACATTATACTTAAAATCCATTTTTTCTTGAAATATTAATGTTTATTGCATGTAATCCTATCTAATAAAAGAGTAATATGCAGATTGACCATCACTCCAACACACAAGATGGCTGCCCACATGTGGTCAAAGATCCTGCCCCCATGTGGACACAAGATGGCTGCCACAAGATGGCCAGCAGGGGAGGGCAGTTGGGAGTGACCAGGCCTGCAAGGGAGGGCAGTTGGGGGCAATCAAGCCTACAGGGGAGGGCAGTTAGGGGTGACCAGGCTGGCAGAGGAGGGAAGTTGGTGGCAACCGGGCCTGCAGGGAAGGGCAGTTAGGGGTGACCAGGCTTGCAGGGGAGGGCAGTTAGGGGCAATCAGGCTGGCAGGGGAGCAGTTAGGCATCCATCAGGCTGGCAGGGGAGTGGTTAGGGGGTGATCAGGCTGGCAGGCAGAAGCGGTTAGGGGCAATCAGGAAGGCTGGTAGGCAACAAGTTGGGACCCAGCAGTCCTGGATTGTGAGAGGGATGTCCGACTGCCCGTTTAATGGGCAGTCGGACATCCCTCGAGGGTTCCCAGATTAGAGAGGGTGCAGGCTGGGCTGAGGAACATCCCCCCCCCCCGCTGTGCACGAATTTCGTGCACTGGGCCTCTAGTATTATTATATTTGAGATCGTTTTTCTTGAATAGTTGGTGTTCATTGCATGTAACATTATATTTAAAACCATTTTTGTTGAGATATTAATGTTTATTGCATGTATTGGTTATATTTAGGATCATTTTACTTGAAAATAAAAATTGAAAATATTAAGAAAAAAAATCCTAAGCAGTACTCCTCAAAATTATGAAGGCCATCAAAAACAAAGAAAGTCTGCCAAAACCGGTTTGGCTCAGTGGATAGAGCGTCGGCCTGCGGACTGAGAGGTCCCAGGTTCGATTCCGGTCAAGGGCACGTAACTTGGTTGCGGGCACATCCCCAGTAGGAGGTGTGCAGGAGGCAGCTGATCGATGTTTCTCTCTCATCGATGTTTCTAACTCTCCCTCTTCCTTCCTCTCTGTAAAAAATCAATAAAATATATTAAAAAAACAAACAAACAAACAAAAAACCACAAAGAAAGTCTAACAAATTACCACAACCACGAACAGCATAAGGAGACATGCCATCACAAAGTAATATGGTATTCTATAAGGAAACCTGGAACAGAAAGTAAGGAAATTTGAATAAAATATGGATTTTGTTAAGAAGTAATGAATCATAAAATGTATTATGTATGTACATAAACAATAGAATATTATTCAACCATAAAAGAAATGAATCCTGCTTTGGCTGGGTAACTCAGTTGGTCAGAGCATCATCCAGATACGCCAAGGTTGCAGGTTCTAACCCCGTTCAGGGCACATACAAGAATGAACCAATGAACCCTGGCCGGTTTGACTCAGTGGATAGAGCATCGGCCCGAGAACTGAAGGGTTGTGGGCTTGATTCTGGACAAGGGCATGTACCTTGATTACAGGCTTGATCCCCTGCCTTAGTCGGTGCATGTGTAGGAGACAACCAATCAATGTGTCTCTTTCATATCGATGTTTCTCTCTCTGTCACTCCTCCTCCCTCCCACTCTTTCTACAAATCAATGGAAAAATATCCTCAGGTGAGGATTGACGCCCCCCCCCCCCAAAAAAAAATATATTAATCGATGAATGTATAAATACGTGGAACAACAAATTGATGTGTCTCTCTTTCTCTCTCTCCCTTCCCCCAAATCTAAAATCAATCAATAAATGAACCGCGCTCAGCACAGCCGGTGGTGAACCTGAGGAGTGGTGCTGAAGGATTAAAGAAAACAGACAACAGAATATAGCTGGGGCCAGGTGGGACACTGTTCTTGGATGGAGAGACAGTGACACAGCCTGGAAGCCAAGTCTTTATTTTATAGTCAAGATCCTACCAGGCAAAGCAATGGCATGGTCAAGATGTTTACAATGTTCTCATCAGTTTTGAATCTACTTGATTACATGCACCCAAGAACTCTATCAAGCTTTGTTTTGGCAGCACTTGCTGCACCTCCCAGCCTACATCATTCAGCCACCTGGGACCGCAGGTTCAAGCTTACAACCATAGCCTTTGGCTATAATTGTGCTTGGTGGGCTTTGCTGGGACCTGCATTAGTCCGAGGTTTGAACCTGTCCAAACACTGTAGCCGCTCTCCACAAATAAATAATATATTTTTAAAATGAAATCCTGCCATTTGTAACACTATGGATGTACCTTGAGGGTATTATGTAAATGAAATAAGTCAGACTGAGAAAGATAAATACTATATTATTTCACTAATATGTGGAATCTTAAAAACATGCACACAAACAAGCTCACAGAAACAGGGGACAGGCTGTCAGAAGTGAGGGAGGGGAGGAGGTAAGGAAGGTCAAAAGGTAGAAACTTCCAGTTATAAAATAAGTAAGTCCTGCAGATGTAATGTATGGCATGGTAACATATTAATAATATTATACTGTATATTTTAAAGTTGGTAAGAGAATGTATCTTAAAAGTTCTCATCACAAGAAAAAAAATTTGTAACTATGTGTGGTGATGATGTAACTACAATTATTGTAGTGATCATTTCATAAAATATATAAATATGGAACTATTATGTTATACAACTGAAACTAATTAGTTATCTGTCAATTATACCTCAATAAAAGGTGAAATTGAAATAATAATGTATCAGTATTGGTTTATTAGTGATAACAAGTGTAGTGTACTAACGTAAGATGTTAATAATATGGAAAATTGGAGGAAAGGATATATGGGAATTCTATCTTCTTAATTTTTCTATAAATCTTAAACTGTTCTTAAAAAATAGTATGTGTGTAGTAACCATGTCTTCAAAAAATATCAGGAACTGTATTGGGTGCTGCCTCTTCAATACTCACTATTAATTAGTTTTCAGAGAGTATATAAAATGGATAAATATTCAAAAGGAAACATAGTCTACAGTATGTTCTATAGGAGTAAATAGATATTAAGCTTTTTTATTTTTTAAATAGCTGCTTCTAGGAATGGTCAACTAAGATTGGGAAATGTTTAAACAAAGTTAGAAGAGCTCATTTCACTGCAGGGTTTCTCTGAGCCTTGAATATGCTGACAGACACTGCGGCTTCCCAAGAGGCAGATGTAAAACGCAGCACTTCCCACATTGGAAGACAGGTGCCACTCTGAGTATGAATGCTGGGAAATGCTGGGCCACTTCAACTTTAACAGATGTTTGGCAGTACTGAATTATGAATTGAACTGAAAATGAATTAGTATTTATTAAGCTCCTACTATGTGCTAAACTCTTTAAAGTCAACTAAGCAGCTGTGTAGGCTGTGGAGCCAGAAGGAACAGGGCAGCCTGTGGGTGTTAAACAGTGACTTCATGGGCTTAGAATCAGACTGCTATTCAAGAAAAAAACAAAACATGGGGAAACAAGCATTTTACAAATACTGATAGTATCTGCTGAAATTCTCCACAACAAATGTCGATTTAATTGGAAAATTTCAAAGTCGGATTAACCTACATATGCATTTTCACAGGTGGTGAGCAGAACCTTAATAAACTAACTTTAGTTCCATAGATTTGCAATAACCTATCTTTTCAATTTAGTCAGGGCTTTTTTTACTTGCTTCTGTAATAAAATAACATTACCTCTTCCAAATAATCCTTCTAACATCATCCCTCAGGAGTGAGAAGAAAATGCTGGCATTGTTTTTAAAACGTGGTTGCAATTTCCTCAAAAGAGGTGAATTGCAACATAAACATTCAAGAACCACCTTTTTCAAAATAAGTGAGAATATGCAATATTTAAGTGCACTCCCTGGGTAATACACTTGATTTGGGATCTGGGAAACTTCCTCCTCCTAGATGGAACAGGTTTTTAATTCTGTTTGATGTTTGGGCTAATAAGTTTATATAAATTGCATCAGAAACTCTATGAGAGGGGAGTATAAGAGCTCCTAAATCCTGGACAGTGGAAATGAAAGCTTAACCATCACCTCATTCTCTCCCCATTCTACTAGTGCGAGAACTGAGGTCTGCCAGAGAGGACTGAGGGGTTTCCTGAGACATAGCACTTTCAGTGCTCAATGTGGGAGAGTCCCAGGTAAATGGATTGTTTGGTCACCCTAGGCCTGTGACCATCCACAGCCCCAGAACTAGCTCATGGCAGTAGAACCCAAGTTTCCTGTTTCCACCCTGATGTGTTCCCTGACAAAGAAAACCGGAGCCAGCCAGGGTTCTGTATCTTTTACAGAACCCCGGCCAGGTTGCCCAGATTAGCTCTTGGAGTGCCCTCCATGGATTACAACTAGCTAGTTGTCTTTTTGTAACCACATCACTGGATAATCAGAGAGGAAATATTACTCCTCCAACTGACTCTAACTCTTTAAGGAAATCAAGCAATATTTATGACATTGTATGGCATCATGTACTAGTAAACAGGCACTCAATTAAGCCTGAAATTTAGGGAATCTTTCCTGCTGGGTTCCTGATTGAGCCAGACGCACTAAAGAGAAGCACTTTTAAGAAACAGTGAACTATTCTCTTCCTATGATTTGAAGTAACTCTCATCTTCCTGAGGGCTGGGTTTGTGCACTTTATCAATAAGTCCAGGGAAGGAGCAAAGTCTCCCCAACTCCTTGGAACCAAGTTTAACAATATGGATCTTCCTTATAAACACAGAACAAAAATAATTTAGTGTGCATGTGTGCTCAGTGGGTTCGGACCTGGTACCTCTTTGTGAAGAGACTCAGCACTTTGCTATGGCCTGGAAGAAGTCCAGACTGAGAAAGACGATCATATGAATTTGAAGGTGGCGGGGCAGGGTGGCTCTGTGGTGCAGAGTAAGATTAAGAGGCATACACCACTTAGTAAATGAATGAAAGCCTACTGTGAACGACAGGGTTTGTCAATGAGGCAGACAGATCCCAGTTTGACGGGCAGCCTGTCAATGAAGGAAGGGAGGGATCTACCAAACAGTGAACCTGCTGCTTTACTCCAGAACTCGGTTCCTCCAGACTAAGAAGACATCCTCAATTAGAAAACCGCCCTTAGGTCAACCAAAGGACTTGCATGCATGCATATAAGCCTAACCAATGGACACAAACAGCGGGGGGGTGGTGAGGGCATGAGTGGGGGATTGGGGGGTAATGGAGGGATGAGAACGCATATGTAATACCTTAATCAATAAAGAAATTAAAAAAAGAAAAAAAAAGAAAGAAAACCGCCCTTTAGTTCCACCACCTCCTGACTACTACAGTATAGCTTTCTCTTCCTTCATTTTCCCCTTCCCCATTCCTTCACTGTACACACAGTAACCAGTTCCATGAAAATACCCCCTTTCTCCATTAGGGGCATGCTCGTTCAGCTCTTATCTTTATGTTCCAGTAAGTCATTTTGCTTTTACTGTTTAACAAAAAAAGAATATAAAAATCCTTGCACACCTTGTTTGATTGGAGAATTTTAATGCTTTTCATTTATCATTATAAAACCAAGGACAAGTTTATAACTTTTTGAACGTGGCTGTCACAGGCAAAGCAATCTGTCTTTAAGTAGGGATAAATTACTCTAAAAGAGTAATTTTCTAGAAAGTTTTCCCTTGAGTCACGCATCTTGTTGTTTAAATAAACTTCTGGTTTAAAATGCAATAATAATTACAATAATTTAGTGCACTTCAAATCTAACTTGATAATGCCTAGTAGGCATTAAGTACATTTTGCCTGAATTAAGGTTCAGGGTTTATGAGTCAGAAATTGGTAGTAAAATATCAGTTTTATTTATAAGAAGATGATCACCATAGGCATCCAGAACAAACTAGGAAACCCTCCCTCCCCCAAAACACAGACACAATTCTTTCCCTCTTGAGGGAAGCATTTTATCCATTACTCCCATTTTTAATAAGTGGATATTTAATAAATACTAAATTTTTTGTTGCTGCTTTCTCTTTATTCCCAGAGTATATTCCCTGCTCAGCACCCATTTCATTTTGCTGTTTTATTATTAGTGGTTTACAAACCACTTCCCCCACCACACTCATTAGGAACCATGTGTTTACCCTACGTTTTTCCATCACCATAGAAGATTAGGCTGGAAGGGGCCTTAGTCCATTTAGACCAGGGTTCTCAAACTTTTCTTTAACAGTAGGATCTTTCTCCAAGCCTGATACATGGCATGAAGCAGCAATGATGCTCATGTGCAGAGAGTCATCCAAAGCAGGCCTGGGCCCCTGCTGGTGCTGGTGGGCATGTGAGCACTGGCAGTGCTTTTGACTGTCTTCTCTGAGTGCTCTCAGTCTTGCTTTCCACTCGGCTTTCCCTGCTGGTGTTTCTCAATGCATATCACAAATATAAAACAGATTTTAAAAATCCGTTGACACAGCTAGGAGACTCTGAATACTATCTAAGTTTTGCTTCTGCTCACATCACCCTGAAACCCTGGCATAGGACCTTGGGACACAATTTAAAACCAATGATTTAGGCCAGTTCACTCATTTTAGAGATGAAGAAACTTGGAAGGTTAAATGATTCATCACAAATCACAGACATAGGCTAACAAACCTCTGAAGCCCAGAGAATATGCTAGAATGCCCTGGCTGGTGTTAGCTGCCCTGTCCTGTCCACCCTCAGTCATCACAAATGTTTACTGAGTTAAATTTGGTGACAGGAAGTGCTTCCTTTTCCCTATGTTATAAAAAAGCCTGATGCAGACTAATGTATTTAACTTATTTACTACTATAAAATGATGAAATCAACATGGACCGCGGGAGAGAAACCAAGATGGCGGCAAAGGTAAGCACCTAAACTGCTGCCTCGCACAACAATTTCAAAACTCAATTAAAAGACAGAACGGACATCATCCAGAACCACAGGAAGGCTGGCTGAGTGGAAATTCTACAACTAGAAGGAAAGAGAAAAGATCACGGAGATCAGAGGAGCGGCAAAGGGCTGAGGTACGGAGACACGCGCGCAGAGAAAAGGGCAGCTGAGTGCTTGGCTGACTTTCTCTGGCGGGAGGGGGAAGGAAGCCCCCGACTGAACTGAACTCCAGTTCCGACTACACTGAACCCCAGTTCCGGGCGAAACCCCGTGGACCCAGGCTCATACACGGTGAGTCTGGACTTTCAGGTAGAGAGAAAGGCACACAGAGACTCGGAAACCCGGGGTAGCCATGGCGGGCAGGGGTCTGGAGGCGTGCGCGAGTGCTCCCAGAGAAGACTGAATGCGGAGGTTGCCACAGGCATTCCCTAGCAGAAGGGAGTCGGAAGCTCCTGACTGCACTGAACCCTGGTTCCGACTGCACTAAACACCAGCTCCGGGCGAGCCCCTAGGGACCCACGCTCTTACGGGGGGAATCTGGACTGTCAGGCAGAAACTCAGGGGAGCCGCTGAAGGCAGAGGTCTGGAGGTGCGCACGGAAGGGCAGGGATGACGGGGAGCCAAGACTGTCTGCTCCGCCCTGAGACTCTGCCCCATCCAAGCTGAGCACAGAGGCTTTTGCAATTTTGCAAGTCTAATCCTATAAGGCTATCTCCTACACCAAACTTCTCCCAGCATAGACACAGCTGATCCTCACAGCCTACATGCCTGGAGGTCTATTCCTCCCAGTGATACCAACAACAATCAAGACTTAACTACAACAAGGCTGTACACACAGTCCACAAAGGGGTGCACCAAGAGTGCCCACACCTCAGGTAACTGGGAGGCAGACCCACTGGGCCATATAGGAAACCTAGCACACAAAGCTACCCTACCAACTCAGGGAAGCAGCGAAAATACGGAAACAAAGAAACAGATCACAAACGAAAGAAATGGAGGAAAACAAATGACTAGATATAGAATTCAAAACCACGGTTATAAAGCTTTTCAAGAATATCCTAGAAAAGGCCGATAAATTTAGCGAGACTCTAGAAGATATGAAAAAGGACCAACTAGAAATTAAGCATACACTGACTGAAATAAAGAAAAATATACAGAGATCCAACAGCAAATCAAGTCAAAGATTTGAAATACAAAGAAGCAAAAAACACCCAACCAGAAAAGCAAAAAGAAGAAATAATGACTGAAAACTTCCCCCACCTGGTGAAAGAAATAGACTTACAAGTCCAGGAAGCGCACAGAACCCCAAACAAAAGGAATCCAAAGAAGACCACACCAAGACACATCATAATTAAAATGCCAAGAGCAAAAGACAAAGAGAGAATATTAAAAGCAGCAAGAGAAAAACAGTTAATTACCTACAAGGGAGCACCCATACGATTGTCAGCTGATTTCTCAACAGAAACTATGCAGGCCAGACGGGACTGGCAAGAAATATTCAAAATGATGAATAGCAAGAACCTACAACCAAGATTACTCTACCCAGCAAAGTTATCATTCAGAATGGAAGGTCAGATAAAGAGCTTCACAGATAAGAAAAAGCTAAAGGAGTTCATCACCACCAAACCAGTATTATATGAAATGCTGAAAGGTATTCTTTAAGAAGAGGAAGAAGAAAAAAGTAAAGAGAAAAATTATGAATAACAAATACATATCTATCAACAAGTGAACCTAAAAATCAAGTGAACTAAAAATCTGAGGAACAGAATAAACTGGTGAATATAATAGAAGCAGGGGCATAGAAAGGGAGTGGACTGATAATTCTCAGGGGGAAAGGGGTATGGGGGGTGCAGGAAGAGACTGGACAAAAATCGTACACCTATGGATGAGGACAGTGCGGTGTGGGGGAGGTAAGGGCAGAGGGTGGGGTGGGAACCGGGTGGAGGGGAGCTATGGAGGGAAAAAAGGAGAAACAATTGTAATAATTTGAACAATAAAGATTTATAAAAAAAAAAAAATGGACGGCATGTTATGATGGGAACTTGTTTATGTAATCTGGTTTTACAGAATAGGGTATAAGGTGTTCTCCTTCCGTACTTAAAAAAAAAAAAAAGACAAAGACAAAAATCAGATGACTTTGGCTGCGGGCTTGGACGCGGAGTCGCCGCCATCTGGAACCAGAAAGTGGAGTTTATCGGAAGCCTGAGAATCCACAACTGCGGCACCCACGGAACAGCTGCGAGCCCCAGAACAACGCTCCCCAATTGGCGCAAACACACGGGTTCAGAGGAGCTCTACACTCCACCACGGAAAGGTCAGATTTCGCCTGGGATAAGGTGAGGTCTCTGGTCCCAGCGCGAGAGAGGAACGCGCGTTTTGCGGGAGCTGGAGGACCAGGGAAGTCTGTGCCTAGAAAAATCGGTGGCTGCTGCGGCTGGCGTGATCTGTGAATGTGGAAGGGGGTCCTCAGAGCTGCTAACAGAAGGGCTCTCTAAAAAGCAACCCATTTTGATCTGAAGTGCAGGGACACCCTAAGAATTTCAGGGGTGTGCTAGACTTACGCGCAGCCACGGAGTGCGCACACTTGGGCTTTTTCCTCTTGAAATTCTTGCTTCTGATTACTAAGCCCAATTCATAGGTTCACCCAGTTGGGGACACCCTGGGAGACTGCAGGGGAGAGTTGTTTTTCTGGAACCTGGGGATCGGAGCGGGGAGTGACCATCGGAGAGCCAGCTCTGAGGCAGAACACTCCCACAAACCCGTAGTGAGTGCCACAGGGAAAGAAGGCTCTAACACTCCCTAGAGAGGCCATAGATAAACCCGGAAGTCAATCCAGAAACACTGCCACCCAGGGGCTGAATCACAAATTGACTCTTGTGTAATCAAAAATAAAGGAATACGAATTAAGACACACCGCCTGCTTAAAATCAGGACTGGCTTACATCACTGAAGAGCAGTGGATCGCAGGGAACTGCAATACTGTCCGGACTGAGAAACAGGCGTGCCAAACAGAACAACAGAGGAATTGAATGACCTTCACTACTCCACATTTTATTTTTATTTTTTATTTTTTTTATTTTCATTTTTTGCATCTTTTACTCAAGAAACTAATTTTTTTCCTCACTTGATTTTACCTTTTTAATTATTACATTTTTATTTTCAATCCGTATTATTACTACTGCTATTTTATCTTTTTTTTTTTAAGTGTCATTTTATTTTCTCTTCATTTTGTTTTGGGATTAATGTTCTACATTCTATTTTTATCTTTCCTTTAGCATCATTTTACTCTATCTCAAATCTACCTTTATGCCATCACTCTCTTCCTCACTTTTCCCTTTTCAGTGTCCTGTTTATCTTACCCCTTTCCTGCTTTAGATTTTCCCTATTTTTTCTGTTTACCCCCTTTTAAAATTTCACCCTACTTATATATCTAATCTCCAATCCCCTGCTCCAAGTCCATACACACCTCTCTCTTCGCTGTCTTAACTATCCAAAAAATTGTTCTTCTCTCTATCCTTTTGTTGTTGTTCGTTTGAATGTAGATTATATCGAATTTTTATGCTTTTTTGTGAGATTGTTTTGCTTATTCTTCTTTTGTTTATTTTTTTGTTTGTTTAGTGCTTCTGTTTTCCCTTGCCTCACTCAATATTAGTTGGTGTTGTAGTTTGTATTAATCCCCAGGTACTTGTTACTGGCATTTGCTGGGATAAGTGATTGTTCTATTGGAGTTTTATCCCCAATAAATATAGTCTGTTTCCCTTTCTCTCTTAGTCTCTTTCTTGTCTCTCTTACTTTTTTTCTTCTTTTTTTCCCTTTTCCCAATTTCATTTTGACACCCCCTTTTTTCTTCTTCTTCTTCTTTCTTTCTTTTTCCTCTTCTTCTTTCTCTACTATCCCCTGATTTGTCTTTCTCTGGTGGTCACCTTTATTGGAGGTTGTTAATATCGTGAATACATTTCTGTTCAGTGCCTTGTGTGTTGTACCTGGTAGTGCTGTATTTTGTGCCTTTAAATCGACGCAGGAGAGAGAGAACTACATAACCAGACACCCAGAGAAGAGAGACCATGGGGAGACAAAGACACAGCCCGCATATGAAAGAAAAGCAGGCATCACCAGAAAAGAAAGTAAATGAAATGGAAGCAAGCAACCTTCCAGAAAAAGAATTCAGAGAAATGGTCATAAGGTGGCTGAAAAGAATGGAAGACAAATTCGACAATATGAGCAAGAACCAAGAGGAAATGAAGAAGAACCAAGAAGAAATGAAAAATGACATCGCTGCTGTAAAGAACTCAATAGAAAGCATCAAGAGTAGACTAGAAGAAGCAGAGGACTGCATCAGTGAGCTAGAAGACAAGACGGGAAAAAATACCCAAGTACAGCAACTTCTAGAAAAAAAAATTAAAAGGCAGGAGGAGAGCCTAAGGGAACTTTGGGACAACACGAAACAAAACAACATCCGCATAATAGGGGTTCCAGAAGGAAAGGAAGCTGAGCAAGGAATAGAAAACCTCTTTGAAGAAATAATGACAGAAAATTTCCCTGATATAGAGAAGAAAAAACCCACACAAATCCAAGAAGCTCACAGAGTCCCAAGCAAAATGAACCCCAAAAGACCGACGCCAAGGCACATTATAATTAAATTGGCAAACACCAACGACAAAGTAAGAATCTTAAAAGCGGCCAGAGAGAGACAGAAAGTTACATACAAAGTAACCCCCATCAGACTAGCAACTGATTTCTCAACAGAAACTCATCAGGCCAGAAGGGAATGGAATGAAATATACAAAGTCATGCAAAGGAAGGGTCTGAATCCAAGAATACTGTACCCAGCAAGGCTGTCAATCAAAATTGAAGGTGAAATCAGGAGCTTCACAGACAAAAAAGGACTAAGGGAATTTATTACCACCAAAGCAGCAATGCAAGAAATGCTAAAGGGTCTGCTGTAAAAAAAAAAAAAAAGAAAGAAAGAAATAGGAAGCGAAGAAGGAACACAGGTGTAAAGAATAGGAATGGCGACAAATAAGTACCTATCAATAATAACTTTAAATGTAAATGGATTAAATGCCCCAATCAAAAGACATAGGGTAATGGATTGGATAAGAAAACATGACCCATATATCTGCTGTCTACAAGAAACCCACCTCAGAAAAAAAGACACACACAGACTGAGGGTGAAGGGATGGAAAAAGGTTTTCCAGGCAAATGGAACTGAAAAAAAAGCTGGGGTAGCAATACTTATATCTGACAAATTAGATCTCAAAGTGAAGGACATAACAAGAGATAAGGAAGGCCACTTCATAATACTAAAGGGAGCAATCCAACAAGAAGAAATAACTCTGGTAAACATATATGCACCCAATACAGGAGCACCCAAATACATAAAAAAATTCCTGGAGGATATCAAGGGAGAGATTGACAGCAATACAATCATAGTAGGAGACTTTAATACCCCACTATCACCATTGGACAAATCCTCTAAACAAAAAATCAGCAAAGAAACATCAATCCTAAATGACTCACTAGACCAGATGGAATTAATTGACATCTTCAGAACATTTCACCCCAAAGCCACAGAATATACATTCTTCTCAAGTGCACATGGGTCATTTTCAAAGATAGACCATATGTTGGGACATAGGCAAAGTCTCTTCAAATTCAAGAAGATAGAAATCATATCAAGCATCTTCTCAGACCACAGTGGCATAAAACTGGAAATCAACTACAATAAAAACAACCCAAAGAAATCAAACACATGGAGACTAAACAGCATGCTATTAAACCATGACTGGGTTACCAGAGAGATCAAAGAAGAAATAAAAAACATCATGGCAACAAATGACAATGAAAACACTACAATCCAAAATCTATGGGACACAGCGAAAGCAGTCTTGAGAGGGAAGTTCATAGCTCTACAAGCCTACTGCAAAAAACAAGAAACAATGGTAATAAATTACCTAACCCAACAACTCAAAGAGTTAGAAAAAGGGCAACAAGAAAAGCCCAGTGTAAGCAGAAGGAAGGAAATAATAAAGAGCAGAGCAGAGATAAACAACATAGAGACCAAAGAAACCATACAAAAGATCAACAAAACCAAGAGCTGGTTCTTTGAAAGGATAAACAAGATTGATGAACCTCTAGCCAGGCTCACCAAGAAGCAAAGAGAGAGGACCCAAATAAACAAAATCAGAAATGAAAGAGGTGAAATAACAACAGATCCGGCCGAAATACAAAGGATTGTTAAAAAATACTACGAACAACTCTATTCCAACAAACTGGACAACCTGGAGGAAATGGACATATTCCTAGAAAAATATAACCTTCCAAAACTCAATCAGGAAGAATCTAAACAGCTCAATATGCCAGTAACTATGGAAGAAATTGAAGCAGTCATCAAAGAGCTTCCGGCAAACAAAAGCCCGGGGCCAGACGGCTTCACAGGAGAGTTTTACCAAACATTCAAGGAAGAACTAAAACCTATCCTCCTCAGACTATTCCAAAAAATTCAAGAGGAAGGAACACTTCCAAGCTCCTTCTATGAAGCCAGCATCACCCTAATACCAAAACCAGATAAAGACAACACAATGAAAGAGAATTACAGGCCAATATCCCTCATGAATGTAGATGCCAAAATCCTCAACAAAATTCTAGCAAATCGGATCCAGCAGTACATCAGAAAGATCATACACCATGACCAAGTAGGGTTTATCCCAGGAATGCAAGGATGGTTCAATATCCGAAAATCAATAAATGTGATACATCACATAAACAAATTGAAAGATAAAAATCACATAGTCATATCAATTGATGCAGAAAAAGCATTTGACAAAATCCAACACCCTTTCTTGATAAAAACTCTCAACAAGGTGGGAATAGAAGGATCATACCTCAACATAATAAAAGCTATATATGATAAACCCACAGCTAACATCATACTCAATGGGCAAAAACTAAAACCATTTCCCCTAAGAACAGGAACAAGACAAGGATGCCCACTCTCACCACTCCTGTTTGACATAGTACTGGAAGTATTAGCCATTGCAATTAGACAAGAAGAAGAAATAAAAGGCATCCAAATTGGAAAAGAAGAAGTAAAGCTGTCCTTATTTGCAGATGACATGATATTGTACATAAAAAACCCGAAAGACTCTATCAAAAAACTAACAGACTTAATAAATGAATTTGGCAAGGTAGCAGGATACAAAATTAACGCCAAGAAATCTATGGCATTTCTATACAACAACAGTGAACTTACAGAAAGAGAGACTAAAAAAGCAATCCCATTTTCCATCGCACCAAAAAAATTAAGATACTTAGGAATAAACCTAACCAAGGAGGTAAAAGACCTATATGCAGAAAACTACAGGACACTGAAAAAAGAGATAGAGGAAGATGTAAACAGATGGAAGAACATACCATGTTCATGGATTGGTAGAATCAACATCATCAAAATGTCCATACTACCCAAAGCAATCTATAGATTCAATGCACTCCCCATTAAAATACCAACAGCATATTTCACAGACTTAGAAAGAACTCTCCAAAAATTCATCTGGAATAAAAAAAGACCCCGAATAGCCACAGCAATCCTGAGAAAGAAGAATAAAGTAGGAGGGATCTCAATACCAGATTTCAAGCTGTATTACAAAGCCACTGTCCTCAAAACAGCCTGGTACTGGCACAAGAACAGACATATAGATCAATGGAATAGAATAGAGAATCCAGATATCGACCCAAACCAATATGCGCAATTAATATTTGACAAAGGAGGCATGAGCATACAATAGAGTCAAGACAGTCTCTTCAATAAATGGTGTTGGGAAAATTGGACAGATACATGCAAAAAAATGAAACTAGATCACCAACTTACACCATACACAAAAATAAACTCAAAATGGATACAGGACTTAAATATAAGACGGGAAACCATAAAAATACTAGAGGAATCCTCAGGCAGCAAAATCTCAGACATATGCCAAAAGAACTTTTTCAGTGATACTGCCCCTAGGGCAATGGAAGCCAAAGAGAAAATAAACAAATGGGACTACATCAAAATAAAAAGCTTTTGCACAGCAAAAGAAACCATCAACAAAACAACAAGAAACCCCACTGTATGGGAGAACATATTTGCAAATGGTATCACAGATAAAGGTTTAATTTCCAACATCTACAGGCAGCTTATACAACTTAATAAAAGGAAGATAAATGATCCAATAAAAAAATGGGCAACGGACCTAAATAGAATCTTTTCGAAAGAAGACAGAAGGAAGGCCAAGAGACACATGAAAACATGCTCAAAGTCACTTATTATCCGAGAGATGCAAATCAAAACGACAATGCGATACCATCTCACACCTGTCAGAATGGCTATCATCAACAAATCAACAAACGACAAGTGTTGGCGAGGATGCGGAGAAAAAGGAACCCTCGTGCACTGCTGGTGGGAATGCAGACTGGTGCAGCCACTGTGGAGAACAGTATGGAGTTTCCTCAAAAAACTGAAAATGGAACTCCCATTTGACCCAGTAATCCCACTCCTAGGAATATATCCTAAGAAACCAGAAACACCAATCAGAAAGGATATATGCACCCCTATGTTCATAGCAGCACAATTTACAATAGCTAAGATTTGGAAACAGCCTAGGTGCCCGTCAGCAGATGACTGGATCAGAAAACTATGGTACATCTACACAATGGAATACTATGCTGCCATAATAAAGAAGGAATTACTACCATTTGTAGACACCTGGTTGGAATTAGAGAACATTATGCTAAGTGAAATAAGCCAGTCAATGAAAGAAAAATACCACATGATCTCACTCATTTAGGGATAATGAAAAACATTATAAACTGATGAACCAAAAGATAGTTACAGAGGCAGTAAAGCATCAAACAGAGTGTCTAATTACAGCGGTAAGGTTAGGGAGAGGTGGGGGAAATAAGAGATCAACTGAAGGACTTGTATGCATGCATATAAGAGTAACCAACGGATGCAAAACATTGGGGGGTGAGGGCAGGTATGGGAGTGGGGTGGGGGGGGCAATGGTAAGATATGTACACATATAATACCTTAATAAAAAATTTGAAAAAAAAAAAATCAGATGACTTTGACAAGTTGCATTTCATGGTTCAAGAAGGTTTAAACAAGAAGAGGGGTTGCTGTTAGGCAATACGAGATCTCTGGCTGCAGTGCCTGCAGGAAGTAATGCTATGCACAAAAGAGGCCAAACACACATGTCCATCATTTCTGACATATGTGGGGACCCAGCCACCAAGCTTCGAAAGTGCTTCAGAGCCCAGAGTCTGGGTGCAGCTATGAGTCTTTTCCTGGCTGTTTATGGCTTAACTCATGTGAACTGGCCAACATCAGGTGTCACGCATCCCTGTCTGATACGAAACACATGTCTACAGAGGTAGAAAGAAAGGCCCAGCACAGGCCAAGCCTGACTCAGTCACAATACAATTAAGGGGAAAAGGGCTGCCAACGTGTCTCTCGCCCTTCTTGTGTCTCTCTCAGGTCCTGCCAACAATGAGCCACTTGTTTCTCTTATTTCCCAGAAACCCTATTAGCCATCCAACAAGGTCAGCAAAAAAAGAGCAGCTTTTCACTTCAGGGTGCATTTGGTTCCAAAAATCTGTAAAGTATTAAACCAAGAAGTTGCACTATCCCAACTTCACACTGAGCCCTTTATTCCAATTCTGGGTGAGAATAGCTGTAAGGAAATTTCTCACCTGCTCAACTGATATGGACCAGAGCCCTAGGGCACGTGTGCATTCAGGCTCAGGGCATCAAGCTTGAAAACATTTCTAGGTGCCCCAAAACTTAACAGGTGGACCTTTGGTTTTCCAGGTGCCCCCAGCTCTCTGGTTTTAGGTTTGTAATCCAAGCTGCATTTACTTCACAGAAAACCCTGAATTTTCAGGACCGGGAAATGATTTTCCTGCTTGCTATCCTGTCTGCCCATCCAAACAGCAATGTAGTCGACAAGCCAGTGTGCCAGTGTATGCATATCTGGGCGACTCTGCTCTCCTGGGTGTAAGGATGTCAATGCCTGTAGCACGGGTTTTCATGTTTCCCAGCAAATGCATTATCTAAATTGTATATTTTATTGGCGTTTAAAGGATTTAGACATCAGTTGTCATCATTGCAATATATCCAGAACAAGCTAGAAAAAAATCTTATCTTTCTGGCATATTGATTTATTCTGGATCCTTTTGCTATAAAGAAATCATATTTCTTCCACCTAAAGCAACACCATCTGATTTCGGGGATATCTCCAGATTTATCAGAAGTGGCCTATGGCAGAAAGCACATTAACGAAGCGAGGGAATTTAGGCAAATAATGATCTAACTTGGAAAAAAGAGGAAATTGGGAGCCTCGCTGTGCTGCTTCACAAAGTTATCTTTGTGTCTTTGAATTTAATGCCACGGCCTGGCAACAGCAGCAAAAACAAAACTGTTTTATTATCTTCAGACAATAGGTATACTTTACTCCAACAGGAAATGGAAACTTTGATTCATGCACTTATTTTCATTAGTCAGAAGAGAGTTTACTGGAGCTTTTTATTGGTTAGCTTTCCCGAATGGTATTAAAGCTACTCCAGGTGCAACGTGTGGCAACCCAAGCTAAACATCAGAAAATGAAACCACAGCTGTTTTCCACAAGAAGCGGAGAAAAATTTGCCATTGTGGGCCGCTAGTTTTTAATCTGTTTTCTTTTCATAACATGCCATTTTTGTAAACACTAGTCAAAGAGCTCATGCAGCAGACTCTCTAAGAGACAAAGGGCTTGAATGGTTTATGAAAGAGAACATGCAATTAGTAATCAAATAAGGAAAAATTATCAGCTTCACATGAAGTCACAACAAATAAAAGTAAGAGCCATTGTTCAGCAATCAAACTACAAAGATGTGATGTGTTTTGCATTGGGCCAGGACTACTGTGTGTAGTGGGAATGAAACAAGAATTAAATTAGGGGGCCCAGGATTAAGAATTCTGGTAAAATGACATGTCAAATTTTGGGAATTTGTGCATATGTGCATTTTGAGGGTTGTACCCCTAGATCTATCTAATAGTGACCCCAAAAGGTTAATTACCTTTGAAATGAAAAAGTATCAAAATACTAATAATGGTGCTTAGATGCTAGGACTATATATGACTTTTTTCTTTTCGATGATCTTTCTATAGTTCATTTAACTATTTGCTCACCAATTATCTGCTGAGCCCCGAGTAGGTGCAAGGCACTGCTTCTAGGTCAGCCGTGGGCAAACTACGGCCCGCGGGCCGGATCCGGCCTGTTCGGCTGTTCTATCCGGCCCACGGAGCTGAAAGAGCAGAGGGTTCTCTTGCTCTCCCCTCCGCTCCTTCACCAGCAGCAGTGTTAACATGGCAACGTCGGGAAACACGGCCGGCCGCAGCTCCTTCTTCTGAGTGGGCGGATCCGCCCATTCAGTAGAAGGAACAACCTCTCAATCTTCCAGAGGCTCCTCATAATGCCCACGGATGCGTCTCCCGACATCACCCTGGGAATGCGTAGACACGTTATCCTGGTGATGTAGGGAGACACGCCCATGGAGAGCACAGTATCAGAGCCTTTCTGAGGTAAGATTAAGAGCTCTACTCAAACACAATTTTTTCCTGTTCCCACATTCTGTACATCACAATGACTTGTTAATAAAACAACAAAGACTTTTAGCTTTTAGGGCTTGTATCCACTGCAGTTTTTTTTTTCCCACTGCGGACGCGTGCAGCAGGGAAAAGACACACAGAGGACATGTCACACTAGCCATGCTGCGGCTGCATTTTTTTGCTGATACGGATGTGGTATCAGTAACGCTACCGTGGCCACTAACCGCATGTGTTAGCGGCAAAACAAATACATTTTGCGCTGCGTTTGCTTCTCCCCCTTGGCGCCTGTAAAAATGCGTGCTACAGGGCATTTGTGTTAACATGCACCACTGCACATTAGCATCAACGCAAACATGATGGAAACATGTGTACCCTGCATTAACCCTAGCTGCGCTGCATTGCAGTACTGCACCACACTGCAACGGCAGCACGGCTAATGTGAACGAACCCTAATTCAGTGGGTTGAACAAAAAGATTGCATAGAAATGTGATGAACTAAAGATTTTATTACAAAATTGCTTAATTTCAGGGTTTCAGAAGTAATTGGACAAATGAAAAACTGAAAATCAAATGTTCATATCTAATACTTGGAAGAAACCCTTTCCTGGTATTGACAGCCTGAAGTCTTGTACTTATGGACATCACCAGATGTGGGTTTTCTCCTTTGTAATGCTCTGCCAGGCTGTCACAGTAGGGGTATATATATAAATATCCTGCCATTTCCAGCTTTTAATAAGAAAAACTGTTGCAATGGGCATTTAAAAGTGGCACTTGGTTGTTTTTATAGAGTCCAGTGGATGCAATCTGACATTGATAATGGGCTCTTTCACACTACGTACACTGCGGCTGTTTTTTGCCAGTAACGGAAGTGCTAGTGGTAACTACTGGTTACCCATGTTTTGCACTGCCCTAGCACCTCCCATACAAGTGTGTCTGGAAGACACAGCAATGTGCAGCTATGTGTGTTACCATAACAAAGGGCCTGTGTGAAAGATACACAGGTTTCCTATGGAGGAAAGGGGTTGTTCTCTATGGTCAGGGTTTGCCTCTGTCCCATGTCTGAACTTTTTCAGATGATTTTGTTATATATATATTTTTTAGAAGACCAAAAATGTTACAGTAGAGCAAATTTAATCACTTGTTTTTATACTTTACTGTCTTATTTTAGTAAAGAATTTAATAAGAGAACAGTACTGTTGGTCTTAGCCCAATATTAAACGTGAGTGGACCAAAGAAAAGGAAAGTGGACAGTGAATGCCGAGTGTTTAAGAGGGAGTGGACAACAAAATATTTTTTCACCGAAATCCGATCAATGCCGGTATGTCTGATATGCCAGGAAACACTTGCAGTCTTCAAAGAGTACAATCTCAGCCGTCACTTTGCCACAAAGCATGGCAACTATGCTAGCAAGCAGTCACCTCAAGAACGGGAGGCTACTGCACAGAGGTTGATGGCTAAATTACAGGCTCAGCAAAATGTCTTTCACAGACAAACTGCAATTCAAGAGACAACTACCAAAGCAAGTTTTATGCTATCATTCAAATTAGCAAAAGCTAGCAAACCTCTCTCTGAAGGCGAGTTTTTGAAAGAATGTATGATAGAGACAGCAAGTCTCTTGTGTCCAGAGAGCAAAGGCAAGTTTGAAAAACTCAGCTTATCGCGCAGGACAGTGACTCGTCGAGTGGAACTGATTGATGAAGACTTGGCCAACAAGTTAAATAGTAAGGCAGAGTTCTTTAAGTTTTATTCACTAGCATTGGATGAAAGTAATGATGTAAAGGACACTGCTCAGCTCTTAATTTTTATCCGAGGGATTAGTGACAATTTTGAAATTACGGAGGAGTTTTTAGCCATAAAGCCACTGAAAGGAAAAACACGGGGAGAGGACTTGTATGACCGGGTGTCTACTGTCATCGAGAAAATGAAGCTACCATGGAGTAAACTTGCTAATGTCACAACAGATGGATCTCCAAATTTAACTGGAAAAAATGTTGGATGCTAAAAAGAATTCAGGATAAAGTGAAAGAGGAGAACCCTAACCAAGATGTTATTTTTCTTTACTGTATTATTCACCAGGAATCATTGTGCAAGTCTATATTACAACTTAATCATGTTGTTAATCCAGTCGTAAAGCTTGTTAATTTCATTCGAGCAAAGGGACTTCAGCACCGTCAGTTTATTAAGTTTCTGGAGGAAACTGATGTGGATCACCACGACTTACTTTACCACTCTCGTGTCTGCTGTTTGAGTTTGGGCAAAGTTTTCCAACGAGTGTGGGAGCTCAAAGAAGAGATTGGTGCATTTTTGAAATTAAAGGGGAAGTCTGACGAATTTACTGAGCTGAGTGACAAGAATTGGCTGTGTGACTTTGCATTTGCTGTAGATATATTTTCACATTTGAATGAGCTAAATGTGAAGCTACAGGGAAAAGATCAGTATGTACATGACATGTACACTAATGTGAAAGCCTTTAAATCAAAGCTGATTTTCTTTTCCAGACAAATTTCAGACAAAGTCTTCACTCATTTTGCCACACTAGCCACACAGAAGGAGACCATCCAAAACGTGAAGAAATACAGCAAATCACTGGATGACCTGCATGCAGAATTCTGCCGTCGGTTTTCTGATGTTGAAAAAATTGACCAGTCACTTCAACTGGTGGCCTGTCCTTTGTCACAAAACCCTGAAACAGCACCAGAAGAGGTGCAACTGGAACTCATCGATCTTCAGTCTGACTTTGTCCTAAAGGAGAAATTCAGCTCTCTTGAACTAAGAGATTTTCATGCTTCACTTAATGAAGCCACTTTTCCAAACATCCGGAGGATGGCACAGAAGATACTGGTGCTGTTTGGGTCAACCTATGTTTGTGAGCAGACATTTAGCGTCATGAACATCAACAAAGCCCCTCACAGATCCAGCTTAACTGACGAACACCTCAGATCTATCCTGAGAATAGCCACAACAAAACTAACTCCAGACTTTGATGCATTAGCTAAAAAAGGAGACTAACAACAGTGTTCCCACTGAAGTTGATGTTTTAAAGACCAAAAACCTTTCAACCCAGTCTACATTGCCATCTACATCTACGTCCCGGGCATAATTTGGAAGTTGCACTAAAGAAAATGTTTAATTTACTGTTTATACATTTTGTTCTTTTCTATTTGTTTTAGTTTTAAATTATTTTATTATATTTAAGTTTAATTTGAAAGGCTTTTATACCTTTCTTTTGTTAGGCAATTTTATTTTGCCTTTGCCATCTTCAATATAAGGTATGTTATTGTGCTATGATTCCTCCATTTTTTGAAGTTTCAAATTATAATAATTAGTGTTTACATTCTTCTTGTTAAAATGTTTGAAATGAATAAAACTATTGAAATAAAGAAAAAAAAGACCGTACCCTTTTATGTAATGATGTTTACTTTGAATTTATATTAGTTCACACAAACACTCCATCCATGCTTTTGTTCCGGCCCTCCGGTCCAGTTTAAGAACCCATTGTGGCCCTCGAGTCAAAAAGTTTGCCCACCCCTGTTCTAGGTGCTAGAGATACTAATGAACAAGACAGAAAGGTCCTGGCTTTTTGGGAGCTGTGGTCTAACGGGAGACAGACCATAGCAAACACAGAGTCTAATTCTAGGGCTAAGGGCTTTGAACAAACAAATGTGGAACTACTTTAGACCTGGAAGTTAAGGAAGACTTCTCTGAAGTGATGTGTGATCTAAAATAATCTGAGTAAAGCACAGAAATCAGTGTGGGGGCCAATCTCAGCTGAGGAATAGTAAGTGCAAAGATTCTAAGGAGGGAAGGTGCCTGACCTGTGGGCTTGGAGTAACTGCAAAACAGGCTAGCCCACGTGGCTGAGGGGCAAAGGGTAAGGGACCAGGGCCTGTGGGGCCTCATGGCTGAGGTGAGCACTGCAGTTGCCTCTATTCCGGAGTGACAGCAATCTCCTTTTGGCTCACTGCTCGGACTACATGGGAAACTGCCAGAGTATTTCATACTCTATTGGTAAAATAAAAAATTCTGAAGAAAATGCAGAGAAAGAGAAACTGTCTGTGAGCAGTGTCCCTTCAGCCTGTGAGGTGGTTCAGGGTCCTCTTCCAGGAAGAAAGGAAAAAGCTTTGGGGTGGGGGAAGCCAACGCAGCTCTGCTTCGAAACGCTGGAACGGAGATTCAGGCACCAAGCAAAACGAAAGAAAAAACCCACACCTCTAAATTTGATTTGGAAGGTTGTGCCAAAGGGGTTCTATTCTTAACAAAAACGAAACAAAACACACAACAAAAAAGCTACAACTCTGGGCATTGTCAAATTTATCCTTGATGCACCCTGGGCATGGGGTGGAACCTTGTTCTGGTCTTCTCGAATGCTGGCTAGTGCTCCGAGACCACATCCTCACCAGTGTTCAGGGAGGTTATAGAAAAACTCTAAAACTCCTGGTGGTCACTGTCAGGCAGCTTTCTGAGGACTGCCTCCTAGACACCAGTGTATAAATCATTTATAGGAAATTAGAAGGAGAACTCCTTCTTAGGCACTTACACCTGGCAAAACAGGCAAGCCTTGCCCACAAATGCTTTGACTCCTGTTACTGAACATACTGCCCTCTCTGCAGGAGTCCCCAGGTCTCAAAGCCAAATCTTCAGGCACTTCTAGAAACCACACAGGACCCATGGTATGCATGTTTCTCCTTGGCTAATAAAATAATACAATTCCCAGCCACAGTCTCCTTTTCCCCCAATTTAACTCAATTATTTATATGTATCCTTTTGAATTATGTGTTTTGTAAGAAGCAAGAGTACGAGATAAATGGGTGGAAGCATCAGTTTCATTTTAAAACTATATCTCTGTGTATAAAGCTACACAGATATATTATTTTATTTGTCCAATTAAATACTGTTCTGTGAAGCTTAACTGAGTGTGCTGAAAATGCCATTTGCCGTCATCCCAACGAGAAGGGTTTGCATGACCTGAGGCCATCTCTGACAGAGACCTGGTAGACCAAAAAGTTTTCCTCATATTGCATTGTCTTTATGGAACATGCTGGTTAGAGGAGTCAGTTGACCTAGGCAAACTCTGTCTCCCCATTCCCCACCTTCCACAGACACAACCTTAACCAAGTGATCAAAGCCAACGTCACCCAGCCTGGACAACCTGACAGCACGTGCCACTGAGCAGAACACACACCACTTCTGAGATACTCCTGCCAAGGATGTATAACCTAAATCTAAATCATGAGGAAACACCAGACAAACCCAAATTAAAAATAATTGCCAGGCCGGTATGGCTCAGTGGTTGAGCATCGACCCATGAACTAAGAGGTTGCTGGTTCGATTCCAGTCAAGGCACATGTCCAGGTTGTGGGCTCAATACCCAGTAGGGAGCATGCAGAAGGCAGCTGATTGATGATGTTTCTCTCTCATAGATGTTTCTACTTCTCTATTCCTCTCCCTTCCTCTCTAAAAATCAATAAAAACACGTTTAAAAATAAAATAAAATAAAAAATAATCTACAAAATAACTAAACTATACTCTTCAAAAATGTCAGGTCCAGAAACACAAGAGCTGAGGAATTGTTCCAGGTAAAGATTAAGAAGACAGGACAACTAAACGCAATGCATGATCCTTGACAGCTCTTGAACCAGAAACCAAAGAGCCATTAAGAACATTATTGTGCTAAGTGAAATAAGCGAGTCAGAGAAAGATAAATATCACAGGATCTCACTCATTTGTGGAATATAATGAACAACATAAACTGATGGACAAAAATAGAACCAGAGATATAGAAGCATTGAACAGACTGTCCAACCTATGAGGGAAGGCGGGGGGGTGAGGGGGTAAGAGATCAACCAAAGGACTTGTATGCACGCATATGAGCATAACCAATGAACACAGACAGTAGGGGGGTGAGGGCATGTGCTGGGGGGTGGAAGTGGCCGGGGAGAGGTCAATGGGAGAAAAAGGTCAATGGTTTGGCTCAGTGGATAGAGCGTTGGCCTGCGGACTGAAGGGTCCCAGGTTTGATTCTGGTCAAGGGCATGTACCTTGGTTGCGGGCACAACCCCAGTCATATTTTTCTCTCTCATCAATGTTTTTAACTCTCTATCCCTCTCCCTTCCTCTCTGTAAAAAAATAAATAAATAAATAAACAAACAAACAAATAAATAAATAAATAAAATATATTTTAAAAATAAAAAAATAAAGAATTTAAATTAAAAAAAAACATTATTGTGATAAATGAAGAAATTTCAAATATGAACTGTGGATTAGACAATATTATTGTACCAATGTTCAATTTCCTGATTTTGATACTTCTACTGTGCTTATGTAAGAATACGTCCTTTCAGAAAATACAATTTGAAATATTTAGGGATAAAGGAGCATTATGTCTCCAACTTAGTTTCAAAGGGTTCAGGAAAAAACAAAGAGAGGAGAGAGAGAGATTGAGAGAGAGAGAGAGAGAGAGAGAGAGAGAGAGAGAGAGAGAGAGAAAGAAGGCAAATCATAAACAATGAACAAGGGCAAATCTGGGCAAAAGGTACATGGGAGTTCCTTGTAATATACTTGAAACTCTTCTGTAAGTTTAAGATTATTTCAAAATAAAAAGTGACATATTAATGAAATAAAAACAATGAAGAAAAACTTCCCTATATACACCTTAAACTCCCTGGCGATTGACAATTCTGACAGGGCCCAGACAAACAGTGTCATATCTGAGCATTGTCCTGTGGGTGATTTATCTTTGAGGAAACCCCCACTAAACAATTGTTCTGAGAACCAACTGGAGTGTAAGGGAGAGAACCCTGGTTGTGGTATGTTCCACATGATGCTGATACCTCCCATTCACTGTTCCTCGCAGCTACCCCCTCCACCCCCAACCTCTACTGCTAAGGGAGAAATAATGGGTGAAGATGGTAAAAAATACAAGCATCCAGTTCTAAAAGAAATAAGCCCTGGGGGTGTAATGTACAGCACGGTGACTATCCTATACAATGAAAGGCTAATATGCAAATCAACCGAACGGCACAACGACTGGTTGCTGTTGAAGTATAGGCACTCCATCTTGTCCCCATAACCTCTATGCTGGGAAAAACTGCTGTTTGAAATTTTCCACTAAACATAAATAGTCCTTTGTTCTGTGAATTAACTCTGCTATTCTTGGCTTCTGTAAACACGCTTGCTTGAATAATAGGGAAAATAAGCTCAATTATCCAGCCTTGCAAGCAGCTCTGCTGCCGTCCCTGGCTACTCCCATGCCAGGTGTCATTTAGTTATCTGAATTATGTTGTACTCAAGGTTATTGAATTGTGCTATGCTAAAGGCTACACGCTTCCTGCAAAATATCTTCCAGTACATAGGCCTCTTTGTAAAGCCCACAAAAGGTCCGGAAACCCCATATTTGGGCGACAAAGAGACCAATGGGGTATAAAGAGAAAGTTTCCTCCATATTGTTTTGCTCAGACTTTGAGAGACAACTCCTCTGAGACTGCTAGCATAATAAAGGCTCCAAAATTCAGCTTACTGATTGATTAAGGCATCCTCTGTTTAGCTCGCTGATTTACAATATTACAATATGATGCACACTGACCACTAGGGGGCAGATGCTCAACGCAGGAGCTGCCCCCTAGTGGTCAGTGAGCTCCCACAGGGGGAGCACTGCTCAGCCAGAAGCCGGTCTCCCCGCCTCTGTGGCAGGCGGACATCCCTTGAGAGGTCCCGGACTGCGAGAGGGCGAGGCCAGGATGAGGGACCACCCCACCCCCGCTCCCGCCCAGTGCATGAATGTCATGCACCGGGCCTCTAGTAGTTAATAATACTGTTCTGCATATTTGAAAGTTGCTAAGGGAGTAGATCTTAAAAGTTCCCATCACAAGGAAAAAATGTGTAACTATGTGTGCTGATGGATGTTAACTGGATTTATTTGTAATACATACATGTATCGAATGTTGTATACCTAAAACTAATGTAATATTATATTTCAATTATATCTCAATTTTTGAAAAAGAGGGTCAAAAGTCTCATTTTCAAAAACAGGGATCCTGGGAAAACAGGACAAACTGCTGCCTTCCGGGACTGGTTGGGACGGTCTTTCAGAAGCAACAGCTCTGCACAGCTGCGCCTGACAAGGCAGGGGACTAAAGAGTTACAAATTTTCTTGGAGGGAACCGGGAGTTGTTGACCCTAAAGCTTAAGGCTCTGCTGTGAAAGGGTCTCACTTCCCAGGGTCACAGCTGAAGATATTGTGCATGGCATCTTAATAGAAGGAAAAGAACAAGCTGAGAAGGGCAGAGTTGCAGCTGGAGAAGGAAATAGCAAATGCAGACATATGGCAGTATGCTCCAGGAAGGAATGTCTCAGGCCACAGCCATCCTATTTTAATAGTTTGAACCCTGGGATTCCTTCAAATTGCAGGGGGAAAGCTTTGTGCTTAAAACTGGAGTAGAGTTGGAGGGGATGGCATAAGCAAATGCGACAAGTGGAAACTCAGAAGAACATCCCTTGTTCATTGTGTCCCAGGCAGTAGCAAAAGAAAAACAACATAAACAATGTAGGCAAGGAATACAGAAACCTTCCACGTGCATCAGCCCTGAGCATACATTTTACTAGGATGAGATGACCCAATTCCATTTTGGGAGAAGTTACAGTTCCATTCTAATTAATTCAGGAATTGTGGCAATTGATAAGGGTGGAAAGAGAATATTTTTCTTGATAGTTAAAGTGTGAGCTCTGAAGCAGCTAAATGAAAGTCTTGGGAACCAGGACTAAATTAGTCACATTAAAAATTGTTTTACTTTATTTTTTTCCAGCTCTGCAAATATTTAACTCTTGGCAAAATTGAAAACTTACAACTCACTCTTCACTTGTGTCTGAGAAATATGATACTGGAAAGGAAAAGGATGAAAATAATATGGAATGAAATGCATAACATGTAGTACTGGGAAGCAAAAAAAACTTCAAATGAAACTTCCATTTATGGCTTAGTCAAAAACATATGGATATGCAAGCTGAAGAACAGAGCTAGTGGGAAAGCTAGGTGCCTGGTTAAAAACGCACTTTTTGAAGCAACCTTAAATCATTTTTTCTAAAAGAAAGTAGCACTCCAAACGAATCCCTCCCCCCAACACACACAACAGTGCATCTGCAAACAATTATTTGTTTAGTTCCATAGTAGCGAACCATGTCAAAATTTAATTTTAAAGGAATCATTCTGCTTTACTAACAAACATCCCAAAGAAACTGGAAAAAAATGAGGGAATTAAAAGAAGGCACAAAAAATTTATGTACAAGAATTTTGCTATAACATCATTTATAATGATAAAATATAGAATCAGCTTATATGTCTCTCAGTAGAAGAAATGGTTGAATAAATTATGGTATAGCCACATAATAGAATATTATACAGCCATTAACACTATATAATGTTTAAAAACAAAAATCTTCCCAAGTCCATTAATAATTTTAAAAAACAAAGAAATCAAAGAATGAGAATCTAGTCTGTACCTATCAAAATTATAAAGACTGCCCTAGCTGGTTTGGCTCAGTGGATAGAGCGTCGGCCTGTGGACTGAAGGGTCCCGGGTTCAATTCTGGTCAAGGGCACATGCCCTTGGGCTCAATCCCAAGTAAGTGTGCAGGAGGCAGCCAGTCAATTGTTCTCTCTCATCATTGATGTTTCTATCTCTCCCTCTCCCTTCCTCTCTGAAGTCAATAAAAATATGTATTTAAAAATGTAAAAAAAGAAAAAAGAATTCTAAAGACTAAAAAGTGTGATTATGGACATTACTGGCCAGAGTAGGGGGAAGAAGCACTTTGACCCACTGATGGTACGAGAATAAATTGGTGTAACCATTTTGGAGAGAAGTGGAACATCTTTTACAACTTCAGATGCATATACTCTTTGACCCAGGAATTCCATTACTGAAAATTTTCCTTTACATAAACAGCATACAAGAACTTATGTATAGGGATGCACATTGTACCATTTTTAATAATAGCTAACAATCAGAAAAGAACCTAAATATCTAGCATAAGGGACAGGATAAATAAATTACGGTACATCAATAGAGTGAAATATTATATATTGCTAACAAAGAATAATACATCTACAAGTCCTAATTTAGAAAGCTCTCTAAGATATATTAAGTTTTAAGAAGACAACTTATATATCCAAGCATGCATATGTGTATATAGAATATTTCTAGAATCTCACTCAGGGAGCTGGTAGCAGTGTTTCTCTGGGGAGGAGAGAAAGGCTGAGGGTTCTAGTGTGGAGGAGACTTATTTCTCATGAATACTCTTTGGCACTGTTTGAATTTTTGCCATGTCTGTGCTATTTTTCCAATAAAAACAGCTAATCCAAAATATTGTAGAAAAATCATTATTGAAATGGAAAGATGCTCATGATACATGAGTGGGGAGGTGACGGGGGAAGGAGGCTACAAAAAAAAGACTGTAGAGGACTTTCAAACCTTTTTTTACTTACATTTGTATTGAAAAGAGGCAAATATATGAGAAAATGTTACTGTGATTTTGAATGGTCAGATTAGATAGAGTGTTTTACATTTTCTCGATTTTTTGCTGATCAGCATTTTCTACCAAGACCAAACAGTAATTACATAACATGGGGAAAGAAATTCTTGAATCTTGCTGCCTCAAAATACATTTAGGGTCTTATTTTTTCCTTTTTTTTTTTTTTTTCCCTAAAAGCAGGAAGAGGGGGTTATCTCCCTCTCTTCAGCACTTAATAAGAAGGTGCTAAAAGATTGTGAAGGCTTTTGTTTTCCTGGTTTCTTTTATGGTGTTATTTTGCTGACTCCATCAAAATTATTCAGAGTCAAGGGTGGCGGAACAGCTGTCCCTGACCACCACCAACTGCAAGACACCAGGGAATAAATTTAGACTCCCAGAAAGGAAGATGAGATCAATCTTCCAGCTGATATGGGCTGGAGGAAGTGGTGGTCAAGACACAGGTGGACAGAATTACCAGGGGGTCCCAAAGAGGAGATCAAAGAAGTGTCCAAATGTCACTCAGCACTAATCAGTTTGGAACAAGTGACCAAATGACAAACCATCCCAGAATTCCTTTGCCTCACGTTAGGCAAAATGTGCAACAGCAAGTAAGCTCCCAAGGGCATGCTACTGGAAGTCAGCCAGCATTGTTTTTAAAACCCTCAGCAGCAGAGGCCCACAGCTTGGTGAAGAGATCAGACTCCATTAAAAATAATTAAAAATGAAGGTAGTGCGCACAAAGAAGTGACTAAGGAAAAGCTTGACCTGCCTCCACCTCCTTCCTAAGAGGCTCTGCTCTCCTTCAGGGCATGGGGCACCCTCTGGAACTTTAGGCCTGCAGATGCCTGACTTTCCAGCCAGCTCTCAGGAAGCCAAGCTAAAGGCAGGCTTGCAGTTACTTGTTAATTTAAACAATACAGTTCAATAATCTGAATCCGAAAGCGAACATTTCACTGAGCTTTTGAAGTTTACTTGGTATGATTGGGGTCAAAACTTTCTGGAAAGTGGTGTCAGCGTTCACAAACCCAATGTTCTTGTGTGCAATAAAGCCAACAAGTGCCAAAATGACAAATATCGATGCCACATTAATGTCTATTTTGGACAAAGAAGTTAATCAAAAAGTTGGTGAGCATCCTTGGAGTTCTCTTCAGGTAACTGCTTAAAGACTAAACATCTGAGTCGGTTTCTGCCATTTCTTATGATAGCATTCTCCAATCATGGTGCTAAAACACACAATTCTATTGTGGTTCCTACACCTGGCTGATGGCCAGAGTCATCTGGGTACATGAAACAGCACCCATTCCCAAACCCCACCCTTCATTGTCTGAAACAGGCTTTCCCAGGGTGGGGCCCAGGCAGTATTCCTCCTAGCAGCAGCTCATGACTGTCCTTTGGGGAGCATCAGACTGCTGGATTCTGAAGGTGTGTGTCTGACAAATGCCCCATGGGATACAACTAGTGCTGGCCCTGGACCCCACTTGAAGAAACACTGATCTTAGAGACTAAAGAATGACTTGGCCACAAGCAGACTGTGTTGACTCTCAAGGCTTGACGATTCAAAGTTCTGTCTCTATTGCTCATGGGGGAGTGGGGTGGAGGGGCCAGAGCCTTCTTCCCAACATTGCATCCTCCTCTCCCACCATAAAAACCACACCAAGTGGTCCTCCTTTTTCTTCTTCTAGCTATCATAAAAGCGACATAATCACATTACAGAAAAAAATAAAGGAAATCACCCCCAATCTAAAAGTCTTACTATACTCACTATTGACATTTAAAATACATACCTGATTTACTTAATACATTTATTTTACAAAATGGTAGAATACCATTATTCTAGCTGTGCTACATAATGCCCTTGGCCAGGAGCTAGAAATACGCAAATGGAGAGCAAAATCCAGTGGGAAGAGAATGCAAGCATAGTCTTTTATAAAAAGTAAAATTATAATCATGGCATAAGCCCTTTTACCTGCTTTTTAAAATTAGACTGACATAAAGTTTTTTATGTGCCACAAAATCCTTATAACTATTATTTTAATAGTAAAAATATATTTATTTTTGTATTGCAGGCATTTAATGAGAAGGGGGCTACATTATAAATAACACATCTTTGTGTACATATTTCCAAAGTGTTCATCTAGCATTTGACCTAAAAATTTTATCTTGAAGAATATCTTCATAGGAAAATTGTGGCATCAGTTTTCATGAGTCTTGAGACTTCTTATCAAACAAAGATTTTCTACCTAAATTCCTAAATTTATAAAATTAAATCTGCAAGTCTTTATACTTAATCTTAATACAATACCTAAACTTAATGTATCAAGATAAATGAAAACTGATCTAAATATAAGATTCATGCACCTTAAGATAAATAAAATATGCCATGACAACACAAGGTTAATTTCTTTATATACTATTTTATTGCACAACAGGAACTGAATCAGGCCCTGGCTAGGTAGCTCAGTTGATCAGAGTGTCATCCTGATATGCCAAAGTTTCAGGTTCATTCCCAAATCAGAACACACACAGGAGTCAACCAACGAATGTAAAAATAAGTGGAATGACAAATCAATGTTTTCCACTCTCTCTCCCTTCCTCTCTCCCTAAAATCAATCAATCAATCAATTGTTTTTAAAAAGAGGAATTAAATTAGTTGATAATTTGTTTTCAGTACACATTTCACAAATTCCTTAAAAGCTTTAAAAGAAACAGTAATGAATCTCCTTTTGGGAAACCCAAAGAGCAGTCTACAATAATGATGACTTAGTAGAGTAAATTTTGACAATAGAGGCTTCCACCAAATCTATCTAAGAAGAAATTATAATATTGATTTTCCACAGAATTTAGAAAAAAAATGTTCCTTTTTCTTCTAATCAAGGAAGGGCAGGGGGAGCTTTCACACCTGTAACTAATACATACTAATACTGAATATATTCTACAAATGAAAAATAAAATTAAAAACACACAAAAAACCCTTTTACCAGAACACTTTTCCTCTTTCCCATACCCACCAGTCTTTCTTCCTTTCCATAAACACCCACTTTCCACCACCCCAATCCTACCAGTCCCCCATCATCTCCACCCTCCCCCATAAAGTCTGAAGGTTGCCAGTATGTCTTTGGGTTTGTGTGTGCATGTGCTAGTGCACTTTAGGCTAATTTACTTCAGAAACCACAAAGTTCAAAAAGTAGTGAGAAGATCAGAGCTGGAAAAAAACACAGTAGCCAGATGTGTCTGCCATGAACTCACCACATAAAGTTGACAAGGAAAAAACACGGGAAAAAGAAATAGATATCCTACATAAAAATCTGACACTTGACAAACTTTCAGGCTGCCTTCCACATACTTTAAGCAATGCTAGGCTATTTTATTTGTTTTTGATAAAATGGTTTTGTGTCTCTGTATACTTCCTAAAGGGAAGAATGAGCCAACTTAGCAAATGAGCACAGACAAGATTTTCTTTCCAACTTGTCTTGAAAAATATGCCTTGCAAAAAACCACACAACCAAAAAAAACATGCATATATTTGTAATTTGAAGTACAGAAGAAGATCAACCTGGAGGACATCAACTCTGGCCTAGGGGATGGCACCTTCAAAGGACGGAAATGTGCGCACACACACGTGATATTTTTAAAATACCAATAGCATTAAAAATACATGTTGGGAAAGATATTACCATCTCGGGGTGGAAAAATGGCAGCGGAATAGACAGACGTGTCCCGAGCCTTGTCCCAGAGCAGATAGAAAGAACAGCTGAGGGTTGCACGGTGAGTGTCCGTTGGAGAGTTAAGGACAGCTATACTCCAGGAGAAGGTGGAAACTGCTGGACAGGCTCCCCTGACCGGGCAGCCCTCACTGCTGCTGGGTTCACTCTTGGAGCCACCGGCTCGGACGTGGAGACGAAGCCATCTTGAAGGGGAAAGTGGATGTTATCTGAAGCCTGAAAATCTACAACTGCGGCACCCACCAAACAGCTGAGAACCTCAGAACACTGGTCCCCAAATGGCGCAAACACGCGGATTCAGAGGAGCTCTACACTCCACCATGGAAAGGAGAGAGAGAACTACATAACCAGACACCCGGAGAAGAGAGACCATGGGAGACAAAGAAATAGCCCGCATATGAAAGAAAAGCAGGCATCACCAGAAAAGGAAGTAAACAAAATGAAGGCAAGCAACCTGCCAGAGAGAGAATTCAGAGAAATGGTCATAAGATGGCTGAAAAGAATGGAAGACAAATTCGACAATATGAGCAAGAACCAAGAGGAAATGAAGAAGAACCAAGAAGAAATGAAAAATGACATCGCTGCTGTAAAGAACTCAATAGACAGCATCAAGAGTAGACTAGAAGAAGCAGAGGACCGCATCAGTGAGCTAGAAGACAAGGTAGGAAAAAATACCCAAGTAGAGCAGCTTCCAGAAAAAAAAATTAAAAAGCAGAAGGAGAGCCAAAGGGAACTTTGGGACAACACGAAACAAAACGACATCCACATAATAGGGCTACCAGAAGGAGAGGAAACTGAGCAAGGAATAGAAAACCTGTTTGAAGAAATAATGACAGAAAACTTCCCTGACATAGGGAAGAAAAACCCCACACAAATCCAAGAAGCTCATGGAATCCCAAGCAAAATGAACCCCAAAAGACCGACGCCAAGGCACATTATAATTAAATTGGCAAACACCAACGACAAAGTAAGAATCTTAAAAGCGGACAGAGAGAGACAGAAAGTTACCTACAAAGGATCCCCCATCAGACTAGCAACTGATTTCTCTACAGAAACTCATCAGGACAGAAGGAAATGGAATGCAATATACAAAGTCATGCAAAAGAAGGGTCTGAATCCAAGAATACTGTACCCAGCAAGGCTATCAATCAAAATTGAAGGTGAAATCAGGAGCTTCACAGACAAAAAAGGACTAAGGGAATTTATTACCACCAAACCAGCAATGCAAGAAATGCTAAAGGGTCTGCTTTAAAAAAAATAAATAAATAAAAATAGGAAGCGAAGAAGGAACACAGGGGTAAAGAATAAAAATGGCAACAAATAAGTACCTATCAATAATAACTTTAAATGTAAAGGGATTAAATGCCCCAATCAAAAGACATAGGGTAACGGATTGGATAAGAAAACAAGACCCATATATCTGCTTTCTACAAGAAACCACCTCAGAAAAAATGACGCACACAGACTGAGGGTGAAGGGATGGAAAAATGTCTTCCAGGTGAATGGAAATGAAAAAGAAGCTGGGGTAGCAATACTTATATCTGACAAATTAGATTTCAAAGTGAAGGACATAACAAGAGATAAGGAAGGCCACTTCATAATACTAAAGGGAGCAATCCAACAAGAAGAAATAACTCTGGTAAACATATACGCACCCAATACAGGAGCACTCAAATACATAAAAAAAACTCCTGGAGGGTATCAATAGAGAGATTAACAGCAATACAATCATAGTAGGAGGCTTTAATACCCCACTATCATCATTGGACAAGTCCTCTAAACAAAAAATCAGCAAAAAAACATCAATCCTAAATGACTCACTAGACCAGATGGAATTAATTGACATCTTCAGAACATTTCACCCCAAAGCCACAGAATATACATTCTTCTCAAGAGTACATGGGTCATTTTCAAAGATAGACCATATGTTGGGTCATAGGCAAAGTCTCTTCAAATTCAAGAAGATAGAAATCATATCAAGCATCTTCTCAGATCACAGTGGCATAAAACTGGAAATCAACTACAATAAAAACAATCCAAAGAAATCAAAACTAAACAGCATGCTATTAAACAATGACTGGATTACCAGAGAGATCAAAGAAGAAATTAAAAACATCATGGCAACAAATGACAATGAAAACACAACAATCCAAAATCTATGGGACACAGCGAAAGCAGTCTTTGAGAGGGAAGTTCATAGCTCTACAAGCCTACTGCAAAAAACAAGAAACAATGGTAATAAATTACCTAACCCTAAAACTCAAAGAGTTAGAAAGAGAGCAACAAGAAAACCCCAGTGTAAGCAGAAGGAAGGAAATAATAAATATCAGAGCGGAGATAAATGACATAGAGACCAAAAAAACCATACAAAAGATCAACAAAACCAAGAGCTGGTTCTTTGAAAGGATAAATAAGATTGATGAACCTCTAGCCAGGCTCACCAAGAAGCAAAGAGAGAGGACCCAAATAAACAAAATCAGAAATGAAAGAGGTGAAATAACAACAGACCCCTCCGAAATACAAAGGATTGTTAAAAAATACTATGAACAACTCTATTCCAACAAACTAGACAACCTGGAGGAAATGGACATATTCCTAGAAAAATATAACCTTCCAAACTCAATCAGGAAGAATCTAAACATTTCAATAGGCCAATAACTATGAAAGAAATTGAAGCAGTCATCAAAAAGCTTCCAGCAAACAAAAGCCTGGGGCCAGACGGCTTTACAGGGGAGTTTTACCAAACATTCAAGGAAGAACTAAAACCTATCCTCCTCAGACTATTCCAGAAAATTCAAGAGGAAGGAACACTTCCAAGCTCCTTCTATGAAGCCAGCATCACCCTAATACCAAAACCAGATAAAGACAACACAATGAAAGAGAATTACAGGCCAATATCCCTCATGAACATAGATGCCAAAATTCTAGCAAATCGGATCTAGCAGTACATCAGAAAGATCATACACCATGACCAAGTAGGATTTATCCCAGGAATGCAAGGTTGGTATAATATCCGCAAAAATACACACTGGCTGCACTTAACCAAAAGTCTCTAAATTGGCTAGAGATGGCCGTCCAGTGAAGGTTTTACACAGTCTTTACTTTTTCTGTCCTGTCTAGGAGAACATTGGTGCCCCAAGCCAGGGCCTTACTCCAGCAAAGAGACCATTAACATGTGACAGACGCCCAGCACACCATAGTTTATGACTGCTAGGATTATCACCAAAAAGGCAAAATTAGCCGAAACCGGTTTGGCTCAGTGGATAGAGCATCGGCCTGCGGACTGAAGGGTCCCGGGTTCGATTCCGGTCAAGGGCATGTACCTTGGTTGCGGGCACATCCCCAGTGGGGGGTGTGCAGGAGGCAGCTGATCAATGTTTCTCTCTCATCGATGTTTCTAGCTCTCTATCCCTCTCCCTTCCTCTCTGTAAAATATCAATAAAATATTTAAAAAAAAAAAAGGCAAAATTATATGTGACTTCTCTTGGCAAAAACATGGAGTTTTTTTTAAGATTTTTAAAAATTGATTTTTTTTGTTTTGTTTTCAAAAACGAGGGGAGAGAGAGAGAGAGAGAGAGAGAGAGAGAGAGAGAGAGAGAGAGAAACATCTATGTGAGAGCAAAACATTGATCGGCTGCCTCCTGCATGCCCCATACCAGATATGGAACCGCAATCCAGGCATGTGTCCTGACCGGAATCAAACCCACAAGCCTTCACTGCACATGACGATGCTCAACCAACTGAGCCATTATGGTCAAGGCTTGGCAAAAACATTTTAAAACATGGGGATATGTTACCACAGCCAAACTAGTAATGGGCAGGGTTCAAATTCTGACAGTCTGACCCTCAACTTCATGTACCCAAGCTACAGAAAAAGATTTATTGAGGAATTTATTTATCTATGTCACTGATCATATCACAGCTAGAGAAATACATAAAATTAGCTATGAATGGTACGAATTCTATCATCTGATAGTATTATAACTGTATTTCTACATCATTTTCACACATAAATACCTCCCAGTGAAGGATGTATCATTTGTTATCTTATTTGTGAGCTATATTCCATGAAAAGACCAAACTTCTAGATTCAAGAAGGAGGAGGAGGAGGAAGTAGAGGAGGAGGGGGAGGGGGAGGATATGTTCTGGTCAAAAGGTAAAAGAAAATAAAATGCAGTTGATGTATAACAGACATAGAAATTTTGATTTTATATACATTCGCCTAAGCAAATGAACAACCGAAGGACTGGTCGACCGGTTGCTATGACGTCCACTGACCACCAGGGGGCAGACACTCAACACAGGAGCTGCCCCCTGGTGGTCAGTGCGCACCAACAACTGGAGCACCACTCAGCTGACTGCCCCGTCCTGGCGGCCCACCAGCCCGGCAGCAGCCACTCATTCCCTCAATAGTCCTGCAGGTCCAATCTCCGGAGAATGGGCCAGGCACCAATCCTGACAGCACCATCCGCCTCTGGGAAGTCGGCCTCAGGCACCATGGCCACTTCCCCTCCCTAGATGCTCCACAAGAAAGAAACGATATAAAAGTGGCTGCCAGGTGGCTCCTGACAACTGGTGTGATCATCAGCATGACAGGTCTGGATCCCAGGCTGGCAAGGGCATCCCACCACCTCTGGACCGATCGCATCCCAGCTCCCCCGCCCCCTCCTCAGGACAGGTGCCAGATGCAGGGCTCATGGCTGGCAAGCGCTGCTGCGGCAGTGCTAGCCTCTCCTGATCAGGACTGACTGGGTGCGAGCCCATTGCAGGTGTAGCGGGGCCGGGATGAGCGGGAGCAGCAGGCAGGAGTGGCAGGCGGTGTTGGACTGCGGGTTTCAGCTCAATCCCCGCAGGCCACCATGAGGGACCCCACCTGTCCATGAATTCATGCACCGGGCCTCTAGTCCTCTCTAATAAAGAGGGAATATGCTAATTGACCAAAAATACACGTTGGCAGCACCCACAGCCAATAAGGAGGGAGTATGCTAATTGACTGTCACGCCCTCAAATATGGCGGTGCCCGCAGCCACAAGATGGTGGCTCCCAGTCCCCTTAGCCCCGCTGGGGCGGCAGGCATGGCACGGCTGGGCCCACCCCCAGGCGGGTCCAGCTGCTCCACACGCCTGCCTCCAGAGTCCCCCAGTCCCCTCAGCCCCCCAGCTGCCCAGGGCCAGCCCAAAGTGCAGGCAAGCCTAAGATGCTGGCTGTCCCGAGGTGCAGGCAAGCATCCGATATCGGCTGCCCAGCCGCCCAGGGCCAGCCCAAGGCGCAGGCAAGATTCAGATGCCGGCTGCCCAGCCACCCAGGGCTGCCCGAGGCTCAGGTAACCAGGGCCGGCCGAGGCTTGAGCTGCCGGCAGTGGCAGTAGCAGAGGTGTGATGAGGCGTCACCTTCCCCTGATCACCGGGTTCGCCTCCCGCCCCTGAGAGCTCCCAGACTGTGAGAGGGGGCAGGCTGGGCTGAGGGACCCCCCTTCAGTGCATGAATTTTCATGCACCAGGCCTCTAGTATAATATATAAAAACACTGATATAGACGTATTATTCTAAATCTTAAAAAAAAGAGAAGGAAAGAATCTGTTCTTTATATTTTTAAAGATTGATAACAAAGAGCACAAACTACAGGCAGACCTATAGCTTGAAATAAAATGTTCTGAGCAAATAATTTGTTATTAAGACCATATTGTGACTCTCTAAATTGTCCCAGTCTTTGGTGTTTACTTCCCCAGTATATTTCCATCTACAGGACACATCTGTGATTCTCTATAGGCTAGCAGCACACTTAGTAATGACAAATACTTAAATATTGTTGGAAAACCCCAGAATGTGTGTCATGAGTAATTTACTACCCCAATTTATTAGAAATCTGGAAAGGTATTTTATTCAACCACAGGTAAACTTATTTCAGACATTCAGATTACAATTTCTTTAGATGTAGTTTACCATCAATTCAGGTGCGTGTATGTGTGTGTGCGCGCACGAGCGTGCATGTGTATAGGCAGTACTTCCTACTTGTACAATTTTTAAAAATTAACTGCAGTGTTTTATGTACTAGTAACACACTAATATCTAAATATCTATTAGTTTGGGGGCTGATTAAGTAAAACTAATTATAACAGACCAACATGTTGAGCTATTAGCCAATTTTTTAAAAGAAAGAGGCAGCTCTATATGCACAGATATAGAAATGGAAAAGGCAAGGTGCAGAACAGTGGGTATAATATGCTAGCATTTGTATGTGACTGAAAACACTGGTCGACCCCATGCAACATAAAAGGGACAGGGGATTGGAATCAGAGGAAGACTGACTTTTTGAACACCTCTTTGAATGAGTGAATTTTTTCAACCAGGTCCATAAAAGGTTTTTTTCTATTATAGTGATGATAAAGTTAAGGTTAATACTTTATAATTAGTTTTTATAATTTTCAATGAAAATTAAATTGTTAAACCTTGAAACTACTCTAATGTTACCTAATATGTGGTTTCTTTACTGCATTTGCATCTGCTTTCTATGTGAGCTTTTATATATTGGGGATAAATGACTCATGGGAAGTTTTGGCTTGCCACTGCTGGTAGAAGCATTGATACCATTTTCCTTTATCTGCCCTTTATACACAACAGAAGTTATCCCAAGTAATTTGCTTTTTGGATATATTTTACATCTGCAAGCTTTAAAATGGTAGGTCCAAACTTCCTGCAAGAACAGACTGTATATTTACTTTTAGCTGACTTGGGTCTACTTAAGTTCATGCTCACTCTGGCTAAGCCAGGGTATGAGGGCAGGGTGTCTAACAAAAGGACTTCCATTCCTGCTAATCCAACAGGAACTTCTTTTTACTCCAAAGTTAACTATTCTGTGTATAAAGCAGTATCTAGACATTTGATCTCAAATGGGAATGTTATCTGAAAATGGTACCATATTTTAGAAAACTTTAAAATTGCCATTTTTAGCCTTTCGGGGAGGGGGAGAATGACTATAACAAAAGCTGATTAGTTCTGTTGCTACAGTATATTAATTCACATCTGGTTATCTCTACTGGGCAGAATTTTAGTTTTCTGATGTAAAGGAAATTAGCAGAAGATAATCTCTTCTCAAATATAAAATCACACTTAAACATTCTAAATGAAATGGCAAGTGAGTCAATTATCCCAGAGCAGGTATAGGAGAAGCCACCTGCAGGACATATAATGATGGAATGCATTCTAAAATCAAACCAACCTTGGTCCAATTCCAGCTCTGCTATCCGAAAGTGGTGACTTTGAGCAAGTTTCCTATCTATAAATGGGAATGCTGTCACTTCTTGCAGGACTGTTGTGAGGACTTAATGAGATAAAGCAAGAAAACACCTACCCTGGTATCAGTCACATGTCATGCAAAAAAAAAAAAAAAAAAAAGGGAAGGAAAGGGATTCAAGACCAGAATTGTACCCTTTGGCAGTCTTCAGGGACCAAATTCACAGAAAGCGGCTACGTGCCCTCCTCCTTGCTTTGGTCTGGATGAAGACAAGAGGCCTGTGTGATTTTTCAAAGAACTTCAAGAAAGGAAGTTGGAGGGGAGGCCGGACCAGTAGTGTAAATCCTACCCTAGGGTGGACTGTAGCAAAGAGGACAAGTAAAGAAGGCAAAAGCGGTGGACAAGTAATGTAGCCAAAGGCAGGAAAAAATGCTCTCTGGGTGCACAAATGGGCACCACAGCAAGCAGAGCTGCTTCTGAACCCACAGCCCCGTGATGGAACACTGCATTTAACTCCAAGTCAAAGCATGGCTTACCGAGATTCGGCTGGGACACGGCCATGGGCCTCTGGGGCACTGGTGTGGAAGTGGCAGCAGGGTGGAGACTCATATGATTCAGGGGCTGATTCATCACCTTCCTAGGGTCTTGCCATGTGGTGATTTTTTCTATGTGACTAAAAAAAGGAAAACAATTATCTTTTTAATTTTCAGTATCATTATCCTTATCACCATCACCAATAACAGCACAACAGTCCATGACTTTGGCTCTTCTTCCCTTAGGCCCTGCTGCCGAGCAGCTGACACATTGTACTTGGTTTCATACAAGGTCAGGTCACTTACCTATCATCCAAACGGGGCTACACTGGGGATTTTGCAGTGACTCTCTGAACACAAGACCATCACTAAGCTGTCCCAGATGCCCCTCTTAAAGGTTTTCTGCCTTACTGGGGACAGACAAGCCCCAGCAGTCCTCGCCACCATCCAAGGAGCCTGCGTTCCCAGCTCCTCAGGGACATCATTGCCATCCAATTACTGGGACGCCATGGTGTGAGCTCCTCCCACACTCGCAAGGCTCATTTAATTGACATCTCCACCTGTCCTCCGCCAAAGACCGGGGCCCTTGAAACCAACCTCATAACCATGACCTTACTGCATCCTTACTAAGTAAGGCACTGTGAAGTCCATATTGGTGATACATAAAACCCTCAAGAGGCCTATGTTCTGCCGTGCACGGTCACAACTGTGTGGCTGAGCAAAGCAGCAGAAAGTACTAGTAAGTGCAGGAGGGCAGGAGCACCAGACTAAGGAGACACCTTGACGCTGAGGCACAAAGGCCTCTGAGGGAGAAAACATTAGACTTTGAGTCATATACAACTACCGCTGTTTGTTATTATGACTGTCTCAGGGAAAGCAGCACAACAAGCTTCTGCCCAGTTTCTGATATGTCCTTGGAAGGATGGACGGGCCGGCTCTACCTAACTGGCTCCCAACCACATCACAAGTTATTCTGGGCGCCTTGTATAAACCCCGCACCACTCCACGACTCCATCTTTTTTTGAGAGGTTATTACATTTTTCTTTTACAGATCAGCATATTCACAGCCTTTTTTTAGGAACTATATCAGAGATTTTCTATATTTATCAAAGACAGAAAACTGATAGCAGAAACTGAATGCCAGCCCTTTGTTCTAGGCCTTACAATTGGCTGCACTCCCCAACCCAATTTGCAATGCCAACCCCCAGGCACTACTGACCCTGCTAGATCCACAGGAAAAAGGTATTTTCTGTTGCTTGTTTCCACATTTATTTTTTATTTTTTTATTGATTTTAGAGAGATATAGAAACATCAATGATGAGAGAGAATCATTGGTCAGCTGCCTCCTGCTGGGGATTGAGCCTGCAACCTGGGCATGTGCCCTTGACCAGAATCCAACCCAGGACCCTTCAGTCTCCAGGCCAACGCTCTATCCACTGAGCCAAACCAGCTAGGGCTACATTTATTTTTATTTTAAAATATATTTTTTTATTAATTTCCGAGAGGAAGGGAGAGGGACAGAGAGATAGAAATATCAATGATGAGGGAGCATTGATCGGCTGCCTCCTGCATGTTCCCTACTGGGGATTGAACCCGCAACCCAAGCATGCGCCCCCCTTGGTTCATGGGTTGACACTCAACCACTGAGCAATCGGCTAGGCTGTTTCCTCACATTTAAATGCTGCCACTGCCCCTGCTAAAATTCCTCTTCAGATTTCCCCATCCTAGACTGGAGGCTATTGCCTTGGGGAACTCATCCATTACCTTGATTGAAAACTTGGTGGTATCCCAAGAATACTTGAAGTAAGTGTGAGTTTTAAAAAGGGGTTGGGGGGAACAGCTTCGGAAAAAAGGTGGAACTGCTGCATTTCACTACTGTAGGAGCCATCAGCAGTCTTCAAAGAAATCTATAATGAAGTGGGAGTAATGAAGTGGCTCAGTTGGTTGGAATGTCGTCCCCTACACCAAAAGGTTGTGTGTTCGATTCTAAGTCAGGGCATATATGGAAGGCAACTGATAGATATTTCTCACACTGATGTCTCCCTCTCTCCCTTCCTTCCTCTCTCTCTCTAAAATCATTTAAAATAGATATATAAATATCCTTGGGTGAGGATTTAAAAAAAAAAAAACTATCTTGTTAAGAAAATAAACAAATAGAGGGGGAAGAGACTGAACTAAAGAGATCAGAATCCATTACCTAAGCATAAAAAAATGAAAAAGGAACAATGGTTTTAGTTACACCTTCAGTTTAACAATATTTAAATTCTGTTTAAAGCTTTTCATAAAGTACTTTTGTCAACTTTAGGTTCTGTGGAAACTCATAGCCAGGCCGGGGGCGGGGGGGGGGGGGGGGGGAGGGCGCGTGGTTTAACAGGCCTTCAGAATGAGAAAGCAATTAATGAGGACGTCTAAGTTAACTAACTTGCTTTAACAAAGTAATTAGAGCTAAGAAACCCTTTAACTATTCCTTCAGGACCATACTATTAAAACTTGTTTCCCAAGGTAGACAGATCCTGCATAAATACTTTCCACTGTGGTACCAGAAGGGAGCAATCATTCTATCATGAGCCTTTCTTAGACCCTCTGACACCATGAATAATGATGCAGTTGGAGAACCAGTATAAGCACAGCCTGATAGGATGGAGTGATGTACATGGAATGGTAGCAGACATTAAGGACACTACTGTGGTCAGACACACTCAGCTACCAGTCAGTAGTAGGAATAATACAGGAGCTAGAGTGATAACACTCCCAAATGCGTGTCCTCCATTCTGCCATTCTGAACAAGTGGGCTGTGAGTCAACAATATTGTAATAACTATGTATGGTGCCAGGTGGGTACTTAAAATATTGGGGGTAGGGGATGGCACTTTGTAAAGTTTATCATTGTCTAACCAGTATACTATATACCTGCAACTAATACAAAATAATATTCAATGTAAACTGTAACTGAAAAATAAAATACATTTTTTAAATAAAAAATAAAAAAACAAGTGGGCTGTGGCTCCAGGATCTGGGGAGAGCAGTAAGACCCATACTCTAGTGGTGGATGAGCCCAGCTTGCCTAAGAACTGCCAGTGAGCCTGGCCAGCCTCCACCCCCTGGGACAGAGTGCGAGGCTTTCTGGACAGACACTCTGGCCCTCATTCCGATAGGTCTGACCCCAAAGATGTACAATGCACCCATGGCTTCAGATGCCAGAACTCCCCCAGGACTGTGGGAGCCTCCACAGCCCACTCTTCAAACTCTGCACCCAGCCAATACTTTTAAAAGAGTTTTGTTCCCAGCGGATTTGTTAATTAAAAGTGTCACTCACAGTATTTTCCAAAGACTTGAGTACAAGAGGGAGCCTTTCTTAAGTGAGCAGTTCTCACTGCTCTGAAACAACTCTGAAAGCCACTCAAATTCTCAGCCACTACAGCCGGTAGACAGGACACCAGCTCTACCCTAAGGCTCAGCTTATATGATGATGTCCAGAGTGGCCCCAGTCTGAATGCCAAATGCAAGGGCATTACTCACAAGTACTCATTAATACATTGCTTATTATTTGACCTGAAAACTAAATTCTACTATGGTTCAAATCATTTAGTGCCCCTCACCCCATTCCCAAACGTAGGATAAGCCATTCAGTCTTCATGCTGCTGTCTCATCTCAGCTCCCTCTCTGAGTTCTGAGTCATTTCCTTTCTCGTATTTGTCAGTGTAACCTTACTGCCTGCCAGGACCCACAGTTAGCCAAATTAATCCCCAATCCGCTACTACTCCCACCTCCTTCCTGATTTCACTCCCTTGCTGAATCTACTGCAAGAAAATATCCCTATGCCATCATTAAAAGCCTAATTTCTCTTCAAAATATCTATTATAAAAACATATATTTAAAAAGATAGCAAACTTTTATGCTGATATATGCAATGGCTCACTGGTGCTTTTTTTTTCTTATCTAAACTCTTCTGAACTTAACAAGTTTTTAACAGTGATTTATCTATTGTTTTCATAACCAGTAAAAACAAAAATACTTATAAAGTTATAAAAAGACAAAAGGGAAATGATGCATATCTGTCTTCATGTGGCCAAAGTAAGAAAGGAAATTGAATCAATTACCGACTCCATGTTGTTTATATAGAAAAAAGAGTACCAGATCCTACGAAAGAAAAACTGACACCCTCAGCCCCCCCCGCCCCCAAAAAAAAATATTTTTTTTCCCTAGACAAAAAAAATGCCTGCAGGGTTTCACTGAAGCCCTGGGTGTGTGGTGGGAAAGGCGCCTATAACAAAGACAATGGGATGGTATTTTCCTGTTCCTTTGAGAGTCCCTCTGACCACTACTTCCCAGGCTGTCTTCTTCTTTCAGTCACAGAGAGAACAAAACAAATCCTGGTCTCCAACCACATCAGGAGCAAGTGCTTGAATACCGCCCAGGTCCAGAAGAGTTTCAGCCCTCAGGACCGTCAACTGTCCCGGGGCAAAAAAAGTGGGCACTTCTCTGGGAAGATATTTGTCTGGAAATTGTAGCTTATGGGAAATTGTGTTGTGTGAAATAACTTTTCTTTCTTGGATTAATATGTTCTTCAATAAAGACAGAAACTTATTTTATTAAGGAAATTCTGTTTGTAGTTAAAACGTCATTGAAATCAGCCCTACCGGGTTTGGCTCTGTGGATAGAGCGTGGGCCCGGGACTGAAGGGTCTTGGGTTCGATTCTGATCAAGGGCACATACCTCAATTGCAGGCTCAATCCCTGGCCCTGGTTGGGGCACGTGTAGGAGGCAGCCAATCAATGTGTTTCTCACATCGGATGTTTCTCTGTGTCTCTCCCGCTCCATTACACTTTCTCAAAAACTCAATGTAAAAGTATCTTCTGTGAGGATTAACAAAACAAAAAAATGTCATTGAAATCAGCAGAGGAGGGGTCAGCATGACCATCTTTCCAGTCACCATTCCCCCTCTGCCTGACCCTCCCATCAGCCTGCAGGGGATTGTTAATTTAGCTGAGCAATCCTTGCGAGCCTCCTGTATGTCCTTTCACCTCCTAGATGATCACAAAAGCCTCCAGTCTTCCTAGTTTTCCTCCTACCCTCCACCCTGAGTGAGTAGTACTTTTTTATTTCAGGGGCAAAGGGGACCAAGGCCCCAGGAGTGACTTGGATCCGTACAGGCAGCCTCCTGTGAGAACTTTGGGCTCTGGAAAGACCACAGTCTTGGGCTAACACATACCTGAGTTTTTTTTGTTGTTTTGTTTTTTTTAATATATTTTATTGATTTTTTACAGAGAGGAAGGGAGAAGGATAGAGAGTTAGAAACATCGATGAGAGAGAAACATCGATCAGCTGCCTCCTGCACACCCCCTACTGGGGACATGCCCGCAACCAAGGTACATGCCCTTGACCGGAATCGAACCTGGGACCTTTCAGTCCGCAGGCCGACGCTCTATCCACTGAGCCAAACCGGTTTTGGCCATACCTGAGTTTTAATGCTAGCTCTGACCTTGTGTCACCTAACTAAGCCATTTAACCCATCCTAGTCTCAGTGCCTGTATCCATGAGAGTAGGTAAAAAAATAAAAAATAATAATAATAAATAATAAACACACCGGTTCCTTGTTGTGGAGGTAAAACAGGTCTGTTCTGGGAAACCACAGATTTCTAGACCAGTTCTCTGGGCTTCCCTTGCAGCATGGAAGGCAGCTGCTGTGTCTTCCCAATGTAACTGGACAATCAGTGGGTCCAAGCTGTCTGTCAATACTTGAGCCAATTAAGCAGAGACAGGGTTGAATCACATATGAGCGTTTATTCTAATAATGCTGGCATTATGGGGAGAGCAGCAGGTCATCTGCTCTGCACCCCACCATAAGCCAGCTGCTTATATTGGGTAGAAGGACAAAGACTACATAAGGAGTAGGCAAAAAGGGCAAATGGGCAGTTTACAGGTATGCAAAGGGCTGGGGATCTTCAAATGGCTTAGTGATATGCAAGGACTGGGGTCTTCAAAGGGCTGGCGATTCTGGTTTCTGCAACAAGGTTGTTAATCTTTCCATGAGAACTGGCAGTTCCAAATGGGGAGGATGGGCTGCCTTTCCAGGTGAGTGTAACTGCCAGCCAGGTAGAATAAAACAATCACAATTAACACAGCATGACTAATATTTCTTATAATTATAGCTGGTCCCCAATATTCTATTTCTGCCCCTATCACCAAGGCTGGCAATGCTCAGCTCAAGTTTATCCAACAAGTGGGGACAGTATACCTATTGTGTGTGATATACGAGGTAAGTATAAAAAGGAAAAGCATTTTGTAAATGCAAAAAACCCTGACTAGCAGCAGAACCATTAAAGGCAAAGATAAAATCTTATTTGTAAAACTAGAATCCACTGGCCTCTCAGAGCCCAGGAAAAGGCCTAGTATTTTGGATGAATTTACCCTCTTCCAACTTTATGGAAGGAAGTCACATAACAAAGATTCTGAAATAGGAGGTCTATGTAATACATTTTGTATTGCTGGAAGCATACAAAAATAGGAATGATCATTTGTGGAATATATGAACAGCATAAACTGATGAACAAAAATAGATACAGAGATAGAGAAGCATCAAACAGACAGTCAAACTTCAGTGGGAAGGTGAGGGGGGGGATGGAGGGGAGGAGATCAAACAAAGGACTTGTATGCATGCATATAAGCATAACCAATGAACACAGACAACACTAGGAGGGGTGAGGGCATGTGCTGGGGTTGGGGGTGGGGGGGGGAGGTCAATGGGGGAAAAAGAAAACATGTAATACTATATGTAATACTTTAAACAATAAAAAAAATAGCAATGATTATGAGTGCTTAATTTTTAAAGAATTTAGAATTCTTAGCAACATAATCTGCTTGCTTTGCTTATTTCCATGGGCAGAGATTTCATCTTCAAATATAAGCCTTTTTACTTCCCAACCTCTTCCCCCACCCCCGCTTCTTTAATATATTAGTTTCACATTAGTTTCAGACATTACTCAGGGCTCCCTACCATCAACAGAGCTGTTAGGACAAGACTTGGAATCAGCCTCCAACCTGCCTCTTATTTTCCACCACAACCTAGTGTGGTGGTTAGAGAACCAGCCAATGGGATGGTAAGTTAAAGGCAGCCTGGGTCATACAACCAACTCTGACTGATTCCAACTCAATTCATAAGTGCCACTCGGCTTCAATACACATAATGTTCACAAGTCCAGTTCAGGATATAAGTAAGTTGTCTTATTTTTTTAAATCAGACATTAAAAACCTTTTTGATTTACTAGGCCAATTTACCACCCCCTTAGTGTTATAACCATTTATCATAAACTGAAGATTGCTTGCTTTAAAACTACTAACTGAAATAGGTTTACAGCTTGCTTGTTGTGAACCACTTCTATTAAACCCATCAGAGTTAAAAATGAAAACTGAAACAGACTTGCACGAGAGTGATAATTTCCGAGGTAGGGCTGGCCAAGCAAATTTGACCCATTGTCAACAGACAACAAATGCTATACCAATGCTTACTCCTGGACCAGATGGCAAGAATTGTTGCCCAAGACTCATATTAACATTTTGAAATTTCCTCCAATTAAAATTAAAATACACATACGCAAAAGCTGGTTTACCTTTTTGTTGTATTTCAAGGATAAATGCCCGTGTTTCAATTAAATTAAACATGCTAGCAGTGTGTTCTTATTTAAAATGTCAAGACCTAGGAAAGACACATCATATCTTACTCATCTTACTCATATCTTACATTCCTTTGAGTGGCACCTTTTGTTTTTTGGGTCTTTTCTGCCAGTGGTACTGATACGGGATTTGTGGACTGGAACATGTGGTGTTCCCCTGGGCAGGATGGCTTCCCCAGGGTCTTTGTCCGTTGGAATTGAAGAATGAAACCATAGACAGAAGATGGCATAGCAAAGGTGGAGATTTATTGAAGAACAAGCAGACTCCCACATGGGGAGAAGGAAAGAGTCCCCACCCAGTCCCTTCTTCACAGTTTATAAAGGCTGCCTCAATAGCCCTTCTGATTGGCCACTATCCCGCTTTGATTTGGTCACTACAGCAACTCTTAGCTCAAAAGGTCAAACCTCCCTGGGACAAGGGAGGCCTCCTCCCTTATTGTTTTCCTAATTCTCCTTCTTTGAATGAGGGGCTTCCTTCTCTTTATTTTGTAAATGTGAATCTTTTGCTACTTCCAGCTCCCTTGTCTTATGGAAATGTAACTTCTCCCTCCCCCAACTCCCTTATCTTATGGAAATGTAACTTCTGCCTCTCCCTTGTCTTATGGAAATGTAACTTCTGCTTCCCCCCAACTCCCTTGTCTTATGAAAAAGTAACTTTTTGCAACTCCATAGCCTGTGCTTTTTCCATGGACCCCCTTAATTTTTAAAACTTCCCTAAACCTGCCTATTTCACCCCTAAAAACTCTTATTTCGGTACTTAGCTCTTTCCACGGGACAACAGAGGTAGGTCTTAACCACAAGAACAAAGACAGATGGCATACACAGTCACTAATTCTCCCAGGCCCAGATGCACAGTCTTTCTCCAAAGAGTTTCTCTGCTGTCATCTAAAACCAGAACATGGGATGAGCTGATCACAGGGTGACCCCATCGCCAGGATAACTCACAGCCCACACGTACAACCCCACCTGATGAGTAACCATCCACTAAATTGTTCTCCTCTGCTTAACACTATCAGCTCAGTTGGAAATTGGGGAGTCTGCTTTTGAACTTGGGTACATTGACTATCGGAAATAAGGTGCTGGCTCTTCACCTAGCTGAAGAGCTAATGTTCCGTTTTATTTCTAAAGCCATCACTCTCCCTACCAGTTGTCATCCTTCCTATTGTCACCCCAACGGATGATGGTTCTTTGCCCCAAAGCAGCTTTCATAGCACGATCACTACAATTCTTTCTCTATTCTGCCCAAATCTAGAATAAAGGCTACAAAGAAGTAAAAATCAGGCTGCGAATGGACGAGGCTGACATATCCATTAGCAAACATTCATATCAGTCACAGATTAAGTCCCAAAGCTATAAAAACTGACTCCCTCACACTATATAATACAGGTGACTCTCACATAACAGAAGCATGCTGGATGTAAGAGCTCATCTTTCTTTGAAAACCACAGGATTTATAGTTAAAAGGTTCTGGTCAGATTTTTACTTAAGCAGCTCATCAAACATAGCTGCAATCTATGACACAGAAATAATAACTCACCTATAAAGAGGGGATTTTTTTTTTAGGCTCCTCTAATAAAAGAGGATACAAAACCAGAAGTATTATTTTGGTGCATGCTTCCGGTCTCTACCATTCACTTGACAATTCAAAAAATTTCAGAGTTCTCTGGAATTTAGAATGAATGACAGGGGTTGTATTTTTAACTACCAGGCTCTAATCCTCAACTTCCATCACAGCGATGCCAAGAAGCCTCCACTTATTTAAATTAGCAGCAGTGGCGGCAGCAGCGTGAAAGTTCTGTGTACACTTCCGCTGAGCCAGCTGCGCGGGTCTGGCCAGCTGTGCGGCTCTGTCTGCTGGAAGCTTTTCGCGCAGCACCACGGTCTTTTCTGCAGACTCACCACTGAGGCTGCCGGTCAGCTCAGATCCGAATCAAGCCAACCTGCTGTCCAACCCTAAGCTGGGTGTGAGCCGCTTGAGACTGAAATAGCCGCAGTTCCGGTGAGGCTTATTTACCAGCATTTTGTCCCTGGGGTAGGGAAGAAGGGGACACTATGAATGTGCCACATTTCTACAGAAAACCACTTTGGGAAGCCAGTGACTCATCAGCGCAGCCAAGGTGTGACTCACAGATCCCTTATGAGGGGGAGCCATAGTGCTAGAGAGCCCTGTCGTTCTGGGTGAGGTCCCCAACGTCACCCAATGTAGGCAACCCTGACTCCTGACATTGCCTCTGCAAATTTAGCTAAAGTCTCACTTAACCTCATTTTTTCTATCCCCTGATAAAGCAAGAAGAAAACGTGAAGGCCTGTGTTTTCATTTGCTTGTTTGCCTCAGGCCAAAGAGGTCTATCAAAGAACGTTAGCTGTACTGAGATTTTACAATGGACACTTAACATTTTTTTTCTGTTCTCATGTCAGGATCAAAAATGCTATTAAAATATTTACAAATCACGTTAAGTTTATTATGTTCAAACCGAACAACATAACAGTTTGTGTCACTGTTTTATTATTTAAAGATATCAAGAATAAATTATGTACTTGATACATATTTTCTCACTTTCTTTTCCCAAACAAAAACATGAGATGAAAATGAGGAATGTGGAGAAGAGACGATGCTCTTTATGAATGGTGAATTCTAGAATTATCAGCATGAAGTGAAACACATTCATCCATTTATTCATTTGACAAGCCTTTATGGGGAGCTGTATCTTCCGTGGGGATTCAGTTTCAAGGTCAGTTTAGGCAAATGTGGAAGTGGTGAAAATTACCACTGAAAATCATAAGTCCCATAATGTACAGTCTACTAGGCTTTCTGTACATTATATTGATTTTCGGTAATCATAGCCAATTCTTTCCAGTGTTGCAGCATGGTACTGTTTCTACAGCCAAGCTCCAGTGAAATGATGCTGTCCCCAAACACAATGCTAGGATTTGCAAGGTGTGCAGTCTTGAATTCGTGCCATGGAAAGAGGCATATGGCTCCCGTGCCTGTGGTATCCTCTGCTCCAGACTGGGTGTAATGGAAGATGACCTAGCGTGGGCCCTCCAAGCTGGCAATCAAACTGGTGGGGAGTAGTAACAATGCAATAACAAGGCTCAGACCCTATTTTTATTGTTATTATAAGTGTCCAGAGCCTGACATTCTACCTCGATAGCTGCATGTTAGATACACTCCCCATATCAGCTGTGTCCGACATCTGGGAAACAGCTTTAATTTCACATTCAGTTTTTAAAAGGAGCTTGTTTTTAAGCTACTGAGCTACTCTAAATGTTAAAATACTTTGAAAATTGTTTTTCCAGGCTCTCCATGCCCAACACGTTTCAACATGCTGTTTTTCCAGTTGTTAAATGGGACATTAACACACAGCTTGCTTGCCCCTAAGCTATTGCAAGTATAAAATACCTCACAGCTAAACTGTGGCTGCCCTCCTTTCTCTTCTTCCTAATGAGGCCAAATGACTTCAATGTCACCTGCCACCCGCCACCTCACCCCCACCCCCCCAAAAAAGGCAAAGCCTCCTTAAAACCAAAAATTATTTGGGGTTAGTCTACCTTCTCCTCTACTCGTGTGAAGAGATTCAATTCCTTTTGGTTGGCTTTATGTGTGTTTTTAATTCTGGAAAGAGGATGAGCCACCCTGGGCTCTGGTTGTCTGGTGTCCAAGTCACTTTCTGCACATTTGAAAGACATGACAACTGGAACTAGAGAGAAAACTGGCAGGAACCCCACGCCCAGTCTGAAGAAGATTGGTGGTGCTGTTCGGAGCCAGGGTGCCATTTCACAGGAAATGATTTGGAGATTCAAAGACAAGAACTGAGGCATTAAAAGGGATCGAGTTAGGCTTTCACTGCTAGGGGAGGGAGTGCTAAGGACCTTGAAGGTAATCACTGGGCAACACTGCTTGTTTCCTATTTTAAACCCAGCCCACATCCTGTCTTTACATGTATTTCTTGGCATCTTTGGTTGAAAGTACCACCCAAATTAGACAGAGTGTACAGTGGTTTTGAATTTTACATCTATTAACCAGGTAAGTAATATTATTGTTTTGAATATTTCTTCAAACAACAAAAGTGTCAGACATACATGACACTATAAATATTCATGCCCTTCCTTTTCATTGTGAAAGTCTATCACAACTGTTTAAATAGATGAGAAATTTAAATGCAAACACCCATGGTACAATGAATCCCCCAAAATGAAGGGAAATAATGGTGGATACCAACTTGCTGCAAAAACTAGAGATACACCTAATTTCACATAGTCAGAATGACTAGGTAATAACTGATCTAGAGACATAAGACATTCTCAAAGCACAAAAGAGCTAGCTAACCACCAGCCTCAAGCGGCTCTTCCACCTTCTTTTTCTTTTTTATTCTAATAATAACTTTTATTCTAACAATAAAGGCCAAACAAAGCTGGGATTCCTCGAGTGCCTGTTCAGTCCTTTTGGTGGTGAGTGTGATGAGCTTCCTGTGACAGCCTAAGATTTCAGTCTCTCATTTAAAGTAAAAAGAGTAGCCCTAGCCAGTTTGGCTCAATGGATAGAGCATCAGCCTGAGGACTAAAGGGTCCCGGGTTTGATTCCTGTTAAGGCCACATGCCCACATTGTGGGCTCGATCCCCAGTAGGGAGCCTGCAGGAGGCAGCTGATCAATGATCCTCTCTCATCATTAATGTTTCTATCTTTCTCTTCCTCTATGAAATCAATAAAAAAATATTTTTATATAACAAAATAAAGTAAAAAAAATTTCACCTTGAAGTGAAAAACATGGTAGGACTGAATACTTAAAAGAGAGTATGTAAAAGCTTCCCATAGTTATGTAACAGAAATGCTCAAGAAGTTTTAGGCTAATTTAGTCTTTCAATCATTTACAAGTTGACAACAGTTAAACCCCAAAATATAGGGGTAAAGATCAGGTTACATAAATGCAGCCTGATTAAATTTGAGGTTTCTGTAACACAAAAAAATGGAAAAACAAAATTTAGCCTAAAATTTAGCCTAAATTTTTATACAATGCATATTTTTGCCAACTCCAGAGAGTTAGCTTTGTACCCACAGGCTGAATTTAGAAATATACTATTGCTTTAAATTTTTTATTTAACAAAGAACGTAAATATGTATCTGTTTCAATTTTTATGAGTAATTTCCCCATCCAAACCCAACTGTTCTTCACTAAGGCAGCTGGTATTAATTCTCATATAAAACAAGCAGCTACTTATGTGTATGTAACTTTTAACTTTGATCTGATTTTAAATTTACAGGAAACTTGCAACAATATACAATGTACTTCCATCTACCGATTCACAAGCTGTCTTTTTTTTTTTTTCAAATTACTTCTGATGAGTAGCACTAGAATAATCATCTGCTTTTATATGATTCTTCAGTGATAGTAATAGTATTTTTCCATGTATAAGATGCCCCCCACTTTTCCAACCCAAAATTAAGAAATTAATATTTTAAGCATTTTTTCTCTTAAGGCCTTCTTCTTTTTTGGCCTCTTAAGGAGTTGTTCTTCAAGTTTTCTCCACTGTCTGATCATACACTCAGTGGGAGGAGGTCCAAACTGTCTCTCTGCAGCTCTATTTCCATGACCTTTTGCATAGCCGATTACATTCAGAGTAATGTAATGAATTTTGCAGAGTAAGACAATCGCTTACCAGTATTTATCTTTTTATTTTTTGACATCTTTATGGGCTCAGAACACTCTGGTCCCTGTTGCATGTGCCTGTTGCATCTGCGCACTCTCCACCTCCACCTTCAATTACGGCATCAGCTGACGTCAGTAACAATAAGGCTCGTAATTGAAGGAAGCCTGTTTGACAAGGTATGGGCAACTAGGCAGCCACGTGGCTCCCTCCTCGGCTGACTTGCGTGTATAAAACACTCCTCGATTTTCAGTCTAACGATTTTAGAAAAAAATAATGTCTTATACACGGAAAAATACTGTACTTTGGCAGGTCACTTTTCTGACTTTAAAGCGAAGTGAATATTACTCTGTAACATATGCAAGATAAAGAAATTCGAAGAAAAGGGGCTAAGGTAATCAATCTGAATAACCAAATCAAGAAATGAGTGAACCGAACTCCTTAATGTCTAAACAGAAACCATAAAAATTCAGCAATAATGGTGACCCTTAAAATCCTTTCACTGAAAGAGAAATAGGCCCCACCCGAGAGGAGGAACACGGGCAGCCGAGCCCAGTGTGTCTGGAACTGCTGAGGGCCACCCACTGAGGCAGGATCCAACAGGTCTCAGCACTGACTTGGGCAGAGCAGCTTTTCCCTGCGCCTTTTACTTAACCGGCAGGGAGATTTTTCAAACTGGAAGAGAGCCACATTAGTTTGGTTAGTTTATTAATTCAACCTCCACATGTTTTTTTTAGAAGTAAAGAAAATACATATAAATAACATTTAAGTTCTCAGGCAAATGACCTTCCATTATCTGAAATGAATGCTTTACTTGTATAGACAAAGACTTTGAAGAAAAAATTATAAATATATCAAAAATCCCACATCACCCTCTGCAGAATGTGATTTAAACAAAAGAAAACACAGCTTCAGGAAAACAGCTTTAAAAATGCCCAGAAAACGCTCACAAAAGAATCCTCAGCCTTATGAAGGGTCATAACTAGACTTAATTTGGTACCACCATCTTTCTGGAGGATAGTTTTCTGACATGTAACAAAGTGCTTTGAAAAAGCTTTGATCCACCAACTCCACTTCCATGAAACTATACCCAGAACATAATTAGATGAATCCAGCAGAGATGGCAGGCTGCTTCTAAGAATCTGCTCGCCCTTCTTCTAGGTGCTAGGTGTGGCCAGACTCAATCCGCAACAATAAACAGAATAAACAGAAGACTTTTTTTCTTTCCTCCTGCTTGCAATGTGGGCATGATGGCTAGAGCTACAGCAGCCCTCTGGAATCATGAGGACTAGAAGCCACTTAATAAGAGCAACAATTTTTTTAAAGGGTAAGTGCATGAAGATCTATCAAGCCAGCCCTTGACTGTCTTATTTCAGATTTCTTTAAAGTTAGAGATAATAAACAATCTCATTTCACATCCCTGTTAATCACCAACAGCCTTGTAAAAATAGAAAAATGTTCATAATCTATTGCTAAGTGAACACAATCACATTTTGGTTAATATACATAACATATAAATGAAGAGACAGTGGTTTTTATTCATATCTTTATATTGCTTTGTACTTTATTTTGTACAATAAGCATGCATTTTTTCAATCAGGAAAAAAAGAAAGAATGAGAAAGCTATCCTCCCCCCAAATGAACTCACTTCCTGCTTAAAAAATAATGTTGCATTCCACATTTGAACCTGTAACTGCTAATTACAGCCTCTGAGAATAATTCCACAGCTAGAGTGTAGGGTTGAAAATCTTGTCAGTCCCTGAAACAGTGAGCTGGAAATGGCGCCATGGTAATGCCTCTATGAGTACTTAGCTTAGAGGTGCTCTGAACCAGGGAAGGGCACAAAAAAGGCGGGAAGAGAGCAGTAGAAGGAAGGGATAAAGCAGATGAAGGGAAATTCTATAAGTAAGCAATATTTTATGGCTGCCTTTGCAGCTGTTTGAGCCAGGGGCAGCCTCTGAACAAGGCATCAACAAAGGGGAGCAGCCCCTCCCCAGGCAGATCAAGTGGGGCCCATCATTCCCAGCACTGTCTGCACTTCACAAGGCAGATGGGCATCTTATATCCAGCACCTGCCGGCCTTGGAGACGCCCAGCTGCAGTGCTGTTATTGCTGTCATCTGCCTAATCCAGAAGAGGCAGGCACTTATTGTATCTAGAAAGATTAGGATGAAACTATCTTTTGATTGTTCTTACAAAAGAGAATGCATACCTCATGTAATTGTGTTTATTTTCTTCTTGCCTGATACCCCCCCCCAACTTTTTTCTTTTTTTACCTAACCTTGCAGCTATATTTTTCATTGTTAATTCCCATGTTAATTATATATTCTCTTCTAATAATGGTTTAAATTTAGTCTGATGACCAGCCACAAGGCTCCTTTCTCATCCCACTCAGAGGCACATCATGACCTCAGACTCTTCACGCAATTCCCATTGACTTGGAGAAGAACTCTATGCAAGGAATGAAGCAGGGCAAGATCATAAGAATTGTCAGAGGAAATAGTATTTTCTTCACAGGATGCTTTCAGATTTTTCCCTTCTCTGAGACTCTTTTAAAGGGTGTTGAATTGAAGGTGAGACTTTAAATAAGCTTTCAACTTCTCTGTGGTTCCAACTGTGGATTGAGTATAGAAGGCCTGATATTCAGAAACTCATGGAATAAATTAAGAAAAAGAATGAATGAGAAAATGAATAAACTTAATGGGATTCCTTTAGCAAATCATTTTGCTTATCAGTGTCTGTATAAAATTAATCTTATGAATATCATATATATCTTTATCTATAAAGTAATCAAAGAACTTATCTAGGAAGCTACAACATCCTCTAAAACATGAGAAAACAGTATCAGTTCATTCAACAAACAGATCACTGAGCCTCTACCAGGTGCCACCCTCCACGAGCCCTGAAAGCACACCACCTGGCACAGACACTCAGTAAATGTTTGTTGAATGAATGAGTAAATGAACTGGTACTAATGTTCATTAATAATAACAGTCATGCTAATAATGATTCATTTAGTCATACTTCATGATAATCACAATAATTATAGTGATAATGTGTAACAGCTCACATTTACATAGTGTTTTACAGCTTCAAAATAAATCTTAACTTGATCCTCACATAAAGTTTATTAATCTCCATTTTTAAGATCCAGAAATTAAGTTGGGATAAGTGAAATGACCTAATAAACTTCTTAAGGAGCTTGCTGCTCTGGAGCTTGTCCCATTACATGGTACTGCCCGTGAACCCAAGGAGGCTGACGCAAATAACATGGGCCATTAGGAAGGAAGGAAAAGAGGGTATGGACAGTGGGTGCTGCTGATAGCCGAACTTTGTCTAGAACAACATCTCCTATAGGCTCGGTCCTTGGGAGCAAAGGGCCCCACGGACAGATTCCCCCACTCCTGCTTCAATAACACACTACCATCCTGCCTCGTCCCTCCCAAAGCCCTGAGTCACGTAGTGTGTAAACTTGCCTACAAAGTTGAACCTTTAACTGCCTGGTTTTATCAGGCCCATCCTGTCAAGAAAAGGGAGTCTCGTGACAGTAAAATAAATGAGCTCCATGTGATCTTGTAGCTGTCGTCAGGGAGAAAGGAGAAAGAAAAACACACTACTGCTTTTAAAAATGCAAAAGCCGACCAGCTGGCGTGGCTCAGTGGTTGAGTGTCGACCAATGAACCAGGAGGTCACAGTTTGATTCCTGGTCAGGCCACATGCCCAGGTTGTGGGCTCTATCCCCAGTGTGGGGCGTGCAGGAGGCTGCTGATCAGTGATTCTCTCTCATCATTGATGTTGCTATTTTTCTCTCCCTCTCCTTTCCTCTCTGAAATCAATAAGAAATATTTTAAATAAATAAATTATAAAAAATAAAAACGCAGAAGCCAACGCTCTGCTCTGACTTAAAAGGAAGTGGTAAAAGGACTCGGGAGATGGATTTGGAGATTTGATAGCAACTGATGTGCTGGCATGAGTGTGGCTAGAAAGCCACGCCAGAGCTGGGCTGTAATGTTGAAGGCCCTGCCTTCTGGAAAGCCTATTCCTCCAGGAACCAGTCTCTAACAGTAATAGTTTCAGACGGATTGTCTTTAGTTTGTATTAATGTTGATTACTAGGAAAAATATACAAATAGGGTTGACATTCCATAAAACAAATCTGTTCATTCAATAACATGTTAGGTTACTAGCTTTTATTATTCTAAATAATAAAAGGCTAATATGTAAATTGACTGAACTGCAGACCGACCGGTCGCTATGATGCACACTGACCACCAGGGGGCAGACACACACAGAAGCTGCCCTCTGGTGGTCAGTGAGCCAGAAGCTGGGCTCACGGCCGGCAAGCACAGCAGCAGTGGCGGGAGCCTCTCCTGCCTGCACGGCAGCACTAAGGACGTCCAACTGATGGCTTAGGCCCGCTCCACGCGGGGAGCTGGCCTAAGCCATCAGTTGGACATCCCCCAAGGGTTCCCGGACTGCAAAAGGGCGCAGGCCAGGCTGAGGGGACACCCCCCCTCCCCTGAGTGCACTATTTCGTGCACCAGGCCTCTAGATGTCTATAATAACTTAAGTAATTTTTTTTTAAATATATTTTATTGATTTTTTACAGAGAGGAAGGGAGAGGGATAGAGAGTTAGAAACATCGATGAGAGAGAAACATCGATCAGCTGCCTCCTGCACACCCCCTACTGGGGACATGCCCGCAACCAAGGTACATGCCCTTGACCGGAATCGAACCTGGGACCTTTCAGTCCGCAGGCCGACGCTCTATCCACTGAGCCAAACCGGTTTCGGCTTAACTAATTTTTCAACATCTTTCCTACTTAATTTTACTGCAATGGGGGGGAAAGAAGTATCGGAGATAATTCCAATTTTACTATGCTACTACCTTCTAGCTTTTTTGTTAACATCTCACATTTTTAACACTAACAGAGGCACATGTTTATGTTTGTGAGACCCTCTGAAATAGAAATAGTTACATTAAAAGAAACAGTTCATTAGGAGTTAGGATTTGCATTCACTTTAAATGACTTTCTGAGAAAAGGTTCATGTTGGCATATTCAGACAAATAAAAACAACGTTAACAGGTAAAAGTACCGAACAATGTACAAACACTGGTTATCATATCATTATAACAATATTTTTATATCCAACTTATCAAAACTAAAAACTATATAGGCAGTTCCTATCGAGAGTCACTGGGCAAATGGGAGTGTGATGCTACAAAGCCCTGATTCCAGAACACCCCAATGACAACGTTTATCCAAAGCAGAGTTAATGTAGATAAGAGACAGAGAGGAGGAGGGCATATATAGGCAGGCGTGCGTTCAAGTTTTTCAAAATTATGTTAAAATTAAACTTGTGTTTTTTAAAAGTGAACTGAGCTGTTTGCATCCAGAAGCTTTTAACCTTCCTCCTTACTTTAAAATAAAGAGCCTGCAATTGTCTTTTCTTAGTGTGCTTTCCATGTGCGGCTTCTCTTGGCTCAGGGTCACAGCTGCTGCACAGCACTCTGGGTGGCTCCTCTCCATGTCCTTGAAACAACTGGTGGGAACCTGCACTGGGCCATCAACCCAGCTGTTCAAGCTCACTTTCTAACTTTAGCAAGTCAACTAATGTCACTAGGGCATGCCACATTGTGAACCACATCAGTGAAGGCATATAGATGCCAACCCCCCTAAAAAACTGCAGGCACACAAAGCAAAGTCCCATTCAGGTGACTACAGCAATATCACCCAGATGCAAAATGCAGGGTCCACGGGCCTCATTTACTCAAGATATGCCGTGACTAAAAAGGCTTCACTGGACACCACAATCAGCAGGCCTTCATCAGCCCCAACACACATAAACTCATTACTAATATTCTGTGGCACACCATAAAATATATTATGTTTTTTGCTGTTGTAACAAAAAATAGGTATAATTTTGATTGATTTACAAAAAAATAATAATAATAGTAATTACTGCAAAGTCACCTTCTTACTCCAAAGTGACTTGTGCCTATACTTGTATATAAGGATTTCTGGTACCAAGAATTAACCAATCAGACACAACCTTATTATGTGCCATGACCAATAAGATAAAACTCTGCTATATGAACTATATATTTATGGTTCAAGACAGAGCATTCACATGAGAGAGCTATCATTGTGCTGGCTGTTATGATATTTTTTTTTTATTTTACAATCCAAGGGAAAAGAGGTCAGTGCTCCTGACTAAATAGGCAGGTAGTGCATGTTTTAAAAATCCTTGTGGCACACTGGTTGAAAATCGCTGACATACAGTCTACAAGACCCTGAAAACCATGCTCAGGGCAAACACATGGACTGCGCTGTCAGCTTTCTAACTAGAATGCAGGATGCTCACTTCTGTACACTGTTAATGTACCATAAAATTGTCATGAAGTCTTCATGAGGTAATTACTTGCATTTTAATTGATTTACATGCCCCCATCCTAGTTTCCTTTCTTTTCTTTTTTTTTAATGTCTTTTTTAATTGATTTCAGAGAGGAAGGGAGAGGGAGAGAGAAACATTCATGATGAGAGTGAATCATCGATCGGCTGCCTCCTGCACGCCCCACACTGGGGATTGAGCCCAAACCCAGGCATGTGCCCGACCGGGAATGGAACCATGACCTCCTGTTTCTTAGGTCGATGCTCAACCACTGAGAAACACCAGCTCTTCCTTTTTTTTTTTTTTTTTTTTAACTGCACGCTCATTGTAACTAAGCCAGATTTCAGAGTTATTTGACTGTTTACTGTCCTTTGAGAGTTACTAATTAAAATAATTTCCTTCCATACAGAGAGTTGCTCTTTTCTGAATTCACCCTGACACTCACCTCCAAGGAGAACTCTTAAGAATGCCTTGCTAAGCTCCCCTACAATTGACTGTATCCATTGTTAACATGCGTGGACTTAAAAAACATTGGAAACAAAATGCCCTTTCATTCTATTGATAACTTAACCTTTAGGTTTTTGGATGCAATCCCATTTCTCAAGAAGCAGGGGAAGCCACTGAATGAAACCATTATGTACAACATTGTTGTGGGAATTATTTTGTGTTAAAATATATACATACATCATTTAAAATTTTTTTGATTGAAGGTGGGTCTTCATAATTTGCAACTAAAATATACATACCTTTTATGGTTTCTCTAATTTGTGTCCCCTCTTTTTGGGAAACAGAAGTCATTTTGAGCAGGCCAATGAACCCATGACAACTGGACATAAGGAGAGTGGCACCCTTGGGGGCCCTAGGATCCAGAAGGGGCAGGAGGGCGCTTCTTGGATCAGGAATGCCCTGTATCCTAAAAGCTGCCTAAGTGGGTGTGTTCAATTTGTGAAAGTTCATCAAGCAGTATACTTAAAATATATATGTTTTTCTACAAAAATTATACTTCATTTTTTAAAGTAATTAAGATCAATTAATTCTTAAAATAATTTTTATAAAAGAAGATATAGTAGTCAGCTCTAGAAGCATAAGAATTAACCTAAAGTATTTATAAGGAATAGGATTAAGATGTAGTTTATTTTTCTACTTTATTTTCCTTAAAATGATGCATAATATTTGGTTTGAACAAACAATGTAAAAAACACATCTGGGACAACCGAAAAAATCTGAGCAGGAACTGGGTATTAAATGATATGAAGAAATTATTGTTTGTATCTTGATGTGATACAGTAAGAAATTCACAAAATTATTTATGTTAAAATTCTGTCAAAATTGTTAACCTAATTTAATCTTAAGGGACCCATGTGGATATTAATCTAAAGTCTTAAAAAAAAAGCTTAATTTGAAGAAAAAAGAACACAGAGAATAATAAGGGAGAGAGGGGCAATGTTTTGAATCAATAGAGTAACATAATAAGCAGATATCACAGTAAACCCTGATTGGCTCCTACACCATAGGCTGCAAAAGACGTTTTGGAGGTGGGAGTATTGGAATAAGGGCTGCACATTATGCTATATTTTTAAACTAAGGCTAAGTTACTTGGGTGTAATCATGGTATTTGTTATTGTGTAAAATATATCCTTATTCTTAGGAGCTGCATGCTGAAGTACTTAGGGTAAATCTCTTGTAGCCTATAACTTGCTTTCAAATTGTTTAGTAATGAAAGGAAAAAATATAGAGAGAAAAATGTGGCAAAATGTTAAGAACTGCTGAGTTGAGATGAAGGAAAAGTATACTCTTTTTCAACACTTATTCAGGTTTGAAAATGTTCAAAATGAAAAGAAGAAATAAATCGTTAATTTTGTTAGGTCTGAAAATGGTAATTTTATTATGTATGAAAATGTCCTTATTTTTTAGAGACACCTATTGAATTATTTATGTTTAATATATCTTATCTATTATTTACTTAAAAATACTTCCATTAAGCCCTGGCCAGTTTGACTCAATGGACAGAGCGTTAGCCTGTGGATTGAAGGGTCCCAGGTTCGATTCTGGTCAAGGGAATATACCTTAGCAGTTGCAGGCTCAATCCCTGGCCCTTGTCAGGGCCCATGCAGGAAGCAATCAATGAATGTGTCTCTCTCACATCGATGTTTCTCTCTGTGTGTCTCTCTCCCTCCTTTCCACTCTTTCTAATAATCAGTGGAAAAATATCCTGCAGTGAGGATTAACCAAAACAAAAACAAACACACAAACAAAAAAGAAACAAATATGGGAAATGTCAGCCATTCTTTCTCTAGTTGCATATTTGAAATTTTGTATACTAAAATGTCAAAAATAGCCCAGTCGGCATGGCTTAGTGGTGGAGCGTTGACCTATGAACCAGGAGGTCCAGGTTCAATTCCCGGTCAGGGCATATGCCCAGGTTGCGGGCTTGATCTCCAGTGTGGGGTGTGCAGGAGGCAGCCAATCAATGATTCTTTCGTCATCAATGTTTCTATCTCTCTCTTCCTCTCCCTTCCTCTCTGAAATCAATAAAAATATATTTAAAAAATAAAATGTCAAAAGTAGCAAGTTTTGCCCTGGCCAATGTTACTCAGCTGGTTGGGCATCGTCCTATGCATTAAAAGGTTGCTGGTTCAATTCCCAATCAGAGAACATGCCCAAGTTGTAGGCTCCATCCCAGTAGACCCATGTTGCGCTCTCTCAATGTTTCTTTCTCCTTCTCTTTTCCTCTCTCTCTAAAAGTCAATAAAAATATACATATATTTTTAAATAGCAGGTTTTGGATATTTTTTCTCTCTTTAACAATAAAATCCTTCCCAAGTCTTCCTGGTCTTAAGTTAGCAAAATTAATTGCAGAAGAATCCCTTCCCAATTAATTTTCAAAGTTCTCCATAAATTGGTAGAGCATGGGGAGACTCTACTGGACCTGAAAAATCTGATTCTTTATAAGTAAAGCAAAATGGCACATATTCCTCTCTCCTCCAGTTATAAAAATAAGGGATGGTAAGTGTCCTAAGAAAAATCCTCAAAGTTGGGACCTTTCCCAAAGATGAGCCATCATATTCCTGCTCTCTAAGACACTGCCACTGATAATACAAAGGGCCTCTGGGAATTCATTTGTTTTCTTCTGGACCACTCTCCCTTGGGGAATCAGCTCTGGCACTTCCAACAGCACTGCTAGACCCCAGGCAAGCTCTAGCACCACACTTCCCAGGAAAATCACTTCGCAACCTGCTGCTGGGTCAGCACTCGTAATAACTGTAAAAAGGAGAGCCCATTCCTCTGTCATTCTCTGACCTTGGAAAGAAGAAATTGTAGATTTGAATAAACAAGGCAACAGCTCTAGTGCAGTGGGCCTTCAAGGGGCACCTGCCCCTGATGTGCATTTTTCTGCTGTTATGACAGCAGAAGGCAAAAAGATCTCAGAGTGGGACATAATCCCATAGCCTCTGCCTCCAAGGTCATACTGCACAACAGGCAACCCTGTGGACAGAGGGTCACAAAGAACCTGGTCTGAAGGCCACCTCTGCCACTCACTAGATGTATGGCCTTAGACAAGGTACTCAGCCTCTATTTCTCAGTTTCTTTATTTGTAAAATGGAGACACCAAACAGTGACTAACAGTTAAGGAGAGGATAGGGGTGGGGGGAGGTGGTCAAAAAGTACAAACTGCAGTTATAAGATAAGTTCTGGGATGTCATGTCCAGCACGGGGACTGTTAATTGAGAGTAGATCTTAAAAGTTCTCATTACAAGAAAAAAATGTTTTAACTATGTGGTGACATATGTCAATATATACATATATCAAATCATTATGTTGTACACCTTCAACTCAGTGTTAAATGTCAATTATATCTTGAAACTGTGGGAAAAAATTAATATTAAAAAAAGAGGACTAGAGCTAGATTGTGTACCAATCCTCCACTCCTAGCTCCTGCACTTACTACTTGTATAAACTTGAGCAAGTTATTGAATCTTTGTGTGCCTTGGTTTTCCAACACCTATCGCATACAAAGTCCCTGGCAGGCTGGCAGGTAGAAAGCTATCAATAACTGTTAGCTACCATTATTATTATTAGGACAAAAGTATCAGGCCCATAAAGTTATCTTGAAATTAAAGTTACTAAGGCATGTAAAGCTCTTAGCATAGTTTCCTGGCACATAATACCTGTTCATAAATGTTTGTTATTATTATTATCGGGCTTCACAATAACCCTGTTAGGGAAGCAATGCCAATATAAGTATTTTACTGAGGAAAAGGGGATCAAAAAGACTCAATGACATTCCCTCTGTGGCAGCTGACAACAATGACTCCTACTCATGCCACTTCCTAAAATTCCCCATGCCTCAAGAATCCACTGTGAAGGAGAGAGCAAAACTAAAACAGCATTTGAAGATATACTCATGAACATCAGCATAAGCATTCTAAAGTTAAGTTTAAAATATAAAACAGTAAGTAAGTGATGGGAACAGGTGTGGACAGCCCTACAAAAATGCTTGAAAGAAAATGAGTCCAACATTGGACACAAATGCACTTTACTTTGTGCCATTGAAAGTTTATGTTGAAATCCTTTTTCATTTGGTTTGTTGTTGTTTTTAAATGTTTTTATTGATTTTAGAGAGAGAAGAAGGGAGAGGGATACAGAGATAGAAACATGAATCAGCTGTCTTCTGTACTCCCTCCCAACTGGGACTGAGCCCACAATACCCCTCACCTCACCCCTGCCCTTATGCCCGATCAGAAATCGATCCGGCGACCTCTTGGTGCATGGGTCGATGCTCAACCACTGAGCCACACCAGCCAGGGCTCATTTGGTTTGTTTAAATCACAGTTTAAATGCACAGAGAAAGCTCCCTTTGAAAAATAAATTTGATGCCAATATTTTTTTAAAAGTGAGTGATTATTTTTCCTAAAGAAATAAGCTCCCCTTGCCAGGCTGGTGTAGCACAGTGGTTGAGCAGTGACCTGTGAACCAGGAGGTCATGGCTCCATTCTGGTCTGGGCACATGCCCCGGTTGTGGGCTTGATCCCTAGTAGAGGGCGTGTAGGAGGCAGCTTATCAATGGTTCTTTCTCACTGTTGTTTTCTCTCTCTCTCTTTCTTTCTCTCTCTCTCCCTTCCTCTCTCTGAAATCAATAAAAACATTTTTAAAAAATAAGCTCCACCCTTATCAATGTTACTGTAGATACAGATTTCCCTATACGTGTTTAACTGAAAATAATCAGCATCTGTATTCAAGAGTGTTTGCCTTCAGGTTGGTATTATTGGTCCATCTCAGGTAGAGAGTGATGGTCCCTGATCATGTGACAGTGCCTATAGTGGACCAGAAGAGCCATAAAGAAACATTCTCGAATTGGAGAGAGAAAAATGGCGGCGGAATAGACAGACGTGTTCCGAGCCTTGTCCCGGAGCAGAAAGAAAGAACAGCTGAGGGTCGCACTAGGAGTGTTTGTTAGCAAGTTGGGGGACAGCTGAACTCCAGGAGAAGGTGGGGGACTGCTAGACGGGGTTCCCCTGACCTGGAAGCTCCCACTGCGGCTGGGTCCCCTCCCGGAGCTGCGGGCTTGGACGTGGAGTCTGCGCCATCTGGAACCGAAAAATTGGAGTTTATCGGAAGCCTGAGAATCCACAACTGCGGCACCCACGGAACAGCTGCGAGCCCCAGAACAACGCTCCCCAATTGGCGCAAACACACGGGTTCAGAGGAGCTCTACACTCCACCACGGAAAGGTTAGATTTCGTGTGGGATAAGGTGAGGTCTCTGGTCCCAGCGCCAGAGAGGAACACGCGTTTTGCGGGAGCTGGAGGACCAGGGAAGTCTGTGCCTAGAAAAATCCGTGGCTGTTGGGGCTGGCGTGATCTGTGAATGTGGAAGGGGGTCCTCAGAGCTGCTAACAGAAGGGCTCTCTAAAAAGCAATCCATTTTGATCTGATGTGCAGGGACACCCTAAGAATTTCAGGGGTGTGCTAGACTTATGCGCAGCCACGGAGTGCGCACACTTGGGCTTTTTCCTCTTGAAATTCTTGCTTCTGATTACTAAGCCCAATACATAGGATCACCCAGTTGGGGACACCCTGGGAGACTGCAGGGAAAAGTTGTTTTTCTGGAACCTGGGGATTGGAGCGGGGAGTGACCATCGGAGAGCCAGCTCTGAGGCAGCCCACTCCCACAAACCGGTAGTGAGTGCCACAGGGAAAGAAGGCTCTAACACTCCCTAGAGAGGCCATAGATAAACCCGGAAGTCAATCCAGAAACACTGCCACCCAGGGGCTGAATCACAATTTGACTCTTGCGTAATCAAAAATAAAAGAATACGAATTAAGACACACCGCCTGCTTAAAATCACGACGGCTTTAAAACACTGAAGAGCAGTGGAACGCAGAGAACTGCAATACTGTCCAGACTGAGAAACAGGCGCGCCAAACAGAACAACAGAGGAAGTGAATGACCTTCACTACTCCACATTTTATTTTTATTTTTTTTTATTTTCATTTTTTGCATCTTTTACTCAAGAAACTAATTTTTTTTCTTTTTTCCTCACTTGATTTTACCTTTTTAATTATTACATTTTTATTTTCAATCCGTATTATTATTACTGCTATTTTATCTTTTTTTTTTTAAAGTGTAATTTTATTTTCTCTTCATTTTGTTTTGGGATTAATGTTCTACATTCTATTTTTATCTTTCCTTTAGCATCATTTTACTCTATCTCAGCTCTACCTTTATGCCATCACTCTCTTCCTCACTTTTCCCTTTTTGGTGTCCTGTTTATCTTACCCCTTTCCTGCTTTAGATTTTCCCTATTCTTTCTGTTTACCCCCATTAAAATTTCACCCTACTTATATATCTAATCTCCAATCCCATGCTCCAAGTCCATACACACCTCTCTCTTCGCTGTCTTAACTATCCAAAAAATTATTTTTCTCTCTGTCCTTTGTTGTTGTTCGCTTGAATGTAGATTATATCGAATTTTTATGCTTTTTTGTGAGATTGTTTTGCTTATTCTTCTTTTGTTTATTTTTTTGTTTGTTTAGTGCTTCTGTCTTCCCTTGCCTCACTCAATATTAGTTGGTGTTGTAGTTTGTATTAATCCCCAGGTACTTGTTGCTGGCATTTGCTGGGATAAGTGATTGCTCGATTGGAGTTTTATCCCCAATATATATAGTCTGTTTCCCTTTCTCTCTTAGTCTCTTTCTTATCTCTCTTACGTTTTTTTTCTTCTTTTTTTACCTTTTCCAAATTTCATTTTGACACTCCTTTTTTCTTCTTCTTCTTTCTTTCTTTTTCCTCTTCTTCTTTCTCTCCTATCCCCTAATTTGCCTTTCTCTGGTGGTCACCTTTATTGGAGGTTGTTAATATCGTGAATACATTTCTGTTCAGTGCCTTGTGTGTTGTACCTGGTAGTGCTGTATTTTGTGCCTTTAAATCAACGCAGGAGAGAGAGAACTACATAACCAGACACCCAGAGAAGAGAGACCATGGGAAGACAAAGAAAAAGCACGCATATGAAAGAAAAGCAGGCATCACCAGAAAAGGAAGTAAACGAAATGGAGACAAGCAACCTTCCAGAAAAAGAATTCAGAGAAATGGTCATAAGGTGGCTGAAAAGAATGGAAGACAAATTCGACAATATGAGCAAGAACCAAGAGGAAATGAAGAAGAACCAAGAAGAAATGAAAAATGACATCGCTGCTGTAAAGAACTCAATAGAAAGCATCAAGAGTAGACCAGAAGAAGCAGAGGACCGCATCAGTGAGCTAGAAGACAAGATGGAAAAAAATACCCAAGTAGAGCAACCTCTAGAAAAAAAAATTAAAAGGCAGGAGGAGAGCCTACGGGAACTTTGGGACAACACGAAACAAAACAACATCCGCATAATAGGGATTCCAGAAGGAAAGGAAGCTGAGCAAGGAATAGAAAACCTGTTTGAAGAAATAATGACAGAAAATTTCCCTGATATAGAGAAGAAAAAACCCACACAAATCCAAGAAGCTCACAGAGACCCAAGCAAAATGAACCCCAAAAGACCGACGCCAAGGCACATTATAATTAAATTGGCAAACACCAACGACAAAGTAAGAATCTTAAAAGCGGCAAGAGAGAGACAGAAAGTTACATACAAAGGAACCCCCATCAGACTAGCAACTGATTTCTCAACAGAAACTCATCATGCCAGAAGGGAATGGAATGAAATATACAAAGTCAAGCAAAGGAAGGGTCTGAATCCAAGAATACTGTACCCAGCAAGGCTATCAATAAATATTGAAGGTGAAATCAGGAGCTTCACAGACAAAAAAGGACTAAGGGAATTTATTACCACCAAACCAGCAATGCAAGAAATGCTAAAGGGTCTGTAAAAAAAAAAAAAAAAGAAATAGGAAGTGAAAAATGAACACAGGTGTAAAGAATAGGAATGGCGACAAATAAGTACCTATCAATAATAACTTTAAATGTAAATGGATTAAATGCCCCAATCAAAAGACATAGGGTAATGGATTGGATAAGAAAACATGACCCATATATCTGCTGTCTACAAGAAACCCACCTCAGAAAAAAAGATGCACACAGACTGAGGGTGAAGGGTTGGAAAAAGGTTTTCCAGGCAAATGGAACTGAAAAAAAGCTGGGGTAGCAATACTTATATCTGACAAATTAGATCTCAAAGTGAAGGAAATAACAAGAGATAAGGAAGGCCACTTCATAATGCTAAAGGGAGCAATCCAACAAGAAGAAATAACTCTGGTAAACATATATGCACCCAATACAGGAGCACCCAAATACATAAAAAAACTCCTGGAGGATATCAAGGGAGAGATTGACAGCAATACAATCATAGTAGGAGACTTTAACACCTCACTATCACCATTGGACAAATCCTCTAAACAAAAAATAAGCAAAGAAACATCAATCCTAAATGACTCACTAGACCAGATGGAATTAATTGACATCTTCAGAACATTTCACCCCAAAGCCACAGAATATACATTCTTCTCAAGAGTACATGGGTCATTTTCAAAGATAGACCATATGTTGGGACATAGGCAAAGTCTCTTCAAATTCAAGAAGATAGAAATCATATCAAGCATCTTCTCAGACCACAGTGGCATAAAACTGGAAATCAACTACAGTAAAAACAACCCAAAGAAATCAAACACATGGAGACTAAACAGCATGCTATTAAACAATGATTGGGTTACCAGAGAGATCAAAGAAGAAATTAAAAACATCATGGCAACAAATGACAATGAAAGCACTACAATCCAAAATCTATGGGACACAGCGAAAGCAGTCTTGAGAGGGAAGTTCATACCTCTACAAGCCTACTGCAAAAAAACAAGAAACAATGGTAATAAATTACCTAACCCAACAACTCAAAGAGTTAGAAAAAGAGCAACAAGAAAAGCCCAGTGTAAGCAGAAGGAAGGAAATAATAAAGATCAGAGCAGAGATAAACGACATAGAGACCAAAGAAACAATACAAAATATCAACAAAACCAAGAGCTGGTTCTTTGAAAGGATAAACAAGATTGATGAACCTCTAGCCAGGCTCACCAAGAAGCAAAGAGAGAGGACCCAAATAAACAAAATCAGAAATGAAAGAGGTGAAATAACAACAGATCCCACTGAAATACAAAGGATTGTTAAAAAATACTATGAACAAGTCTATTCCAACAAACTGGACAACCTGGAGGAAATGGACATATTCCTAGAAAAATGTAACCTTCCAAAACTCAATCAAGAAGAATCTAAACAGCTCAATATGCCAGTAACTATGGAAGAAATTGAAGCAGTCATCAAAGAGCTTCCGGCAAACAAAAGCCCGGGGCCAGACGGCTTCACAGGAGAGTTTTACCAAACATTCAAGGAAGAACTAAAACCTATCCTCCTCAGACTATTCCAAAAAATTCAAGAGGAAGGAACACTTCCAAGCTCCTTCTATGAAGCCAGCATCACCCTAATACCAAAACCAGATAAAGACAACACAATGAAAGAGAATTACAGGCCAATATCCCTCATGAATGTAGATGCCAAAATCCTCAACAAAATTCTAGCAAATCGAATCCAGCAGTACATCAGAAAGATCATACACCATGACCAAGTAGGGTTTATCCCGGGAATGCAAGGATGGTACAATATCCGAAAATCAATAAATGTGATACATCACATAAACAAATTGAAAGATAAAAATCACATAGTCATATCAATTGATGCAGAAAAAGCATTTGACAAAATCCAACACCCTTTCTTGATAAAAACTCTCAACAAGGTGGGAATAGAAGGATCATACCTCAACATAATAAAAGCTATATATGATAAACCCACAGCTAACATCATACTCAATGGGCAAAAACTAAAACCATTTCCCCTAAGAACAGGAACAAGACAAGGATGCCCACTCTCACCACTCCTGTTTGACATAGTACTGGAAGTATTAGCCATTGCAATTAGACAAAAAGAAGAAATAAAAGGCATCCAAATTGGAAAAGAAGAAGTAAAGCTGTCCTTATTTGCAGATGATATGATATTGTACATTAAAAAACCCGAAAGACTCCATCAAAAAACTAACAGACTTAATAAATGAATTCGGCAATGTAGCAGGATACAAAATTAATGCCAAGAAATCTATGGCATTTCTATACACAAACAGTGAACTTACAGAAAGAGAGACTAAAAAAGCAATCCCATTTTCCATTGCACCAAAAAAATTAAGATACTTAGGAATAAACCTAACCAAGGAGGTAAAAGACCTATATGCGGAAAACTACAGGACACTGAAAAAAGAGATAGAGGAAGATGTAAACAGATGGAAGAACATACCATGTTCATGGATTGGTAGAATCAACATCATTAAAATGTCCATACTACCCAAAGCAATCTATAGATTCAATGCACTCCCCATTAAAATACCAACGGCGTATTTCACAGACCTAGAAAGAACTCTCCAAAAATTCATCTGGAATAAAAAAAGACCCCGAATAGCCACAGCAATCCTGAGAAAGAAGAATAAAGTAGGAGGGATCTCAATACCAGATTTCAAGCTGTATTACAAAGCCACTGTCATCAAAACAGCCTGGTACTGGCACAAGAACAGACATATAGATCAATGGAACAGAATAGAGAATCCAGATATCGACCCAAACCAATATGCGCATTTAATATTTGACAAAGGAGGCATGAACATACAATGGAGTCAAGACAGTCTCTTCAATAAATGGTGTTGGGAAAATTGGACAGATACATGCAAAAAAATGAAACTAGACCACCAACTTACACCATACACAAAAATAAACTCAAAATGGATACAGGACTTAAACATACGACAAGAAACCATAAAGATACTAGAGGAATCCACAGGCAGCAAAATCTCAGACATATGCCAAAAGAACTTTTTCACTGATACTGCCCCTAGGGCAATGGAAGCCAAAGAGAAAATAAACAAATGGGACTACATCAAAATAAAAAGCTTTTGCACAGCAAAAGAAACCATCAACAAAACAACAAGAAACCCCACTGTATGGGAGAACATATTTGCAAATGGTATCACTGATAAAGGTTTAATTTCCAACATCTACAGGCAGCTTATACAACTTAATAAAAGGAAGATAAATGATCCAATAAAAAAATGGGCAACAGACCTAAATAGAATCTTTTCGAAAGAAGACAGAAGGAAGGCCAAGAGACACATGAAAACATGCTCAAAATCACTAATTATCCGAGAGATGCAAATCAAAATGACAATGTGATACCATCTCACACCTATCAGAATGGCTATCATCAACAAATCAACAAACGACAAGTGTTGGCGAGGATGCGGAGAAAAAGGAACCCTTGTGCACTGCTGGTGGGAATGCAGACTGGTGCAGCCACTGTGGAGAACAGTATGGAGTTTCCTCAAAAAACTGAAAATGGAACTCCCATTTGACCTAGTAATCCCACTCCTAGGAATATATCCTAAGAAACCAGAAACACCAATCAGAAAGGATATATGCACCCCTATGTTCATAGCAGCACTATTTACAATAGCTAAGATTTGGAAACAGCCTAAGTTCCCGTCAGCAGATGACTGGATCAGAAAACTATGGTACATCTACACAATGGAATACTATGCTGCCATAAAAAAGAAGGAATTACTACCATTTGTAGGCACCTGGATGGAATTAGAGAACATTATGCTAAGTGAAATAAGCCAGTCAATGAAAGAAAAATACCACATGATCTCACTCATTTGGTGATAATGAAAAACATTATAAACTGATGAACCAAAAGATAGTTACAGAGGCAGTAAAGCATCAAACAGACTGTCTAATTACAGAGGTAAGGTTAGGGAGAGGTGGGGGAAATAAGAGATCAACTGAAGGACTTGTATGCATGCATATAAGAGTAACCAACGGATGCAAAACATTGGGGGGTGAGGGCATGTATGGGTGTGGGGGGGGGGGGCAATGGTAAGATATGTACACATATAATACCTTAATAAAAATTTGAGAAAAAAAAAAAAAAAGAAAGATTCTCCCCACTGGCAGGTCAAATTAGGAGCAAACAATGCAAAATTCACAGCACAATGTCAAAGTTAAGAATACAACAGAGATCACCTTCTTGAAGCTATTGGTACCAGCTACCACCCAGCTGTTGGTCTCCTACAGAACCTCAAGAATTTCACTTGAATCATTACCTCATTTAATACAATAATCCTGAAAAGACAAATTATCCCCATTTTATGAATGAGGAAACTGAGATTTAAAAAGTTTAAGAGACTTGCCTAAAGATCCATAACTCATAAATAGTATAGGAATTTGGACCTAGGTAGGTCTGCCTGGCACCAAAACCAAGCACTCCTGAAATTTTCCTTAATCTTGTTAGTGTCCCTCGGAAGAAAAATGATTTACTTAGAATCTTAAGAATCTGAACCCAAAATTAAAAGAAAATAAATATTATAAAGAATTTAGCTTGGTCAAGTCCAAGAATTTCCCCATGGGCTCTGTGCAGAGCAAAAGACATCACTTTCTAAACAAAAGCAAGTCGATGGGTCCCCTGCCCCTGTGCTCTGCTTACTGTGCAGGTCGCCTCCTGCTTGATTCTCAGCACCCATCCACAGTGATATCCACAGGCTCTTGTCTCCCTGGCTGTCCAGGCCAGCTCACTACTTGAAATTAACATGCTTAGGTCCAATCACAGTAGGAAGGTTGAGTAGGCTTTAGAAGAGAGACAGAGAAAGGAGGGGAGCACTCCCCTGTCACTAAAGAATGTGACTCAATGCTTAGCTACAACTCGGAGAAAAGTAGTTGGCAACCATTACAGCATCTGAAGTTGGGCTGCATTTCAAGTAAAGTAGCACATGATTTTATTTTATTTTTAATATATTTTATTGATTTTTTTCCAGAGAGGAAGGGAGAGGGATAGAGAGTTAGAAACATCAATGAGAGAGAAACATTGATCAGCTGCCTCCTGCACACTTCCTATTGGGGATGTGCCCACAATCAAGGTACATGCCCTTGACTGGAATGAACCTGGGACCTTTCAGTCCGCAGGCTGACGCTCTATCCACTGAGCCAAACCAGTAAGGGCAAGCACATGACTTTAGCTGCCACCTTTGTGCTACAGTGATGCTTTACTAAAATGTGCATTTAAATGAATTTCTGTCTTATTTTCCAATTGGCAGGCTTTCTTCCCAGACTTCTTCAAGGAGATAAAACTCATCTGAGGAAACCAAGATGGCGGCATAGGTAAGCACCTAAACTGCTGCCCCGCACAACAATTTCAAAACTACAACTAAAAGACAGAACGGACACCATCCAGAACCACAGGAAGGCTGGCTGAGTGGAAATTCTACAACTAGAAGGAAAGAGGAAAGCTCACGGAGAAGGAGCGGCAAAGAGCTGAGGTGCGGAGACACGCGCGCGCAGAGAGGAAGGGCGGCAGAGTGCCTGGCTGGCTTTCTCTGGTGGGAGGGGGAAGGAAGCCCCCGACTGCACTGAACCTCAGTTCCGGGCGAAACCCTGTGGACCCAGGCTCAGACAGGGGGAGTTTGGACTGTCAGGTAGAAAGAACGGCACCCAGAGACTCGGAAACTCGAAGACTCAGGGGAACTGCGGCGGCAGGGGTCTGGAGGCGCGAGTGTGCACAGGGACTGACTGCGGAGGTTACCACAGGCTGTCCCTGGTGGAAGGGAGTCTGGGGATCCTGACTGCACTGAACCGCAGTTCCGACTGCACTGAACCGCAGTTCCGGGCGAGCCCCTGGGGACCCACCCTCTTACTGGGGAAGTCTGGACTGTAGGGCGGAAACTCAGGAACCGCGGAGGGCGAAGGTCTGGAGACTCGAGCAAGGGCAGGGATGACAGGAAGCCAAGACTGTCTGCCCCGCCCTGAGACTCCACCCCTTCCAAGCTGAGCACAGAGGCTTTTGCAATCTGGCAAGGCTAATCCTATAAGGCTGTCTCCAGCACCGAAAATCTCCCAGTGTAGACACAGCTAATCCTCACAGCCAACTGGCCTGGAGGTCAATTCCTCCCAGTGATACCAACAACAATCAAGACTTAACTACAACAAGGCTGTACACACAGTCCACAAAGGGGTGCACCAAGAGTGTCCACCTCAGGTTAACTGGGGAGGCTGACCCACTGGGCCATATCGGAAACCTAGCACACAAAGCTACTCTACCAACTCAGCAAAGCAGTGAAAAATGGGGAGACAAAAAAACAGATCACAAACGAAAGAAATGGAGGAAAACCAACGACTGGATATAGAATTCAAAACCACAGTTATAAGGCTCTTCAAGAATATCCTAGAAAAGGCCTATAAGTATAACGAGACCCTCGAAGATATGAAAAAGGACCAACTAGAAATTAAACATATGCTGACTGAAATAAAAAATATTATACAGAGACCCAACAGCAGACTAGACGAACGCAAGAATCAAGTCAAAGATTTGAAATACAAAGAAGCAAAAAACACTCAACAGGAAAAGCAAAAAAAAAAGAAAAAAGAATCCAAAAAGTTGAAGATAGTGTAAGAAGACTCTGGGACAACTTCAAGCGTACCAACATCAGAATTATGGGGGTGCCAGAAGAAGAGAGAGAGCAAGATACTGAAAACCTATTGGAAGAAATAATGACAGAAAACTTCCCCTACCTGGTGAAAGAAATAGACTTACAAGTCCAGGAAGCGCACAGAACCCCGTACAAGAGGAATCCAAAGAGGACCACACCAAGACACATCATAATTAAAATGCCAAGAGCAAAAGACAAAGAGAGAATATTAAAAGCAGCAAGAGAAAAACAGTTAATTACCTACAAGGGAGCACCCATACGATTGTCAGCTGATTTCTCAACAGAAACTATGCAGGCCAGACGGGAGTGGCAAGAAATATTCAAAGTGATGAACAGCAAGAACCTACAACCAAGACTACTCTACCCAGCAAAGCTATTATTCAGAATGGAAGGTCAGATAAAGAGCTTCACAGATAAGAAAAAGCTAAAGGAGTTCATCAACACCAAATCAGTATTATATGAAATGCTGAAAGGTATTCTTTAAGAAGAGGAAGAAGAAAAAAGTAAAGATAAAAATTATGAACAACAAATACATATCTATCAACAAGTGAACCTAAAAATCAAGTGAATTAAAAATCTGAGGAACAGAATAAACTGGTGAATATAATAGAATCAGGGGCATAGAAAGGGAGTGGACTGATAATTCTCAGGGGGAAATGGGTATGGGGGGTGCAAGAAGAGACTGGACAAAAATCATACACCTATGGATGAGGACAATGTGGGGGGAGGTAAGGGCAAAGGGTGGGGTGGGAACCGGGTGGAGGGGAGCTATGGGGGAAAAAGAAGAAACAATTGTAATAATCTGAACAATAAAGATTTATTAAAAAATAAAAATTAAAAAAAAATTTTAAAAAATAAAACTCATCTGAAAGGGGAAAACTGCTAGAGGCTGAAACATCCAGCAACTTTATTTTTAGCAAAATAAAAATAGGTGGCATTTTTTACCATTGTGACCTGCAGTGGTAGTCTGACTTCTCAGTGCGGGGCTGAAAGGAGTGAGGCTTGGTGATACTTTGCCTATATGGTCTACGTAGTTTTGTACATACAAAAAGTTGGCTTACTTGTTGAAATGCGTTTTTAATTAATGGAAGCAAAAATGAATAAAACGTTGATAAATTTCTTGACATTTTCATGACACTTATCAGTATCAAAGCCAGGAGTCATTGCATTTCATACTTAACTTTTGAGCCCTGTGGGGAAAACATATTGAAACAGAGCTTTCCATAAGGATTAACAGTAACACTTCTAAGCATAGACCAAAATATTATCACTTTCAAAAAAGAGCCCTGCAAAGATGATCCAAATATAGATCAGCCTCCCCGCTGTCATCAAGTTCTGTGTGATTAAGTAAATATACTGATAATTAAGATATCAGGATTCTTAGTGCTCACCCAGAATCCATCCCAAATACCTATAGCAGTGGTCTAGTCATTGATTACAAGGACCATCAATCATACTGCATCCTACAATATGTAAGTAATTTTTCCCAACAGAACTCTTGTGTTCCTCCAGCTGCTTATATTACATCAAACCCTCAGGCAAGCTACAGAGAAGACTAGATTTGCAGCTTTCTTCAGGGCAGGCTCACTGCACTGAATAATGGTTTTATTAATAATATCCAGCAACGTGTAGACATTCATCAGTTACCAGGAAGGCTGTGCTTCTGAAAATCTATTATCAAAACCAACTTTTTAATTTTTTAATTGATTTTAGAGAGAAAGAGGAAGCAGGGAGGAGAGGGAGAAAGAGAGACAGAGAGAGAGAAAGAGAGACTTTGATTTGTTGTTCCACCTATTTTAGAACTCACTGGTTGCTTCCTGTATGTGCCCAGACCGGGAATCGAACCCACAACCTTGGCACATCGGGAAAACAGTGCAACCAACTGAGCTACCCTGCCAGGGCTTCAAATATAACTTTTTAAATCAGAGCACCTTTTTTCCTGTCACTTTCATTATGATCAAAAAGCTTATTCCTGGAAGACAAAAATGTATATACATCATTTTCTTCATACCTAGGGTACTAAAAAATGGGAAAACTTTGAGACCATTTAATCTAACCTTTTTGTTAATTTGTCTTCTGCTTCACTATGCACATTCCTAAGTGACAGCAGGAAGCACTCGAGTCACACACATCTCACAGAGCATCTCAACCCACGGAGGAGAAGAGAATGTGACTGGGCACGAGCATCATTGTTCTGGGTGCTGGCCCAGTTGACCTCCCCAGTCTTTCATTATTCGGGGGAGCTTTGTTCCCCTAGAGGACTGGCACAATCAACAGGCAACCAGTGTCAGCAGCCAAGTTTTATCTTTTGCTTATTTTTATAGAGTAAAAAAAAATGATTGCCTTATTATTGAGGATGACTCATTACATACAGACTTTTAAAATTATTGTACATAAGAGCATATTAATGATATTTGCACTGCAAAATTATCTTTAGTTGACCAACCAAATTTTAATCATAGGCCAGTGTTCCTGCCATATTTGGATCATGTCAGTCTATAAGGTAAGGATTCCAAGATTGCAATGACCAAGGTCTACCACAGGAACCTTGTTCAGAAATTAACATCACTCTGCATAGTACTGACTTACAGATTAATAGCTGGCTTCTTCAAATTAATATGCTGGGGAAAACAAAGGGCCTAATTAGCAAATGGCTTATTCCTTGGACCTTTTGCTAAATTCAAAAAGATAAGCTTATTGGTTCCCATGGCAGAAAATGCAGAACAAATAACCAGGTTAATCACTGAAGTTCAAAAAAAAGTTGGTTGGTAATGGTTGTCAAGGCTCTGTGTCCAGGAAATCCTGCCAGACAGGCACTGTTTGTAAATGGCTGGGAAATGTGCTCTATTGCCATTAAAAACAGATGAAAAGCAGGATTTGGTTAAAAGAGGAGTCTCTTCCCAAGGAAAACCTTTGCAAAATAAAGGAACAGTGCATGCTGGCTGCCAACTGACCTCAGTTAAAAAGAGAAGGCAATCCCACACTGGTGCTCATTATACTCGATATACTATTAAATGGTGTTGAGTGGAAATAAGACTTAATCAACTCTGGCAGTGTAGTAATATCCCAAACTAAAATACGTGGATTCTCATTAAATCAGATTTTTTTAACTTAAAAGTAAAAAGCACTAAGAAAATATTTATTCTAGTCTTAAGAGAAACTACAATAATATGAGGGAGGATTTAATGATGTGTTCAAAAACATCAAAATGTAAGAATTTCAGAATATCTTTAGAATTATCTTTGAATGGCAGCAATGTATATATTATACAGAGTAATAAAACAAGGCAAGGGATTATCAATAATAACCTATTCAACAGCAGCAGTACTTTAAGATTCTACCAGTAACAGTCTCTTGTGGGAATATAATTGAGATAATATCTGTGGTGTCTGGTACATTGTAAGTATTATATAAGCAATAGCTCAGCTAATAAAATCACAGGGAAAAGAAGCCTATCAACTTCCTTACCCCGAAACTAACACAAATGTACCCTCCTCATCCCTCCAAGAAGTTTAAGCTGGGATCCAATATTCTGTCCCTGACACTCCATTCAGCTGAACGGAAATAGTAAAACAGACTTTATAATAAGCATTAACAATACCTCATGGACTTAGCACCTTCCTTTACTCTTCAGTCAGAATAAGACCAACTTCCCCTTCCCCAAAATAGGAGCTATGGGTGGGGTAAGCATTAAAATGATGTTCACATATAATTTCCTATCCAAAATTCACATTATCAATTGATTGACCATTAGAATATGGTAACAGTTTCTGGGCTTAAGTCTTAACAAACTCACAGTTTCCACCTTCTGTCTCTTGGAATGCTCATGCTTGGAACCCAGCCACCATGCCATAAGGAAGCTCAAGCAGTCCACAGAGAAACCCACAGGAAGGAAACTGATGCACCAAGCCAACAGCCAACACCAACTCGCTATCTATGGGAGTGAACTGCCTCTCCAATGGACACAGTTTGAAGCAGAGATCCGCTGTCCCTGCCACGCTCTGTCAAAATTGCAGATTTGAGAGAAAAATAAATAATGTCTTAATTTTTAAAAATCACATTATCTCAGTAAAGCACAGATCCATGCTCCCGTTCTAATTAATCAAAATTTCTGAACTGAAAAATACATAAATTTAAGAGGTGGTCATATTTCAAAGAAGCAACCCAAAAATGAGCAGGCATGGCTCTCTCTCCTTCACTTGAAACTGCAAGGTCAGTCCTCCCCCAACAACTTCCCCGTAGTTACTACCTAATTCTTCTCTAGGTAACAACCAGCCCAAATACCCCCAAACCAGTCTTCAATTCTTCATCCTATCATGTCACTGTTAACAAGGCAGCATGACTTAGGATATGAAACAAAAATTTACAAAATATTGTTCCTTGCATACCTTTTAGGGATCCTCTAGTTTACTTGAAAAATAGATGTGCATGTTTATAACCCAGCAAACAATTCTAAAGGCAGTACTGTAGCAAGTAAGCAGCCATAGATTCATATGGTATAGAGTGGATGCCTTCACACAGAAAGAATTCAATGTAAACTAAGCAAAATGTGAGCGGTGGGGTGCATTATAACTCGTTACATTAATCCACAGAGACTTACACTCATAGCTGGGGTAGGTTTTATTTCTGTCAGATTTTAAACTCCTTCAGAGCCTGGACCACATCTAATCTTCACATTCATCACTAATAGCCACAACCAGACCCCGCTAGAAAAACTATCAATATGCATTTTGTAGGCACTCAAATACTGCTGGTGCGAAAATGAGGGGAAAAGTTTTTTCTAAATTTCCCACAGAAGGAAATGTATCTATGTGGAGTTCAGAAGGCATGTTAGGAAAACACAAGGCAAAGTTCACTTAGAATTTTTCATTCCCAAAGTCACAATGTAAGAGAGTATTTTTAAAGGTTTTATATTCTTGAATGAGCATTCACATATACTTTTGCTAACAACTACTTAGGAATAAGCCAAGGATCTGCATTAACTTATAAGCAAAGGATGTGAATGGAGGCAACATGAGATGGGAAAGCTTGAGGTGGGAAGAGGAGTTCAGTTGCAGTAACCCTCCCTCCTTCGTTTCACTCTGAGTGCTGAGCAACTCTGAAATCCCAGCAGACACAGGTTCCTAAGTACTTGGGCACATCCCCACTCCGTCTCACAGGCCTCAAAGGAATAAAGCACAAGGTCTGAACAGGAACTTAACCCTGTAGTTGATCATTAGCATGGCACAATTTTTAAATGGTCCCTAAACCCCTTACATAGTTCTTACTGTCATCACTGCTTAAATTGACCAAGCTGATGCTCAAATAATTTATGAGAGAAGCCTAATTAATAATAATAATAATAAACAGGCTTCATCTAATTCTGTGCTTCTACTGCAGAAATCTATTTTCAAACGGCAAAAAATATTAACTCTAGCCAACAATTTTTAAAACTTGACAAGAAGAAACTCTGAGGTAATAATTTGGTTCTTACTACTCTGAGGAGTGAGTGGTGTCACGGGTGACTTAACCCCTCTTTGTCCCCACTTGCCCTGGGTTCACACACTGCCCTCATCACTACCATTCTCTGCTTCCCACCAAGTCCTCAAAAAATTATTCACTAAATTCAGTCAAGTAACCAGATTCTATGAAATAATAAAAGGAAAATGGAGTTCATGACTGAAATCAGGCTGGGTGGAGACATAAAGAGTCTTTTGTTAATAACTGTACAAGGGAATGCAAATGAAGAGAGGCTTCACAAGGAATTCTGACATCTTAATGAAGATTTATGAAGAACTTTTGGCATATAAACTTCAAATGCAAAGAAAAATGGTCACATAAAAAAGGTTTTATGAAAAAAAAAAAGGTTTTATGACTCCTTTGCTTAAAAACAATTCAAAAGACAGTTCCTTCATAATAATTCTAACAACTGAGTTATGGATTTACTTTTTTCTGTCCTGTATTCTAGTTACATTTCCCATCCCCTCACATTCCTTTTCTTCGGTTAATGGAAGGGGCAGCTCGTCAGCTGCCCCAAAGCTGTGAGCTGCCCACTGATGAAATTGTGAGGGCAATTCGACTTCTGATTCCACATAGAAAGTTTTGTGTTACACAGTTTTCTTTGTTCACGTTCTTAGTAGTGCAGAAAAAGCAACTGACATTTTCTCCTAATAATGATTGGATTATGAGAGGTCGTAAATGGAAGAAAATGCTGTCACAGTAAAATGTCACACAGAACAGTGTGTGAAGCAGCACAGATCTCAGCAAGGGACACATTCCCACATCCCAGGTCACGAGGGCATTCTGCCCAGTTGTGTGTTTTACGCTGCAATCATGATGCATAGAGAAAATTAGAAAAACCGAATTTATGAAATATACTCAATAGATAGAAATTCTTAAAACTTTATAAGGAACTAGAGGCCCATTGCATGATTCGTGCAATAGGCCTTCCTTCCCTTGGCTTCCAGCACCGGTTTTCCTCCGGCACCCAGGACCCAGGCCTTCGCTCCTGCCAAAGTCTGCTACCTTTGCTGCAGACCCCAGCCAGAGTCTGCCTTCTTCGTCTTCACTGTGGCCTGAGTGCCGCTCCTGTAGATCCCTTCCACGCCGCCACCCCCCAACACCGCCCTCCCTCTCATAGCGGGCGTCCTGCCTCGCCCAGCCACTCCACGCCTGGAGCAGCTGGGCAGCCGCCATCTTTGTCCTTCTAATTTGCATATTCCCTCCTGATTGGCTGGTGGGCATAGTGGAGTGATGGTCAATTTCCATGTTTCTCTTTTATTAGTGTAGATAATGTTAATAGTAGCAGTAATACTATAAATAAGTAGCATATACAAAGTAATTTCACATTTCATAATATGCAAAGCATTTTTGCTTTTGATTCTCCTAATATATATTTCATGTTCTAACTCTGGAAGATAAGTATTATCCCACCTTTATGGGTGAAAAACAAGATTGAAATAGTTTGCCTATAATCATGCTGCTGACTATGGCTGAGACCCAGCTCCTGGGATTGGGCCCCTTATCAGGGCTCACAGAAAAGGGGTTTGTCACCAGGGCATACTGGAAAGGGGTTCGTCACCAGGCTTTGCAAGGGCACCGGAGCAGGCTCCAATTTCCAGGCATCATTCAGAGAAGCTCCTCAGCTGAAAAGAAGTCAATCTCAATAAATTAATGGTTGATTCCTAGAGCTCTATCTCCTTTACTTTAGCTATAATTCAGAAAATCCAGGAAACGCAGGAATGAGGTCAAAGAGTCCTAGGACTTCCAGGAGGGCCAGGTGTCCCTGTGTCACAGTTGCTACTAAGAGGGCTGCCTTAATCCCTAGTCCCCAGCCCAGCCCCATTTTCCCAGCCCACATGCTGACCAGCTGCTCATGCTTCTGTGTGTGTTTGGGGGGCGGCAGGAGTCAGGCAAGCCCACGGCTCCTGGCCCTCCCTGTGTTGCCCTTCCTGATAAAGCACTACTGACCCCCCTCAAATCCTCCCCATGTCTCCTAGATCAGACACACTGGCAGGCCAGAAAACAGGTGTGATGACAGGTGCCAGGAGAAACCAGGCACACAAGGAAACTGAAGCCATAGGTTTCACATTCTCACCCGCCAAGTAGAGAGAAAATATCAATGAACGCTTGACTTGCTGAGGTTTAGAGTCACCTTACTCCCTGGATTTCAGAGTACTGAGGTTCAAAGGCTTCCAGGCCTGTGCATTGGAGGAGGGAAGGATCACCAACTGAAGAGTCAAGTAATTCAGGCAGAGGGAACAGCATTGCGAAGGCCCGGAGGTTGGAGAAAATGCACTATGTGGGAGGACCTGTAAGAAGTTCAGCATGGCTGGAGTTGGGCAGGGATCAAGAGGGCCTTTAAGTTCAGATAAGGCATTTGTACTTTATGAGAAGCTTTAAAGCAGATAACATGATATTAAGACATTTGTCTTTTAAAAAAATCACTATGGCCACAGCATGAATCAGAGGAGAAAGGCCACCCACAAGGAGGAAGATCGCTTAGAAGACTTGCAGGAGCCAGAGCAAGAGAGGATGGTGACCTAGACAAGGGAGTGTGCAGAGAGAGGTTGTGGGGAAAATTCTGGAGGTAGGGCTAAGAGGACTTGAAGAAAGATTGAATGTGATGGGTGAGGAAGACATGACGGGTGAGGTCCCAGCTTGAGTAACATTTACTAGTTCCATCACAATGGAAGAGAAGCAATTTTGAGGGTGAGAAAATGAATTCACTTTGGACATGTTGCCTTTGAGGTGACGGTGGGACATACAAGTGGACGTGTCTAAATTAAGGGTCTGGAACTCAAATGACAGATTTGAGTTTGAGGTTTAGACAGGGGACTTATGACATCCAATGGCTGGAACCTTTTCTCTAACTACTGAAATGTGGCTATGTCTTATAGGCCCACTCAAGCCCCAGCCACTCCATGAAGCTGCTTTCTCACATCAATTCCTGTCCTTAACTCCTCTCCTGAACTTAATGGCCTTGTACAATATCAATGAGATATTGGGGGGAATATCAGACTGGTACACAGACAGACAGACAAACACTGTCATTGGGTGCACACTAGTTATTTCATGCATATGTATTTTCCCATCCCACCCATCTTTAAAGACAAATACGTATCTATTACATGCCCTGATTTTTCCAAGGAGGTCTGGGTTCCAAATATCCTGACCCTATTCATTTTATGCCATTAAATGTTCTGAAAATTTCCAACATTTCCTCAAAGAGTAATTGAGCCCTAGCTGGTTTGACTCAGTGGATAGAGCATCGGCCTGCAGACTGAAGGGTCCTGGGTTCGATTCCAGTCAAGGGCACATGCTCAAGTTGCGGGCTCGAACCCCAGTAGGGTACGTGCAGGAGGCAGCCGATCAATGATTTTCTCTCATCATTGATGTTTTCTATATCTCTCTCCCTTTCCCTTCTTCTCTGAAATCAATAAAAATATTTTTTTAAAAGAGTACTTGAACTAACTAGTCAGCTAACATTATAATTAAATATTTAGGCCATGAAAGGTTGAAACCCACAAAAGACACACAGAACCACATAAAGAGGAAACACCAAGATTTCTCACTAAATCACATGAGTAGTAGCTTATACTGATAATTCTCTGACTGAGATGCCTAGGAGGGAGGCTCTGGGATGGCACACATTTATACCAAGTGCTGAGGTGGAGTGACAGGCAATACAGTCTCTACATTCATATGGCCTACGGTAAGATGATAAAAATAATTAATTACAGTGGCTATGAAAAAATAGGGGATGCTACAGGGTGTATAACAAGGGGAACATCCATCCCCAGGAAGGTCAGGGAATGCTTCAGTGAAGAGGGGACAGACTTTCAAGGTCAGACATCAGAAATTAACTAGAGGGTAGGGTTAGAATGAGGGGGATCCCCAAAAGCAGCAAATAAATGTGTGAAAGGTCTGAGGTCAGATTTGACTTTATTTTTTTTTAGAAAAATGAAGTGGTGACTACTCTGACCAGCAGTTGAGCAGAGTAGGGAGTGGTCTGGGGAGAGTGATGAGAAGTGACAGCTTTCACTATCCTTGGTTTGTTATTGTGATAATATTATTGGAATGGTATTTTTTCTAGTTGTAAAGTCCAAGAATGCCATCCTATATAATAAAGAGGTAATATGAAAATTGACCCTCATGCCCTCACAAGATGGCTGCCTACGACCAGGCCAGCAGGGGGGTTAGTGAGGAACAACCAAACGACTGAACAAGCAGGCTGCATGGGGCAACCAGACCAGCGGGGGATGGGGGGCAGTAAGTAGCGACCAGGCCAGCAGGGGTGGCAGTTAGGGGCGACCAGGTCAGCAGGAAGGGGGCAGTTGGGGGGCGACCTGGCTGGCAGCGGGGGGCAGTTAGGGGCAACCAGGCCAGCGGGGGGGGAGGGCCAGTTAGGGGAGATCAGGCCAGCATGCAGAGGCAATGAGGGGCAATCAGGCTGGCACAGGGGGGCAGTTAGGGGCAACCAGGCAGCAAGACAATTGAGCGATTAGGAGTCAGTGGTCCAGGATTGTGAGAGGGATGTCCAACTGCCAGTCTAGACCGGCAGTCAGACATCCCCCTAGGGGTCCCGGATTGGAGAGGGTGAAGGCTGGGCTGAGCGGACACCCCCCGCCCCCGCCCGTGCACAAATTTCATGCACCGGGACTCTAGTCCTCTTACAAAAAACAAAATTTGTGGCATCCAGGTAAAGCCGTGAGACAGCTTTAACAGGTATTAAGTACTTTCAGTTGCTTTTATTTTGTCCATGATTTTTTTAGTATTTGCGGAATAAATGCATATGGAATATTTTTTAAACAGTATCATGTAATGCAAACCTAAATTCACTACTATTGCTTAGAAGGCTGATAGTATGGATAAAAAGTTCCTTTGAGAACATGACAGTAATTTTCTAAAGGACCTACTTGATTGGGCTTACCCAGACGTCCTCAAACTACGGCCTGCGGGCCACATGCGGCCCACCAAGAACATTTATCCGGCCCGCTGGGTGCTGCTGCCTGTCCTGCTTAGCAGCCGACTGGTCCCGGGCCCGCAGTGCACATAGGAATTTGTTCATAGTTTTTTTTTAAAACTACAGTCCGGCCCTCCAATGGTCTGAGGGACAGTGAACTGGCCCCCTGTTTAAAAAGTTTGAGGATCCCTGGCCTTACCTATAGTTTTAAGTACATTGAAGTGCTTTTTAAATTGGTTAATATAACTAAGAAGAGCAAATTCATTTTCTGTCAGTGAGGAATTAGAATTATATTCAATTTTTAACAAACCTTAGGAGGCTGGGAACATCAACAAAACCTGCGTGACCTACAGTAAAATTTCCTCTGATCACTCAAAAACATTACTCAGAGATTTGCCAAGAGATAACTGAAACAAAACAATATGAAAACAAGTAGTGAATAAGCAGACCTTTTGTGAAAAGTACAAATAAAACTACCCACCCATCACCTTCACCAAAAGATTCCCATTAGAATGTACGCTTTATATTTAAAAAATAAAAATAAGTTTTAAAAATAAGTTTTATAGCCCTAGCCAGTTTGGCTCAGTGGATAGAGCATCGGCCTGCAGACTGAAGGGTCCCAGGTTCAATTCCAGTCAAGGGCACATGCCCGGGTTGCAGACTCAATCCCCAGTAGGGGGCTTGCAGAAGGCAGCCAATCAATAATTCTCTCACCACTGATGTTTCTATCTCTCTCTCCCTCTCCCTTCCTCTCTGAAATCAACAAAAATATATTTTAAAAATATATTTTTGAAAAATGTTATTAAGAAAAAAAATTAAGCTTTAGAAAGACCATTAGATGCTCAATGGCAGAACAGTACCTGGGGCTCAGAGTACGTACTCCAGAAATATGTGTTGCATGAATGAATACTTGTGTTATTTTTAAAAATATTTTTAAATGTATAATTGCATTATATTGGTCTTACAAATACAAGAAAGGCTATTTTTCTCTTTTTCACAATCTGGAAAATTTTTCGTTTGGAATACTAAAATGTACATTTTTGTGTTCTGACTACCCTACCATCCACCTCCACGCATATAGCCCCCACCACCATCAAGCTCTGTACAGGCAGGGCATATTTGTTCCTCAATAAATATTTAGGAGAAACCAAGATGGCGGCATAGGTAAGCACCTAAACTGCTGCCTCGCACAACAATTTCAAAACTACAACTAAAAGACAGAACGGACATCATCCAGAACCATAAGAAGGCTGGCTGAGTGGAAATTCTACAACTAGAAGGAAAGAGGAAAGCTCACGGAGAATCAGAGGAGCAGCAAAGGAGGGCTGGGGTACGGAGACGCGCGCAGAGAGGAAGGGCGGCGGAGTGCCTGGCTAACTTTCTCTGGCAGGAGGGGGAAGGAAGCCCCCGACTGCACTGAACCCCAGTTCTGACTGCACTGAAACCCAGTTCCGGGCGAAACCCCGTGGACCCAGGCTCATACAGGGGAGTCTGGACTTTCAGGTAGAGAGAAAGGCACATGGAGACTCGGAGACCCGGGGGAACCACGGCGGGTCTGGAGGTGCACGCACGCGCACGCGAGTGCTCGCAGAGAAAGCTGAATGTGGAGGCTGCCGTAGGCTTTCCCTAGCGGAAGGGAGTCGGAAGCTCCTGACTGCACTGAACCCCAGTTCCAACTGCACTGAACCCCAGTTCCGGGCGAGCCCCTGGGGACCCACGCTCTTACGGGGAGAATCTGGACTGTCAGGTGGAAACTCAGAGGAGTCGCATTAGGCAGAGGTCTGGAGGCACGCGCACAAGGGCAGGGATGACGGGAAGCCAAGACTGTCTGCTCCGCCCTGAGACTTCGCCCCATCCAAGCTGGGCACAGAGGCTTTTGCAATCTGGCAAGGCTAATCCTATAAGGCTGTCTCCAGCACCGAAAATCTCCCAGTGTAGACACAGCTGATCCTCACAGCCAACTGGCCTGGAGGTCAATTCCTCCCATTGATACCAACAACAATCAAGACTTAACTACAACAAGGCTGTACACACAGCCCACAAAGGGGTGCACAAAGAGTGTCCACCTCAGGTTAACTGGAGAGGCCGACCCACTGAGCCATATCGGAAACCTAGCACACAAATCTACCCTACCAACTCAGGGAAGCAACGAAAATGGGGAGGCAAAGAAACAGATCACAAACAAAAGAAATGGAGGAAAACAAACGACTGGATATAGAATTCAAAACCACAGTTATAAGGCTTTTCAATAATATCCTAGAAAAGGCCGATAAATTTAGCAAGACCCTCGAGGATATGAAAAAGGACCAACTAAAAATTAAACATATGCTGACTGAAATAAAAAATATTATACAGAGACCCAACAGCAGACTAGACGAACGCAAGAATCAAGTCAAAGATTTGAAATACAAAGAAGCAAAAAACACTCAACTGGAAAAGCAAAAAGAAAAAAGAATCCAAAAAGTTGAAGATAGTGTAAGAAGCCTCTGGAACAACTTCAAGCGTACCAACATCAGAATAATGGAGGTGCCAGAAGAAGAGAGAGAGCAAGATACTGAAAACCTATTTGAAGAAATAATGACAGAAAACTTCCCCTACCTGGTGAAAGAAATAGACTTACAAGTCCAGGAAGCACACAGAACCCCAAACAAGAGGAATCCAAAAGAGGACCACAACAAGAAACATCATAATTAAAATGCCAAGAGCAAAAGACAAAGAGAGAATCTTAAAAGCAGCAAGAGAAAAACAGTTAATTACCTACAAGGGAGCACCCATACGATTGTCAGCTGATTTCTCACCAGAAACTATGCAGGCCAGACGGGAATGGCAAGAAATATTCAAAGTGATGAATAGCAAGAACCTATAACCAAGATTACTCTACCCAGCAAAGTTATCATTCAGAATGGAAGGTCAGATAAAGAGCTTCACAGATAAAGAAAAGCTAAAGGAGTTCATCACCACCAAACCAGTATTATATGAAATGCTGAAAGGTATTCTTTTTTTTTTTTTTTAAACGAGTCCTATATTTTTTTTTAAATATATTTTATTGATTTTTTACAGAGAGGAAGGGAGATAGAGAGTTAGAAACATCGATGAAAGAGAGACATCGATCAGCTGCCTCCTGCACACCTCCTACTGAGGATGTGCCCGCAACCCAGGTAACATGCCCGCAACCCAGGTACATGCCCTTGACCAGAATCGAACCTGGGACCTTTCAGTCCGCAGGCCGACACTCTATCCACTGAGCCAAACTGGTTAGAGTTGAAAGGTATTCTTTAAGAAGAGGAAGAAGAAAAAAGTAAAGAGAAATATTATGAACAACAAATACATATCTATCAACAAGTGAACCTAAAAATCAAGTGAATTAAAAATCTGAGGAACAAAATAAACTGGTGAATATAATAGGATTAGGGGCATAGAAAGGGAGTGGACTGATAATTCTCAGGGGGAAACGGTATGGGGATGCAGGAAGAGACTGGACAAAAATCGTACACCTATGGATAAGGACAGTGCGGGGGAAGGGGGGAGGTAAGGGCAGAGGGTGGGGTGGGAACTGGGTGGAGGAAGGGTATGGGGGGAAAAATGAGAAACAATTGTAATAAACTGAACAATAAAGATTTATTAAATTTAAAAAATAAATAAATAAATATTTAAATAATTTTTAGGAAGATAATTTGCAAGAATTATCATCAGTAAACATACAAGTGATATAGGGCCTAAAATGTTAAAATCTACATGAAGCCTTTAAAGTGATCTAGTCCAATCACATCTTACACCAGATGAGCTACCAAGTACCACTCAACTTTGTATTCATGGGGCAAGGACTCCCACAGTGGTCCACAACCCACCAGGGATTTTCTTCACAAGTTTGTGTTAACCAATCATAATCAGACTAAAAGGTGAACTAAAAAGTACAAGATATGCAATGTGTTCAACACTATACTCTCCCTCAACCTCAAGAAATCACCTTGCTGACCCACCAGGACAGATAGGGGTCTGCAAATAATGGCTGCAGCCAAATGCCACCTACTACCTGTTTTTATACAGTCAGCAAACTAAGAATTGTTTTTACATTTATATATATGCATAATAAATATATATATATATATATATATATATATATATATATATTATTGATTTCAGAGTGTAAGGGAGAGAGAGACAGAAATATCGATGAGAGAATCATTGATCGGCTACCTCCTGCAAGCCTACTGGGGATGGAGGCCACAACCCAGGCATGTGCCCTTGAGCAGAATTGAACCCAGGACCCTTTAGTCCACAGGCCAATGCTCTATCCACTAAGCCAAACCAGCCAGGGTGGTTTTTACATTTTTAAATAAGTGGAACACATTAAAAGTATAACAATATTTGGAACACATGAATGTTCAAATAAAGCTTTATTGGCATGCATCCACACTACCATACAACAGCACCTGCAACAGAGACTGCATGGCCCATGGAGTCTAAAATACTTATCAGGCCCTTTACAGAAGAGGTCTTCCCACCCCTGCACCAGGAGATAGTTAATGTGACTTTGGTAAATTTCACCTTCCAAAGAGCCAGCCCTTTCCCTGCCAACCAGCTGCCGTCACTTGCATGCTATTTCCTTTTATTTGATTATTGAAACTCCACAGCAAACTATTGTTTTTACCAGTCACTTAGAAAACAAAGATAAAAAATTCCACAAAGGAAATAATGACCTTCCTTTTCCAAGGTCCTCATCTGCCTCACTTCCAGTGAAATTAAAAGCAATAGTTCACTCACCAGTTTGTCTGTACATTATCCCCTACTGAATTCAGGACCCCTAAAGGTTCACTTTTACAATGAAGGGCTCAAGCAGGGGCTGGGCGGGGGAAGCAAATAGCTACTTTAGCAAAAATAAAATTATCCTACGGAAAGAAAAAAAGAAAGTTTATTATATGGAACTGAAAAGCATTTTTTCTTACTTTGAGATACTCTTCTTGTTTGTTTGTTTTTTATGGGGGGTTTTTTGTTTGTTTGTTTGTTTGTTTGTTTAATCCTCACCCAAGGATATTTTTCCCACTGATTTTAGAGATAGTGGAAGAAAGTGGGAAGGACAGAGAGAAATGTTGATGTGAGAGAAACACATCCATTGGTTGCCTCCTGAACGAGCCCTGACCAGAGCTCTGGCTAGGGAGGAGCCTACAACTGAGGCATGTGCCCTTGACGGGAATTGAACCCGGAACCCTTCAGCCAAAGCTCTATCCACTGAGCCACCAAACAGGCTAGGGCGAGATACTATTCTTCTAAATGTGAAAACTGTCCTTATGTATTACACATCTTCTAAAAATTGAAAATTATGTCTATATTTAAATTTTCAACTTGCAGGTTTCCAAATTCATACCTGCTCAGTGTTGCAAAATGATTAAGATGTAATAAAGTTTTTCGTTTGATTTTGTTTCATTTTCTTTTCCTCTCCCAGTGTACAAAGTACCACCTTGTAACGCATAAACTAGAAAAACCCCAATCCCTGGGCCTTTGGAAATAACTTGAAGGGTGTCTACTAGTATGTTCACTTACATCATAACCCCTAGCTGTTATGCTTCTGAAGGTACAAATGGCCACTCCCCTTCGTTTTAATAGCACATTTAAAGAAACCTAATGTTAGTTTGACATGAGTAAACAGTCTCCAACACTGTATAAATAATCATTTGAGTTGTAAATAGTCGTTGCTCAAAGTAGTGGAAGGCTGGCTGAGAAAGACAGAAACGAGATGGGAGATGGTCACAAAGCTCAGAGGGCCTCTCCTCTCCCTTTGCCGAGGGGCCGGTGAGGGGGCAAGACACCACATGGCTGAAAGACACTTAAGGTTGCCAACTCTGGAAACCAGCCAACATTTGACCACTGTTCACTCATTTGCCAAGCATCAACTAAACACCCTCCTACCTATACAACAGGGGATTACAAAGAGCAAAAAGGCCTGGACTCTGCCCTTAAAAAAAACCACTAACTGGCAGGAAAAATTAAATGTGCACAGAACCAATAGTGCTACATAGCTGACAATGACATATGCTAGGGGTTGACTACAGCCTGCAGGCCAAATCCAGCAGGCAGCCTACATCTGTACATTGCATTTGATTGGAACATGGTCACACCCACTCATGTATGTATTGTCTATGGCTGTTTGACTCAGAATTGAGTACACGGGACAGAGAACTTGTATCCCACCAAGCCAAAATATATATGATCTGACCCTTTTCAGAAAAAGTATGCCAGCCCCTGAATATGCCAGAGGAGACCACATAAAAGAGCTGGCATTCGGTCTGAGCCTTAAAAAATACAGTTTCAGAAGGCAGAAATGGGAAGAGAATATTGTGAGGGGCAGAATGGCCCAGATGAGAAAAGTCTGAGAAATGAACAGACCAAATTTGAATGGGGTACAGAATGCAATTAAGGGAATTGTGGCAACATGGCCAATAGCACTTACCTAGACCACACAGTTTAGCCATTAATAAACACAGTGCGTAGTGTTTGCCCATTTATTGGCAATCTCACTTCCCTTCCCTCTTATCTTCCTTGACATATATGGCAAACCTCATTGGACCTAGTAAAAGCCAAGGTGTAACACAAGAGTTCAAAAAAATGTCTGTTCACTCATTACTATGTTCAATTTGCATTTGATTTTCATTTCAAAAACTTTTTTACATTATTGCCTAGACTTGCATTTAACCCTTGATCATGGTAGACATTACTACCACTTGGCAAAGGAGGAAAACTCTGAGACTGACCTCATGTCCCATGTGGAGCCAGGGGTCAAGAGACCTTGGATTCTCTGCTCCATCCCATGACTAACATTAGGAAGACACTCATATTGGAGGATCTGCCACATGGGCTGCATTTAAGACTAGGAACTCCAATAAACAAAACACCAAATAATCACACAGAAATGCTTCTTTCGGACACATCCTGGCCAAACCTGCACTGTGGCCTTATAGTACATTAGTTAAAGCTTGGTGCTACTCCAAATCAGACCAAAGACTGAGCTTGAGGTCAGTTCTCCTGTGCTTCAACAAGTGCTGATCAATATGCATTGTTTTGTTACAACAGGCAGTAGGTAAATGTTCACAGGGACGAACTTGAATCCATCACAGACAAAAACAAAACCCACCTAACAATACCAAACTTGGCGGTTGGATCATCTTTATTCTGCTCTGGAAAACTTAGGATCCTTAAGAAAAAGGCACTGTAATGAATTCTCCTGTCCCTCTGTAGTGGCAAGTACACTAAACGCATTTGAATGAGTCCCTTAGACACCCAGTTGCCTGCTAATTATGTTATACCTTCTTTTCAGGGAAGTGCCATAAAAGAGGTTCTAGAATCTGGGGCACCACACATTTCCTATGCAAGATGACATGAGACTGAAATACCAAATCTCTCCAGCAGGATATTCAGTGTGATGAGTAAATGAGCACGAAAAATAGGATTTACTCTCACCATCTGTCATCCAGAGGTCAGAGCTTTCACAATCACCAAGTTTGTAGAAATGGTTTCTTTAACCATGGAAGTTGCCTCCTCTCAACCCCTTCCCCATGCCTCACAACTCACACCCCACCTCCACTGATCCCTCAAACATCTTTCCCTGCACAATTTGTAATGTTTTGTTCCTTTAACTGCTTGCTTTACACAAGCCTGTCTAGAGGTCTTTATAACTAAAGTATTTCCATTATAATTAACTTTAAGACAGACAATGGTTCCAAAGCAGGTCTGAAAACCATTTTGAAATATGTGATAATTCTTCTTCCAAAGTAGAGGTGGGGAGGCTGACAGGGGAGCAGAGACATGTTTTTTTTATGCTTTCAGAATTGGAGGAGGGTCTACACCTACTTTATGAAGTCCATGTCCCAGTCTCTCTGCTCCTGTCCTGTCTCCCAGCATCCACCACCTCCTAGCCTTTCCCAACACCCATCTCTTAAAGCCAGCTTCAGAAGGCAGATCAGAAAATGTAAAGGCAGAGACAGAACAGAATCAAGCACGAAACCTAAACACAGCTTTGGGGACTGGCCTACAAAGTATGTCAACTGTCCTCCCACCTGGACTAAGATGAAATGTCATGAAGATGAGCATAAATCCCCATCAGTAATGAGGAAACCAAAGAGAGAATCAAGTACAGGGTTGAGATTAAGCAGCGAAGCTCGGGGTAAAAACCTGATAGTTAAGAAAAGATATCTGTATTCCCTTAACATAGTCACATCAATATAGCCAGCCTCTACTGCCTGCATGCCTTCTTTTATTTTGGTAATTTACATTCTTTTATTACTTTTTAAACAATCAAATAATTTAGAGTCATGGTGAAAAAATTATAAAGTATAGATAAACAAAAATAAGCCCTAGCCAGTTTGGCTCAGTGGATAGAGCGTCAGCCTGTGGACTAAAGGGTCCTGGGTTCAATTCCGGTCAAGGGCACATACTTTGATTGCAGGCTCCTGGTCCTGGGCATGCGGGAGGCAACCAAATGATGTGTCTCTCTCACATCGGTGTTTCTCTCTTTCTCACCCTCTCCCATCCTCTCTCTCTAAAAATCAATGGAAAAAATGTCCTTGGGTGAGGATTTAAAAAAAAAAGATGAAAGGATGGAAAAAAGAAAAAGAAAAGGAGAAAATCCATAATTTCCCCACCCAGGGAACCCATTGCTAGCACTTTAATATTGCCTTCCATAGTTGTTCTTGCTTACATGTCTTTTGAAGGGGTCTTTCAGGAACTGTATCAAATTTCATATTTTACTTTTATTCTATCTAGAAAAAAAATCAGTTCTTTTAAGATCCAGATCCAAGATGGCGGCGTAGGTAAACACCTAAACTGCTGCCTCGCACAACAATTTCAAAACTACAACTAAAAGACAAAACGTCTATCACCCAGAACCACTGGAAAGCTGGCTGAGTGGAAGTTCTACAACTAGAAGGAAAGAGCAAACAGCATTGAGGGGTGCACAAGCGCTGAAAAGCTGAGGTACGGAGACACGCGAATCGGGAGCACTGCTGTTTTCAACCCGAAGGGAGACAAGCTCCCGATTACTCCGAACTCCAGTTTCTGGGGAGACGCGGGGGACCCAGACTCCTACGGGGAGAAGCTGGACTGTCTGCCGTGGGGTCGGAAAGTGAGGGAGGCTTGCTTGCAGGGCTGCACACAGGAATAATTGTTTACTGTGCTGGGGCGCAGGACGCAGGGACACGGTCGGAGACGCAGAGCGGACTTCTGGCAGCCATCGCTGTTTGCCACGCCCTGGCCTAGTGACGCCCTGAGACCCCGCCCCACACAACCTACAAACCCACCCAAGCTCCAAGCAGCGGCTTTAGCATATGAATGGTCTGCCCTATCGCAGCTTAACCTAGCAAACTTGCAGCCCAGATCAGACAGCTCCAAAACCTCCAAACCCCAAGCAAAGAGGAGAAAACTGTAGTTCTCGCTGTAGCGCCTGCTGGGTGGCCTCAGACAGTAACTGACCTGCACCCTATTGGAGATCCAGAAGCCAGTGTACCTAGTGGTCAGTGTGAGACACCAGATTTCAACTCCTCACATCCATAAGTGACACATTCAAGAGGCAGACTCAGTAAGCACCAAAGCCCCACTGGAACAAGTCCTGCACCATAAGCGTATCTCCAGCGCAGCAGTTCTTCCATTATAGACACAGCGGGTCCTCACAGCCAATTGGCCTGGAGGTCAATTCCTCCCAGTGTACCAACAGCAATCAAGGCTTAACTACACCAAGACTTTGCACTCAGCCCACAAAGGGGTGTACCAAAGGCGTCCACCTCAAGTGATTGGGGAGGCTGAGCTACTGGCCCCTATAGGTCACCTACCACACAAAGCCACTCCATCAACACAAGGAAGCAGCAAAATGCGGAGACCAAGAAACATGTCACGAATGAGAGAAATGGAAGAAAGCAAACTACTGGACGACAGAGAGTTCAGAACCACATTTATAAGGTTACTCAAGAATCTTCTAAAAACTGCTGAGGAACTTAGTGAGACCTTTAAGGATCTTAATGAGAATACCAAAAAAATGGAAAAGGACCAGTCAGAAATTAAGCATACACTGTATGAAATAAAGAATATACAGAAACTCAACTGTAGATCAACGTACCCCAAGAACCAAACCAAAGATCTGAAATATGAGAAAACAAAAAACACCCAACCAGAAAAACAAAAAGAAAAAAGAATCCAAAAATATGAAGATAGTGTAAGGAGCCTCTGGGACAGCTTTAAGCGTACCAACATCCGAATTTTTGGGGTGCCAGAAGAAGACAGAGAGCAAAATATTGAAAACCTATTAGAAGAAATAATGACAGAAAACTTTCCCTACCTGGTGAAAGAAATAGACTTACAAGTTCAGGAAGCACACAGAACCCCATACAAGAGGAATCCAAAGAGGACCACACCAAGACACATCATAATTAAAATGCCAAGGGAAAAAGACAAAGAGAGAATCTTGAAAGCAGCAAGAGAAAAACGGTTAGTTACCTACAAGGGAGCACCCATATGACTGTCAGCTGATTTCTCGGCAGAAACTATGCAAGCCAGAAGGGAGTGGCAAGAAATATTCAAAGTGATGAACAGCAAGAACTTACAACCAAGATTACTCTACCCAGCAAAGCTATCATTCAGAGTTGAAGGTCAGATAAAGAGCTTCACAGACAAGAAAAAGCTAAAGGAGTTTATCACCACCAAACCAGGATTACATGAAATGCTGAAGGGTATTCATTAAGAAGAGGAAGAAGAAGAAAAAGGTAAAGATAAAAATTATGAACAACAAAATGACATCAAATACATACCTACCAACAAGTGAATCTAAAAATCAAGTGAATAAAAAATCTGAAGAACAGAATGGACTGGTGAATATAATAGGATAAGGGACATAGAAAGGGAGTGGACTGACAATTCTCAGGGGGAAGGGGGTATAAGGGGTTCAGGAAGAGATTGGACAAAAATCTTACACCTATGGATGAAGACAGTGGCGGGGGTAAGGGCATGGGGTGGGATGGGGAATCAGGTGGAAGGGAGCTATGGGAAAAAAAAAAAAGAGGAACACCTGTAATAATCTGAATAATAAAGATTTATTAAAAAAAAAAAAAAAAAAAGAAAAGAAAACCCTAAAGACTCCACCAAAAAACTACCAGATTTAATAAGTGAATTTGGCAATGTAGCAAATACAAAATCAACACCCAGAAATCAATAGCATTTTCATATACCAATTAAGAATTCTCAGAAAGTGAAACTAAACAAATAATTCATTTACCATTGCAACAAAAAAATAAAGATACTTAGGAATAAACTTAACCAAGAAGGTAAAAGACTTATACTCGAAAAACTACAGGATGCTGAAAAGGAAGATATAGAGATAGAGGAAGATATAAACAAGTGGAAGAATAAACCGTGTTCATGGATTGATAGAATTAACTTCACTAAAATGTCCATACTATCCAAAGCAATCTATATATTCAATGTAATCCCCATTAAAATATCAGCAGCATATTACACAGATCTAGAACAAATACTCCAAAAATTTATATGGAACCCAAAAAGACCCAGAATAGCTACAGCAATCTTGAGAAAGAAGAACAAAATTGGAGAATCACAATACTAGATATCAAATTATACTACAAAGCCACCATAATCAAAACAGCCTGGTACTGGCAGAAGAACAGGCATATAAATTAATGGAACAAAACAGAGACCCCAGAAATCAACCCAAGCCATTACGCTCAATTAATATTTGAAAAATATTAAGGAGATGAAAACATACAATGGCATCAAGACAGTCTCTTCAATAAATGGTGTTGGGAAAATTGGACAGATACATGCAAAAAAATGAAACTAGACCACCAACTTACACCATACACAAGAATAAACTCAAAATTGACAAAAGACTTACATGCAAATTGGGAAACCATTAAAATCCTACAAGAAACCATAGACAGCAAAATCTCAGACATCTCTTGTAGCAATGTTTACCAATACATCCCCTAGGGCAAAAAAAAACTAAGGAGAAAATAAACAAATGGGATTACATCAAAATAAAAAGCTTCTGCTCAGCAAAAGAAACCATCAATAAAACAAAAAGGGAGCCTACTGCATGGGAGAACATATTTGGCTATGATACATCTGACAAAGGTTTAATATCCAAAATATATAAGGAATTCATACAAATTAACAGAAGGAAGACAAACAATCCAATCAAAAAATGGGCAAAGGACCTAAATAGACACTTCTCCAAAGCAGACATACAGATGGCCAAGAGACATATGAAAAAATGCTCAAAGTCACTGATAATCAAAGAGATGCAAATTAAAATGACAATAAGGTATCACCTCACACTTGTCAGAATGGCTACCATCAACAAACGACAAGTGTTGGTGAGGATGTGGAGAAAAAGGAACCCTAGTACACTGCTGGTGGGAATGCAGACTGGTGCAGCCATTATGGAAAACAGTATAGAGTTTCCTCAAAAAAGTAAAAATGGAACTGCCATTTGATCCAGTGATCCCACTTCTGGGACTATATCCTAAGAAACGGGGAACACCAATCAGAAAGAATGTATGCACCCCTATGTTCAGAGCAGCACAATTTACAATAGCTAAGAATTGGAAACAGCCCAAGTGCCCATTTGTAGATGAGTGGATAAAAAGTTGTGGTACATTTACACAATGGAATACTACACAGCTATAAAAAAGGAAGAACTCTTACCATTTGCAAGAGCATGGATTGACCTGGAGAGTATTATGCTAAGTGAAATAAGCCAGTCAGAGAAAGACAAGTATCACATGATCTCACTCATATGTGGAATCTAATGAACAAAATAAAGTGATGAACAAAACAGATGCAGAGACATAGCAGCATAGAAGAGACTGTGGAAAGAGATCAACCAAAGAACTTGTATGCATGTATGTATAACCCATAGACACAGACAATAGGGTGGTGAAGGTCTGGGATGGGGTGTAGGCACGAGCTAGTAGAATCAATGGGGGGAAAAGGAGGACATATGTAATACTTTCAACAATAAAGATTCAATTTTTTTTAAAAAAAGGAGACGTCAGAGTGATGGCTAGTGTCATTATGCTTCTACTAGCATTAGCTATGTTTGAAATCTTCTATTTTTAAAAAATGCATTGCACGTGTACCTAAGTACTGGTTGATGAGCAGACTATAATGTGAAGTATGCACTGAATGAAATAAACAATACTTTGTACTTTCAAAGTGCCTCTCCTGACTAAAATATTTGCAAACATCTTCTGATTTAATTCAGAAGCACCTAATACTCAACTATGAAAACTGGGTTCAAAATATTGACTTCTACCATTTTTAAAAATATATATTCTTATTGATTTCAGAGCGGAAGGAAAGAGGGGGAGAGAGATATGAACATCAATGATGAGAATCATTGACCAGCTGCCTCCTGCATGCCCCACACTGGGGATCGAGCCCGCAAGCCGGGCATGTGTCCTATGACCTCTTGGTCAATGCTCAGCCACCGGGCTTGACTTCTACAATTTTTAAAAGTGTTTCTTTGACCCACTGATTTCTCAGACTAACTATACACACAAGTATATGCTATCTGGAAGTTGCTTTAAAATAATTTAGCTAGTAGTTAATCGTTACAAACTTTAAAGTATTTTTTAAAAGAGAGGGGATCCATAAACAAGAATGGCAGAATGCTGAAAAGTGTTGAAGTGGGTGATTGGTACATGGGAATTTATTACACTAGTCTCTCTACTTTTATATGTAGTATTTCAACATTTACGTAATACAAAGGTGTTTTTTTTAAATCACTGTGGATAAATCTTTCGCACCCAGTGCAGACACTAAGCTTTGGTGGAGTGGCTCCTCTGTAACCAGCTGGCCCTGGCAATCTATACTCACCTGTTCCTCATGACAGGCCTGCTTGGTTGGTGGTATTTGCCCCAATTTGATATCTGAGGAAACTGAGATGCAAAGGAACCAGGCCAAGGGCTGAAGGCAAGTGAGATGGGAAGAACAGCCACACCACGGAGGTGTCTACTACACATATCGTTCAGTCCCTTTATAAATATTATTGTACGTGAGCATGTCTGTTTAATTGTTACTTGCAGTATTTTAGTGCATCCTGTTTTTCTAGAAAAATGAATCAGCCTCTGTCTGTTTATCCAAGATAAAAAAAAAAAAAAAAGCCCGAGAACAATATTGGTCCAATGGAGGCCATCCTGACTGTAAAAGGAAACGCCCCTGAGTCAATATCCTCAGTAAGAGACATCCCCTCATAAAACCAACCCGGAATATTCCAGTATGGTCCCACTGAGCATAACACCCACAGCGCTCAGTGGACCCCCGCACGCACCCACCGAAGTTCTGACCGCCTGCACAGGCTTCAGTCTCATCTCAGATTTGCCCCACAAATTCCATTTCCACAAAGGGCTCCAACTTTAAAGCTTCCGTAGGATCTCTTATCTTTGCCCTTAACGGAGATGCCCTCTCCCCACCCTTCTTTTCTGTCTATCATAACGCGACCGCATCTTGAAAACGCAGCTTGGGAAGCACCCTCCTCCATGACCCTGAATCCCGGGCTGGATTCCTCCTCTGCTCTTGAAGCAGCTGTCAGCTCCCTGAATAAATGCCCTCCATTCGCCATATTATGATAGGCCATTTTCAGGTTTCTCTCTAAAACTCGAGGCCAACTATTTAGGACAAAAGCCATGTGTTGATTCATGCTTATGTCCCACAGTCCCAGCAACAGAAACTCAACGGGGCAGGAGAAGGAGGAGGGAGGGAGGGAGGAAGTGCTGTTTTGTAAGTACAGGCCAGAGGTGAGTGTAATAGTCACCAAGTAAAGGCAAACTGGTACAGGAAAATTGCTCTTTGGAAAATCTAACTGAACATTAAGTTTGCTGTGCCATTTTTAGACATTCTATTGCTTAATGAAACCAGCATACAGAGTTTTCCCCCACTTTAGGTCAGGCAGCTGAAGGATAACTGGCAAGCACTTAGGCACCACATTGTGGTCACACTCTTGAGGGTCTCCTGGGAATCAAGATGAGCAGAGGGAAAAACACATCTCAATTCACACTCACTACAGGGCCTACCTTCCCAGAGCCCGTGTGAAGCATTAGGCAACCGACCTTACTTTCTCTCTGCCCCTCTCTCACCAGGCCCATGGAGTAGCACGTGGGCCTGGAGAGCAAAGTCGCTGTGTTCTTCAAATACAGGACTACTAGAGTCGTATGGGTTTCCATGGATCAGCTGCTTTCATTATTTCTAGATGGCCTCATTATTTGGAGCCCTTTAGAATTCCATAAATCACATCAATATTATTCATGAACTTCCCATAGATATGAAAGTAAAATGTAGACTATTCCATCACTGGATAAAAGAAAATAGCTGAAACTGTAGTAGAAAAGCCTGAGAAAATGTATACCACAGTGGACACTGGGTGTTCAAATGGTGGACTAGAGATTTTTTCACCCTTAAAAAAACTATGATTCCTTTTGGTCCTGGATCAGTTGGTTGGAGCTTTATCTCGTATACCAAAAGGTTGTGAGTTTGATTCCCAGTCAGAGCACATACCTAGGTTGTGGGTGTGATCTCTAATTGGGACACGTACAGAGGGAACAGATCAATGTTTCTCTCCCACATCAATGTTTCTCTCTCTCTCTCTCTCTAAAATCAATAAAAACATATCCTCAGGTGAGGATTAAAAATATATATGACTATTTCTGAAATAATTTTTAAGAGTTATTTTTAAACTATCAAGTTGGAGGGCTACTATCAAGTTCTTACGGGAGACTAAAATAAGAGATTACAAAGATAAAGTCTGTGTCCTCTGCAAGCATGTTTTTTCAGACACTGAAGAATGGTATGAGGGGCTCCTTGACCCAATAGGCTGCCTGCCCATATTGGCCATAAGCCTGGGCTACAATTAACTGATCTACACACTTTGATTTTTTTAATTTGCTTGGTTCTGGGCTTCATCTTAGGGCACTCTTAAGCACCTATTAATACTTTACTAATACATAGAATTGCTTTCTGAATCCCAGAAACAGTCTTGTTGGATAAGTGCTTTTGTTATCATCTCTGTTTAGAGATGAAGAAACTGAGACATGGAGAAATTATGTGCCCAGGGTCACATTGGTCTTAAAAGGCAGAGTCAACAACTGAGCCCAAATATTCTGACTCCAGAACCTGTATTTTCAACCACTATACTAGATCACCTCCTCTACAGAGGGTTTGGGGTAACTTGTTTTCTTTATGCTTTAAATAGGGTTCTCACAAGTGGAAGCGTAGTGTGTGCACAGAAACAGAGGCACACGGTCATGCATGGACATCCTAACCTCAGTATACCTGGATGTACCTGGTACACAAAGATGTACCTGGATCTTCTTTGAACCTGTTTGGTTGGCCCTCACATTGAAGCCCTCCAAGATGACAGTAGGTCTGACAGCAGAGCTCAGCTGGACTGAAGAGGCTGGATGAAGGGGTGTATTCAGGGATCAGTTGACTTCAAATTCAGTTCCAAGTACCTCACAGCAGACCCTTTGGGGAGCTGGGTCTCATGCAACTGCATATCATGTTCTCCTGCACCCATCCTGCACCACACACACACACACACACACACACATCGACCTTTATAAAAGACTTCTTTTAAACAGCACAAGAGTACCTACTTGGCATGACAGAGGATGTGTTTCTATAAGAGTTGACACAAATATCTACATCATTTTTATCTACTTCCTATCTATCTGCAGGTCCAGATCCAGCTCAAATCCTATCTGTCTAATTCTACTAACAGCATTTCCACTGCAAAAAGTTACAACTATGTGTGCCCCACATCCAGGAATAAACTCCCCAGGCTGCAGAGACCACACACATCATCCTTTACAGAAGAATCTTAAGTTTTTTATGCAGCGCCTTCCACTACTCGACTTGCTCAGGATGATACAAGTACAGAGGGGTGCAAACAAACTACAGAACCCCGAGCACCAGTACAGACCTGGGAAGGAAAATGCTGTACTGGTATTAATTTTGCTGAACGAACCACAGATCCCTGAAAACAAATTTGCTGCCATTCTCATTTTATGGTCCCAAGAATGTCTCACAATGACATCCTTTTCTACTTTGATTTTCACCTTGCTTGAACTGTTTTGAGGTACACCAAATATGGCTATTTAAAGGGCAAAAGAAACAGGGACCAAACAGCTTCTATGCCTCTCTTATGAAGAAAGAGTTCTTGTTTTTAAACTTTTCAAGCTTCTTAAATTTGCTTTTTCACCGTCTACTTTTAAAAATTGCAGACAGTAACTCCAATCACAGAAGTCTTTGTGAAACTATATTGCTATGATTTTTTTAAAACTCAAGTAATGTTATTGGAAGGAAGGAGAAAACCACAGTGTCCAAACAGAAGTGACTAATGCTGGTAGAAAGTGCTGCAAGAAATAAGGACCCACAGAGAAAGAGATCATTGCACCTCTGTAGCCTACTACGTGTTACTGTGGCCGGGACCATTCAGTTACTAGCAACCAGGTTTTCCAGCTCCCTTGATGTGTTAACCAAAGTAACCAGATGCAACTCCTTTCACTGGCAATATTCTTTCTGCTAATGATAGGAAAAAGAAAGAAAACCAGGAGGAACAACTAAGGAGAAGAAGACATTTTTATAAACACTCAATTCAGTAGAAGACAGAAGTCACACCATATGGCCCATGCCCAGTTATGTTACAGATCCATTTGTGAAGAACTACATATGTTCTGTTGTCTGGTGTTATGCGTTGCAGGTGTGCTCAAAAAGTTTCACATGAAAGATAAACCAGTGAACTACCCTGAGCTCTTAGACTCCTCTACTATCGTTTGGACATGCTGGCACAGTTTCAAAATTTATATGCAGTTTTCCTTTGATGTTGTAAGTATGCTTGCACTGGGTCCCAAAGAGTCAAAATGGCTTAATCAGTCATGTAGTTTCCCTTTGTTCTCTCAAGTCACTCATTCCCCTCTATGCAAAAAGCATTTTAGTAGAAATCATGAACCCATGTCTCATACTCCACCTGCAAAAATCATAAGCCTCTCTGCTACGTTCCCTTCCACCACCACCTAATGACATGATTGGTAATAATTATTTCCTAATGAATACAAAATCATTCATTTCAAAAACAGCAAGGGGCTTGTTTAAACCCAGTCTTGTGAAGTGTTTTCCTGACAACAATGTTTTAGTTACAACGTTGATTAAAGCAAAATAAGGATATCGCTATTATTTTCCCCAAGTGCTAGTATCTTTTCGGTTGTTATTTGAATAATAGATTTATTTTTCAAAAACCATGAAAATACAACCAATTTTCAATTTATTAGAGACATCAAATATATACCAATAACATATGAATAATATAATAATGATAATCTTTTTATAATTAGTACCAAATTATATTTTCCCACATAGAAGAAAACTGAAGAATTAATGTACTTGATTCAATAACCAACTAAAATGATTCTGAGTTGATCATCATTATTTCCTCACTATCCCCAATAAAAACCATGGCAATAGTCTTGGATCCAATAACTGCATTTCTAAGAATTAATTCTAATGAAGATGTATTTTTAAAACCTATAAGAATATTTATTACAAAGCTTATTTAAAGTGGGAAATGGGAAATGATCTAAATAATCACCAAGGGGGGCTGGATGAATTAATCAGGGTAGGACCATAAAATGGAATACTGGACAGCCAGGAAAGTCAGGCTACAATGCCACTAGTTGTGAGAGGCATCCCAAATCACTAAGTTTGCAAAATATGTTCTTTCTTTTTTTTATGAATTAAAGCCCAAACAACTTCACTTTCATGGACTTTTATTCTAACATCTGGCTTGAACAAGAGAGAAATAATTTCTATGGGGGAATGTAGATCTATATAACTAGAAATATTATTGCTTCCAGAACTAATCATCTACTATGCATCCATAGAGAAAAGAGGTAAAATCATAATGAACAAACTGGAAGGCTATTTCTTACGGTAGATGGGAAACTGCATTGTAAAGCTAAAAATGCACAATCCTCTCTGAATGACCTTCATTCACAATGACAGCATTTACTAATAATTCTGCATCTCCTCATTTCCTTTATGCAGTCTGGGCAATGCCATGCTCACTTCCCTGTATGCATGTCATCTCTTCAATGAGCCTACAGGGTTAAAACTAGGGTCTGTCTCCCACTGTAATGAAAGTATGTGGCATTTCTTGGCATCTCTTCCTCTCTTCTGCCCATTCCCCACCATGACCACTTTCATTAAGAAACTTCTTCTCCATTCCAACTATGCGTTTCCTGGGTGGTGACCAATCCAGTGCCCCGCTTGGCTGGGGTCAGCGGAGGGCAAGCAAGCAGATACTGGTGTACACTGAAGCTGGGAGTAGGAGGAAGTCCTCTCACCCTTCGAAATTGCTCACCTGACTATTATTACTTTTCCTTTTCCTCCCTGTCCCACCCTCCCCCACCAAATGTTACAGTGACCACAAAGCAGAGTGTTCACAATAATTACATAGGGGCAATTTTCTTTTCTAACCATCAACAATGAAGTAATAATAGTCCATATGTCCCTGGCATCTATTCAGAGCAGTGTGCAGAATGTAATGCTCTTTTGTAAGAAACGTTTTATGATTTTTAAAATAAATTTAGTGAACCTAAAAAAAAAAAAAAAAGGAAGAAAGAAATTGCTCACCTGAGATATGGAAAGCCCAGGTCTGCCAGGGGCTACACTCCTGCTTACGGGAGGAGATGTGAGCAAGAAGAAGAGAAATGCCAGGAAACAGATGGGAATCCAAATAATACTGATGTAGTCCCCAGATCTGGAGTCAATCTTAACCTCACTTGTTATGTACATGAGCTAGTATGAGCTGGACATCTATCACTTGCGGCTGGAACAGTCCTGACTGGCTTGTTCTCATCCACACAAGCCAGAGAGAGGACTCTACATTCTCTGTTGTGTTCATGGCCAAAAGCTCCAATCTGCTCTCCAAGCCCTCCAGGTAATTGGGTTATCACCTTGAAGGTGTAGGTCACACAGATTCACTTTGTTGCATCCTTCTAAAATACTAGTGTTTATGCAAAGGAGAAGAAACTGGTTCTGTTTCTTTTGAAACTTAGAAAAATAAATTGTAATCACTTAGTCTTCATAGAAAGTTTCTTCTCAGGAAAGGTTGGTTGTTAGTTAAATAGACAACTCTGCCCTTTTTATCTCTGCCTTGGGTGTCAGAATTATAGTGACTTGGTTTGTTTGTTTGTTTGTTTGTTTGTTTGTTTTTAATGAAGCAAAAATTAGGACCAGATACAAACAAGTGTTTTCTCATAAGGAAGACATGAGTTGTTCTAAGCACAGCACTAAATACCCTGACTCAACCCAAATGCCACCTCCTTAATCACTAATACACCTCCATAGAGCATACTGTTTCCCATTTAAGTACCTACCAAGTCCCTCCCTGCCTTGATGTCTGATACCCATCTGAGCTCAAGGATCAAGGTGACACTCACAAACCATTCCCAGCAATGAATGTGTTGCAACCACATAGTAATGACTGCAAAGTAATTGTCACTCATGACGAATAAATTTTCCTGCAGGGCCCAAGAAATAAACATATCACAGATGTTCTCTGAATCAAATCGAGGTACAAGGAACAGGTCTTAAACTGGGGAAATTGTGTATGTGGAGATTTCAGTAGAAAACAACTGTAAATAAATTAATCCCACTCTGTCAATCCTCTACATTCATTACTGAAACTTACTAATTAATAACAGAGCCTCCAAAAAAAGAATGCCCAAAACCCAGCAGACTGATACAACATCCAGGTAGGCATCCTTTGTGTTACATGATCCTATTTCCTATGCTTTTTTTCTTCCCTAAAGTCTACCCAGTTGAAATCAGTCACTATATACAAAACAAAGCTAATAACTTCTCTTGTTTGAGCCCAAATTTAAAGAGAATGCTTGTGTACAACCATATAGATAGATATAGATATAGATAGATATATAGATATAGATATAGATATAGATATAGATATAGATATAGATATAGATATAGATATAGATATAGATATAGATATAGATATAGATATAGTGGGGGGAGGGGTTGACCAGAACCAATGTGTTTACATACAAATAAAAATAGTATTTACTCAAATAATTTTCATTAAAAGCCCAGACGCAGACTCACTATTATTGGTTAGAGATGAAATTCTACTCCTCTCTCCCAAATTTTAAGAGAAGTTATTGGAAGTGTTTGCTCATGAAGACTACAAAATGGCAGCAGTTGGAAAATCAGCCATATTGAGTTTATGTTCAAATGGGGTGATGAAATATGTATATCATAGGGGTGCATCCAAGAATAGTATCAAAAACAAGATGTTGCCCAACCTTGGCATATAGTGAACAGGTAGTTGGAACACCTACTCTGTCCTGAGGCCATCAAGCAGCTTCTTGGCCAATACTTTATTTATGCCCTGCCCTGTCCTCTCTTAGTTCACACTAATGTAATATCCTGCCTACTGTGCCACTCCCAGCACCTCTCTAAAGCAAAGCAATCTTGGGCCAGGTAAGCTAGAGGTTAACAAAAAATGTCAAATGAGACATGAGAAATATATTAGGGACTTAGGCTTGCCAGATTTAGCAAATAAAAATGCAGTCTACTCAATTATATCTAAACTAGAGGCCTGGTGCATGAAATTCGCCCTCTCACAGTCCGGGAGCCCTCGGGGAATGTCCGACTGCTGGCTTAGTGTTGCCGAGGAAGTGGGAGAGGCTCCTACCACCCCCTCTGCTCTCACCAGCCGTGAGCCTAGCTTCTGGCTGAGCGGCACTCCCCCTGTGGGAGCGCACTGACCACCAGGGGGCAGCTCCCGCATTTCGCATCTGCCCCCTGGTGGTCAGTGCGCATCATAGTGACTGGTAGTTCTGCCATTAGGTCGATTTGCATATTAGCCTTTTATTATATAGGATTTCAGGTACACAACAAATAATTTTAGGATGGTGCATCTCATACAATATTTGGGATATACATATACTAAAAAGTTAGCCATTCTTTATCTGAAATTCTAATTTAACTAGACATTTGTATTTTATCTGGTAACCCTACTTAGGGTAAACATCTGTTGTTGACTACACATCAACTATTCACATTTCTTTCCTAACTGTAATCCAAATTTCCCGGGAAACACTTGCCCCCATTTTCAGCCATGTGGGGTGTTGTGTAGGATAGTCAACCCTGAATTTACGCTGAGCAATGAAATGCAATAGGCAAAGGAAGACCACATTTTTTTTAAAATATGTTTTATTGGTTTTTTACAGAGAGGAAGGGAGAGGGATAGAGAGTTAGAAACATTGATGAGAGAGAAACATCAATCAGCTGCCTCCTGCACACTCCCTACTGGGGATGTGCCCGCAACCAAGGTACATGCCCTTGACCGGAATCAAACCTGGGACCTTTCAGTCCACAGGCCAACGCTCTATCCACCAAGCCAAACCAGTTAGGGCGGAAGACCACATTTTGATGGGAACAAATTATTCTTTATTCTGCCAGAGGTAAGGAAGCTGAGAGAATAGATGCTATGACAGCTGCCTTAAACAAAGCTCTTCCATGTCCCCTTCTGAAATGCCAGAGAAGTCAAGAATGGGAGATAGGTGGTGAAAGCTGAAGTGTGTGCTGTGGCCACAGCAGGCACCCCCAATAAACTGGTTAAAATCTGTTCTAAACCAGCCAGAGAAATCCACACCATGAGACCCCCGGTGTGGTGTTTTGTTTTTTTTTACCCATTGATAAAATTTACAAAGCTCTCTAGGGTGGGTCTTCCCCTCTTTCTTTTAGTGTAGCCTGGACTGTTTTTGGGGTTTTTTTGTTGTTGTTGTTTTTTTGGGGGGAGTATTGTTTTAAAAACAATTCTAAAGGCATAAAAAATTCCCATTATTAAGCCAGCAGGGAAGCCCAAATAACAAACATTACTCTAACAAACAGCTTCCACTGAAGTTAAATTTGATTCTTGGTATTTCCCACTGTTTTATAAAAGGGACTAATTTTTCCCCCAGGAGTCGCTCTTTCCATATGATGGAGAGGGTGTGCCCATGCCAACAAGAAATACAAGGTGAGCTTTTACAGGTTTGGGAAAATGACTATCTAGATCAAGTCCAACCATTTCAAGCTTTAGCACAAGGGATCAAGTCTTATAGATAATTCTTCTATCCATCATCTCTGCCAAATAACTTAAGAAAAAATTAAAAGAAAAACATTTTTTTCTTAATTGTGTATCATAGGTTTAAAAGGAAAAGTCTTTCGCAACTCCAGAGCATTTAAAGTCTGAAGACTGAGGAGGCCTTAACCTCCCCGTTAAATAAATCAGGTTTTTTATAAAAAACAATTCATTCCTTTCTCAAACAAAAATGTTTGTCTTTGATCCTACAGCAAAGATCTTCAGGCTCACGAAAGTACTTATATTTATATTTTCCACCCATTCATTTGGATATTTATTCCCATACAAAGAAGGACCTCACAGATCATCTGAAAACTAGTTTAATATTTCTTAGCTTAGGAAACTCACCAACCAGAACTCAAATGAAGACTCATTCCATTGAAGCCCAAATGTGGTTTCCCCAATATCACTCCTGTGCTTTGTCATTTCTGAATCTGAAAGAAACACTCTCTCCTTTCTGGTTTTCAAGTACCAGTGACTTGTCCAGCACCTTGGTGAGCTCCAAAAAAAAGCCATGAAGATACCCTTCTTCATCAGTCAGATTTGACAAATATATTTTGTTTTAGACAGAACTGGCCCTTAATAATGCATTAAACGCCTTATAGCCCAGTCAGCGTAGCTCAGTGATTGAGCGTCAAACTATGAACCAGGAGGTCACAGTTTGATTTCCGGTCAGGGCACATGCCCGGGGTTGTGGGCTCAATCCCCAGTGTGGGGCATGCAGGAGGCAGCTGATCAATGATTCTCTCTCATCATTGATGTTTCTATCTCTCTCTCCCTTTCCCTTCCTCTCTGAAATCAATAAAAATATATTTTTTAAAAAAGCCCTATAAGTTCTAAGTTGGGTAATAGCATATATTAGAGAAATTTTAAAAAAAGGAAAAAAAAACTTTCAAGTCAACCAACCCATCTACTCTGGAATATTTGATTTTGAAAGCACATAACAATATGAAAAGTATACATACAAGCACATAGGAAAATCTGTGAATTTCTTAGGTGATGAGATGTTTTTCCATGAGTCTTTTCTTTTTTAAAAAGAATTTCCAATTATCATTATTATAAACTAGAGGCCCAGTGCACAAAATTCATGCACTCTGGGTGGGGGTCCCTCAGCCTGGCTTGTGCCCTCTCGCCATCTGGGAGCCCTAGGGGGATGTCTGCCTGTGGGGAGCAGGCCTAAGCCGGCAGTTGGACATCCCTCTCGCAGTCCAGGACCCCTTGCTCCTTGCCGCCCGCCTACTTGCTGCTCCTTAGCGCTGTCGCGGAGGCAGGAGAGGCTCCCATCACCGCCACTACACTTGCCAGCTGTGAGCCTGGCTTCTGGCTGAGCAGCGCTTTCCCTATGAGAGTGCACTGACCACCAGGGTGCAGCTCCTGCATTGAGCATTTGCCCCCTGGTGGTCAGTATGCATCATAGCAACCAGTTGTTCTGGCCGTTTCGTCTTAACGGTCTCTTAGGCTTTTATTATATAGATTATTTTTGCAATAAGTAATATTCTAACATTTAAGTGAACTATGAGTGATTGTCCCAAAATAACTTGTATAAAAGTCTTAAGTCTTTAAAATTTTGCTTCTACCTCCAGCTCTCACAATGAACAGGAAGAGACAGGAAAAAAAAGGATTTTTTTACACAAGAAAAAAGAAAATCAGCAACTTCTCAGAGCAACAGCCAAAGACAAAGATCTACAATTTCAGAGGTCATCTACTCCTCTTTGGCCACCTTAAAGACAGGCTATGCCTCTATCTGGAGACAGGTGATCAGAACTTCTTGCTCTTCCTCCATACCAGCTCAGGTCTGCTCAGCTCACTGTATTTTCAGGCAGGCATGAGACAGAAACACAAGGCCAAGGCTTTGAACAGTCGTGTACCCAAGCCCTTCTGGCCTTGTTGGTCAGCAAACAGAAGTCTGTATATAAGTCAGGGCACCTGAGCCCCAGGACCAACATGAAGCACTCATGATGATTAAGGTAATAAAAATAGCTGGTAACTCAGCCATTTAAACTCTCCTTTCCAGGGTCATGGTGTAGAACACAAGGTGTGGATGTTACCCCAGGAATGGTGTCCATTCTCACCTCATCTATTTCTTTTTACACAATTTGCATTTGGATGCAGCAAAGTAAATTTCCTTTACTCATTTCTTCCCTGTTTCTAAGCTCTACTTAATTCTGAAAAGAAACACAATCTAATGATGGAAAGGTCAGACTTAATGGGAAAAAAGGAGCGTCAATGCCCTGGAAACAAATATTCTTTTGTCGAGAGCTCCCACACAAAATCTGATCACTGTGACAGCCTGGAAATGTTGACTTGTTCACAACTGCTATGCGGTTCAGACTAGTGAGGAGGAGGCCAGGCAAGACCTGTCTCCACTCACCTGGGGCCAGAAGAGAATAAGGAAGTGAAGATTCCTATCTCCCCACAATCCATTTTCTCTACCTCCCACTAAGTTCACAGGGGCAGAAACTAAGTTTGGATGAATAAAATGACTTACTTTCCATTCTATCAAAAGACCTACTGTTACAAATGTAAAAGTTGTATGTTTCTAAAACCTATTTACGTTAAACAACAAAAATTATTTTTGTGATTCTGGGTATGGAGGCAGGCCTTGCCTACAATTCAAAAGTGTACAGTTCCTTGATTTGTAGTAACAACACTAGCCAAATCAGTGATACAGTTCTGAAATCACCCTCCAAGTAAAGTTTGGATCATATTAACATTTCATCCCTTATCCAGTTACTGAAAAAGACATTTTTAGTCTTCCCATACAACCCCAAACATAAGAGCCAATAGATGCTTAATAAGCATAAATGCAGCTACCTCTGAAATAACAACCTTCAGGTAAAAGCCTACAAAGGAAGTGTTCCATCTTCCTTGCCCATCCCCACTGCCCCTTACTAAAAGTGACAACTTTAAGCATTTATTTTCACTTATTTACTTATTCATTTTTATAGCCATAGTGAGGTCCCTCTGCACTTGTTGTCCCCCCAGGCCACACCCATTCTAGCTTGATCCTGACTCTAATGAAGCAGGCAGGGTAGCTTCCATTATGAGAAAACTGGGCTTGCTGAAGTTATGCAAGCATAGAAAGTGGGAGCTGTGATTCAAACCAGAATGTCTGACTACAAATCTCATGAGTACTCCCCTATGACTGCTCCCTGCACTAGTGATCAAGTCTCCAGCCACCTGTCCCTGCATGCTGAGCAAACACAGTCACCGGGTCCTGTTCCTACTTCTACAGCAGCAAGGGCAACTGCTGTTGACAACCAGGGAAACCACCACAGGGAAAGCCATTTCCCCCTCAAAAATAAGTGTAATTAGCCAAACGATGCAAACATCAATAGATGAGTAGATAAACAAAATGTGGTATATCTATATAATGGAGTAGTATTTAGCCATAAAAAGAAAGGAAGTACCAAAAATAAATAAAAAAGGAAGTACTGCTATGTACTACAACACAGATAAACCTTGAAAACAGTATGCCAACCAAGTAAAACAAACCAGTCACCAAGTCCATATAATATACTAGGGGCCCAGTGCACGAGATTCGTGCACTGGGGAGGGGTCCCTCAGCCCAGTCTGCCCCCTCTCACATACTGGGAGCCCTCAGGGCATGTCCTACTGATGGCTTAGGGGAGCGGGCCTAAGCCGCAGTCTGGCCTCCCTTTGCGGGAGGCAACCGAGCTGATCAGGGAAAGGCACCAGCCCCATCACCCCGCTGCTGCAGACACTGCCAGTCACCGCAGCCACCAAGGTATTTTCATCAACATGGACTCCAGTCCCTTCACCATGAAAAAATGACAACTTTCTTTAGGCATTTTCAAGTTGTGTCTTTCATAGGATATGACATTTCTTTCTTTCTTTTTTATTTATCCTCACCTGAGGATATGTTTCCCTTGATTTTTTTCCCCTTCCCTCCGATCGCAGGCTCAGCCCCTGCCCAAGCCTAAAGCCTCCGCCCAAACAAGGTTTTAGGCTTGGGCAGGGGGTCCCCCGCCCCTCCGATCGCCGGCTCGGGACACCCAGGCTTTAGGCTTGGGAAGGGAGCCCCCCACCCCTCCAATGGCCCGCTCAGAGAGACCTGGGTGCCAAGGATGTTCCCAGGACCCAGGTACATATGCAAATTAATCCCCATCTTTGTTGGGTTAATTTGCATACTCACTCTAATTGGCTGTGGGTGTAGCGGAGGTACGGTCAATTTACATGTTTCTCTATTATTAGGTAAGATGATTCATTTATATGAAATGTCTAGAATAGGTCAGCTTGTAGAGATGTAAAGTATATTGGCATAAGGCTGGGGCGGGGGAGGGTACATGTGTGTGGGGAAGGGTGAGAGTTAATAAGCTATCTAACTAGTACAGGATTCTCTTTGTGGTGATAAAGGCATTGTTAAATTGACTGTGATGATGGTTGCACATATCTGTGAATATACGAAAAACCATCACATTGTACACATTAAATAGGTAAAATGCATGGTATGTAAATTATATCTCAATAAAGCTATTTAAAAATAAATATAATCAGTTAAGAAAATTAAAACAGATATTAGCTATTATCTTCTTCAAATTCCTAATTTAAAGGTGAGGATACCTAGCAATGACCTCAATATTAGGGTCTAAATCAATGCCCCAATGTGCTCTGCCTATTAGACCCACTACTCAATGGCCCCTGGGTACCCAACTCCATGCCAGACCATGGATAATGGGAGACCTTATCCCTGCCCCCACAGAGCTTAATTGTAGCTGGGCTTTTTCAGGCCTAAAACTGTGGAGGTATACCCAACAGCCTGTAGCACTGAGTTCAGAGCAGGTAAACACCACAGGAGCTGAGGACTCAGGCAGGAAGTGAGGGCACTCCGGGGAAGGGAGATAGGCACTGGCAAGTAAGAATTCAATTTATTCCAGGCCTTGCAGATGAGGTTTAAGTAGCATTGCAGCCCCATGACTAGAATAGGTGAGTGGGCAGGACTTCAGCCTGGATAGGGCAGGATGCAGGAAGAGTCTAAAGTGGGAATGACAGGATTTGAGCTGTCCTGGGTAGAGGCCAGGATGTTGTAATCTGCAAATGAAGTATCAAGACACACACAGGGTAGGGGCAACATGATGGGAGAAGAGGGCAGGATGAGAGATCACACAGGGGAAAAACAAAATCCAAACACTCAAGACCTGTGACAGGGGACAGGGGGACAGCCAGGGCACTGACTCTGGGCCTTAACTATTTCTAGCTATGTGACAGGTCAGGCTACTTAAATGCTCTGTGTCTCAGTTTCCTGGGTAAAGAGGGGATAAAACTAGTGTTTCAGTCAGAGTTGTTGGGAAAATAAAGTATGTCAGTGCTTAGCACAATGTCTGGCACAGAGAAGTGCTATGTTGGTTAGATAAATACATGTAAATGCATATTAAGATCTCTGTGACCCAACTTCTGAAGACAACAGCAGCAACCAGGAAAAGCCTCTCCCAGCAAGCTTCCTTTTTCACTCACTTTTCCCCATTCATTCACCCCTCACTCTAAGTTCTAGGAAGAAAAAAACATGCTCCATGCCCTCAAGGGTGGGCCTTCTGGGAGAAAGGGGCCAGAAAAAGAGCCATGACTATTCCCCACCAACACCATAAAAGGCTCAACGACACGCTTGGTGGACAGGAAGGACAGGAAGGACCTGGGTCAGCTAGGCTGGTGTTGTGTTGGCAGCTGGAACTCCTATTTAAGTAGCCGATGCCCTGAGGCGATGCTCAGATGGCACTCACCCTTCTATCTGAGGCTGCCCAGCCTTGGGCCTGGGAACAGCTGAGCCTCTTTTCTGCTTGGTTTCCTAGTAGCTCGCCCTCCAGGCCTGGCCACAGCCTCTCTTCACCATGCCTGTCCCCTCACAGCTGAAATCAAAGACTCGGAGGCCAAACCTTGAACTCACAATGCTGGTCAGAAATTCTGGGCAGGGCTTATAGACTAGAAGAGGAGGAATTTCCAGCCAGAGGAAGGAACATGGTCTGTGATCTTGACCCAAGAGCCAGACAACAGTCAGAAATCAGAACAGGTCTCTGCTCTATCCTCACCTGCATGTGGCTGTGATTATATGGTGGTGTCTTTGCTCACCCCACCCCCCTGGTGCACATTCACAGGACTGTTGGAGATATAGCGCCCATATTTCTAAAAGCTGTCAATTATCACATAAATGCAATGTAATTTTAGTAACTGGACTTGTTGAGTCGAATGTCTTTAGGTAATTACTAAAAATATCCCTTCAAAATGATGAAAAACTCAAATGAAGTAAGAACTGGATTTATACCAGGTATTTTAGATGAGGCTTAAATAACATTACAGTTTCATCACTTGGAAAATGGATAAATAAACTGTGGTATAGTCATATGCTGGACTAATATATAAAGTAGATTTCTAGCTACTATCATGAAAAAACATACTTTCAAGTAAAGAAAAAAAGGAAGTTAAGTTACAACATGTAAAAAACATTGGAACCACAGGTTTCTCCATGAACATGTATGTTTGTCTGAAGGGCAGACCCTGAACAGAGAGGGGGGCTCACCCTAAGGAGATGAGCAAGCTGGGGGTAGAGAGTCAAGACAGAATGTCTCTGGCTGGATTTCTTAACACAAAATATAACTTGGGCAATTTTTAAAAAATTAAAGAATAGATATTGTTGTATTTAAATATACTGCTATCTATGAGTAAAGTAAACCTGGTTTACTTTAAATTCTTCCCTTTATTCTGGTGAGAAGGAAGCTCATTTTCCAGTCTTCAGAGATCTGAATGATAATATTAAATCCTGGTTCTGTGTGACCTTAAGGGACATGTAAAGAATAAAAGAGCCTGACTGGTTTGGCTCAGTGGATAGAGCATCAGCCTGCGGACTGAGGGGTCCCAGATTCAATTCCGGTCAAGGGCATGTACCTTGGTTGCGGGCACATCCCCAGCGAGGGATGTGCAGGAGGAAGCTAATGGATGTTTTTCTCTCTCATCGATGTTTCTAATTCTCTATCCCTCTCCCTTCCTCTCTGTAAAAAAATCAATAAAATATATTAAAAAAAAAAGAATAAAAGAGCCAAAGCTAAATTTTATAATAAAGATATTAATACTGAATATATGATTTAGAATGTGATATTCCCAAGAGAATCATTTCTCCTGGGTTTATCTTGTTAAACTTCTTTTTAAATTTGTGGATGATGGTGATATCACTGAGATTGAACTTGAGTCTGTGTTTAAAGACTTACTACTAACTAGGTCCTCTGACATCTCTGTATTCACTATTAACACAGTTAATCTGCTTAATTACAGTGTTGTTGATGTCTCAAAGTCCCCTTATTTACTTCACATCCTGAAAAATCCTTTGAAACCTAAACAGTCTACTTACTACCTCTCCAGCTCCACTTGGAAAGGTTGCAATCTTAGGATAATTTGAAGGTGGGGGGCGGGGGGCAGAGGAGAGGGACAGGGAGGGAGGCAGTTTTTCCAGCATGGAGTGGAATGTGGAAATAATCTGGGAACAAACGAATATATTGGAACTTTTCCTCTCTTGGATCATCACTGTTCTGTTTGAGTAAGTAATTTCTTAGAATTTATAGCTAGACTAATAATGAAATACAAATAATAAAATATATTCCAAAGTGTAATATTCTTTATGTGTACCCACTATGCTAAGAACGGTACCAATATCCAACACACAGTATGTGCTCAAAAAATACCTATTGGCTTATTGCACAGAAAAGGAGCACCAGATGATCTAAATAATGGAGAAATTAAAAATCATTTATATTTCTTTCAGCAAATATTAATTGAACTCCTACTCTGTGTGGGAGTTCATATTCTGAGAGTTGATGTGGGGGGAATGAATAAAGCCACTCACTGAACAAGCCTTATACAACATTTTAATGGACAAGAGAACAGGTTAATTGCCAAATTACCCGTGCATATCTCACTACTATGGAGATCTGGCTGAGGAGGAGACCCCTTCCAGCTGGTTGATCCAATAGGGAGATGGGGTTGGCTGAGTCTTAACTGACCAAACAGGGAGATGGAGGATATTCCAGGCCAGTGAGGGAAATGCCACATACTGTTAATCAGAAGTCCAAAGACAAGTCACTCTGCATGAAATATGCAGAGGCCATGAACATAAAATACAAAGCTGGAGAGAACAGCACAATCACTATGGGCTGCCTTCAGGCATGTTTATTAACAAAACCCAGAAAATCACTCCACTGTTATATACACATACACCTTGAGATGAAGGTGACCTACTGGACAGGGGCACAAGCCCCCAAGTATAATTCCTTAATATTTGTACTATTAAAGAGTTCATATTGCCCTAACTGGTTTGGCTCAGTGGACAGAGCATCAGCCTGTGGACTGAAAGGTCCCAGGTTCGATTCCAGCCAAGGGCATGTACCTTGGTTGTGGGCACATCCCCATTAGGAGGTATGTAGGAGGCAGCTGATCGATGTCCCTCTCTCATCGATGTTTCTAACTCTGTATCCCTCTCCCTTCCTCTTTGTAAAAAATCAATAAAATATATTTTTTTTAAAAAAGAGTTTATATTAAGGGCAAAGGCATTAGCATAATACTGGCTCCGGACTTTGGATTTTTAACCAAATGATAAAAATGACTCATTTTCTCTTTTCTCTATGCATGCTTCCCTCACTGTCTTGGCCTATTTCTCTTCTCCCTTCCTTTATTTTTCTCTCTCCACACTTCTCTGTATAAGTTTTAAAAAATAAAAATTAATGCCACAAGTCTGCATGTTTAAATTCAGCCCACATGACATTTCCTTCAAGTTTAATTGCTTCCATACAATTTATATCCCCTAGTCACGCTAGACCCCAGAGTATTAAGCATGCTCTTTTACAAAGCAGCTCTTGTCCTATAATAACCCCCATAATCAAAATGCAGGAATTATGGGTAAGGCCCAGCCGGATGAATGTGGGTGAAAAAAACAGATTTTTAAATTCACCCAAAGCAGACAGGAAGCAAGTCTAAGCCAGCCCATCTACCATCAGGCTTGAGAGCAAAAACACGGAGCACTAGCTCAAATGGAGATCTGGGCATCTCCGCGTGGCCGGCAAGTCGGAATTAAGTCAGACACTTTACCTTCAGGCTACAGTGAAGAGCCACTGAACACTGGCACTTAAAGAGACCTGGTTACATTCTCTCTGCTTTCAAGTCATTTCAAAAGTTCCAGCAGTGATCTCTAAAGGCCACTCTCTCAAATGTCTTTGAAATGAATAAATCATTCTTCTTCGTGGCCTCTTCCTATAAAACACTTGGGCAACATTGCTGGCCTTGTCCTACAGCAAAGGACATCCACAAGCATTTCTAGGTCTTTTATAAACACTAACTTTATGACCACTTGTTCAACTTATTCCTTTATCTTTCCTCCTCTGAACACACCACCTTCCCAAAAGTTCGCCTTTGAACCATAGTAACTGTATGAGGCACTAAGGGGACTCACTGGATCTCATTAACAGGTAGCCACTTTGCACAAGAATTGTGCCTACCTTTCTTATAGTATCCCTGTAAGCAACATTTTGGGTCCTCCCTACTGTATTCAGATAAATGCCTCTCCACTAGGATCAGAAACATCAATTTTTAATTCCATACCATTTCTCCTTATGTTCAAAATCCATTCAGAGCAAGAGCAAAACAACCTGAACTAATCAGATCCCCATGCTCAAATGTTCTATATTAAATGTTTCTATGGCTTATCCCTCTGCCTATATTCCCTCGTTGATTTTCATAGACCAATGATTGTGTGTGTGTGTGTGTGTGTGTGTGTGGACAAAGATTAGAACCATATAGTTTATATCAAATGTCATCTTAGAACCAATATAGTTTATATCAAATGTCATCCTAGTCTTAAAAACTGATGGATAGAAAAACATTTTGCTTGTTGCCAATGAACTACTTTTGACCTATTATAACAAAAAACAATTTACATGCTACCACTAAACAAAATATCATCTGAGGTATCATCTGAGGTTTATTTATCTTTTCATGCTCTAAAGATGTATTATTTATTGAAGTAGTCTAGATCTGGGCATATTCAGAACCATAATCACTTTATATATCAAGTCACTGGGCACATCAAAGTAAAATCAGATTTTTTAAAACATTCATTTAGAAGTTCATATTTACATTTTGGAAAGAAACCTTACACTTTAATGGTATTAGACATTATTTATTTCATAGTATCCTTTTCTCTTGTTCCATAACAAAACTTTTTTGTTTAACTCTTGGCATACTTTACTTTTACTGTACAAAACAGACATTGCTTTAAAAACCCATTTATAATACATGTCAGTAAATATGATCTTTCACTTCAACTCAAGCAACTCTATGGTACTGGTTTACACTTCCATGCTCACTTGGAAGTTTAAAATACTCTTTTACAGCAGCTCTCAAAACTAGACTCCAAATAGATACATAGCAGTCACCAAGATGTTTACCAGGCCTCAGAGGAACCTTCCAAGAACTCTTAAAACTTGACTTGTTGCTGACACTTGGCTTTCAGGGGAGTATGGACCATGCACTTTAATTAGCCAGACCGTGGGCCCTTTTATTCACACACGAGGCAAGTTGAACATTCCAAAATCATGTGCAACTGGGAAATCCGAGTCCTTTAATGGTTCTCAATCAATTAACTAGGGCTGGCCAATTATCAGGTTAAACAAAGAGCTCGGTGGCATAACTTGACTCACTTCACTCTAGCTAATAATTTTAAAAGGCTGTGCTGGTCCATCCCCTGCTCTACTCATCTGCCAAAGTTTTAGGCAAAAGCTTCAACAATTTAGATCTAACCTTTAAAATCATTTCTTTAATGTTGACATTCCAAATTTTCCATAACGGCCCTACATTCTGCTCCTACTGTTAAATACCAATCTTTGTTAATAATCACAAACTGCTCAGTAGTTGTTAACAGGTAAGCAACAAATAGAACAATGGCTGCATTGTGTACCACATGGGTTACAGTCCTCAGACATGCGCTTGAGAATCCGGCTTTCCAAAGCCAAGGCATAGCCCTTGCCATCACCATACTTACAGAAATGCAAGATCGGTAAATACAAGTGTAACTTTTTTCAGACCATAGATAAAAACTAAACTTTTTTTAAAACCTAAGAAAAAGAGATTGTATTTTAAAAATACACTTGGGTGCAGCTTAACCTTCAAGTAATGATCCTTTCGCCTCCATTCCTCTCTTTCCTTTCTTCAGATTTTTCTATAATATATATTTATGGTTCAATTTTATGTTAAAATGCATGAATAGCCAAATATTTGTTGGATGGTATAATATATAAGAAGAATCCACATTTGCTAAACATTCTATATACAAGACTTATATTTCACACAGTAACACAAAGACACATAAAAGTGGAGACTATTGCACTAGAATGCATCTTCAGAAAACATAAGTAATTTTCTAAGCCACAGTGAAACTTACTGTTTCTTTTATGATTCTTAATCCCTCCTACTAAACTCACATTTATACAAATTCTAAACCAGTAACAAAGCCACTAGGTGCTCCCATATTAGCAAAATGCAACAGAATGGCCTTTTAACTGCCAACTCTAACTACAAAATTCAAACTGAAATCAGTCTGATGTAATCAAATGTGTTTAGTTTACTTACCTATACCGTGAAAGGACAATAACCTGGGCATTTACCTGCATTAATTTCAGAATCCCTTTTGCCAGATACTAAAATCAGTTCCAGCAAATGGAGAAATAAAGATAAAAGTTTATCTGAAGCCCTAACCGGTTTGGCTCAGTGGATAGAGCGTCGGCCTGCGGACTCAAGGGTCCCAGGTTCGATTCCGGTCAAGGGCATGTACCTGGGTTGCGGGCACATCCCCAGTAGGGGGCGTGCAGGAGGCAGCTGATCGATGTCTCTCTCTCATCGATGTTTCTAACTTTCTATCCCTCTGTCTTCCTCTCTGTGGAAAATCAATAAAATGTATTTAAAAAAAAAAAAAAAAAAAAAAAAAAAAGTTTATCTGAAACTAGTTACACAATATTCCAAAATATAAATCTTTAACTGATACTCCCCAAACAGAATCTGCTGTGTTTATGGCTGTAATTAAGTATGACCGGTCCCAGCAATAATAGCCCAGTGTGCCACACACTGTGACAAGGGTATTAGCACAGCCAGGACTGGAGACTAATTCCTCACAGCAAGTTTTTTCCGGTCACCATTCTTTAATTACTGAGTCTGTAGCTAGCAAACTTGCAGGTAAATTATTTACACAAAAACAAAAGAATTTACATGTCTTCAGTATTCAGAATTGAAGTGCGTCAAAGCATATTTCTAAAACATTGAGTTACATAGGGCCCACAAAAACAAAATATATTACGTCCTGGAAAACAGATCATATATAACCTTTGTGCTGTAAAATTTGTTTCCATATTGAGATTCACTACTCAACATATGACATGGATTGATCCTTGTTAAGCTAAGAGATATAATGAAATGATTGGTTGACACGTAAAATATAGTTATAAGGATAAATGGAAAAATAAAATGAAAGGTAGGTAAATGGATGGAATAAATAGATAAATAGAATTAAGAGAAACAGATGGATCAGTGAGTCTCAAACTGTGGTAAAGGACCAGTGATTTTTATTTTCAATCTGTCAAGAGCAGAACGTGGTCCTATTGGGGACGGCTTGCATGTAGCTTGGGCCATATGAGACTCAGCACAAAAGTTTGACATACTTGCCCTAGCCGGTTTGGCTCAGTGGATAGAGCATCAGCCTGCTGACTGAAGGGTCCCGATTCGATTCCAGTCAAGGGCACATACCTTGGTTGCAGCTCCATCCCTGGCCCCGGTGGGACACAAGCTGGAGGCAACCAATTGACGTGTTTCTCTCTAATTGATGTTTCTCTCTGTCTCTCCCCCTCCTTTCCACTCTCTCTAAAAATCAATGGAAAAATATCCTCGTGTGAAGAGTAGCAAACAAAACAAAGTTTGACATACCCAAACTACCCTGTTCTACAAGACAGTCCCACTGATCATATGCTTAAGTGTCACAACAATGTCATTTTGCTATAAAAGTTCCTAAACACTCTCAACTTCTGTATCTAGCTTGTCTTGGACCAGTTACTGGTGTCAGTCCATGGACCACACTTTGAGTGGCACTGAGATACATCATCAGCTACTTCACACTGGTACGCCATTAGTTCTGCTCGATTGGGGATCCATCTAACTGACCAGTGCATTTGCCAGGCCATGTATCACCCTTGTATAAGAAGGGTAGATGTATCGACTAACAAGTACAACAGTAGGTGATTGATAAATTGAATAACAGATAAGCTAGAGAGATAATTAGATAAGAGCCAGAGAACTGCTCTTTGTGCAAAGAATAGCTCTGGATAAAGTGTTAACAATGGTTCTCTCTAAATAGGGATCCAGGGAACATCAGAAGAATTTATTTTCTATTTTCCTCCCTCCAGTAGTGTTTGAGCACATATTATTTTTATACTTAAAAAGAGAAAGTCAGGGCTCTCCCTTAAGAGCATGCCCGAGCCTTTCCCTTTCCCTTTGCCTTCTCTCACTTCTAAGGCCCGTCCTTTACCTCTATAACTTGTTTCCTAAGCCCATTTATTTTATAAGTAAATGTTCTCTTATTTAAAAAAGAGAGAGAGAGTTAAAAACAGTCTAGTTGTCCATCAATAGGGGATCAGTTTGAGGTTTTTTATTGATTTCAGAGAGGAAGGGAGAGGAAGAGAGAGAGAAAAAAACATCAATGATGAGAGGGACCCATTGATTGGATGCCTCCTGCACAGTCTCCATTGGGGACCAAACCCACAACCCAGGCATGTGCCCTGACCAGGAATAGAACAGTAACCTCCTGGTTCAAAATCAACACTCAACCACTGAGCCACAGCATCCGGGCTAGTTTTTTGTTGTTGCTGTTCATCCTCACCTGAGGATATGGAATTGAACCCCACCTCTCCTAGTCCTTTCATTCTTTTCCCAGAACACGCTGAGGTTCTAGAACCTCAATGGGATGCACAATCCCCTACCAACCAAGTCAGGCCATGTTCTTCTGGCCTCAAAACAACACCCTTGCACAGCCAGTGTGGCTCAGTGGTTGAGCGTCAACCTATCTATGAACCAGGAAGTCACCTTTTGACTCCGGTCAAGGCACATGCCTCGGTTGCAGGCTCAACCCCCAGTAGGTAACCGATCAATGATTCTCTCTCATCATTGATGTTTCTATCCCTCTCTCCCTCTCCCTTCCTCTCTGAAATCAATGAAAATATATTTAAAAGCAAAACAAACTAAAAAAAATAAAAGCAAAACTAACTGAAAACACATCCTTAGCATTTCTGCCTTTGCATTTCTCTTCCTATCCCCTCTTTCCTGGAACACCTCTTTATCCACCTACCCACATTCTTTCCATTTTTCAAGGTTCCATTTATGTCCAACCACTTTTACAGAGACATCTCTGCACACCCATCCACCCTTCACCCATCACCCTGTCCTCTGCATGTATGTGGAGCTACATTTCTAAGCCTTCAGTCCAAGGGACATAGACATGATGGAATTACATTTCTGAACATGGCAGATTCCTATGAGATGCCAGCTTGCAGTGCAAATGTCTAAAAGAAAATAGGATAGGATTCCTTCATTATCTAGCACCTACTACCTATGTGGCCAGGCACTGTGCTCGGGTTATACAATGACAAGCAAGGCAAACATCATTCTTGCCCTCATGGAAGTTAGAGTAGAAAAAAAAAGAGAGAGAAATAATTAAAGAGTAATAAAGCAGTAATGCTACGGCTGGGGAGAAACAGAGGGCTCTGGGAGCACAGAGCAGGAGCATCTAAACCAGTACCAGCGAGGAGGCTGAGTCAGTAAGGACCTCCTGCATGGGCGGGCGGCATCTGTGCTGATGCCTGAAGGTAGCGTAGGAGTTAACCAGGCAAAAAGCAGGGAAATAATGTTCTAGGCACAGGTAGCTTGTGCCAACTTTCCGAGGCCAGAAGGAGCAGAGCCAATGGAAGAAACGAAAAGACTTTCAGTTCGGCTGCCAATTTCAGACCTGCAGCCAAAATAGAAAGGACTGCCTTATCATGGCACACCTCACATGAGCTTCCAGCACAGGAAGAGCAGCTGCTCTAGGCTCAAACACCACGTAAGTTGGAAGGCAACTAGTTAGCCTGCTTTTCTCAGTGTTCTCCTGGTCTCCCCAGCTAGACTGTCAGCTGCCTGCGGTCCAGAAACCGGGCACACATTTCTCCCCGCAAGGCACACTGCAACGCAGGGACACAGCAGGAGTTCAATGATTTTTCCTTGTAAATGCTGAAACAGCTATTGATTCTTTAGGCGCCACAAAGGAAAGGTCTTGGGAGATCGCAGCCCCCATCCCATCTCAATTGGGAATGAACAGTAATAAACTTTCAACAGAGCTTACCTGCCAGGCAAAGCAATAAGCATTGCATATACACTGAGTGGCCAGATTATTATGATCTCTGAACGCATAATAATCTGGCCACTCAGTGTATTTATCTCAAGTGGGTATTCCAAAAGTATTCTAGACTTTTGCTGGAGATCAACCACCTATTTGCCCTGAGCTTTCTATCAGCCAGTCCAAAGGGGAAATCTGATCAGGTGCACTATTTATAGTATCTTTGATATCAAATAAACGAGGTACTCAAGAGAAGTACACTGAGTGGCCCGATTATTATGCTTTCAGAGATCATAATAATCTGGCCACTCAGTGTATATCCAGACCTCACTTCATTTAACAGCAACACAGGAATGAACATCATCTTTTCCCTTCCTACTTACTGTCTGCTATGTCTAGATGGAATGTTAAGTAAAAGCTAGAACTCTAGGAAAGAGAGCACACAGATAAAGGATAAGCTGCAGGAAGTCCATATGACCTGAGACTTGCCATAAGCAGACTTCTTGAGATGAATTTCATGGAGAATCCTTGGTTAAGATTTTAGCAATTACTGGGTCAGTTCATTTCTAAAGAAAATAATCCAATACAAGAAAAACACTTTGGTTACATAAGCTCCAGCCTTCAGTTACTGAGCTATGCCTAAGATGGCCTTAGACCCCAAATCTACCACTCCAATGATTTTTCGTTTTCTCTTGCAATTTTTATAACCCCACCCCTGACAATTTAAAAAGAAATATAAATATATTTGTATTGATTTCAGAGAGGAATGGAGAGCGAGAGAGACATAGAAACATCAATGATGAGAAAGAATCACTGATCGGTTGCCTCCTGCACACCCTACACTGGGGATCAAGCCTGCAACCCAGGCATGTGCCCTGACCAGGAATCGAACTGTGACTTCCTGGTTCATAGATCGACGCTCCACTACTGAGCCATGCTAGCCAGGCATAAAGGCAGTAAGAAGTAACCTGGCTCTGTTTCTCCTCGAATACACTTTACCAGCATTATCTAATTAATCCTCTCAACAAGTCCTCAGCAGTGTACCAGATCTAGATATCAATAAGGTAATCCACTGTAGGTATACTATTCATGTCTGGTTTGTTCATTTCATCATCTCTCCCTCTCCAGCACCAAGAGTTCGCAAACTCTAATGCTTCATCCACCACTGGAGTTATCTGGTCACCAAAGATACCTAATTGCAGGGCCTAATTATGGGCATGTAATTGGCATGAGGCAACACAATGTAAGGGCAGGAGCACAGGTTTTAGAATCACAATTCTAATCCCATCTCTGCCACTCACCTATTATGAGATCCTAGGCCATTTATTCAACCTCAGTGAGCCTCAATTTCCTCAACAGTAAATGAGATAATAATAGGTACCTGTTCACAGGTTCACTATGAGGTTAAAAGAAAAAATGTATGCGAAAGCACCTAGGATTATGGAAAAAAAGTTTTATACACGTGTCAGGAATGTGCTTCATGGCTGATTCAGGTGCTGTCTCCGGGAAGCACCGATTCAGCTCCCTGCCTTGTCTGGCATAAAGCAGGTCATCAACAAATGTCAATTACCTCCCCTCTTCAACTCTCCATTTCTCCATCCCATCCTCCTTCCCTCCATCCCAAACGAAATTTGCCCAACTTGTAGTTACAAACCAGATTCCAAAAAATAAAAAGTACACCCTCCTCAGAAGGGGTTGGGTATTCTCTGTCCAAGATGCTAAAACAAAAGGCACTAATGATGGGCATTCCTATTTAGGTTCCTTAACAGGAAAAGTGACTCTTAGTTCTTACTTTAAATTTTATAAACTGGATTTGAATCCCAGATCCAGGTTGTCATTCAGAGTCAAAATCAGCTTATTCTACTGCCATCTGATTTTGGCCAGGTAGACAAAGTATGTGCATGGGGAGGAGAGGCAAGGGGGAGGCAAGAAGAAAGTTGTACTAAAAGTCTACTATGTGCCAGCCACTTCAAATGTTATCTAATCTTCCAAAATATCACAAAATAGGTACTACTCTCCTCATTTTACAGACAAAGGAACTAAGGCAGCAGGCAGTATTTTTTGAATGATAAAAAGCCTCAGCCTCGCCATTTTGCCTTAGTGGATGGAGCACCAGCCTGTGGACTGAAGGGTCTCAGGTTCAATTCTAGTCAAGGGCACATACCTCGGTTGCAGGCTCCATCCTGACCTTGGTCAAGGTGCATGCGGGAGGCAACCAATCCATGTGTCTCCCTCACATTGATGTTTTTCTCTCTCTCTCTCTCCCCCTCCATTCCACTCTCTTTAAAAATCAATGGAAAAATATCCTCGGGTAAAGATTAACCAAAAAAAAGAAGTTACTCAAGCATGTGCTCCAGCAAAATGAAGGCATAAACCAAAAAAGAGGAAGACATGGGACACAGCACTTTCAGCCATGGAAAGAAGTATAAAGAAGTCCCAGAATGACATAGGCCTATACAGAAATCAGAATCCAGAATGGCTCAGAAAGATAAAGGAATCTGGGCATAAGCTTAGGGAAAGAAGGCCTGATAGAATTGATGGCACTAAGAGCCTAGAGTCCCAGGGGTGGGCAAACTTTTTGACTCAAGGGCCACAATGGGTTCTTAAACTGGACCGGAGGGCCGGAACAAAAGCATGGATGGAGTGTTTGTGTGAACTAATATAAATTCAAAGTAAAGGAGCGGAGGGGAGAGCAAGAGAACCCTCCGCTCTTTCGGCTCCGCGGGCCGGATAGAACAGCTGAATGGGCCGGATCCGGCCCGCGGGCCGTAGTTTGCCCACGGCTGGCCTAGACAATTTTGAGATTATAATAAAGGCAAATAATATACAAACATATAAAAAGACAATTAGAAATACCAGAAAAAAATGTTTAAGGAAGTCAAGGTACAAATATGAAGAAAGTAAAAAGTGACAGCCTGGCCAGCTGTGGCTCAGTATTTGAATATCTAGGTCACCTTGAACCAGGTCACCATTCAATTCCTTGCCTGCTCGATCCCCATTAGTTGAGTTTCTATCTCTCTCTCTCTCTTTCTCCCTCTCCCTTCCTCTCTGGAATCAATAAAAATATATATTAAATAAATAAATAAAAGTAAAGACACAAATTTAAAAAACTAATGAGAGAAAAAAGAAAGTATCTGACTTTGGTGCTAGATATATCCTCTTTTGATTAACCCAGTTCTGACCCCAGACCCAATGTGCAAGTCTAAAATCTAATCTTAATACACAGGCAATGAATTATATTTATAGAATCATAATAATGTAATTGTTTCCTACAGATTTTCAACTTTAAGAATAATTTATGGATAAAAAGGTCAACTTTGGGGCAAAGCACAAAACCTTTATTGGTTATGGGTTCAGGGCTTTGGAATGTTATTATCATTGACAAAAAACAATTACTATAACTGGTAGCTACCCAAAACTCCTTGACTTACAAAATGGGAAGTCAAAGAAATACTGTCAAAAGTTGACCAAAAATATACAAAAGTGTCCTAACAAACTAAAAACAATATAAATGTTAAATCTGAGAGAGGCATAAGCTTAAGGAGCTACATTCTCACTTTCATATCAGGAGTTAAAGTTGGTAAGTCATAAAGTAATGGTAAGCCCATATTAAAGTTAAGAAGGTAATAATCTAAGAATTAAATACAGAAATATTTTAAAAAATTAAATGGTTTTCTTTGGGAGGTTTAAGGAGGTTAAGGAAACCATTGTTTTTCAACAAAAGTATTTCTGTTCTATTGAATATATTGCCAAGTGCATAGATCACATTGACAAAAATAATTTTCTACCACATATGTCAAAAAAGGCAATACATGAAAATTATTACTAAAAATTGGGAGTGGTGGGCAAATATTATAATTGGAATTATATTTAGGAGTAAGGATAAAATATTTTTTAATAGAATACTAGAGGCCCAGTGCACAGATTCGTGCACCGGTGGGGTCCCTCAGCCTGGCCTGCTCCCTCTAGCAATCTGGGACCCCTCAGGGGATGTCAGAGAGAGCCAGTTTTGGCTCGATCCCCACAGGCCAGGCTGAGGGACCCCACCGGTGCATGATCATCAGGGCTGGGGAGGGACCGTGGGCGGGCTCCAGGGCATGTCTGGCCAGTCTCACCCAGTCCTGATCAGCCAGATCCCAGCAGCAAGCTAACCTACCAGTTGGAGCATCTGCCCTCTGGTGGTCAGTTCGCATCATAGTGACTGGTCAAATGGTCTAACAAATGATGGGACACTTAGCATATTAGGCTTTTATTATATAGGATTATTCAAATAAAAATTTTCTGCAAGATTTGAAAGTTCTATTGAAGCCAGAGCATTCTTTATATCTTTACTTTCTGGTTATGTACAATAAACATATATTCCATTTATAGCCAGAAAATTTTTATTTTATTTTAATGTGATCAATGTTCAAAGTCAGTGATGTGCCAGGTTGCTAAGAGCCCAATACCTACACACACACTCAGCCTGATTTATGATCTTTAGAGAACAGCAGGAACAATGCAGTCATTTTCAGAGGCCATGTGTTTTAACGTTTGATCCTCTATGGTTATATGCTATCCTACAGGAATGCCTGAATAGCACAGGAAAGGTGCGAATGCTCAGGAAAGGTGCCCTTTAAGAGGTTACCAGAAAGTGATTACATCATATACCTAGGAACAATCTTCCCTGAAAACAATGACAAAAAGCTCTTTGAAGTATCTTAAGATGTCCAGGCTTTGTTATCCATACAGCTCATTGTTCAGCTGGTGAAGTGAGTGGGGATAAAGGTGGGTGGGGAAAATGGAAAAGTGCTCAGTACACAGAGGGCAACAGATTAGAGGTCCAATCCAGGGTCCACCATTAAATGACCACATGACTTTCCCAAAGTCAAATAATTACCCTTTCCTTAACTCAGTTTTTTTAGAAAAAAAAGTTATTCATTTCAGATTTATGAAACCCTAGCCTCCTGACCTAGGATTCTACTGCTAGCCCTGTTTCACAAATGTTGGAGCAAAGTAATGAGCAGATTTTGTGAAAATTAAATCAGAATCAGTTGCCATCATTTTTTGCACTTCTATTTATTCCACCGGAATACAGTGCCTTTTGAGATTGTGCAACAAAGTGTAACATCTTACATTTACCTCACTCCAACTTAAAGTTCCAATAGAAACTCAGAGCGCCCTGGCCAGTTGCTCAGTGGTTAGAGTGCCAGCCCTCAGACTGAAGGCTTGCGGATTCGATTCCCAGTCAAGGGCACATACCTCGATTGCAGGTTCCCCAGTGATACATCTCCCACTGCGGGATGTATCTCTCTCCCTCTCCCTTCCTCAGTTAAAAAAAAAAAAAAAAGAACCTCACAGAACTTTGGGCAGATTGCTAATGTTAAAAGACAATAGTCATGCCCTGCCCGCTTGGCTCAGTGGTAGAGCTTCAACCAGGAGGTCACAGTTCGATTCCCAGTCAGGGCACGTGCAGAGGCAACCAATCAATGATTCTCTCTTACTGATGTTTCTATCTCTCTCCCTTTCCCAAATCAATAAAATACATATTTTTTAAAAGACAATAGTCATGATGACTTAATTTCTTTAATTCCTTTAGCTACTTGGCCAAAAAATTTCCAGGGATAGCATCAGATCAGGCTATCCTACTACCTATTTTTTCAGCTGTTATTTTCACTGAGGACCCAGTAAAATGAAGACACACTTTGCTTTAGGTTGGGGAGTGATTGTAGTTGGGGAGATGGGCAGAGGGATCAGGGCAACTTTCTCTCTAAACTCAGGCCAACTTTCACTATTACCCTAGTTTCACAAAGATAGTTCTGAGCTATTACAATCATTCAAAATGTGTATGAAAGGGAATTATTTTGTTTTGCTTTTATTTGAGGGTTGTTGTTTTTTTCCTATCTTTCCTCAGATAATGGGTAAGCCCAGCTCTTATTTCTTATATACTTTTCTGTGTATATTCATAAACAATTTAAAAATCATTTGGGCCAAAAATGATCTCCCCAATTACTGTAAATTATTATGTCTTTTTCTATTTTATTTCTTACTAAGTCCATTTCTAGAAAGTTCACCATAAAATATTCACAATTGCATTTACCTATTAATACAAGAAGCTAGTTATTTTGGACCTTTATTAACTACAGAAACTAATGTCATCCTTCAGAACAACATCATCACATTTAGGAAAATGTCATGTTATTACATCCACACACTTGAATTCCACCAGCCATTTAAAACTCATAGGACTGAGCACATTTCCACACTGTCAGTTAAAAACAGGGAGAAGACCAGTGGTGGGATAAAATGGCCACCAAGTCTGTTCCAGGACAAGTGCTTCCCAGCATTGCACCAACCCCAGGAATAAAATAAAGAACTCCTCCTCCTTGCACAAGATGTCAACAGCTTTGGGATGGGAAAGAAATCCTTGGTCACCAGTGTGAGTCAAAGTATTGGTTATAATAAACCTCGTCCACTATTGTATATTCTTTATTAGGGCCCTCAGATAGCAATCAAAGTATCAAATATTAACACCAAAGAAAGGACTGATTATATTTTTTAAGTAGCATCTAATGTCTTAACTTTCAAATAAAGGCTGCACCATCAAAGAAACATGGACTTTAAATAAGCAAAAGGCAAGTTCTTCTAAGAGAAGTTTCCCTCAGTGGCTGTGAACAGCCAGCTGGTACAGGCACTTCTGAACCAAGTGGTCCAGTTGGCACAACTTCCACCTGGGCCATGGATAGCCTGAGCCTCCAAGACCTCACTGGTTGGTTACCTTTCAAGTTCCAGCTTGGTTCCTCCTCTGGAATATAATTATCTTAGGGTACCACAATGAAAACAATATTCTTTATGTCTGTGAACCTATTTTCCTATACAGTCTCTAACATGAATCTAATGTAAAATTCATTACATCAGAAAGCCGGAACAACGTGAAGGGAAGAATGACAAAATAGGCTCCTGATTCGATGGTATTTTGTTACCAAGTATGACATAATACAACTCCTGACCCAATTTCCACACAATGCATTTGTCCAGCCCACAGCTACTTTACCAGCAGTTGCTAATTACATCACTGTGCTGTGTGGTCATTACATCACCCAGCTGGGAGGTTAAGGCCTACCAGGCAGTGTACACTTTTCCAGCTTTTCCCCAGAATAGAAACTGCAGACCACCTACACTACCAAGAGTCCCTCTTCTCCAGTCTCAGAACTTTTCTCACATGTTTTTGGTGTCACATCTCAATGGACCAGGCTCTGAGGTATCTGACTTAGAATGGGCAGAGATGGGGTAAGGGTTTGTGCCCAGCAGTCTGTATCAATACTCCAGATTCAGGGCAAAGTCACTTAAGTGTTTCATGAGAATCCCCCCAAAACTACTTTTATATCTTCTATCTCTAAGAGTTTCCTTCCATGTCCTGAATCTCCTGGGATGCCCTGGAAGAACATCACCAGACTCTCTGCTTCTGATTCCTTACAATTCCAATATCCAGGGATCCACTCCTTCCAGCTTCACAGATATTTGGGAAAGAACCCTGGAAAGACACACCATCATCACACACACACACAAACACGCGTACTCGTGCGCGCGCACCTCGGTATCAGGACTCTCTGCCCCTCCCCCTTCCCCGCTTCAGGCTGACTTACTTGAGGAAGTACCTCTGGCCAGTGGTCGTGAAGGTCATCTCCCAGCCCGGGGGGAGCGGCAACTCGTCAGTCACGTCGTAAGATTGCTGGCGGAGGTGCGCGTGCTGCTGTGCTGCGCTGATCGCGGCGCCCGCGCCTGTGCCCAGCTGCAGGGACGCGGGCGATGAGTGCGAGCGGACATGCTGGGCGCCGCCGGCCAACCGGGGCCCTGGGTGGCCGCCGGAAGAGTCGGTGCTGGACTGGCGCGAGTGCGAGCCGGAGTCAGGCTCCTTGAAGAATGATTCGGGCAGGATCTTCTTCCGCCATGAGCTGGGCTTGGGGTTCATGACCGAGTTGAAGAGGGCTTCGAGGTCCGTGTCTAGGTCCGGCGTGACATGGATCACTTGCTGCCCGGGCGGCGGGAGCGGATGGGGCGCTGAGGCCGGATTCATCTTCTACAAGGAAAAAGGTCAGATCAGCCTTTTATTTAAAGTCGGAGTAGGAGGTACGGGGAGAAAATGGAGAGAAAATAAAAAGATACAGATAGGTGTCCGCCTCGAGATCCCAGACACTCAGCCAGGAGACCAGCCGCATGGGGGAGGAGTCCCTCCTGGCCTCCAGAATTATGCAACTTTCTTGGAGCAAAAAAGTTACTGAGAGAAGGAAGAGCAGGGAGAGGGGGGAGGTAGCTGCACTCCGGATGTTGCTGAACTGTTGGTGGCAAAGAACAGGTCGCAGCTCTCCAGGACAGGGAGCCCCCCAAAGAAATCTCAACCCAAGCCAACTCCACATCTTGACCCCGGAAGCCCAAGGACCCGGGCGCCCTGGAGTGGTGCGCGGGCGCGCTCCAGCGGGCACTACCTGGGCGCGCAGCGAAGCCGAGTCTGGGCGTGCGGCGGCAGCAGTCGGGCCTGGGTCGCTCGGGGTGCGTCCCGATCTTGCTGGATTGGAGCCGGAGCCCAGCTGGCAAATCCGGACCCGCCTCGGTGCCTGGCAGTCGAGGGGCTTCGGCTTTCACATCCCCCAAACTGGTCTCAGGCCTTCGCACTCTTGAAGGAGGAGAAGCAGACAGCGCGGCCGCCGCAGCTCTCCAACTGTCCCATAAACAAAGTTTGGAGCAAACTCCCACTCCCAGGAAAGAGGCGGGCCCGAAAGTTGAGCTGTTGAATTATGCATGACTTTCAAATCCTGAGCCTGCCTGCCCCCGCTTATCCCTCCCCTTCCCTCTCCCCTCCCCCTCCCCCACCCCCGCCCCTCCTCCTCCTCCTCCTCCTTCTCCTTACCCCCCTCACTCCGGCTCCAGAAAACCTTGGGTGTGATGGGTACTTTGCAGGCTAAGAGGAGAAGGGTGCCCCCCACCCACTCTTGGTCGCGCGGACCTCTCCCGCGGAGCTCTGGAAGTGCATTCCTTTGAGTTTACCGCGGACTTGGGGCGGATCAAAGGGAAAGTGACCCGGGCCTGTTTAATCAAGGGCTTGTGGACCGAAACCAAGGCCTGGGGCTGCGGAGGGCTCGCGGGTGAGGGGCCCAGGCGGAGGAAGGGCGGGTCCTGGGCGCCGCGCCCTCCCTAAGCGCCCGGTGCTGAGGCCAGGAGCGTCGGGTCCGCCGCACTAATCCAGGGTTCTGCCCGAGGGCGGGACCGGGTGCGCCCCTGCACGCGGAGACACCAAGGCCAGCCTTCACACGGGAGGCTGCTTGTGACCATATTTGGTCTGGCGAGGAGGCATCTGGGTTGTTTAGCTTTCAGTTGTCTGCCCCAGCGCAGATGGTGCTCAGAAAGTGCCTCTCGTTAGGGATGCGGCTCCAACAACGGGCGCGATGTAAACAAACAACCTTCAGACCACTCTTCAATCTTAGTTTCCTCTCGGGGGGACTCAGGTCACTAGAGATGGAGAAGAAATTTACTCAAAGCCGGGTGCTGGAATGGGAGAGCAGTTGTCGTCCCCTCCCCCGCCACATCCGCGCGGGTGGTGGGAGGATTGGAATGTCCCTGACGCCCTCCAGAGAGCCTGGAACCGGGATGGAACCCAAGCAGGTGGCTGGGAGTCAAGAGGGTGCGCCAGTGACCCGGAAAAAGCCACTCACCCTCCCACGACTGGATCTGGGCGAGGGTGGAGCCCCCTGCCCCTAGATCTAGCCTGGCTAGACAGCTGGGGGAAGTAGTAGGCGGCCTTGCCCTCCGGAGAAGCTCAATTCCATCTCTCCTCTCTCCATTGGGGGAAACAGTGGCTACTAGGTAAGTCACGCTTCAAAGTACCCAGCCCCACCCCATTTGATTGATATCGAAGTTTATAAAATAAGTCAAAAAACGCAATATATGTAAAGCACTTTGAACAGGACCCAGCCCACCTACATACCTATTTGTTAAATAAAATAGAACTGTATTAAGTGTAGGTATTGTGCCTCAACATTTTTATAAGGGTGAAAAGCAGTTAAAATTAAAATCTGGAATTGTCTTGAAGAAAAAGTTTACAGGAAAGATAAGGCCACCCTATAATTTTGCTTTGAAAAAGGTAGGAGTATTTGGGGCCACTCCCTCAATGGCTGCTGCCCATCACTGCCCCAAAATAGAGCAGTGCCCACCAAAGTGAATCACCTTCCCCCTCCCCCCATTATCTGTTCTTGCTGGTATACTCTGATTCCAGACTCCCCACAAAGTGGTAAAGAGCAGGCTGCCCTGACTGATGGATTCACCGGCAGGGCACATACCTAGTTTTCAGGTTCATCCCCAGACAGGACACATTCAGAAGGCAACTGATTGAGGTTCTCTCTTTCTCTTCTTTTCTCTCTCTCTCTCTCTCTCTCTCTCTCTCTCTCTCTCTCTCTCTCAGATCAATAAGCATGCCCTCAGGTGAGGATTTAAAAAAAAAAGAAAAAAAGATCCGGGCTGCCTTAGGGAAAGACAGCCTTGTGGATCACCTTCAAAGTTAAGCAGAACATGACTCCTTTCAGGAGACTGGAATCCGGGGTTTCCCACACAGCAAGTCCTGTTCCCACAGGACCCTCATTGGGAAAGGGGAAACCACCAAAAGTCACTCCATAGGAAATGGAGCTTTTTGCAAAAGCTATCTTCAGAAGCCCCCAATTTTGACAATTTTATCTATAAAACTACAGGAAGTGACAGGGACCATATGGTTACTAATTCAGAAACCACAAGTCCATCCTCATGATTAGAGGATGGAAAATTGAGGCTAGCCTTACTCCAGGAAGGTTCTCACCCAAGAAGGAAGGCCCTGCTTTGTAAAGAGTACCTGGCTGTTACAAGAGAAGGAAATGCTGAGGGAGCCATGAAACTAATCCTGCAGTGAGAATCAGGGTTGGGATTGGCATGGGTAAGGATGTTGTCTTCATTCCTTGCTAAGCTTCAAGAAATAGTGGAGGACAGAGGAGCAAATACCTGAAAGGAAAACTAAATAGTAGAATAATTCATAGAGAAAACTCTCAGTTCCCAAACAGCCTATAAGATGTAATAATAGATGGTTAAAGAGATTTGCCTGAGTCCTTCATCCTTCAAACAATTGCTTCAGGTTAAATAACATTTACATGTGCCTTGTATGTATCAGGTACTGCCCATATGAAACAGCATGGTGTAGCAGATACATATCCTGCATTTCCTTCTTTGAAAAGTATATCCAATCCTCATAGGATTCTAGATCTAAACACTACACAGGCATTCCTCGGAGATATTGCAGGTTTGATTCCAGACCACCACAATAAAGCAAGTATCACAATAACGCAAGTGTAATCTTTTTGTTGGTGGAGGGTCTTGCCTTCAATTTGTAAAAAAACAAAACATTTGTTAGTGCAATAAAGCAAAGCACATTAAAAGAAGGTATGCTTGTACAAATTTCATCTGTTGACCCATGATTTAGAACACAAGCTTTGAAGTACCTAGCTCTAATCTCTACATTGTCAAGTAACTAATCCTCCTTAAGTCACAGATTATTTATTTACGAATTGGAGATAATATTGGGTAGTCTGTGACTTTGTTGCCCTTCAATGGATCACCCTCCTGTTAGTCACACCCTAATGGAGACCCTTCCACTTAAATCTGGACTGAGCCAGTGACTTGCCTTTGCTAGGAAAATGCAGCAGTGAAACTGTGCTAGTTCCCCACCTAACCCTTGAGAAGGTGTGGAAGTTTCTACTTAGAAGTCTTAAGCCACTAGGTAAGAAGTCCAATTACTGGAGAAAGCACATGGAGTGAGAGAAAGAGAGGCTCTGATATATGTGAAGAGAGGAAGAAGTCCAGCCATCCCAAATCTGAGCTGCACCCAGCTCCCAGCCAGCTCACCAGCTGACTGCAAACACATCAGTGACAGTAAAAGAACCACAGAGGCTTGCTAGCCCAGCCCAGATTGTAGACCTGTGAGCAAATAAAATGGATAGTTGTAAGCCACTAAATTTAGGAATTTTTTTTAAATACAAAATGGACAGTCTACAGATTAAATAAGAAAATGCAAATAAAGTTTTTAACACAAATTCTGTTACATACTAAAGCACTCAACAATTAATGGCTGTGATTTAAGACTCCAAAGAATAGATAATAAATTATATAACCCCATTTTATAGATACAGAAACTGGTCCAATGAATTTTAAAGTATTTTGTCCAAGTACATATAATGAATTTGCAAAAACAAAAGAGAAAAAAAACAAAAAACAAAAAACAAAAAAAACACCTGGGATTCAGCCCAAGGTTTATAATCCTAGATCAGATTGCTTTTTTCTACTCTCCCAGCCTGTGTGACCCAGAAGTTTCTCCCTGTTGTTGTCATTTTAAATCAGTGTAGTATCTATTGCCTGCCTATCTCATAGAGAAACTCCATGGTGGTTAAAGGATAATCAGTTCTGCCGAAACCGGTTTGGCTCAGTGGATAGAGCGTTGGCCTGCGGACTGAAGGGTCCCGGGTTTGATTCCGGTCAAGGGCATGTACTTTGGTTGCGGGCACATCCCCAGTGGGAGGTGTGCAGGAGGCAGCTGATCGATGTTTCTAGCTCTCTATCCCTCTCCCTTCCTCTCTGTAAAATATCAATAAAATATATTTTAAAAAAAAAAAGATAATCAGTTTAGAAGACACTCCTGCCCATATGTAAATCTTTCTCTCCACTTGCAAAGATTTTCCACTGGAAGTTAATGACTGCTTTCAAAATTTCCCCTCAATACACTTCCTACTGAAAGTGTCCCTCCCTCTCTGTCCACATCCAATCAGGTAAGTGCTGTGGATTTTTCTTCTGATGTCCCTCAAATCCATCCTTGCTTTCCCTCCTCTCCCCACAGGACCTTATCTCAAAGTGCTTCAGTGGCCATCTAATTGGTTTCTCTGCCTCCAGTCTTCATTTCTGGTCTCCTGTTTTCATGATGTCATCTCTTGGCTCACAAGTTTTTAGCAACTGCCCACAAAAATAAAGGTCAAAGCTATTAATCTAACCCCAAAGTCTCCCAACAAACTGCCATCTCCTAGCTTTCCAACCTTGATTCTTACACAAATGTGTCCTTCATCCACTCCAGACTCGTATCAAAGCATATCTGGCCTGTTCCTTCACCACGGCTCTCTCTTTGAACCCTGCTCTTAACTGCCCTCCATACTCCATTGTCAGCCTTCATTAATCTCTCCCTTCTTTCCCCTAAATTCAAGTTGTTTTTGTCTTTTTCACTCCCTTGACACGCAATTATACATAACACTACCTTATATTATAACTTTTACCTCAGTATCACTTGCCTCCCCAACTGTCTGGGAACTAGCTGTGGGGCTAACAGCCGAGGGCAAACTATGGCCCGCGGGCCGGATCCGGCCCGTTCGGCTGTTCTATCCGGCCCTCGGAGCCGAAAGAGCGGAGGGTTCTTTTGCTCTCCCCACCTCTCCTTTACTTTGAATTTATATTAGTTCACACAAACACTCCATCCATGCTTTTGTTCCGGCCCTCCGGTCCAGTTTAAGAACCCATTGTGGCCCTTGAGTCAAAAAGTTTGCCCACCTCTAGCCGCTAGAAGCATCTTACATTGCTTTGCGGAATTGTTCTTCTGGAGGCCGTCATTCCCATTGTTCTCAGCACCACTGGTGTACTCTTCACAATTTTTAAGGTATTGCCCTACCATTCACAGCAATTTTGGCACTGTGTATGGACTCAACTCCTAAACAAGACTACAAGCTTTTTGAGGACAATTCTAAGAGGACTTCATTTTCTTTTTGTTTTCCCCCGTGCCTAACAGAATGTTCTCCATACAGGAATGTCCAGTACATGTGGTCATCTCACCCAGTGGCTGTTGTCCTGACTATGTTCATCTGCCATTTTTGCCTCAGGACAGCCACAGCTGCTTTTCTCAACCCTATGCCCTTGAATTGCTGACTTGGTCTGAGTGATTGCAGCTACGGTGAATGGTCAGAAACTTGGTGGGGTGAGTGAGTTGTTAGAGGACTCTGGCCCAGGAGCCCTTGAGGTAGAACCTGCTTGGACTTGTTGAGCCAGTATGGAGAAAAGTCCCAGAGCAGGGTCACCATTAGGAACTGAAGAGGAGCAAAATAGACAAGGGCCTTGAATAGATACGAGTTTCATTAGCCCTAGCGAGTTTGGCTCAGTGGATAAGATTATCGGTCTGCTGACTGAAGGGTCCTGGGTTCGATTCCCATCCAGGGCACATGCTCAGGTTGCCAGCTTGATCCCCAGAGGGTGTACAGGAGGCAGCCAATCAATGATTCTCTTTCAGTGATGTTTCTCTCCCTCTTCTTTCCTCTCTGAAATCAATAAAACTATATTTTAAAAATAATATTAATCTTTATTTCAACAGGAGCAAAAGAGTTGACCAGTTTCTTGACAAATCAAGCATGACACTTTGTTTATTCAAAATTCACCACATCGCAAGTGTCCAGCAGTGTGTAGCATACAGTAAATTTACAAATACTTAAATCACTATGAGTTGGTGTTGCCACCTATTTTTGCATTTACTCTTCCCAGGTGCACATCTCATTGTCACACTTTGCTTTTGTGCTCCTAATAATGCATGACTGGCTTGCTGATAAGGAAGGTAATATATGTACTAAAAGCCTAAGTGACCCTTACGTTGGAACCACCAGAACGACCAGTCACTATGATGCACACTGGCCACCAGGGTGCAGACACTCAATGCAGGAGCTGCCCCCTGGTGGTCAGTGCACTCCCACGGGAGCATGGCTCAGCCAGAAGCTGGGCTCACAGCTGGCAAACGCAGCAGAGGTGGTGGGAGCCTTGCCCTCCTCCCACAGCAGCACTAAAGAGCAGCGAGCCAAGCAGTAAGGAGCAGTGAGCAGGTGGGCGGTAAGGAGCGAGGGATTCCAGACTGCGAGAAGCATGTCCGCCAAGGGGTCCCAGACTGCGAGAGGGCGCAAGCCAGGCTGAGGGATACCCCTCCAGTGCACAAATTTCGTGCACAGGGCCTCTAGTTTTAATATGATGGTGATGATGATGTATGGACTGTCTTCTGCCTAATGTTATCTATTGCTTCAGCAATGCATTGGGACCAGAGAAAAAAGAAATTTCTGAGATTTAGTCTTTAATTAGGTACTGTGTACAAGTTGTTTATCCTTTAGTATTTTCATAGTATTTCTTAACTGGAAAAAAATATTTTAAAATGAACAAATTAATTCTAAGAAATATTCTTTAAGAAAAGAAAAATACACTTTGAAAATGTGTAACAATATACAGTGTGGTTCCGAGATTAACCATCAAACTGTATTGTAAAGTTGCCAATTGCAGCATAACCTATAGCAGTGGTCAGCAAATTCATTAGTCAACAGAGCGGCAAACCATGGCTCGAGCTGCAGTTTGCCCACCACTGACCTATACTAAAGGAAAATTAGAAAATAGTAGGGAAAATCTATTAGTAAGGAAGACATTTAACAAGAGATTGGCTAAGTTTATCTGACAGCATAATGTATCCAATGAAGTGTTTGGTAGCTTTCTGAAAGACTATGAAGACAATGTACCAATGTGAAAAGGATCTTATTTATTATTTTTTATGGAAAAAATCCAGAAACAAATATCTATGAACACTATAATTACAAATTTGTTCAAAAATATGGGGAAAATTAATGAAAAGATGCTAAAATAATAAAAAAATAAAATACTTATGCAAAAATAAAAAGATAAATGTTTCTGATGAACAAAAATAAATCCAGAGACAGAGAAGCATCGAACAGACCATCAAACCTCAGAGGGAAGGCAGGGGAGGGTGGGGGGAGATTGTAGAGATCAACCAAAGGGCTTGTATGCATGCATATAAGCATAACCAATGGACACAGACACAAGGGGCGGGGGGTGAGGTCATGTGCTGGAGGGCCAATGAGAGGGAAAAGGAGACATATGTAATACCTCAATCAATAAAGAATAAATATTTTTTAAAAGATAAATATTTCTTTCTATATACTTAGATCTGTGTAAATCTGTGGATGTGTAACCTGATAGAGAAATAGAATCATCACACTCAGAAGCCTAAATCATATTAATATCATTTTGGGTGTGTCAAGAAAACTACTTAGCAGTGCTTGGGTGAAATTTTCAAGGTGTTTAGTTTTATCCATACATTGAAGAAATATATATATATTTGAGTGTCCTCTGTTTGCAAGACCAGATGTGGTTTTTCAAGCTTGGAAGTGTTTGCAACCTGATAGGACATTCATTGGTTGACGAGGCATTCAAATCCTCCCTCTACCCAAATAAGTTCCAGATCTGGTTACACCAGCTGTTCAAGCCACTGCTCTTCCCCTGTCTTATTTGTCATGTTGACTGGAGCCAAGCATATACAAGCTCTACTATTATCTCTCTACCTCGGCATTCTCTGGACTCAAGTAAAGCCACTTTTCCTGCCTGGTCAAGAAAGGTCAATTTGTGGTTTAGAGCCAAGGAGAAGAGAAGAAGACCAGCTAAATCAAGACAGGGTGGAAGGAGCCCAGAACTCAAATTCTGCTCCACAAGAGAGCTGACCCCATAGGCATGAATTCAACTCACACACGCTTAAAAAGTAACACAATTAGAAAGAAACATCAATGTGAGAGAGACACATTGATTGGTTGCCTCCTGCAGGCACCCTGACCAGGGCCAGGGAACCTGCAACCAAGGTGATGAAGTAGAACAAAAAAATGTCTCAACATATGAAAGCCCAGAGCCAAGTAATAATTAGAGCTAAGGAATAAAATAACTGAGCCCCTGAAAGGGTTTTATGTGGAAACAATTGTCACATATAAAGAAGATTTTGTTCAGTTACCAACAAGGTCCTCACCTATTGGAAATCATGCACTGGTGGCCCTAGACCAGAATCATGATTGATTGCTGGATTCCAAAAACCAGGGCTTTGTTTCAGCATATAAATGTGACAGATGCCTTGATTTCAATTTTACGTTTTTGAAAAGTGTATACATTTAATTTAATTTTTCTGTAAAATATGATCCTATATAATGAAAGCCTAATATGCAAATCTACCGAACGGCAGAAGGACTGGTCACTATGATGTGCACTGACCACCAGGGGGCAGACAATGCAGGAGTTGCCCCCTGGTGGTCGGTGCGTTCCCACAAGGGGGGGGGGGCGCTGCTCAGCCAGAAGCTGGGCTCACAGCTGGAGAACGCAGCAACAGTGGTGGGAGCCTCTCCCACCTCCGAAGCAGTGCTAAGGAGCAACAAGCCAAGCAGTAAGGAGCACTGAGCAGGCGAGTGGTAAGGAGCAAAGGATCCCAGACTGTGAGGCGGACATCCCCCAAGGGGTCCCAGACTGCAAGAGGGTGCAGGCCGACTGAGGGACCCCCCCAACCCCCCGAGTACACGAATTTTGTGCACGAGGCCTCTAGTCACTAATAATATGCAATAAATATTTAATTGAGGAAAAGTAAAAAAAAATAAATAAATAACACAATTTTCCTTTAAAAAATATGTATTTGCAGCCTGGCCAGGGTGGCTCAATAGTTCAGCATCAATCAACCTATGAACCAAGAGGTCACGGTTTGATTCTGGTCAAGGGCACATGCCTGGGTTGCAGGCTTGATCCCCAGTAGGGGGCATGCAGGAGGCAGCCATCAATGATTCATCATTGATGTTTCTATCTCTCTCTTCCTCTCCCTTCCTCTCTGAAATCAATAAAAATATATTTAAAAATAAATAAAATAAATTACATATACGTATTTGCAGATAATCTTAGAAAAGAGGGTAAATTTATTCTCGTGTAGTGTCTGCCACACCACACAATAAATCCTAATTTCATTATATGACTGTAGACCAGGGTCCTCAAACTTTTTAAACCGGGGGCCAGTTCACTGTCCCTCAGACCGTTGGAGGGCCGGACTATAGTTTAAAAAAAAAACTATGAACAAATTCCTATGCGCACTGCAGGCCCGGGATGAGTTGGCTGCTAAGCAGGACAGGCAGCGGCCGATAAATGTCCTCAGTGGGCCGCATGTGGCCTGCGGGCCATTGTTTGAGGACGCCTGCTGTAGACATTTTCACATGGCCATAATAATTAAAAGTTGTTAGTATTTCATAATCACAGTAATCCTATATAATAAAGAGGTAATATGCTTAATATGCCAATTGACTGTCATGCCCTCGCACAAGATGGCCACCCCATGTGTTCACAAGATGGCCACCCCCATGTGGCCTCCACAAGATGGCTGGCAGGGAAGGGCAGTTGTGGGCAATCAGGCCAGCAGGGGAGGGCAGTTGGGAGCGATCAGGCCAGCAGGGGAGGGCAGTTGGGGGCAACAGGGCCTGCAGGTAAGGGAGGGCAGTTGGAGGGGGGGAACCAGGCCTGTAAGAGAGGGCAGTTGGAGGGGGGGAACCAGGCCTGTAAGAGAGGGCAGTTGGAGGGGGGGAACCAGGCCTGTAAGAGAGGGCAGTTAGGGGCGACCAGGCCTGCAGGGGAGGGCAGTTGGGGGGGAACCAAGCCTGTGGGGAAGGGCAGTTGGGGGCGACTAGGCCTGCAGGGGAGGGAGGGCAGTTGGAGGGGGGACCAGGCCTGCAGGAGAGGACAGTTAGGGATGACCAGGCCTGCAGGAGAGGGCAGTTGGGGGGGACCAGGCCAGTGGGGGAGGGCAGTTGGGGGAGACCAGGCCTGCAGGGGAGGGCAGTGGGGGCTACCAGGCCACCAGGGGAGGGCAGTTGCGGGGGGGGGGGGGAACCAGGAGAGGGCAGTTGGGGGTGCACAGGCCATCAGGGGAGGGCAGTTGGGGGCTACGAGGCCACCAGGGGAGGGCAGTTGGGGGGGACCAGGCCTGCGGGGGAAGGCAGTTGGGGGTGATCAGGCCTGCAGGGAAGGGCAGTTGGGGGAACCCGGCCTGTGGGGGAGGATGGTTGGGGGGGACCAGGCCTGCAGGGGAGGACAGTTAGGGTCTACCAGGCCATCAGGGGAGGGCAGTGGCAGGAGACCAGGCCTGCAGGAAGGGCAGCTGGGGGTGACCAGGCCTGCAGAGGAGGGCAGTTAGGGTCTACCAGGCCTGTGGGGGAGGGCAGTTTGGGGGGGACCAGGCCTGCAGGGGAGGGCAGTTAGGGTCTACCAGGCCATCAGGGGAGCGCAGTTGTGGGGGACCAGGCCTGTAGGGGAGGGCAGTTAGGGGCGACCTGGCCTGCAGGGGAGGGCAGTTAGGGGTGACCAGGCCACCAGGGGAGGGCAGTTGTGGGGGACCAGGCCTGCAGGGGAGGGCAGTTGGGGTTGACCAGGACCGCAGGAGAGAGCAGATAGGGGCTACCAGGCCTGCAGGGGAGGGCAATTAGAGGTGACCAGGCCTGCAGGGGAGGGCAGTTGGGGGCAACCAGGCCAGTGAGGGAGGGCAGTTGGGGCAACCAGGCCAGCAGGGGAGGGCAGTTGGGGCAACCAGGCCAGCAGGGGAGGGCAGATAGGGTCTACCAGGCCATCAGGGGAGGGCAGTTGTGGGAGACCAGGCCTGCAGGGGAGGGCAGTTGGGGTTGACCAGGACTGCAGGAGAGGGCAGTTGGGGGGGACCAGGCCTGCAGGGGAGGGCAGTTGGGGCAACCAGGCCTGCAGGGGAGGGCTGGTGGGGGTGACCAGGCCTGCAGGGGAAGGCTGATAGGGCAGTTAGAGGTGACCAGGCCTGCAGGGGAGGGCAGTTAGGGGCAACCAGGCCTGTAAGGGGAGGGCAGTTGGGGGGCACCAGGCCTGCAGGGGAGGGAAGGTGGGGGCCACTGGGCCTATAGGGGAGGGCAGTTGGGGGCAACCAGGCCAGCAGGGGAGGGCAGTTGAGGGTGACCAGGCCTGCAGGGGAGAGCAGATAGGGGCTACCAGACATTAAAAACACTTCTGTAATGTGAATCACACTAGTAAACAATATGGAATAGGCAGTCCCTCTTTTTTAAAGGGTTATATTCTGAAAGTTATTTTTTAAATTGGTCAGTTGGAACTCAGAACCTGTTTCATTATACCAAAAATATATTACAAATCATGGCTAGTCAATCCAGCCTAGCAATTTAACTAGGGGCTCCAAAACAGCCCCAAATTTCTAGGAGCCCCCAAATCTCGGTCAGTCTGTGCTGATCCTCAAGAGCAGCAAAATTCATGTAGAATCAAAGTATTTCTTGTGAGGCCAGGACTACCTGGAAAATTAATATTATCTGTATCATGCATTCTCAAGGAGTGGGATGAAAAGTAGTTAAGACTCCTCTTGGCTGCAGGTAAAAAATATGTTTACTTAATAAAAACAGAGTCGCTATAACTATAGTGCAAAATCCAAGGAAGTCCACCTCTCTCTCTCTCTCTCTCTCTCTCTCTCTCTCTCTCTCTCTCTCTCTCTCTCTCCTTTGTTTCTCCCTGCATATTTACTTCATTCTTCTTTCTGGACCAACCAGCTTTGTCTGTTCCTCAATCCACGTGGCAAATGCATGTCCATGTATCACAATTTCACATATTACATGTAGTTCCTCTTTAAAAAGGAATCCACTTTTTTTTTAATTGATTTTTTACAGAGAGGAAGGGAGAGGGATAGAGAGTTAGAAACATCAATGAGAGAGAAACATTGATCAGCTGCCTCCTGCACACCCCCCACTGGGGATGTGCCCGCAACCAAGGTACATGCCCTTGACCGGAATTGAACCTGGGACCTTCAGTCCACAAGCCCATGCTCTATCCACCGAGCCAAACCGGTTTCGGCAAGGAATCCACTTTTTAACATGTCTAAATTCTTAGGGAAAGGTCTCTGATTGGCTTAGCTTGAGTCTAGTGTTTATCTTTGGACTAATCACCTTTGATGGTGGAGAAACAAGGAGAGCAGGCTCAAGAATAAGTACAATGAGCATGACTCCCAAGAGAGGGCAGGAAGCTCCCAGAAAAGAGGGCCCAGGCAAAGAACCACAGAAATGGAATAGCTGCCCATATTCATATATTTGGTATTTCTTTCTTTCTTTTAAAGATTTTTAAAATTGATTTTTAGAGAGAGAGAGAAAGATAGAAAGAGAGAGAGAGAGAGAAACTTTGATGTGAGAGCAAAACAGTGATTAGCTGCCTCCTGCATGCCCCCTGCCAGAGATCCAGCCCATAACCTGGGATGTGCCCTGACCAGGAATCAAACAAGCAACCTTTTGGTGCATGAGACAGTGCCAAAACAACTGATTTTCACTGGTCAGGGCTATACTTGCTATTTCTTAGCTTGAACACAGATCTCCATCCATTTGCCCCCCTCCCCTCCACCCAGATCCTGCCCCACCCCAGGGCTTCACCACCCTATTGTCTGTGTCCATGAGTTATGCATATTCTATCTAATAAAGGTGGAATATGCTAATTGACTCTCAAGCTGTCGCAACAGATGGCGGCACCCACAGCCAATAAGGAGGGAATATGCTAATTGACTGCTCGGCCCTCAAAGATGGCGGTGCCCAGTTCCCTCAGCCCCGCTGGGGCGGCAGGTGTGCGGCAAGGCCTGGCTGCTCTGCATGCCTGCCTCCAGAGTCCCCCAGTTCCCTCAGCCCCCCAGCCGCCCAGGGCTGGCCCGAGGTGCAGGCAAGCTTCGGATGTCACCTGCCCAGCCACTCAGGGCCACCCAAGGCTCAGATAACCGGGGCCGGCCGAGGCTTGCACTGCCAGCAGTGGCAGCAGCAGAGGTGTGATGGGGCCTTACCTTCCACCCCTGAGGGCTCCCAGACTGTGAGAGGGGGCAGGCCAGGCTGAGGGACCCCCCACTCTAGTGTATGAATTTTCAAGCACCGGGCCTCTAGTATACTATGAAATACTACTCAGCCATAAAAAAAGACGAAATACTGCCATCTGCAAAAACGTGGATGGACCTTGAGAATATAATACTAAGTAAAATAAGTCAGTCAGAATAAGCTAAGAACATGTGATTTCATTCATATATGGGATATAAAATTGAATCTCAGAAACATAGACAGACAACAGTATGGTGGTTATCAGAGGAAATTGGTTGAAGGGGTAGTAAAGGATAAATATATAGTGAAGGAAGATGATTTGACTTTGGGTGGTGGGTACACAATGCAATATACAGATTATGTATCATAGTAATGTACACTTGAAACCTATATGCACCTATTAACTAATGTCATCCTAATACATTTTTTAAAAGACTGCCTAATTTAATTAGGTATCGTCACTTGTACCTTTCCATGAGAAAGAACAAAGTTCTTTGCCTGATGTTGATTTAACTTGTTGATCTTGGTGAGAGACCTATCTCTTCTATCTGCCCTGGGGATAGATATATTGAGGTATACCAGACTAAAGCTTCATTACTTCATATTACAATCCAAGGTTTTAAGTTAGAAGTGATAGATCCCATTCTTAAAACAATAGTCACCAGTAGAGGGGAACCCTTTTGATAAATATTCTGACAACTCTGGAGCAATAGTTATATTGATTCTTCTACATAAGCTCCCTTAGACACTTCCTCACCAAAGAACATTGCATGGGTTTCAAATTTTTTTGCAGTAGTGTTTAAATACCCCACAAATAGACTACCAAGGAATAAGTCTCAGTCTGTTTGGCTAGAAAGACAGACATAATATGGTGGTAAATTTAATCCTTGCTAATAAATCAGCCCTTTGACTTTCTGGGCAGCTTGACCAAATGTATTTGGAAGCAGAAATTCACAGTCTCCAAAGCAAGCTGTTGGCATGGGAAGGATCCAGCCCACTTTACCTAAAATCGCTAAAAGCCTTTGTGCAGAGGCCAAGATTTTACCTTCAGTCAGTCTTCTCTATTTCACCCCTGCGGGAGGGTGGGGGGGGTGTTTTTGGGAGAGGCAGTAAGAACCCCACACATAGGTGTTTTTCTTCCCAGGCTTATTTATTTGAGAGGAAACCTCAGTGGCCACAAAATCCCACCAAAGAAAATCCCAACCAAGTTTATTCCTGTGCCGATACCATTAATTCATAGTTTGGGTCAGCAATGGATAGTAGTAGGTCTGAGAACAAGAATGCTCTTTCTTTTGATTATCACAACTTCAGGGCCTCACTTAAATCAGGAATTTCTATTTTTCTGGAAACGTCATTTCATCTGAATTTACAGTTCTATGGTTTAAAGAAGATAAACTGGGTCTCAAACACTAGAGTCAAACACTAGGAGGGAATCATAAAAGTAATCCAGGAAAACTTTGAAGGCAATCTTGCCCTTCTGCAAAGTGTACCTCAATTTCCCTGGTACAAGTTCTAGAAGACACACATCCTGTAACTCCTCTGCAGAGTCAAATACAGTAAATTGTCCAGCAAAGATATCTGTCCAGCAAATAGGTGTTTGCTTAACCTTCAGTGTTCACACTATATATCAAGAAAAAAACGATTTGAGGAAAACAGATGATTGCCTGGAAAAGAACTTGCAACATGGTTTGTGGGTCAATTCAGATCCACCAGGAAACAGATGCCAAGAAAAAAATTAGATGAGCAAGAGATGTATTGGAGGAAATAAGAGGTTTTTTTCCTCCAATATAGGAGAAAAGGTAAAAAAGTTGGCAGGAGAGTCTTCAGGTGCAATGCGCAATGCATGTATGACACCTGAGAAAAGAGGAAAGGTGGAAGGAGGATTGGAAAGGATGAGATTCAGGTTGCAACACAGCTTTGAAAATGTCAGAGTATCTAGAAGATAACATAAATTTTGTTAGAGATAAGGTAAAATTATTTCTATAAGTTTTAGTTTTAATTTTTACATATAGTCCAAGTCACACATTTTCCTATAAAATTTTTATCCCTTTGCATAGATTTACTTAGGTAGTCTTTCTTGTGCTACTTTTAATAAAGGCACTCCTATAATTCACACAGCTTTTATTCTTCTCCGGAGTTAAGTATGAGTCAATCAATTAAAATAACTTTATCGATAGTATTTTCACAACATTCTTAGAAAGCCTGTGGTATCAAGTGAAATTAAATCTGAGGTTTTTGCCTTTGATATTAGGACAACATGCATCTGTGGTTGTCTTCTAGATATTCTTTTAGCCAACATTTATTGAGTACCTGCTTTGTGCAAGGCAATGTGCTAAGTACTATGGGAATCATAAAGATGAACAGACTATGATGAAAGCAACAATACATGTGTTTTCATTCAAAGTCACTTTTAAGCTTATACCATCATCACTACGAACAGCAGCCACATAGATCTAACAGTATAAAATGAATTTACTATGAAAACTGAAAATAAAGAACTTTGCCCTAAAAATATTAGGAAAACAGTATCTCCTATTCATTTAATTCACCTGTACTTCTCCTGGTGCATATCACCTATTACTAAATGATACAAACCCGTATTCTAAAATTTTCAAAACAGGTTTCCAGCATTTTGACACATTAAAAGGAAATTTTAAGTGTGAAAGAATCATAGACATTACTTATCTTAACTCTGTCATTTTTAAGTTGAGGAAGATGAAGCTCAGAGAGGTAGAGTGGCTTGTTGAGGGTCACATGAATAGATAAGGATACATCAAAATAAAAACTCAATCTTCTTGATTTACTCACTGCCCAGGGTCTCCCTCTCCCCTACAACAAGAAGGAGAAGTAAGGACTATCAGTAGGAAAAGTAAGAACTATCAGTCCAACCTGAAAAAAATTCTTACACCTTTAAGGCTGGGAAGAAAGGGAGAAAGTGCAAATCTTCTTCCAGGAGTCCTTTGTTAGCTCAATTTGTGGCTGGTTATGTAAATGAGGAGGCCATGCAAAAGAATAGGTCATGAGTTTCTTGGGGGTTAAGCATGGTAATGCTGTATGCCCTAGAAGGAAAATGATACTTTGCACTTGTATAATACCTTTCATCAATCCAACAATAATAAATAAGATTTATACTATCAGCCAAATATTGCAAAGTATTTAACAAATATTTAACTCATAATCCTCAGAACAACCAAAAAAGGAAAACTTTAGACAGGAAGAAAGAGAGCACCTCTCATCCTCATAATTCAATGGGGAATCTAAGGTCAGAAGAAATGAGTCTACAAGTAGCTAAGAGACACACTGGCAGGGGTCCTGACATGGGGAGACATTCAGAACACTGTTTGAGGTGACCTAGCCAGTGGGTTCTGAAAAGGGCTGAAGAGGGCCAGAAAAGCCCCTGCTCCCTCTCCCAGCCCAGTGAATCAATGAAGCTTTCAAAAGAGGTTTGGTTCTGGGTCTATAAAGGTTCTTTGAAGTCTCTTCAAAGATTGGCATATCCCTAAAATAGTTTTTTAAAACCATGTAACCCTTCACAAAATCTTAGTTGACATCTAAAATGTTTCATATCTTTAAATAATTGCAAAGGTTGTGATTTCCAGCCTATTAATTGTATAGGTATTTTAAAATAAACTATTGCAATACTCTTTTTAAAATATCTAATTGAATCTAAAATCCAAGCAATTTGATATCCATCATTATCCATTTAAAGAAAACAAAATAGCCCAGCTAGTGGTTGAGCTTCGACCTATGATCCAGGAGATCATGGTTTGATTCCCTGTCAGGGCACATGCCCAGATGCAGGCTGGATCCCCAATGTGGGGAGTACAGGAGGCAGACAGTCAATGATTATCTCTCATTGATGTTTCTCTCTCTCCCCCACTTCCTCTCTGAAATTGATAATACAAATATTTTTAAAATCTATATATGAACAATTTCTTCTTTAACAGTCAGAAGTTTTACATCATTCCCTTTTCTCCTTAAGCTGGTATTTTTATCCCACGTCTACATACTTTTATCCTAAATACTATATTGTTGTGTTCAAAAATATTCTTATTCATTCTGCAATAAAAATGTTTATAAATTTAAATATTTAATTTCCTGTATTTTTGTTAGGCTAAGCTGTAGTAACAAATAGACCCAAACATGTAATGGCTCAACATAATCAAAGTGTCTTTCTTTTCTTCTTTTTCTTTTTAAAGATATTTTATTGATTTTTAGAGAGAGAAAAAGGGAGAGGGGGAGAGAGAGAGAGAGAGAGAGAGAGAGAGAGAGAGAGAGAGAGAGAGAGAGAGAGAAACACCTATTGGCTGCCTCCTGCACACCTCCTACAAGGGAACCAGCCCACAACCCTGGCAAGTGCCCTAACTGGGAATCAAACCAGCAACCTTTTGGTGCATGTGACAACTCCCAACAACTAAGCCACACTGGCCAGGGCACAAAGTTTCTTTCTTCCTCATGTAATAGTCCTGAGTGAGGTATCTTCCTTCACACAGTGTTTAGAGAACCCAATTTTTCTCCAACATATGGCTCTGCCATCCCCTAGAACAAGGGTCTAGCTTGCAGGCCTATTTTTCTGTGTCCTGAGAGCTAAGAAGAGATTTTCATAATTTTTAAAGGGCTACTAAAAAAAAAGAAGAAGTAGTAGTAGAAGAAGAAGAAGGAGGAGGAGGAGGAGGAGGAGGAGGAGGAGGAGGAGGAGGAGGAGGAGGAGAAAGACAGAAGCCTTATGTGGCCTGCAAGGCTTAAAATAGTTATTGTCTGGCCCTTTACCAAAGTTTGCCAACCCCTCTACTAGAGCCACCTTCTTACTGTATCTGGCTGGTAGAAGGAGAAGCAAAGTACATGAAAGAGATTTTATGGGGAAAGGCCTGGAAGTGACCCTCCTCACTTCCACTCACAGTCTGTTGACAGAAAATTACAAGGCTACACCTCACAGCAAAGGAGATGGGGAGATGCAGGCTAGCTGTGCACCCCAAGAGGAGGAGAGCACATTCTGGAAGGCAGCTAATAGATTCTACCATAGTCAGGCTGTAAAGTGCAAAAAGAATTTTATCATTATAATTATTATTAGTGTATAATTTATCAAAATAACCCACAGATGTGACAAATTAAGGTAAACATTAGACATAAAAAGTAAATTTTTTAAATATATTTTATTGATTTTTTTACAGAGAGGAAAGGAGAGGGATAGAGAGCTAGAAACATCGATGAGAGAGAAACATCGACCAGCTGCCTCCTGCACACCCCCCACTGGGGATGTGCCCACAACCAAGGTACATGCCCCTGACCGGAATCGAACCCGGGACCCTTCAGTCCGCAAGCCGACGCTCCATCCACTGAGCCAAACCGGTTTCGGCAAAAATAAAATTTTTTAAAATATATTTTTTTTATTGGTTTCAAAGAGGAAGGGGGAGAGAGAGAGAGAGAGAGAGAGACATCAAAGATGAGAGAGAATCATTGATTGTCTGCCTCCTGCATACCCCACACTGAGCCCACAATCCAGGCATGTGCCCTGACCAGGAATCAAACCATGACCTCCTGGTTCATAGGTTGACGCTCAACCAGTAAGCCACACCAGCCAGCCCATAAAAAGTAAAATTTTTATTAGAGGTGAAGTTCTTAATAAGATAGATGGGGTTGTTTTATTTTCAATTAATTATGCCCCAAGTTAGAGCACCAATTTTATTCCTAGTTTTCATTCTTAGAAATGTTACCATCAAGAAAACTCACAAAAATAAGAGGATTGGAATGGATGAGTTACTTGAACTTATTCATAACTTTGTAATAAATTATTTTATACTCATCAAAATTTTGCATTCATAATCCATCAGCTAACACTTCAATTAAGGACTCTTTGAGTATTATGGAAAGTGTTTTATTAGAAATAACCTGCCCTAGCTGGTTTGGCTCAGTGGATAGAGTGTCAGATTGCAGCTGGAGAGTCCCGGGTTCTATTCCATTCAGGGCACATTACATGCCTGGGTTGCAGGCTCAATCCCCAGTAGGGGCCATGCAGAAGGCAGCTGATCAATGATTCTCTCCCATCATTAATGTTTCTATCTCTCTCCCTCTCCCTTCTTCTCTAAAATAAATAAAAATATATTTAAAAAAGAAAGAAAGAATTGGATTGTTTGTCTTTCTTTTGTTAAGTTGTATGAGTTCCCTGCAAAATGGTTTGGTACCCAGTTACAAAAACCATTCACTTCTGCAGTTTCTGGGAGGTTTGTTAAGAATTTCTACTAAGCCAAAACCAGTTTGGCTCAGTGGATAGAGCGTCAGCCTGGGGACTGAAAGGTCCCAGATTCGATTCCGGTCAAGGGCATGTAACTTGGTTGCGGGCACATCCCCAGTAGGAGGTGTGCAAGAGGCAGCTGATCGATGTTTCTGACTATCTATCCCTCTTCCTTCCTCTCTGTAAAAAATCAATAAAATATATTTAAAAAAAAAAAAAAAGAATTTCTACTAAGCCTTGGCACTTTTGGCTCAGTGGATAGAGCGTCGGCCCAAGGATTGATGGGTCCCAGATTCAATTCCAGTCAAGGGCACATGCCAGGGTTGCGGGCGCATTCCCCAGTGGGGAGAGTGCAGGAGGTAGCCAATCAATGATTCTCTCTCATCACTAATGTCTCTATCTCTCTCTCTCTCCGTTCCCTTTAATAAAAATATATATATATTTAAAAAGAATTTCTAAGATTTATCAAACAACTACCTCTGTTACCTTTTCATTAGAGGTGTCTTGCTTACTCTGAAAATTAAAATATTGGTCTCAATATACTTTTGCCCATACATTATTATAAAAAAAAATGCTTTTATTTTTTTTTTCCATCCTCAGCAAGGATATGCTTATTAATTTGGGAGAGAGAAGAAGGGGGAGAGAAACAACAACCGGCTGCCTCTGGTACACATCCTGACTGAGGTTCGAACCTGATACCTAGGTATGTGTGCTGACAGGAATTGAACCCACAACCTTTTTGTGTACAGGACAACACTCCAAGCAACTGAACCACCTGGCCAGGGCAAAAAAATGCTTCTATTTTAACATATTTTAAATAGTATTTTGTCAGAAGTTTGGAGCTGCTGAGTTGGCTCATTCAATTTACAGGAAATACTTCCCATACAGACTAACTGGAAAAGGCAGGCCTGGTTGTCAAATCAATCAGCTAAATCAGACTTGAATTCTTCTTTTTCTTTGACCTCAAATAACTCATATATTGACCTCTTCTAGCCTGCGCCTACCTCCCACCCCAGCCAGGCCTTCACCACCCTATTGTCTGTGTCCATGGGTTATGCATATATGCGTACAAGTTCATTGGTTGATCTCTTCCCACCTGCGAGTGTCCCACGTCCCTTGTGGTTCAGGGTTCAGGTTCAGGGTTCGGGTTCAGGCTCTGGAGGATGCTGCACGCAAATGAAAGAGACAAGACAAGAAATAATAATTTGGAAATTGGGGGCCAGGCGGAAGCCAAAAGAAAGACTCCGCTTTGCTCTGGCCTTGCCAACCCTTTTATTCAGGTCTGGGGTACACCCATAGCCCTTAGGTAGGCAATTCCAGTAATAGCTCCGTGAAAGCCCATCAACAAGGATTTACATAAGACTAAAAGGTGGAAGAGAGAAACCAAGATGGCGGCATAGGTAAACACCTAAACTGCTGCCTCTCACAACAATTTCAAAACTACAACTAAAAGACAGGACGGACACCATCAAGAACCACAGGAAAGCTGGCTGAGTGAAAATTCTACAACTAGAAGGAAAGAGAAAAGCTCACAGAGAATTGGAGGTACGGCAAAGGGTCTTTGTGCGCGCAGAGAGGAAGGGCGGCTGAGAGCCTGGCTGACTTTCTCTGGCGGAAGGGGGAAGGAAGCCTCCGACCACACTGAACCCCAGTTCTGACTGCACTGAACCCCAGTTCCGGGCGAACCCCTGGGGACCCACGCTCTTACAGGGGGAGTCTGGACTCTCGGGCGGAGACTCGAGCTGGGAAAGGCAGAAGTCTGAAGGCGCGCGGGCCAGTGCGCACAAAGGCTGCGGAGGTTGCCACAGGCTTTCCCTAGTGGAAGGGAGTCAGAGGATCCTGACTGCACTGAGCCCCAGTTCTGACTACAGTGAACCCCAGTTCCAGGCGAGCCCCTGGGGACCCACGCTCTTGTGGGGGGAGTCTGGACTCTCGGGCGGAGACTCGGGAGCCGGGGAAGGCGGAGGACTGAAAGCGTGCGCGCGTGCCAGTGCGCACAAAGGCTGCGGAGGTTGCCACAGGCTTTCCCTAGTGGAAGGGAGTCAGCGGCTCCTGACGGCACTGAGCCCCAGTTCTGACTGCAGTGAACCCTAGTTCCAGGCGAGCCCCTGGGGACCCACGCTCTTGTGGGGGGAGTCTGGACTCCCAGGCGGAGACTCGAGCTGGGGAAGGCGGAGGACTGAAAGCGCACATGCACGCAAGGGCAAGGCTGACAGGAAGCCAAGACTGAGACTCCATCCCATCCAAGCTGAGCACAGAGGCTATTGCAATTTGGCAAGTCTAATCCTATAAGGCTGTCTCCAGCACCGAACTTCTCCCAGCATAGACACAGCTGATCCTTACAGCCAACTGGCCCGGAGGTCAATTCTTCCCAGTGATACCAACAACAATAAAGACTTAATTACAACAAGGCTGTACACACAGTCCACAAAGGGGTGCACCAAGAGTGTCCACCTCAGGTTAAGTGGGGAGGCAGACCCACTGGGCCATATTGGAAACCTAGCACAAATATCTACCTTACCAACTCAGGGAAGCAGTGAAAATGCGGCGTCAAAGAATCAGATCACAAACGAAAGAAATGGAGGAAAACAAACGACTGGATATAGAATTCAAAACCACGGTTATAAGGCTTTTTAAGAATATCCTAGAAAAGGCCGATAAATATAACGAGACCCTCGAAGATATGAAAAAGGACCAACTAGAAATTAAACATACACTGACTGAAATAAAAAATATTATACAGAGACCCAACAACAGACTAGAGGAACACAAGAATCAAGTCAAAGAATTGAAATACAAAGAAGCAAAAAACACTCAACCGAAAAAGCAAAAAGCAAAAAAAAAATCCAAAAAGTTGAAGATAATGTAAGAAGACTCTGGGACAACTTCAAGCGTACCAACATCAGAATTATGGGGGTGCCAGAAGAAGAGAGAGAGCAAGATACTGAAAACCTATTTGAAGAAATAATGACTGAAAACTTCCCCCACCTGGTGAAAGAAATAGACTTACAAGTCCAGGAAGCCCACAGAACCCCAAACAAAAGGAATCCAAAGAGGACCACACCAAGACATATCATAATTAAAATGCCAAGAGCAAAAGACAAAGAGAGAATATTAAAAGCAGCAAGAGAAAAACAGTTAATTACCTACAAGGGAGCACCCATACGACTGTCAGCTGATTTCTCAACAGAAACTATGCAGTCCAGATGGGAGTGGCAAGAAATTTTCAATGTGATGAATAGCAAGAACCTACAACCAAGACTACTCTACCCAGCAAAGCTATCATTCAGAATGGAAGGTCAGATAAAGAGCTTCACAGACAAGAAAAAGCTGAAGGAGTTCATCACCACCAAACCAGTATTATATGAAATGCTGAAAGGTATTCTTAAAGAAGAGGAAGAAGAAAAAAGTAAAGAGAAAAATTATGAACAACAAATACATATCTATCAACAAGCAAACCTAAAAATCAAGTGAATTAAAAACCTGAGGAACAGAATAATCTGGTGAATATAATAGAATCAGGGGCATAGAAAGGGAGTGGACTGATAATTCTCAGGGGGAAAGGGGTATGGGGGGTTCATGAAGAGAATGGACAAAAATCATACACCTATGGATGAGGACAGTGGGGGGGGAGGTAAGGGCAGAAGGTGGGGTGGGAAATGGGTGGAGGGGAGCTATGGGGGGAAAAAGGAGAAATAATTGTAATAATCTGAATAAAGATTTATTTAAAAAAAAAGAAAAGAAAACTGTGGTACATCTACACAATGGAATACTATGCTGCTGTAAAAAAGAAGGAATTCTTACTATTTGCAACAGCATGGATGGAACTGGAGAGCATTATGCTAAGTGAAATAAGCCAGTCAGTGAAAGAAAAATACCTCATGATCTCACTCATTTATGGATAATAAAGAACATTATGAACTGATGAACAAAAATAGATACAAGGCAGAGAAACATCAAACAGACTGTCAAACTACAGTGGGAACGCTGGGAGGGTTGGGTGGGGGGAGGTAAGAGATCAACCGAAGGACTTTTATGCATGCATATAAGCATAACCAATGGACGCAAGACACTGGGGGGACGAGGGGAGTGAGGGCATGTGCTGGAGGGTAGGGGAAGAAGGGGGAAGGTCAATGGGAGGGGAAGGAGACATATGTACTACTATTTGTAATACTTTAAACAATAAAATAAAATTTAAAAAAAATTAAAAAAAAAAAAAGACTAAAAGGTGGAAGTTGCTTCAGCTCCCTTTGTCTCAACCAGACAGTGGGTGTATGGCTCTGACCTTTGCCAGAGCTCAAGGTCTCCAGCCTTCCAGGTTCCTCGTCCACACCTCTCTGCTAGTGAAGGCAATGAGCAGTTTCCCACACCACCCACCATCCTCTGCCTTCCCTCTGAGGTTCCACAGTCTGTTTATGCTTCTATATCTCTGGGTCTATTTTTGTTCATCAGTTTATGTTATTAATTGGATTCCACATATGAATGAGATCATGTGATACTTATCTTTCTCTGACTGGCTTATTTTGCTCAGCATAATACTCTCCAGGTCCAGCCACACTGTTGCAAATGGTAAAAAGTCTTTCTTTTTTTACTGCTGTGTAGTATTCCATTGTGTAAATGTATGATACTTTTTTATCCACTTATCTGCTGAGAGGTACTTAGGCTGTTTCCATATCTTAGCTATTGTAAATTTTGCTGCTATAAACATAGGGGTGCATATATTCTTTCTGATTGGTGTTTCAGGTTTCTTAGAATATATCCTAGAAGTGAGATGACTAGGTCAAACAGGAGTTCTATTTTTAATTTTTTGAGGAAACTCCATACTGTCTTCCACAGTGGCTGCACCAGTCTGCATTCCCACCAGCAGTGCACGAGGGTTCCCTTTCCTCCACATCCTCGCCAGCACTTGTCATTTGTTGATTTGTTGATGGTAGCCATTCTGACAGGTGTGAGGTAATACCTCATTGTCATTTTGATTTGCATCTTTCAGGTGATCAGTGACTTTGAGCATGTTTTCATATGCCTCTTGGCCTTCTGTATGTCCACTTTGGAGAAGTGTCTATTTAGGTCCTTTGCCCATTTTTTAATTGGATTGGTTGTCTTCCTTTTGTTAAGTTGTATGAGTTCCCTATATATTTTGAAATTAACCCCTTATTGATGTATCATTGGCAAATAGGATCTCCCATTCTGTGGGTTGCAAATATGTTTTTTAAATTAATTAATTTATTATTTAAGTATAGTTGGTATACAATATCATATCAGTACTGGAGGCCTGGTGCACAAAATTCGTGTACTGAGGGAGGGGTCCCTCAGCCTGGACTGCACCCTCTCACAGTCTGGGACTCCTTGCTCCTTATCGCCAGCCTGCTTGCTGCTCCTTAGCGCTGCTGTGGAGGCGAGAGAGGCTCCCACAACCACTGCTACGCTTGCCAGCCATGAGCCTGGCTTCTGGCTGAGTGGAGCACTGACCACCAGGGGGCAGCTCCTGTATTGAACTTCTGCCACTTGGTGGTCAGTGCTCATCCTAGCGACCGATCATTCTGGTAGTTCCACCGTAATGGTTGCTTAGACTTTTATTATATAGACTAGAGGCCCTGTGCACAAAATTCATGCACGGGGGGGGGGGGGAAGGAATCCCCTTAGCCCAACCTGCACCCTCTCCAATGCAGGACCCCTCGGGATTGGGCCTAAACCGGCAGTCGGACATCCCTCTTACAATCCTGGACCGCTGGCTCCTAATTACTCACCTGCCTGCCTCTCTGGTCACCCCTAACTGCTCCCTGCTGCTGGCCAGGTCACCCCCAACTGTCCCCTTTCTGCTGGCCTGGTTGCTCCTAACTGCACCCCCCTGCTGGCCTGGTCACCCCTTACTGCCCCCCTCTGCCTGCCTGGTTGCCCCCAACTGCACCCCCCACCAGCCTGGTAGCCCCTAGCTGCCCCCATGCTGGCCTGATTGCCCCCAAATCCTCACCCGCTGGCCTGGTCACCCGCAACTGTCCCCCCCTGCCAGCCGGATTACCCCATGCAGCCCGCTGTTCAGTCATTTGGTCATCCCTCACTAAACCCCCTGCAGGCCTGGTCGCCCCATGCAGCCTGCTGTTCAGTCGTTTGGTCGTCCCTCACTAACCCCCCTGCTGGCCTGGTGGTAGGCAGCCATCTTGTGAGGGCATGATGGTCAATTTGCGTATTACCTCTTTATTATATAGGATGTTAGTTTCAGGTGTATGATATAGTGAGTGATTTGACATTTTTATACCTTACACTGTGATCATGTCACTAATTCTAATAATCTTCTGTCATTGAGCAACCTAGTATAGTATTTTCTTTTTATTTTTTAATTTTTTTTAAATTTAAATCTTTATTGTTCAGATTATTACAGTTGTTACTCTTTTTCCCCCCATAGCTCCGCTCCACCCGGTTCCCAACCCATCCCATACCCTTACCCCCCCCCCCCACTGTCCTCATCCATAGGTTTGATTTTTGTCCAGTCTCTTCTCCCACCCCCCACACCCCTTCCCCCCCGAGGATTGTCAGTACACTCCCTTTATATGCCCCTGATTCTATTATATTCACCAGATTATTCTGTTCATCAGATTTTTTATTCACTTGATTTTTAGATTCACTTGTTGATAGATAGGTATTTGTTGTTCATAATTTTTATCTTTACCTTTTTCTTCTTCTTCCTCTTCTTAAAGAATACCCTTCAGCATTTCATATAATACTGGTTTGGTGGTGATGAATTCCTTTAGCTTTTTCTTGTCTGTGAAGCTCTTTATCTGCCCTTCAATTCTGAATGATAGCTTTGCTGGGTAGAGTAATCTTGGTTGTAGGTTCTTGCTATCCATCACTTTGAATATTTCTTGCCACTCCCTTCTGGCCTGCATAGTTTCTGTTGAGAAATCAGCTGACAGTCGTATGGGTGCTCCTTGTAGGTAACTAACTGTTTTTCTCTTGCTGCTTTTAATATTCTCTCTTTGTCTTTTGCTCTTGGCATTTTAATTATGATGTGTCTTGGTGTGGTCCTCTTTGGATTCCTTTTGTTTGGGGTTCTGTGGGCTTCCTGGACTTGTAAGTCTATTTCTTTCACCAGGTGGGGGAAGTTTTCTGTCATTATTTCTTCAAATAGGTTTTCAGTATCTTGCTCTCTCTCTTCTTCTGGCACCCCCATAATTCTGATGTTGGTATGCTTGAAGTTGTCCCAGAGGCTCCTTACACTATCTTCAAATTTTTGGATTCTTTTTTCTTTTTGCTTTTCCGGCTGAGTGTTTTTTGCTTCTTTGTATTTCAACTCTGACTTGATCCTTGCAGTCCTCTAGTCTGCTATTAGGTCTCTGTATAATATTTTTCATTTCAGTCAGTGTATGTTTAATTTCTAGTTGTTGTTTTTTTTTCATATCCTCGAGGGTCTCACTAAATTTATCAGCCTTTTCTAGGAAATTCTTGAAAAACCTTATAACCGTGGTTTTGAACTCTATATCCAGTAGTTTGCTTTCCTCCATTTCTTTCGTTTGTGATCTGTTTCTTTGTCTCTGAATTTTTGCTGCTTCCCTGAGTTGGTAGAGTAGCTTTGTGTGGTAGGTGTCCTCTAGGGCACAGTGGCTCAGCCTCCCCAGTTACCTGAGGTGAACACTCTTGGTGCACCCCTTTGTGGACTGTGTGCTCAGCCTTGTTGTAGTTAAGTCTTGTTTGTTGTTGGTATCACTGGGAGGAATTGACCTCCAGGACAATTTGCTGTGAGGATCAGCTGTGTCTATAATGGGAGAACTTCTGTGCTGGAGACACTCTTATGAGACAAGACTTGTAAAATTGCAAAAGCCTCTGTCCTCAGCTTGGATGGGGTGGAGTTTCAGGGCGGAGCAGACAGCCTTGGTTTCCCATCATCCCTGCCCTAATAGGCCCCTGTGTCTCAGTGTCCCGTGATAATCGCTGCAAGCACCTCTGAGAGAAAGCTGCCCTCGAGTTTCGCCCGCTGCCAGACAGTCCAATTTCTTCCCTAATGAGTCGGGATTCCCAGAATCTTGCCCGGAACTGGAGTTCAGCCCAGTTGGGAGCTTCTGTCTCCCTCCCGCTTTAGAAAGCCAGCTGCGCACTCAGCCGCCTGTGCACACAGCCCTCCCATCCTCTCCGCGTGCGAGTCTCAGTACCTCAGCCTTTTGCAGCTCCTCTGAATCTTAATGTGCTTTCCTCTTTTCTTCTAGTTGTAGAATTTCCACTCAGCCAGCTTTCCTGTGGTTCTGGATGGTGTCCATTTTGTCTTTTAGTTGTAGTTTTGATATTGTTGTGAGAGGCAGCAGTTTAGGTGTTTACCTATGCCGCCATCTTGGTTTCTCCAAGGAGGTGCTAATTTAGCCTCTGCCTGAGGCCACCCAGCAGGAGCTATGGAGAGATATGCACATTCCTCTTCTTTATTTGGGGTTTGGAGGTGCCCAAATGAGGCCCAGCTGTGAAGCAATGCAAGTTGCTGTAGGGCCTTGGGCCTTCTTTTGGATGTTCTGGGTCTCTCTGACTCAGCTGGAGTTTGATAGGTAAGTTTTTGATTTCAAAGGACCAAGCCATTCATATGCAAAAGACTTTGCACATAGCTTGGATGGGGTGGAGTCTCAGGGTGGAGCAAACAGCAATGGCTTTCTGTCAGCCCTGCCCTAAGAGGCCCCCGGGTCTCAGTGTCCCTTGGTAATCACTGCAAGCACCTCTGAGAGAAAGCCACCCTCGAGTTCTGCCCACTGCCAGACAGTCCAGTTTCTCCCTGTATGAGTCTGGGTCCCCAGAATCTTTCCTGGAACTGGAGTTCAGAGCAGTCGGGAGCTTGTGTCTCCCTGCAGATTAAAAAAGCCAGCTATGTACTCAGTTGTCAGCCCTCTCCACGCACACCTCTGTACCTCTGCACTTTACTTCCGCAGCTCCTCTGAGTCTCAGTGTGCTTTTCTCTTCCCTTCTAGTTGTAGAATTTCCACTCAGCCAGCCTTCCTGTGGTTCTCGATGATGTCCATTTTGTCTTTTAGTTGTAGTTTTGAAGTGGTTGTGCGAGGCAGCAAGTTCAGGTGTTTACCTATGCCGCCATCTTGGTTTCTCTCCAACCTAGTACAGTATTATTGATCATATTTCCCTTCCATTTTTCATCAGTTCCTCCATCTCTCTCCCCTCTGCCTGTCATTCCTTTGGTCTCTATTTCTATAAGTCTAGTTTTATTTTATTTGTTCATTTTAAAAGAGTAATTAAGATGAGAATTGACTACCCATGGAAAGATATTCCATGATATAATTTCATATATGTAAGTATTAATTACTCTATCCACATTATGTAAAGGAAGTATGTAAATTTTTTACCCATGAGTGTTATCTAGTGCAGCAGAGAATGTAGTAGTCTCAGAAACATTTCAGTTAACTTGAAAAGGATTTGCACATCCCCGAAGTAGCACCAGTTTAAAGAGCATCGTTCACATGTGTTCTAGCAAAAAGTAGATGGCACAGGGAAGGTGTGTGAGAATCCAGCATGCGAGCATTTTGTTGTGTTTGTTGTACCACTCAGCCCTGCATTAGCATCAGTGTCTGCAACCTATACTGTTTGCATTACTCATGGATGATTCTTTCCAACTAATAGTACCTGCTATGGCTGAGTTTGGGGAATAACTGAAATCAAATGGCAGACACCATTTTCAGCATTTCAAGTGTTCTTTGAATTGCTGTCATGTGTCTCTCCCTAAAGAATTATGTATTCTTGGACAATAATCTGGACAAGAGGTGCTGAATCACTTCACCTCTGCACTGTGCAATATATCTGAATCCAGAGCCTCCCAACACAGGCCCAAATACCCCAAGTCCAAAACTACACCTTACCTTGCATGGAAAGACCTGCCAGGTGATTTTGCTTTATCATTAAAGGAAGCTCTTTCAAAATCCGTACTTTAAATCATCCCTTTGTTTGCCTTTTCCTCCACTCCCCACAAGCTCTTGAGATCCTGGAGATGATATTACAAGGTAAGTCTCAGGATGGTTAAAGGGAAGAGAGGTTATTTCAAAATGGAAGGTGAAAATAAATAATTTATATTAAACTTGAAGCTAGTTTTCAGAAAGAACAAGTTGAAAATCTAGACACTGATTCTGTGGACGAAAGGAGCCACATGCTAACCTGACAAGCTCAGGGGAGGCCTGCGTGGCAGTCTTGCAAACTCAGAGACCTAAAATAACCACAAAAGATGGTTTGAAAATTAAATATATAACTACAAACAGGTTATGGTGGGCAGTCATGTCCTAGGCCGATATTTTCCCTGACAAAGATCAACTTAGATCTTCTTTACTGAGCCCATTTGCCTTTTTGCCTCTAAGATAACATATTTGTGAGATGTCTGGGTAACTTGTAACTTCCTTTTTACCCCGGACCCCTCAGGGCACAACAAATGGCACAGGGACATTCCCTCATTGTTATTGTTATCAAGTTAATTGTCAACTGTTAATTACGTTAAAGTATCCTGTATCCATCTCTGTAAAAGAAGCACATGTCCATCATTTCACTTTTTACCCTATGCCAGAGGTTTCCCCGCTTTGCTTTATCCCACCTCCCTAATCTATCACCAATGGATTTCACGTAACTCACATACATCCCTTTTCTTTCATTGCAATGTATAAATACAGATGTAACCCTCCATTTCTCTGGAGCATTATCTCAGTTCATTGAGGTTCTGCTTCCCGGCATATGTCGACAGTTTGGCTCAAATAAACTCACAAAAATTCTTTACAGGTTTCAATGTTTTGTTTGGATTTTTTTCCTTAACAATTCCCTTAAAAAGAAATCCCTTGGAATGCTGCTTAACTCAGAATAAAGATTGCTTTTTAAAGAGAGATTTTTGTAGATCATGCCTTTGATTAGACAAAATATTTAAGCAAGACCACACATCTGCGTTTCCTAGTTCAGCTAACGGCTGATATTCCTGGTGCCAGCCTATGACATTCCAAGTTTCCTGGCCCTTCCAATTCTTATATTCTGTGATTTGAAAATTCTATAGTAAATATGAATGCTTTTTTAAAGGTCACAGAGAACCAATAATATTTTTTAGCAAAAGGGCTATGTGGCAAAGCAGTGTTTCTCGAAGATGAATGTGGCCATATTATGTAAGGTGGGCTATGAGGAAAAGAAAGTTGGGAGATCAGTTAGGAAGCTATAATATTTGACTCTGAGGGAGGTTACAAGGGCTTGGACTAAGGTGGTAGGAGGAAACCAGGATGACATATCTTCCTTCTATTTATTTACTCCTTCTTTCTCATCAATAAAACTCTAACTTTATTTGGGAATCCACATCTCAGGAAAGATGACCCTATTTCTGCTCACGGGTATATCCTGATCAACCAATTACAATAGTCTACTCCTTAACAGTGATTGTTTTAACAATGGGCATGTGACCCAGTTTTGGTCAATGAGATGTGAGAAGTCTACAAAGGAACTTCTAGGAAAGATTTCTTAATTCTGACTAGACGTGCCTGAGGAGGTGCCCTCTGCTGTATTTGCACATTGGGGCATCTCATTGTGATGCCCAGATCTCTGCTGTTATCTTGTAACCAGAAAGGCAGCTGTCCTGAAGGTGGGTAAACAAAAAAACAGAACAATCAGGGAGGGTCCTTGATCATATTGTCTAGCCACCCAGCCTCTGGATTTTTGAGCTTGTATCATCAGGAGACTGAAGAGAGAAATGAGGAAGGCCAGAGGAAAGGAAGGATTTGGAGGCAAATGCTGAAACTCTCAGTGTTATAAATGTTGAATGTGAAAAATAGTGGTGTTTCTAAGTGAAAATTGCCAGCACCTAATCAGAGGCATGGAAATAAAACTCAGAGGTGCTATAAAGGCCCAATATATCAATATAAAAAGCTATTTGCAGAAACTAGTATTTGTAAGGGGAAGGGAGAAGGGGGAGCATTAGCCATCTCCTCATATCTCACAGCTAATTCCTTTGGGGAATCTAACATCAAAGGAAAAAATAATGATAAATGACCATCTGCTTAAAGAAAACCCAGAGAGACATACCTTTGCTGACCTACTCTTAAGGTATAGATATATTTGCAGTCTATTTCCCAAATTCACTGAGGTTGTTTTTTTGTGTTGTTTTTTTTAATGTATTTTATTGATATCTTACAGAGAGGAAGGGAGAGGGATAGAGAGCTAGAAACATCGATCAGCTGCCTCCTGCACACCTCCCACTGGGGATGTGCCCGCAACCAAGGTACATGCCCTTGACCGGAATCGAACCCGGGACCCTTCAGTCCGCAGGCTGATGCTCTATCCACTGAGCCAAACCGGTTTTGGCCACTGAGGTTGTTTTTTAAGACAATTTAAACATCTCTGGGTTTTTTGTTTGTTTTGTTTTTAATTTTAAAAGACATTTATTAAAGTTGAGAACAGTGAAACAAGAAAGGGCTGGGGAAATGAGCTGAGGCTGGGCTGCTTTGGCTCACTTAGAAGTCAGAGAAAAGGGGACCTTGGGGACAGGTTCAGGGGTTTGCCTGTGACGACTGCCACTGCTGATGGCTGCCCTGGTTGCAAGTCTCATGGGTGGGGTCCTATAGAGTTTAGATTAGAAGATGCATGCCTTGGAGGAAGAAGAGGGGGCACACAGGTGTGTTCCTGGGACCTTTTTTTATTTAAAGTTTTTTAAAAGATTTTTTTGTTGATTTTTAGAGAGACAGAGAGGGAGGGAGAGGGAAACATTGATGTGAAAGAGAAACATCTATTGGCTGCCATCTGCACACCCCTCACCAGGGATCAAGCCCCAAACCTGGGCATGTGCCCTAACTGGGAAACAAACCAGCAACTTTTCAGTGCATAGGATGATGCCCAACCAACTGAGCTACACCTACCAGGGCTAGACCTTTGTTTTTGTTCTGTTTTTTATTAATTTTTTTATTGATATCAGAGGAAGGGAGAGGGAGAGAGAGACAGAAACATCAATGATGAGAGAGAATTCATTGATTGGCTGCCTCCTGCACACCCCTCTCTGGGGATCGAGCCTGCAACCTGGGCATGTGCCCTGACGGAGAATCAAACCATGACCTTCTGGTTCATAGGTCAACGCTCAACCACTGAGCAACACCAGCTGGGCCAGACCTTTGGTTTAAGGGGTTTTAAAGGCTGGGTAATTTAGGGAGGTCTCAGGGGAGGATCTTAATAGAGTATTCATCTTTTTTATGCTGATGTACCAAAATGAGGTTTATTCTTTTAATTTCATCTGTCCTTGGGTGTGGCTGGTAAATGGTACCAATTGGGTTTCTACTATCTGTCTCCTGGAGTAGGGTGATTTAAGTGATTTACCCTCTGGCTGGGGAGGAGAAGTGCAAACCAGATATTCTTTTTGTTGTTGTTGTTAATCCTCACCTGAGGATATTTTTCCATTGGTTTTTAGAGAGAGAGGAAGGGATGGGGAGAGACACAGAGAGAGAAAAACATTAATGTGAGAGAGACACATTGATTGGTTGTCTCCCATCTCGCCCCAACTGGGGCCCGGATTGAGCCTGCAACTGAGGTACATGCCCTTGACTGGGATTGAAACTGGGACCCTTCGGAAATAATAATAATAATAAAAAAATTCGAAAAAAAAAAAAAAGAAAGAAACTGGGACCCTTCAGTCCGAGGGGCTGACACTCTATCCACTGAGCTAAATCAGACAGGGCAAACCATTTACTCTTAAGTGTTCCTGGTTTAGGAAAGATAGGATTTACTAGATAGATGCAAACTACTTGGCATCTAGATTTTCTACATGGCTGCAAACTGCTGTTTAACTATCTGTCTATTTCCCTATTCCAGTTGTTCGGGCTTACTAGTCTGTCTCATTCCCCCCTCAGACTCCATCCCTAAAATCTTTTAGGGATTGTTACCAGTGAGAGGATGAGACCTCAGTTCTTGTCTTCTTGAAGGAAAGATTTCAATCAAGAGACTAAAGTGTAGGAAAGCAAGCAAGAATTTATTGACCACAGCAAAAACACACTTAGGACAGTGAGACAAGGAAGGGCTTAGAAAAATCAACAGGAGAGCCTAGGCTGGGCTGCGTTGGCTCACTGGGAAGTCAGAGAAAAGGGGGCCTTGGAGACAGGTTCAGGAGGTTAGCCCGGGACGAGCTGCCACTGCCCATTGCTCCCCTGGTTGCAAGTCTCATTGGGTCCCTTGGAGTTTAGGAGACAGGTGGGGGAAGGAGAGGGGGAAAGGAATGGTATGGGTGTGCTCCCTAGAGGAAGAACCTGCAGTGACCTTCCTTTTGAGAGCTTCTAAAGGCTGGGTGTTTAGGGAAGGATCAATGGAATATTCATCAGCTTTATGCAGATATACCAAAATGAGATTTATTCTCTTAATTTGTCTGCCCTTGGGTGTGGTTGGCAAATGGCACTAATTGGATTTCTGTTATCTGTCTCCTAAAGTAGGGTGATTTAAGTTATTTACCCTCTGATTGGGGAGGAGAAGTGCAAACCATTTACTCTTAAAGTGTCTTTGATTTAGGGAAGACAGGATTTATTAGGTGGCCACAAACTGCTGTTTAACTATCTCAGTTTCCCTATTCCGCTTATCCTGGAATTTTCATAGCTTTCTACCATGCTATAACATATTCAGCAGATAGTAGGCACTAAGTAATAACAATTCCTATAGTTTTTTTTTTTCTAAAGTAGCTTTTCTCGCCCTAGCCAGTTTGGCTCGCTGGACAGAAGGCTCCCAGATTAAATTCCGGTCAATCTCACGTACCTCAGTGCAGGCTCCTCTCCCACCCGGGCCCTGGTCAAAGGGGTGCAGGAGGCAACCAATCAATGTGTTTCTCTCACATTGATATTTCTCACTGTCCCTCTTTCATCCACTCTCCATAAAAATCAATGGAAAAATATTATCAGGTGATGATTAAAATAATAATAGTAGTAATAATAATAATAATAATAATAATAATAATAATAATAAAAGCAGCTTTTCTCTACTTTAATCTTGTAAACTGAAAAGGTGCTATCAGACACATTCTGATTGACTAATTTAATAAAACAAGCAAGACCAGTCTTTCTTTGACTACAGAGCCCAAAGATCAATTTAAGAAGCTTCATTTTTTTACTACTGCTTACCAGGCTGGCCATGGCATTTCTGAGATTGCAAGGGCTGTTGATTCTATTTTGCTGTGAGACTAGCTACATGACACAGTCCAGACCACTGAAGTGATTGACTGAGTTGTCCCCCTATGAAGTCAGCTGTGCCAGGAGGGTGTCAGTTGTAGAATCCTCACCAGCACATAAATTAGAGTTTAAAATGTGAAAGTTGAGGAGGAACCAAGATGGTGGCATAGGTAAACACCTAAACTGCTGCGTTGCACAACAATTTCAAAACTACAACTTAAAGATAAAATGTCTATCACCCAGAACCACGGGAAAGCTGGCTGAGTGGAAATTCTACAATTAGAAGGAAAAAGAAAAGAGCACTGAGATGTGCACAAGTGCTGAAAAGCTGAGGTACGGAGGCTGGCAGCAAACGACTGGGTGCACTGCTTTTTTCAACCCGAAGGGAGACAAGCTCCCGATTACTCTGAACTCCAGTCTCTGGGGAGAAACTGGTGACCCAAACTCCTACGGGGAGAAGCTGGACTGTCTGCAATTGGGTCGGAAAGTGAGGGTGGCTTTCTTGCAGAGGTGCGCGCAGCAATCATTGTTTACTGCGCTGGGGTGCGGGATGCGGGGACTTGGAAATGTGGAGATGCAGAGACGGCTGACTGGCAGCCATCGCTGTTTGCCACGCCTTAGCCTAGTGACTCCCTGAGACCCCGCCCCGCACAATCTACAAACCCACCCAAGCTCCATGCAGCGGCTTTTGCATATAAATGGTCTGCCCTACCGCAGCTTAACCTAACAAACTGCAGCTCTGGTCAGACAGCTCCAAAACCTCCAAACCCCAAGCAAAGAGGAGAAAACTGTAGTTCTCGCTGTAGCTCCTGCTGGTGGCCTCAGACAGTAGCTGACCTGCACCCCATTGGAGATCCAGAAGCTAGTGTATCTAGTGGTCAGTGTGAGACGACACCAGATTTCAACTCCTCACATCCGTAAGTGACACATTCAAGAGACAGACTCAGTGAGCACCAAAGCCCCACTGAAGCAAGTCCTGCCCCATAAGCGTGTCTCCAGCACAGCAGTTCTTCCATTATAGACACAGCGGGTCCTCCCAGCCAATTGGCCTGGAGGTCAATTCCTCCCAGTGTACCAACAGTAATCAGGCTTAACTACACCAAGACTTTGCACTCAGCCCACAAAGGGGTGCACCAAGAGTGTCCACCTCAGGTGATAGGCTGAACCACTGGTCACCTACCACAGAAAACCACTCCATCAACACAGGGAAGCAGCAAAATGCGGAGACAAAGAAACATGGCACGAATGAAAGAAATGGAGGAAAGCAAACTACTGGACATAGAGTTCAAAACCCCATTTATAAGGTTACTCAAGAATCTTCTAAAAACTGCCAAGAAACTTGATGAGACCTCTGAGGAGCTTAGTGAGACCTTCAAGGACCTTAATGAGAATGCCAAAAAAAAAATGGAAAAGGACCAGTCAGAAATTAAGCATACACTGTATGAAATAAAGAATATACAGAAACTCAACTGTAGATCAACGTACCCCAAGAATCAAACCAAAGATCTGAAATATGAGGAAACAAAAAACACCCAACCAGAAAAACAAAAAGAAAAAAGAATCCAAAAATATGAAGATAGTGTAAGGAGCCTCTGGGACAACTTTAAGCGTACCAACATCCAAATTATTGGGGTGCCAGAAGAGAGAGAGCAAAATATTGAAAACCTATTAGAAGAAATAATGACAGAAAACTTCCCCCACCTGGTGAAAGAAATAGACTTACAAGTCCAGGAAGCACAGAGAAACCCAAACAAAAGGAATCCAAAGAGGACTACACCAAGACACTTCATAATTAAAATGCCAAGGGAAAAAGACAAAGAGAGAATCTTGAAAGCAGCAAGAGAAAAACAGTTAGTTACCTACAAGGAGCACCCATACGACTGTCAGCTGATTTCTCAACAGAAACTATGCAGGCCAGATGGGAGTGGCAAGAAATATTCAAAGTGCCGAAACCGGTTTGGCTCAGTGGATAGAGCGTCAGCCTGCGGACTGAAAGGTCCCAGGTTCGATTCCGGTCAAGGGCATGTACCTTGGTTGTGGGCACATCCCAAGTAGGAGGTGTGCAGGAGGCAGCTGATCGATGTTTCTCTCTCATCGATGTTTCTAACTCTCTATCCCTCTCCCTTCCTCTCTGTAAAAAATCAATAAAATATATTTTTAAAAAAAAAGAAATATTCAAAGTGATGAATAGCAAGAACCTACAACCAAGATTACTCTACCCAGCAAAGCTATCATTCAGAATTGAAGGTCAGATAAAGAGCTTCACAGGTAAGAAAAAGCTAAAGGAGTTCATCACCGCCAAACCAGTATTATATGAAATGCTGAAGGGTATTCTTTAAGAAGAGGAAGAAGAAGAAAAAGGTAAAGATAAAAATTATGAACAAAATGACAACAAATACATACCTACCAACAAGTGAATCTAAAAATCAAGTGAATAAAAAAATCTGATGAACAGAATGGACTGATGAATATAATAGAATCAGGGACATAGAAAGGGAGTGGACTGACAATTCTCAGGGAGAAGGGGGTATGAGGGGTGGGAAGAGATTGGACAAAAATCTTACACCTATGGATGAAGACAGTGGGGGGGGGAGGGGTAAGGGCATGGGGTGGGGTGGGGAATCAGGTGGAGGGGAGCTATGGGGGGGAAAAAAAGAGGAACACCTGTAATAATCTGAACAATAAAGATTTATTTTAAAAAAATAAAATAAAATGTGAAAGTTATTAATATTTAGCATGGACCTAAATCCTTGCTCCTATTGTTACTCTTGTTCCTGTCCTCTTCTCCCCCAACCTAAGTCCAAATCTATTCCTACACCTCACTCTTCAGAAAGAAGGTAGAATATAAAGTCTCCTATCAAAGTAGATATTGAATATAAATATAAATCTCTCATTATAGAGATTTTAGTTGGAGTGACTGAATCTGCGATTGCCAGGATACAAGCTGAAATGAGGTTTAGGGGTTATTGAAGTGTCAAAAAGTGGGAGCCTGGGCGTCACAGCCCATCTGGGGCACACATGTTGTTTACATCCCTAAACACATAAAAGGTGATTAACAGCCCAAGAGGGTTTGCCAACAAATAGAACCTTTTACCACGCAGTAGTTATAATGGCCAAAATATTAAAAACCAATTAGAAAATAATGAATGGACACATTTATACAACTATTCTAAGTAAATCAGTTGACTTGAAATTCTGGCACAGAAAAATCTAATTTTTCAGAATAAATAATTACACTAAGAATATATTTTTTAAAAATTACTGATTAAAGATGTCCGATTGAACAAATGTATTTACCCCCTTCCCCAAATCTCCATTAAAGTAGAAATAAGGGGATTTAAAAAAATTAAAGGAGAGGGCTGGCTGGTGTGGCTCACTGAAAGGTCACAGGTTTGATTCCTGGTCAGGGCATATACCCACATTGTGGGTTCAGTCTCAGATTAGGGTTCATATGGGAGACAACCAATGTTTCTCTCCCACATCTCTCTCTCTCTCTCTCTCTCTCTCTCTCTCTCTCTCTCTCTCTCTCTCTCTCTCTTTCTCTTTCTCTCTCCCCCCTTCTTCTCCAAAATCAATAAAAACATAGTTTTTAAAAAATTAAAAGGAGAAGGACTAATGATAGCAACAAAACTTTAGAGGCTGAATAATAGACCAGTTGGTATCTGACATAGAAAATTGAGGAAGCTAAATCTTAAACCGGCAGATAGGAAAATCAAGGAGTAACTCAATTCCCAGGATAGGCAACCCCAAAAGCTCCCTCCCAAACGCAGCTTAGCCACTGCCTCTCTCCAAAGCAGCAAAAGACTGTGGTTTTCCTCAGCAGAGGATAAGGGGCTCTAAGCCAGGATTAGGCTCCAAAGCAGACTGAGTGGGAATACTGTACTGAAAGCAGAGAGACTGAAAAAGAAAAAAGCTTTCCATAATGTGCTGTGATTCCCCAGTCCACATTTAGCTTACAGACACTGGCAGCCATGTCCTCTAGGTAGACAAGTAGATGTTTTCTCTCTAAAGAATTCAAACAGACCAAGAAAAAAGACCTGAAGGAAATGTTCATATCAATGTCCCAGGCAGATCACCCTAGAGTAAAGACTGAACTCAACCATCTTCATCTACCTTACAGAATTTTCCACCAGCTTTAAAATATGAGTGAAGGGCAAAGATCTGAAGCAGGCCTCTACCAGAGAACATAAAGACAAAACACACAAAGATAAAAAACAAATCATCGGGAGAGGAAACAGAGACTATGCAAGGAAGTAAAAGCTTCCAAAAAAAAAAAAAAAAAAAGCTATTAATATCTTCAGAGAAGTGAAAAGATTTTATAAGAATAGGATGGTATAAAAAAGAATCACTAGAGAACAATAAAGAATGTTTGGAAATTTAAACTGTGATAATAGAGAGACAACCAAGATGGCAGCATAGGTAAACATCTAAACTTGCTGCCGCACACAACCATATCAAAACTACAACTAAAAGACAAAACAAATATCATCCAGAACCATGGGAAGGCTGGCTGAGTGGAAATTCTACAACTAGAAGGAAAGAGAAAAGCGCATTGAGTCCGGTAGGAGGTGCAGAGGTGTGTAAGTGTGGAAGTACAGAGGCATGTGCGAAAGGGGCTGGCAACTGAGTACGCTGTTGTCTTTTTCAATTGTGAGGGAGATACAAGCTCCCAACTGTTCTGAACTCCAGTTCCGGGCGAGACTCTAGGGACCCAGGCTCATATGGGGAGAAACTGGACTGTCTGGCATCTGGCCGGAACGCGAGGCTGGCTTTCTCTCAGAGGTGCTCGCAGAGATCATTGTTCCTGCACAGTGCCATGGGACACAGAGACCTGGGCACCTCTTTGGGCCAGGGCTAATGGGCAGCCATTGCTGTTTGCTCTGCCCTGGTGAGTCCCTGAGACCCCGCCCCACCCAATTTACAACCCCACCCAAGCTGTGTGCAGATGCTTTCACATATGAATGGACTGGACTTTTGCAAACTAAAATTACCTAACAAACTGCAGCTGGGTCAGAGAGACTCAGAGCTTTCAAAAGAAGGCCCAAGGCTCCACAGCAGCTTGCATTGCTTCACAGCTGGGTCTCATCTGGGCACCTCCAAACCCTAAACAAAGAGGAGGAATCTGCAGATCTCTCTGTAGCTACTGCTGGGTGGCCTCAGGCAGTGGCTGACTTTGAACCTCCTTGGAGATCCAAGAGCCAGTGTACCCAGTGGTCAGAGTGAGACCATCCAGATTACAACTCTTCACATCCATAAGAGACACACTCAGGGGGCAGACTCAGTGAGCACCAAAGCCTCACTGAAGCAAGTCCTGCCCCATAAGGGTGTCTCCAGCACAGAAGTTCTCCCATTGTAGACACAACTGATCCTCACAGCCAATTGGCCTGGAGGTCAATTCCTCCCAGTGATACCAACAGCAATCAAGGCTTAACTACAACAAGACTGTGCACACAGCCCACAAAGGAGTGCACCAAGAGTGCCCACCTCAGGTAATTAGGGAGGCTGAGCCACTGGGCCCTGTAGGACACCTAGCACACAAAGCCACTCTATCAACACAGGGAAGCAGCCAAAATGTGGAGACAAAGAAACAGGTCACAAATGAAAGAAATGGAGGAAAGCAAACTACTGGATATAGAGTTCAAAACCATGGTTATAAGGTTACTCAAGAATCTTCTAGAAACCTCTGAGAAATATAGTGAGACCCTCAAGGATATGAAAAAGGACCAATTAGAAATTAAGCATACACTGACTGAAATAAAGAATAATATACAGAGATCCAACAGCAGACTAGAGGATCCCAAGAATCAGTCAAAGATTTAAAATACGAAGATGCAAAAAACACTCAACCAGAAAAGAAAAAAGAAAAAAGAATCCAAAAATATGAAGATAGTGCAAGGATCCTCTGGGATAACTTCAAGTGTACCAACATCCGAATTATAGGGGTGCCAGAAGAAGAGAGAGAGCAAGATATTGAAAACCTATTTGAAGAAATAATGACAGAAAACTTCCCCCACCTGGTGAAAGAAATAGACCTACAAGTCCAGGAAGCGCAGAGAAACCCAAACAAAAGGAATCCAAAGAGGACCACACCAAGACACATCATAATTAAAATGCCAAGGGCGAATGACAAAGAGAGATTATTAAAAGCAGCAAGAGAAAAACAGTTAATTACCTACAAGGGAGTACCCATATGACTGTCAGCTGGTTTCTCAACAGAAACTATGCAGGCCAGAAGGGAGTGGCAAGAAATATTCAAAGTGATAAACAGCAAGAACCCACATCCAAGATTACTCTATCCAACAAAGCTATAATTTAGAATTGAAGGTCAGATAAAGAGCTTCACAGGTAAGAAAAAGCTAAAAGAGTTCATCACCGCCAAACCAGTATTGTATGAAATGCTGAAGGGTATTCTTTAAGAAGAGGAAGAAGAAGAAAAAGGTAAATATAAAAATTATGAACAACAAAGTGACAACAAATACATATCTATCAACAAGTGAATCTAAAAATCAAGTGAATAAAAAATCTGACTATAATAGAATCAGGGGCATAGAAAGGGAGTGGACTGACAATTCTTGGGGGGAGAAGGGAGGTGGGGGGTGCATGAAGAAACTGGACAAAAATCATACACCTATGGATGAGGACAGTGGGTGTGTTGGGTAAGGGCAGGAGGTGGGGTGGAAACCGGGTGGAGGGGAGCTATGGGGGGAAAAAAGAGGAACTGTAAGAATCTGAACAATAAAGATTTATTTAAAAAAGGGGGAGCACATTTCAGTAAAGTTCCCTAATTTTCAAAGGTAAATAATATTATCTATTTTTTAGAATTAAGAAATCAAAATTTACAGGTTTTGTGACCAAATATGCCCTTGTCTTCTAAATACTATAGGAGAAAGTTAAAACATCCTAAGGCACTATTTTAGAATACATGGACATTTTAATAGAATGATTTGGAAAAAAATTCAGAATTATCACATACATTTTAAATATAAGAAATAGAATTTTACTGCAATAAAATTAATAAGAAAACCAATAGATTTAATTTAAAAGCAGGGGAGGGTAGGTTGGAAGAAATTAACCAATGAATTTGTATGCATATATGCATAACCCATGGACATAGACAATGGGGTGGTGAGGACCTGGGGGTGGGGGAGATGGGAAGAGGTTAATGGGGGGAAAAAGGAGGACCAATGTAATACTTTCAACAATAACGATCTTAAAAAAATAAAAATAAATTAAAATGGCCAAATAAAAAAAAATAAACTGTGATAATAGAATTTAAAAACTTAACAGAACTTTCTAGCAGAACTCTCAAGAAATAAAGCCAAAAGACAAAGAAAAGGATAATAAGAAAGAAGAGATAAGACAGAAGATCAATGTAGAAGGTCCAATATTCTAATAATTAAGAGTTCCAAAAAGAGAGGATTTAGAAATAATAATGGGGAGGAACTCAAAATAAATCAATAATTCAAAATTTCCCAAACCAAGGGACAAAACTGCCAGATTGATAGGGCAAATAATACCCTTACAATGGATTCAAACAGACCAACATTAAGCACATCCCTGTGAAATTTAAGAACCCTGGAGACAGGATAAAAATTCAACAAGTTCTCAGAGGGAAAAAGAAGGTGTCATACAAAGGACTGAGAGTCCCAATATTGGAAGGCAGTACAAGAAGGTAATTATTGTCAAATGGTGGTCATTGGGGCCAATTCAATGACAACAGGAATCTGCAATTGGGGATGCAGTGAAGAAAGACATTTTATTCAGTTCAGATAGATCAATTGTGATACAACCGGCTGTGGAGCAGCTCAATAGTGTTACAGCTCAATTATGAAGCACCTAGGCTGTGGAGCAGCATGGCTGTGAGGCCCCCTCAGCTGGACAGCTCTGCTCTGCTCTGCTCTGCTCTGCTCTGCTCTGCCTGCTCTGGTTCCTACTGTGCACGTCTGCTCCCCTCTTCTTCACTCTGGTCGGGCCAGACATCTTCCGTGCTTTGTTTTGGGTATTTCAGCTCCAACCAGGAAAACACAGCCTTTTTTCTTTTGTGGAAAGGGAATGTGTGCCAACTCAGTTGAAGGGGGGCTGACTTATATAGTTCCCAGCCCTGATCCCTGATTGGTCCATCCTCATGCAGATGAGAACTCCAAATCTTCCAGATTGATTGGTATTGGTGGATAAAGATGCTGATGGGAATATGCTGCACAATTTTGATTGGAATATGTATCCCATATGTTGGAATACAATTCCAGGAACTCCTTTATGCAGGCTGGCTCAGATGGCAGGAACACAGTGCAGGCAGGCAGTTCAGTGCAGACTTCTCCTTGAAGTGCATTTTGCATGACAGTCTCTGTGCAGAAATGGCTGCTAGGCTCTGGTTTTTGTTGTTGTTGTTTGAAAGAGAGACATATTGATGTGAGAGAGAAACATTCATTGATTGCCTCCGACAGGGCATCAAACCTGCAACCAGGGTACGTGCTCTGACCAGGAATTGAACTGGCAACCTTTCGGTGCACAGGATGATGCTCCAACTGAACCACACCGGCCAGGGCCACTGGAAGTCCGTCTTAGTTGGTATCTTCTTTCTCAGGGTCCATATTATTAATCCATACAAGAGAGATACTGGTTCCATCTCTAAAAAAAATAAAGGGAAACAGTAGGTAGAACTCTAAGAAACACTTTGAAGACATTCTAACTCCAAAACATATACTTGTAGGACAAGAAACTACAAGCAAATGCTCAGTGTTTTGGAGTTGGGTTGAGAGATAGATTGTTGATAGCCAAGGATTTATTTTTAATCCTTGGTTATCAACAACACCACAATGATTCTAGCTAACCTGTGTTAGATCGCTGAAGGAGGAACGTACGAGGCCAGAGTGGTGAGGGATTATGATCATCAGCACACCAGGTGGCTGAGCCTGGATGGCTCCAGCACCCAGTGAGGGGAGTCAGGGGCTTTTAAAGGACTTTTGGCGAGGTTTTTTTCCTGGGCGGAGACTTTGCATACCCAAAGGGGAGAGAATGGAATATGGTCACCATAAGTGAAATGTGGTTAAAGGGAATATCCATAGTGACATGACCTGGAAAGCCAGTTCCCAGGGGAGGGGTATCAATTCAACTGCTGATCAAATCTAACAACCTGGACCGGGGGCATCTCAGTAACCATTTCAAACATACATTCACTTATTCCTTATGACAACCCAAATAGGCAGAAATAATTACCACAATTTTACAGATTAAGTTATGCTAATTAAGTAATTGACCCAAAGGTCACTATCACTGGTTAAGAGGACAAGCTGAAATGCAAACACTAAAACCCATTTTTTTTTAGCTTCTATGCCTTGCAGTCTTGGGAAATAATGTTTATATTTAACTATTGCAGTCACAATTTTTGTGAAGCTTAGTATTTCTGCCAACACTTACTTCTTAGAGACAGCAAAAATGTGTGTATCAGACTCTATTTCCTATCTTTATATTTTGAAATAAGAAGGAAAGAGGGAGATAAGCTTAAAATTATTCTAATAAAATAAACTACTAGTTCATGAGTTTTCGGAAAAGTATCCTGGTTAGCTGACAGAACTTTGAGGAAATCTTTTAAGGAAAGGAAAGCCTCAAAGATGAGGTCCCAAGAAAGAGTAGCAGTATTTCAGTAAAGCTGGGGGACTGCGCTGTAGCTCGGTGTGAACCACGCCCACACTATAGGAGGGTTTTGCACAGGGCTTGTATAAGTTGGCCTGGCAGCCATTTTTATGTACACAAGCCCTCCCACATGGAATTTTCCATATTAATGTGCTTCCATTGTTCTCAGTTGGGCCTGCAGTAACTTTAGCCCTCTTCCAGATGTTTCCTGACATTAGCATCCAAGATGTGCTGGCCAGCTGTCTTTAAAATTGCAGAAACTCTGTGTTGTGTGCATTAGTTATGCAAATGGCAAAGCAAGTACAAAAAGCCAACGAAGAGGATAAAAAGGAACCTGGGGAAGGGTTGGAGCAAGGCTTTACTGGCACATGGAGTGTAGGTAGAAGGCCAAGAAAACAAGCTGTCTTTGATCAAGACCCCCAGCAGCCTTCACTACCACTGCCCACGCACAGGGATCAGTGTCCTCAGTTCCCAGGTCAGGCCTGGGTTTCTGGAAGCTGATCTAATAGGAACACACTGATACCCACAGATCTATCAACCCTCTAATCAGTTTCTCCTTTACTTTGTTAACAAAAAAATATCTGCATAGACCAGAAAACAATTTCCCAAAGTATAGTCTTCAGTAAGTTAATACGTATTTCATTTTAAAAAAGGATTGGGCAGTCAAATGAGTTTAGAAAGATGTATGTTAAAGTTAAGCAATTACCTTTCCCAAGCACTCTCAGGGCTTCTAATTGTTCATGTACACTGTGAATATCGGAGAGAACGATTTCTGAGGACTAAGCCCACTTGAAAAGAGGTAACATGGCTTCTCAGCCCCAATCACCCTCTCAGAGGCTAAACTAACTGCCAACTGAATAGCTTCACACATCTCAAACATAACACATCTGTTACTGAACGCAATTGCCTATTATTTCTGCTCGGGCTCCAGCTTCCCTTCCCTGAATTATGGTAAAATCTTCACCATTCTCCTAAACTAGAATCATAGCAGTTGTCCTCTATTTCTTTTCTTTTCTTTTTTAAATTGTTCTTTTAAATATATTTTATTGATTTTTTACAGAGAGGAAGGGAGAGGGAGAGAGAGTTAGAAACATCGATGAGAGAGAAAGATCAATCAGCTGCCTTCTGCACACCCCCCACTGGGGATGTGCCTGCAACCAAGGTACATGCCCTTGACTGGAATCGAACCTGGGACCCTTGAGTCCGCAGGCCGATGCTCTATCCACTGAGCCAAATAGGTCAGGGCCTCTATTTCTTTTGTTCTCATCGCCACCCTTCTATATCTACCATCCTGCTGTAAAAAGGATACTGCTTTGACTTTGTAGTACCTCTATGATGCGTACAGATTGCCAACCTCAGGCTAGCATTCCTAGTTGATGACTGGACATTTCTATTTGGTTCACTACTAAATGCCGGGGCTGACCGGCAGACCCTGAGCGACAGATGAACAGATTGCTCTCACACATGTTTCTGTGAAAGAGAGGGCTAAGGGACTCTTTTACTTCAGTAGTAAAAGCAGTCCTGTTCACCTGCCTCGATAGCTTTTTATTGTAACAACAGCTTGAACTCAAATTAACTTCTAGATACAATCAGCAGGGCAAATATCCTTGAGAAAGTCTATGCTTCTACAAAGTCTGGTCTTTAAAGACTAAACATAGAGATTCTTGCAAAACACCCCCAGGGATCGGACTTGTTTGAAAAGTCAAGGTAGGGGCTGCTGCCTTTGGCACGGTCCCCTCAGAGGCCCCCGACCTTTCAGAGAATCCTCCTTACAGACATTCCAACCAGGTCCCGTGCTTCCCCACAACTAAAAACTATATGTGGGCTTGGAATGACTGACTTCAAGTCTTCCTCACCCAACAGGCACCTTTTTCCCAACTTTTGTAACTCTCAACAATAAAGAATCATTACGTTCTCAACCCCGCTGTGTTAGCTTTCTTTTTCTTGTTTGTTTTCATTTATGTTTTATTGTATTGGTTGGTTTTATTGTATTTATTGTATTTGTTTGTTTTATTTTTAATTGTGGTAAAATATACAGTATGTAACATAAAATTTACCATCTTACTCATTTTTAAGTGAACAGTTCAGTAGTGGTAACTACTTTTACATTATGTATAACCAATGTCCAGAACTTTTTTCATGTTGCAAAACTAAAATTCTATGCTCTTTATTTTTTAAAATATATTTTTATTGATTTCAGAGAGGAAGGTAGAGGGAGAGATAGAAACATCAATGATGAGAGGGAATCATAGATCAGCTGCCTATTGCACACCCCTACTGGGGATCACTCACAACCCAGGCATGTGCCCTGACCGGGAATGGAACTGAAACTCCTGGTTCATAGGTGGACACTCGACCTCTGAGCCACACCAGTCAGGCAAATTCAGTGCACTCCCCACTTACCTCTACTCCCATTTCCTTCTGTTTTCTATAATCCCCATGTTGCTTTCTTTATAAATTTGACTACTCTATCTAGTACCTCACATAAGAGGGATCATAAGTATTTGTCTTTTTCTAACTAGCTTATTTCACTTAGCATAATTTCCTCAGGGTTTGTCTATGTTATAGGATGTTTAAGGCTGAATAACACCTGGGTTGCTTCCACCCTTGGGCTATGGTGAATAATGCTACAATGAACATGGTGTTCAAATATCTCTTTGAGAGTCTGCTTTTGATTCTTGTGCATATATATCCAGTAGTAGAATTGCTGGATTATATGAATTACATAGGTTACTTAACATCTGCACTTTGGTTTCCTTGTCTGTAAAATTGATTTGATTGTATTACCTATCTTGTAGGGTTATTGTAAAGATTAGATGAAGTAACACCTACAGAACACTTATAAAAATCATCATTATCCCCTTTTAACAAATAATCTGAGGCATAAGGAAATCAAGTAACCTGCCTAAATTCACAGATCTAGTAAAAAGTGGAGCCAGGATACAAACCTAAGTTCACAGCTGAAGTCTGTTATCTTAAACACTGTGCCTAAGTGATTTTACATCCCAGTTGAGTGAAGCTTTTACTGAGTAACTCCACCCAACTTGATTAGGGATTGATTTCCTTAGATGGCACAGTTTTGGAGGAAGATGGGGGAGAGGAAAGGAGGGAGCCTTAAACACCTGAAAAGAAAAAGGACAATCAGAATCTTTATGTAACAGTAAAAAGTATGAAGAATCAGCAGTAAAATGTAACAAATAATTCCGCTATTATTATTAGCATGACTTGTCAAAAGTGATATAAACCAGGTAGATTCAACTCTGTTTTATTTTTGAGTAGCCAAGTCTCAGTAACCTGTAGAGTGTATGTCTGTGAGTAGGAGTGAGGGTGTGAGAGTTTGTTTGTATGTGCTGGGAAGTGCGTATGAAATCTTGCGCCCTAACTCCACTCACCTCATCAGTCATTTGACATTTACTTTGAAGTTATTTCTCTCTTCTTTCTCTTCTTAGGGATTTATATGAAGACCATTTTTTATAAGAAATACATGTCTAAAATGAAAGAGGGATGTGTAATCATTATCAATAATATTTTACAACAATCACAGCTTTAAGTTCAGTACTTCCATTTCTTTATGACAATGCTTCTAAAAACCATGTAAACAGCTAACAAGTTTTCCAGCAACTCTGCTTATCACACAGGGAGATTACACAAAAATATTAAGTAAGCGATTTGTTCAGAGAGGCTTACTACTAATACATTAGTCTTTCATGAAGATGAGCTCATGGACAAATTTGGTGGTGTGGTCACTCTGAGTGAAAGTTGGTTCAGCTTAGCCACATGTTTCATTGAGTGCCACCAAAGGCTGTGCGGTGATACCCAAGAGAGCTGCAAGATGCTTTTGTTTTGGGAGACAATGGCACTGGAACTTATTTTATAGAGAAAAACTTACTAGGTGCCCAGCTAGCTCAGTCAGTAGAGCATGAGAAAAACTTGCCTTAGCTGCAGGGCATACACAATCTGACCACTAGTTCTGTCCTTTGCAGACCTCTACCTTCAGCCTTCACCAGCTGGGCTTCCACCCAGATCACTCCACTGACTCTGCCTCTGGTTTTCATCTCATTAGCACCTACCCTTTCAGTAGCATCAGTGGACTCAGTCTCTTTTTCTTGAAATATTTTCTTCTCTTGGCTTCTGGGGTCCTACATTTTCCTGGTTTTCTATCTACCACTCATGCTGCTGTTTCTGTCTTTGACAGCTTGTCTTCCATCCATCTGACTCCTAAAGACAGAAGGCCCAGGGCCCAAAGGGATTACATCAGGTTCCCAGCCCAGAGCTCTCCATGTCCTCTTGCTATTTACATGTCAGGTATGTTCTCATCTCAGGGAGTTTGCACTGGCTCTGCCTGGAGGGACTCTCCCTTTCCTTTTCTTTCTCACTTCTTCCCTATTCTCCCAGTTATCTAGAGTGCTAACTCTTCCCTTTGAAATCCTAAAGTCCACCTTCCTTATTTAAAAGCTCCACTCCTCACAAAATGAATCCTCTCTTCCCCTTTTTTATAACACTTCTCACCTTCTAAGATAGTATATAATTCCTTGCTCTAGTACCAGTATATAATACACACGAGTGGCCCGGTGCATGAAGAGGGGGTGTATCCCTCAGCCTTGTCTACACCCTCTCCAATCTGGGACCCCTCGGTGGATATCCGATTGCCTGTTTAGGCCCAATCCCTGTGGGCAGTCCGACATCCCTCTCACAGTCCGGGACCACTGGCTCCTAACCGCTCACCTGCCTGCTTGATTGCCCCCTAACTGCTCCTTTGCCAGCCTGATTGCCCCCAACTACCCTTCCCTGCTGGCCTGATCACTCCCAAGGCTTTTATTAGTATAGGTATGACCCTTCACAGAAAATTTCACTAGCCCTGCTTTACAATAAGGGCTTGATGATTGAATCATTGGGGCCAGACACCAAGATTTCCTTTTTTTGAATGGTGGAGGGAATAATTATCTTGTCTTTAAGTTGCCCTGAAATTCAAATGAGATAATGACTTAGAAAAGTATAAAAGCACCATATAAAGACAACTGTCTTTTTCATGTACTGAAAAGACAATAAAGTGGTAAAATAAAAAACACTATTTTTATTTCCCCTTTCCTTCCTTTACAGCCTGTATTTAAACTTTGAAATTTATAAAAATTTCACTCCTATTTTCATTTCTTTACATTCAATATTATTTTGTATCAGTTTCAGGTTTTATATTAGTTACAGAATAGTTGTTAGACAATCATATACTTTATAAAGTGTTCCCCGATATTTCCAGTACCCACCTGGCATCATACCGTCATTACAACACTATTGACTATAGTAGAGACGCGGTGTACGAAATTCGTGCACGGGGGTGTGTGTGTCCCTCAGCCCAGCCTACACCCTCTCCAATCTGGGACCCCTCGAGGGATGTCCGACTGCCCATTTAGGCCCGATCCCAGTAGTTGGGAGCCAGCAGTTCTCACAATCCAGGACTGCTGGCTCCTAACTGCTCGCCTGCCTGCCTTCCTAATTGCCCCTAACCGCTTCTGCCTGCCAGCCTGATCACTCCCTAACCACTTTCCTGCCAGCCTGATTGATGCCTAACTGCCCTCCCCTGCAGGCCTGGTCACCCCTAACTGCCCTCCCCTGCAGGCCTGGTTCCCCCCAACTGCTCTCCCCTGCAGGCCTGGGTCCCCCCCAACTGCCCTCCCTTGCAGGCCCAGTCCCTCCCAATTGCCCTCCCCTGCTGGCCTGGTCACCCACAACTGCCCTCCCTTGCAGGCCTAGTCCCTCCCAACTGCTCTCCCCTGCTTGCCATCTTGTGGTGGCCATCTTGTGTCCACATGGGGGTAGCCATCTTGTGTGTTGGAGTGATGGTCAATTTGCATATTACTCTTTTATTAGATAGGATAGAGGCCTGGTGCATGGGTGGGTGCCAGCTGGTTTGCCCTGAAGGGTGTCCCGGATCAGGGTGGGGGTTCCCTTAGGGCTTGGGGCAGCCTGGGTGAGGGGCCTGTGGTGGTTTGCAGGCTGGCCACACCCCCCAGTGACCCAAGCGGAGGCCCTGGTATCTAGGATTTATTTATCTTCTGTAATTGAAACTTTGTAGCCTTGAGCGGAGCCAAGCCTCCTGCTTGCTCCATGGCAGCAACCATTTTTGTTGGGATTTATTTATCTTCTCTAATTGAAACTTTGTAGCCTTGAGTGGAGACCAAGGCAGGCCAGGGCTGCAGAAGCTTGGTTTCCTCCATTGCCAGGGGCAATTCAAGCCTCCTGCTCTCTCCAGCTCTGTGGCTGCCACCATTTTTGTTGGGATTTATTTATCTTCTATAATTGAAACTTTGTAGCCTTGAGTGGAGGCCTGGGCTGGCCAGGGTGTGTGGAAAGCTTGGCTTCCTCCATTGCTGGGGAAACCCAAGCCTCCTGCTCGCTCCATGGCCATAGCCATCTTGGTTGGGTTAATTTCCATAATCGCTCCTGATAGGCTGGTGGGCATGACTTGTGGGTTTAGCAGAGTGATGGTTAATTTGCATATTACTCTTTTATTAGATAGGATTCCCTATTTAAGTGACGATGGGTTTACAGGTTCCTTCCAGTCTTTCTTTTGTGTTGTTCGCCTTTCCTTTTCCTTCTCACTTCTTCCCTCATTTTCTTTATATAGTATCTCAGTTGGCCCTCAAAGCTCAGTGAAGGCACTGGGACAGGCTTAATCCATTTTACAGACCAGGAAACTGAGGCCAGTTCCAGTTGGCTGTGGGACTTGACTCAGTGTGCAGGGAGCCCTCAGAGCCATGCTCTCTGCCCTTCCTAAGGGGCAGCCGCCAGGCAAACAGAACAAACCTTCCCATCAGGCTTCCAAGCCTCTTTCTCAAGCCCCTCTTCATTGCGGACGCCCCACATTCTTTCCTCTCCCCATCCCCCGCCCCCATTCTTTATTGCGCCCACCCCCCCTTCTTTGCAGCAGGTGGTAGGCTTTACACTCACTGCGCAGGCATGTGCTGTGTGGTGCAGGGTGGGCACGGGCTTGCTTTTGGGCCAGGGCGGGAGCAGGAGTTGTCGCCTCTGAAGTGCGAAGGCCGCCTGGGCGAGGCCAGGTTAGCAGGTTAGCGCCCAGAGCTTCTCTGAATTGTGTCAGTCAGTGATGTACCCTGCAGTGCAGCACCCCTCCACTGAGGTGGCACTGCCCCTCAACCCCCGCCTCAGGGCTGTGGATCCTTGCCCCTCCACCCGGGTGTCCTTCCATGCCCCTTGATCCCCGGCCGGGCCCACCCGCATCTTGGGGCCACTGCAGAACCTCTCTCTCTCTGCAGGCAAGGCAGATCCCTGCCCACGGACCCCCTGTCCCGGCCCGAGCCCCTTCTGGTGCACCCTGCCTCACTAGGTTTTTGTCTTTGATTTATGGCATTGGTGACAGCACACTCCTAGCAAGCCTGGTACCCAGAAGAGCACAGGGTCAGTTCTTTGCTCAGAATGTTAGAGATTGCAGTAGCATTTGCAGATGTCGCCCAGAGCCTGCTGGCAAAGGCAGCACTTGTGTGGGGTGTCCTCATAAGAGGGACCTAAGGCGCTGCTCTGCGCCCCTTGGAACGTCCGCCTCCTGGCTGGCCGCTTCACCAAAGCTGCGGCACTCGCCATGGAGCTGCTCCTCAGGCATCCCGCAGTTGGGCCTCGAGCCTCTGCTAGGTCTCCACCCTCACCTGGGTCACCTCCTTTCTTCCACATTCGGCCTTCATCCATCCCTTTCTCCTGCAGTGCTTGCGCTCCAGGCCTAAAAGAAAAGGACTAAGATCAAGAAGGACAAAGCCCAAAGGAAGTGAGTATTGAACCCCCACATCCCATTCTCTGGATTTCCTCCCACACCTCCTCTCTGTGTCACATCTTGAATGGGCACCCTGCGGCCCAGCCACATGGCCTCCAGGCAGTCTAGTAGAGTCGGTCTCCGTGAAGCTGTGAATATGTGTCCAGAGGCCCAGCCTGGGTCTCAGCAACCCCATGCCTGCGATGGTCCTGGGACCCTGTGGGTGGGACTTGGCACCACTGCCCTGGCCTCCCCCGAGGCATTTGGTGGTCTCGGGAGGTTGCAGGCTTGGCGACCATCCCCTGGCTGCTTGGTGCCTGTGTATGCAAATTAACCCGCAATCTTTGTTGGGTTAATTTGCATACTCACTCCTTATTGGCTGATGGATGTTGTGGAGGTATGATCAATTTGCATCTTTCTCTTTTATTAGTGTAGATACTAATACATAATAGTATATATATATATATATATATATATATATATATATATATATATATATTTAAAATATATTTTTATTGATTTCAGAGAGGAAGGGACAGGGAGAGAAAGATAGAAACATCAATGAAGAGAGGGAATCATTGATCAGCTGCCTCCTGCACACCCCCTACTGGGGATCGAGCCTGAAACCTGGGCATGTGCCCCTGACTGGAATCGAACCCAGGACTCTTCAGTCCACAGGCCGATGCTCAATCTACTGAGACAAACCAGCTAAGCCTTGATATATATTTTTTAATAAATGTGTTAATAGCTATTCAATCTCCATGCCAACAACTGTCATTATATCTCCAACTCGACTCTATCTCCTGAGCATCAGAACCATATATTTAAATGACTACTTGACATCTGAATTGGAGTGTTTTAAAGGAATCTCAAAATTAACATGGCCAAAAAATGAACTGTTGGGGTACATCCTTCCCCCAAACTCAGTTTTTCACAACTCAATAATGGCACTATCATGCCCCAAGTTGCTCAGGTTAAAAACCTGGGAGTCATGGTTGATTTTTTTCTTTTCCTGATGCTCTGTATCTAACCCATCAACAAGTCACTTAATTGTTCTACAACATATTCCCATCTTTCTACTTTTCACCTTCTTAACTGTCACCATTATCATCTCTTGCTAGGAGTACTGACATGACCCCCTCACTGGTATCCCTGCTTCTATTTATTAGCACCAACAGTCCAGAGCAATGCATTAAGCAATCATTTAAGCAGATCCCTTGTTTTAAAAGCTATAGCATAAAACCCCAAACCTAACCATAGTCTAGGAGGTCTTTCACAAAATGTCACTCCAGTTCTGTTCCTTTCCAAAGATTAAATTCTGTTCATTTCCAATGATTAAATTCATTTTCACTGCAAATCCCAGACATTTGCTATCCTCAATGCCTGGAAAACTCTTCTCTCAGATTCCCTCTTCTCTCAGACCTGATCAGCCAGGCCTCAGCTCAGGGTCACTCCACAGAGATGCCTTCTCTGGTCACACAGTCTGAAGAGGTTACTCTCTGTCATGTTTGTTTGCTTTCTTTTCCTCATAACTTGCAGCACTCTCTGAAGTAATCTTATATTTATGTTCATTTATTTATGTATTATTGCTTATGTATATACTCAATACTCTAACAGTGGTTCTCAACCTTTCTAATGCCGCGACCCTTTAACACAGTTCCTCATGTTGTGGTGACCCCCAACCATAAAATTATTTTCGTTGCTACTTCATAACTGTAATTTTGCTACTGTTATGAATCGTAATGTAAATATCTGTGTTTTCTGATGGTCTTAGGAGATCCTGCTAGTGGTTCTCAACCTGTGGGTCGCACCCCACAGGTTGAGAACCGCTGCTGTAGAGCCTAAGACCATCGGAAAACACAGATATTTACGTTACGATTCATTAACAGTAGCAAAATTACAGTTATGAAGTAGCAACGAAAATAATTTTATGGTTGGGGGTCACCAAAACATGAGGAACTGTGTTAAAGGGTCGCGGCATTAGAAAGGTTGAGAACTACTGCAACTGAAATAGCAACATAATTTGTTAATAGATATTGCCCAGTTTATTACTAATGAGGACAGAAAGTATTTTGGAACCAATTACACTTTAGCACACAACACAAAAAAATATCTTATTTGACCTTGAAAATAACTCTAAGAGGCATACGTTATTATTATGTTATTGCTGATATGGAACCTGAGGCTCAGTCAAGTTATCTTTGTTCAGGTCATGCCATAAGTAACTGGGGAGAAAGGTATCTGATGCCCAAAGCTACACCCACATTACCTTCAAAAAAAACATCCACATTTGACATATCCTAGAAATGAGGATAAGTCCACAAAAATTAACAGGTTTAGTTAACTCGGGGGATCAGGGTATGCGAGGAAGAGGAACGGTAATAGTAGGACATAAGAAGCAGTCTGAAACTTATGATTTGGGGTTGGGTTGGAGTTGGGGGAATCAAAGTTCAGAATATAATTTCCCATGTACTCAATATTAGTTTTGAAACATATCTCAATTTCAAATATTTGACTTAAAAAAAAAAACTTTTTACATGTCAATCATTAGAAATTCAGGATTATTTATACCAATTCTAAAAAAGAAAACAAACAACTAATTTCTTCTGTAATAATATGTATCTTGAATTTTTAAATCTATCAATTTATTTCACTTCACTGAAGCAATTATCCATTCCATAAAATGGAGATAATACTAGTAGAACTTCACAGATGTATCTCACACGGGAGTTGGAAGATGGGTAAATTAAACTTGTATGTGTGGGGGGAAAAATGGCGGCGGAATAGAAAGATGTGTCCTGAGCCTTGTCCTGGAGCAGATAGAAAGAACAGCTGAGGGTCGCATGAGTAGTGTTTGTTGGCAAGTTAAGAGACAGCTATACTCCAGGAGACAGTGGGGGACTGCTAGACGGGGCTCCCCTGACCGGGCAGCCCCCACTGCTGCTGGGTTCCTTCCCAGAGCGAGCGGCTTGGACGCGGAGACACGCCATCTTGAAGGGGAAAGGGGAAGTTATCAGAAGCCTGAAAATCTACAACTATGGCACGAACTGAACAGCTGCGAACCCCAGAACACCAGTCCCAATTGGCGCAAACACACGGATTCAGAGGAGCTCTACACTCCACCACAGAAAGGTCAGATTTCGCCTGGGATAAGGTGAGGTCTCTGGTCCCGGCAGGAGAGAGAAACGCGTGAACTGCGGGAGCTGGAAAACCGGGGGAAGTCTGCGCCTAGAATAATCTGTGGCTGTTGGGGCTGGTGTGATTAGTGAATGTGAAAGGGGGTTCTCAGAGCTACAAACAGAAGGGAACTCTAAAAAGCAACCCATTTTGATCTGACGCAAAAGGACAGCCTAAAAATTTTAAAAGTGTGCCAGCTGCTTAGACCCAAGCGGGGGAAAAAGACTACACAGACTTGTGCGTAGCCCCAGAGTTCACACACTTACGCTGCCTTTTTTTTTTCTTTTTTCTTTTTCCTCTTTAAATCCTTGCTTCTGATTACTAAGCCCAATACATAGGATCACCCAATTGGGGACACCCTAAGACACTGCAGGGGAAAGTTGTTTTTCTGGAACCTGGGGATCAGAGCGGGGAATAACCATCAGAGAACCAGCTCTGGGGTGACCCACTCCCACAAACCGGTATTGAGTGCCACCGGGAAAGCAGGATCTAAGCACTGGCTAGAGAGGACCTATACACCTGGAGGTCAATCCAGAAACACTGCCACCCAGGAGTTGAATCACAAATTGACTCTTGTTGTGTAATCACAAATAAAGGAATACAAGAAATTAAGACACATTGCCTGCTTAAAAATCAGGAATGGCTTACAACACTGAGGAGCAGTGGAACTCAGGGAACTGTAATACTGTCTGGACTAGGAAACAGGCATGCCAAACAGAACAGTAGAGGAAGTGAATGACCTTCAATACTGCACATTTTTATTTCTTTATTTTTTTCATCTTTTACTTAAGAAACTAATTTTGTTATTTTTTCCTCACTTGATTTTACCTTTTTAATTATTACATTTTTATTTCCAATCAGTATTATTACTACTACAATTTTACCTTTTTTTAAAAAAAGTGTTATTCTATTTTCCCTTTATTTTACTATGGGATTAGTGTTCTACATTCTATTTTCATCTTTCCTTTAGCATCATTTTACTCTCTCTCAACTTTACCTTTATGCCATCACTCTCTTCCTAACTTTTCCCCTTTTGTTGTCCTGTTTCTCTTACCCGTTTTCTGCTTTAGATTTTCCCTATTCTTTCTTTTTACCCCCTGTTAAAATTTCACCATACTTATATATCTAATTCCAATCCCCTGCTCCAAGTCCATACACACCTCTCTCTTCTCTGTCTTCACTATCCAAAAAATTGTTTTTCTCTCTGTCCTTTTGTTGTTGTTTGCTTGAATATTGATTATATTGATTTTTTATGCTTGTTTGTGAGATTGTTTTGCTTATTCTTTTTTTTGTTTGTTTTGTTTTTGCTTCTGTTTTCCCTAGCCTCACTTGATATTAGTTGTTGTTTGTAGTTTGCATTCATCCCAGGTACTTGTTGCTGGCATTTGTTGGGATTAATGGCTGTTCTATTGGAGTTTTCTCCCCACATATATAGCTTGTTCCCTCTTCTTTCTTAGTCTCTTTCTTTTCTCTCTTATTTTTTTTCCTTTTCCCAATTTCATTTTTGCATTCCTTTTTTTTTATTCTCTTCTTCTTTCACTCCTATCCTCTAATTTGCCTTTCTCTGGTGGTCACCTTTATTTGGGGTTATTAATATCATGAATACATTTCTGTTCAGTGCCTTGTGCATTGTACCTGGTTGAGTTGTATTTTGTGCCTTTATATCAAGGCAGGAGAGAGAGAACTACATAACCAGACACCCAGAGAAGAGAGACCATGGGGAGACAAAGAAACAGCCCGCATATGAAAGAAAAGCAGGCATCACCAGAAAAAGAAGTAAACAAAATGAAGGCAAGCAATCTGTCAGAGAAAGAATTCAGAGAAATGGTCATAAGGTGCCTGAAGAGAATGGAAGACAAATTCGACAATATGAGTAAGAACCAAGGGGAAATGAAGAAGAACCAAAAAGATGTGAAAAATGACATCGCTGCTGTAAAGAACTCAATAGAAAGCATCAAAGTAGACTAGAAGAAGCAGAGGACCACATCAGTGAGCTAGAAGACAAGGTAGGAAAAAATATCCAAGTAGAGCAGCTTCTAGACAAAAAATTAAAAAGCAGGAGGAGAGCCTCAGGAAACTTTGGGACAACATGAAACAAAATGACATGCGCATAATAAGGCTTCCAGAAGGAGAGGAAACTGAGCAAGGAATATAAAACCTGTTTGAAGAAATAATGACAGAAAACTTCCTTGATATAGGGAAGAAAAACCCCACACAAATCCAAGAAGCTCACAGAGTCCCAAGCAAAATGAACTCCAAAAGACCAATGCCAAGGCACATTATAATTAAATTGGCAAACACCAACGATGAAGTAAGAATTTAAAAGTGGCCAAAGAGAGACAGAAAGTTACCTACAAAGGAACCCCCATCAGACTAGCAACTGATTTCTCAACAGAAACTCATCAGGCCAGAAGGGAATGGAATGAAATATACAAAGTCATGCAAAGGAAGGGTCTGAATCCAAGAATACTGTACCCAGCAAGGCTGTCAATCAAAATTGAAGGTGAAATCAGGAGCTTCACAGACAAAAAAGGACTAAGGGAATTTATTACCACCAAAGCAGCAATGCAAGAAATTCTAAAGGGTCTGCTGTATAAAAAAAGAAATAGGAAGTGAAAAAGGAAGACAGGGGTAAAGAATAAAAATGGCAACAAATAAGTACCTATCAATAATAACTTTAAATGTAAATGGATTAAATGCCCCAATAAAAAGACATAGGGTAATGGATTGGAGAAGAAAACATGACCCATATATCTGCTGTCTACAAGGAACCCACCTAAGAAAAAAAGATGCACACAGACTCAGGGTGAAGGGATGGAAAAGGTTTTTCAGGTGAATGGAAATGAAAAAAAAGCTGGGGTAGCAATACTTATATCTGACAAATTAGATCTCCAAGTGAAGGACATAACAAGAGATAAGGAAGGCCACTTCATAATACTAAGGGGGCAATCCAACAAGTAGAAAAAACTCTGGTAAACATAAAGGAACCCAATACAGGAACACCCTAATACATAAAAAACTCCTGGAGGATATCAAGGGAGAGATTAACAGCAATACAATCATAGTAGAAGACTTTAACACCCCACAATCACCATTGGACAAATCCTCTAAACAAAAAATCAGCAAAGAAACATCAACCCTAAGTGATTCAATAGAACAGATGGAATTAGTTGACATCTTCAGAACATTTCACCCCAAAGCCACAGAATATACATTCTTCTCAAGTGCACATGGGTCATTTTCAAAGATAGACCATATGTTGGGTCATAGGCAAAGTCTCTTCAAATTCAAGAAGAAAAAAACCATATCAAGCATCATCTCAGATCACAGTGGCATAAAACTGGAAATCAACTACCATAAAAACAATCCAAAGAAATCAAACATATGGAGACTAAACATCATGCTATTAAACAATGACTGGGCTACCAGAGAGATCAAAGAAGAAATAAAAAGCATCATGGCAACAAATGACAATGAAAACACAATACAAAATCTATGGGACACAGCGAAAGCAGTCTTGAGAGGGAAGTTCATAGCTCTACAAGCCTACTGCAAAAAAACAAGAAACAATGGTAATAAATTGCCTAAACCCTACAACTCAAAATGTTAGAAAGAGAGCAACAAGAAAAGCCCAGTGTAAGCAGAAGGAAGAAAATAATAAAGATCAGAGCGAAGATAAACAACATTGAGACCAAAAAACAAAAAAAAAAACAAAAAACAACACAAGACAAAAGATCAATGAAACCAAGAGCTGGTTCTTTGAAAGGATAAACAAGATTGATGAACCGCTAGCCAGGTTCACCAAGAAGCAAAGTGAGAGGACCCAAATAAACAAAATCAGAAGTGAAGGAGGTGAAATAACAACAGACCCCACCGAAATACAAAGGATTGTTAAAAAATACTATGAACAACTCTATTCCAAAACACTGGACAACCTGGAGGAAATGGACATATTCCTAGAAAAATATAACCTTCCAAAACTCAATCAGGAAGAATCTAAACATCTCAATAGGCCAATAACTATGGAAGAAATTGAAGCAGTCATCAAAAAGCTTCCAGCAAACAAAAGCCTGGGGCCAGACGGCCTCACAGGGGAGTTTTACCAAACATTCAAGGAAGAACTAAAACCTATCCTCCTCAGGCTATTGCAGAAAATTCAAGAGGAAGGAACACTTCCAACCTCCTTCTATGAAGCCAGCATCACCCTAATACCAAAAACAGATAAAGATAACACAAAGAAAGAGAATTACAAGCCAATATCCCTCATGAACATAGATGCCAAAATCCTCAACAAAATTTTAGCAAATTGGATCCAGCAGTACATCAGAAAGATCATACACCATGACCAAGTAGGGTTTATCCCAGGAATGCAAGGATGATACAATATCCGCAAATCAATGAATGTGATACATCACATAAACAAATTGAGAGATAAAAATCACATAGTCATATCAATTGATGCAGAAAAAGCATTTGACAAAATCCAACACCATTTCCTGATAAAAACTCTCAAAAAGGTGGGAATAGAAGGATCATACCTCAATATAATAAAAGCCATATATGATAAACCCACAGGTAGCATCATACTCCATGGGCAAAAACTAAAAACATTTCCCCTAAGAACAGGAACAAGACAGGGAAGCCCACTATCACCACTCCTTTTTGACATAGTACTGGAAGTATTAGCCATTGTAATTAGACAAGAAGAAGAAATAAAAGGCATCCAAATTGGAAAAGAAGAAGTAAAGCTGTCCTTATTTGCAGATGACATGATATTGTACATAAAAAACCCGAAGGCTCCATCAAAAAATTATTAGACTTAATAAATTAATTTGGCAATGTAGCAGGATACAAAATTAATGCCAAGAAATCTATGGCATTTCGATACACCAATAGTGAAGTTACACAAAGAGAGACTAAAAAAGCTATCCCATTTACCATCACACCAAAAACATTAAGATACCTAGGAATAAACTTAACTAGGGAGGTAAAAGACCTATACGTGGAAAACTACAGTATATTGAAAAAAGAGATAGAGGAAGACACAAACAGATGGAAGAACATACCATGTTCATGGATTGGCAGAATCAACGTAATTAAAATGTCCATACTACCCAAAGCAATCTATAGATTCAATGCACTCCTCATTAAAATACCAAGGGCATATTTCACAGACCTAGAAAGAACTCTCCAAAAATTCATCTGGAATAAAAAAAAAAGACCCCAAATAGCTGCAGAAATCCTGAGAAAGAAGAACAAAGTAGTGGGGATCTCAATACCAGATTTCAAGCTGTATTACAAAGCCACTGTTCTCAAAACAGCCTGATACTGGCACAAGAACAGACATATAGACCAATAGAATGCAATAGAGAACCCAGAAATCGACCCAAACCACTATGCTCAATTAATATTTGACAAAGGAGGCATGAACATACAATGGAGTCAAGACAGTCTCTTCAATAAATGGTGTTGGAAAAATTGGACAGATACATGCAAAAATGAAACTAGACCACCAACTTATACCATACACAAAAATAAACTCAAAATGGTTACAGGACTTAAACATAAGACAGGAAACCATAAAAATACTAGAGGAATCCACAGGCAGAGAAATCTCAGACATATGCTGAAGCAATTTCTTCACCAATACTGCTCCTAGGGCAATGGAAGCTAAAGAGAAAATAAACAAATGTGACTACATCAAAATAAAAAGCTTTTTCACAGCAAAAGAAACCATCAACAAAACAACAAGAAAGCCCACTGTATGGGAGAACATATTTGCAAATATAATCCTATCTAATAAAAGAGTAATATGCAAATTGACCATCACTCCAACACACAATATGACTGCCCCATGTGGACACAAGATGGCCACCACAAGATGGCCAGCAGGGGAGGGCAGTTGGGAGGGACCAGGCTTGCAAGGGAGGGCAGTTGGGGGTGATCAAGCCAGCAGGGGTTGGGCAGTTAGGGGTGACCAGGCCGGCAGAGGAGGGGAGTTGGGGGCAACCGGGCCTGCAGGGAAGGGCAGTTTGGGGGGACCAGGCCTGCAGGGGAGGGCAGTTAGGGGTGACCAGGTCTGCAGGGGAGGGCAGTTAGGGGTGACCAGCCTACAGGGGAGGGCAGTTAGGGGCAAACAGGCTGGCAGGGGAGCAGTTAGGCATCAATCAGGCTGGCAGGGGAGTGGTAGGGGGTGATCAGGCTGGCAGGCAGATGCGGTTAGGGGCAATCAGGAAGGCAGGCAGGTGAGCAGTTGGGAGCCAGCAATCCTTCTCCCCTCACCCCCAATTGACCCCTCCTCCAGTAGGATCGGGCCTAAATGGGCAGTCGGACATCCCTAGAGGGGTCCCAGATCGGAGAGGGTGTAGGCTGGGCTGAGGGACACACCCCCCGTGCACAAATTTCGTGCACCGGGCCTCTAGTCATTGATAAAGGTTTAATCTCCAACATCTACAGGGAACTTATACAACTTAATAAAAGGAAGATAAATGATCCAATAAAAAAATGGGCAAAGAACCTATATAGAGTGTTTTTGAAAGAAGACAGAAGGAAGGCCAAGAGACACATTAAAACATGCTCAAAGTCACTAATTATCCTAGAGATGCAAATCAAAATGACAATGCGGTACCATCTCACACCTGTCAGAATGGCTACCATCAACAAATCAACAAATGAGAAGTGCTAGTGAGGATGTGGAGAAAAAGGAACCCTCGTGCACTGCTGGTGGGAATGCAGACTGGTGCAGCCATTGTGGAGAACAGTATGGAGTTTCCTCAAAAAACTAAAAATGGAGCTCCCATTTGACCCAGTGATCCCACTTCTAGGAATATATCCCAAGAAACTAGAAACACCAACCAGAAAAGATATATGCACCCCTATGTTCATAGCAGCACAATTCACCATAGCTAAGATTTGGAAACAGCCTAAATGCCCTTCAGCAGATGAGTGGATTAGAAAACTGTGGTACATCTACACAATGGAATATACGCTGCTATAAAAAAGAAGGAATTCTTACCATTTGCAGCAGCATGGATGGACCTGGAGAGCATTATGTTAAGTGAAATAAGCCAGTCAATGAAAGAAAAATACCACATGATCTCACTCCTTTATGGAAAATAAGGAACATTATAACCTGATGAATAAAAAGATTGATACAGAGTCAGTAAAGCACCCAACGGACCGTCAAATTACAGTGGGAAGGCTGGTTAGTGTTGGGGAAGGAGGGAAATAGATCAACCAAAGGACTGGTATGCATTCATATAAGCACACCAATGGACAAAAGACACTGGGGAGGTGGGATGAGGGCATGCAACAGGGGATAGTGGAGGCTGGGGGAAGGTCAATGGGGGGAAAAAGGAGATATATGTACTAATATATGTAATACTTTAAACAATAAAAAAATTTAAAAAATAAATAAACTTGTATGTGTGAATAAAATGCTCTACAAATATTAATTTCTCTTCCTATTACTTAAGAAATCACAAAAAGTTAAAATAACAATAGCAAACAGTGTGGAGTTTCCAGAAAAGACTACAACATATTTAACTAGATAAAATGCTTTTTTGTCTTGTTTGGGGTGGGGTGACACCATTTATAACACATCTTCTGCCCTAGCTGTTTGGCTCAGTAGATAGAGTGTCTGCCTGGGGACTAAGGGTCCGGGGTTCGATTCTGGTCAAGCGCACATGCCTGGGTTGCAGGTTCCTCCCCAGTAGGGGGCTTGCAGGAAGCAACCAATTAATGATTCTCTCTCATCGTTGATATTTCTCTTTCTCCCTTTCTCTCTGAAATCAATAAAAATATATATTTTTTTAAAAAACACACATGTCTTCTTAGGAATATTGGTCCCAGGTTTGCTTACAAAGAAAATAGTGACAAACTTTGAGCATGAAATCTCTTTACTTAGTGAGGCTATTTGTATTGAATTCCAAAATTGCTGTTCAGATGCTATGAAGTCTCTGAGCATTTAAGCTAAATCTAATCATAGTTGTCAAAGGTGCAAAAGGACAGATTAAAAATAACCCTAAGAAATTTGAAATTACTCTAAATATACTGTGATTAAGGGATGGCCCAATGGAAAGTAAAAATATTCTTATTTGGTATTAGGGGAAATTGCTATTCTATAAATTCGTACTTTTACATTTTCTCCTGGAACCATTTACTCATTGATGGTTGAGACCTGGTTTCTCACAGTAAACAGACAGAAAAGTTATATTTTATGTTCTAAATTCAATTTCTAAAGTTCTTTTTTATTTTTTATTTTTTTAAATATATATTTTATTGATATTTTACAGAGAGGAAGAGAGAGGGATAGAGAGTTAGAAACATCGATCAGCTGCCTCCTGCACACCCCCTACTGGGGATGTGCCTGCAACCAAGGTACATGCCCTTGACCGGAATCGAACCCGGGACCCTTCAGTCCGCAGGCTGACGCTCTATCCACTGAGCCAAACCGGTTTTGGCTCTAAAGTTCTTAATATCCACAATATTCTGTAAGTGAACAAATGGCTACTTGAGTGGTTCTGAATATGCAGTTCAGGATAAGTTCATAAGAATTAACAGGTTTAGAAAATGAAAATTTTTCATAAAGGTAATTCAACAGATAATCATAAGAAAGAAAATAAAACTATGAGAAATACATGCACAAGGACAAAAATTAGCTTTACTCTTTTTTCATTTTTTGGGAAATCCTTTCTATTTATTTATTTATTTTAATCTTTAGTGTTGAAAGTATTGCATATGTCCTCTTTTTCCCTTCATTCACCTCCTCCAGAAACCCCTCTCCATACCCCAGACCTTAGTCACCCTATTGTCTGTCCATGGGTTATCCATATATGCATACAAGGTCTTTGGTTGATTATCCCCTCCTCCCCAACCTTCTCTCCAAGATTCTGCACTCTGTTCCATGCACTCTTTACTCGTGTGTTTGTGTGTGTGTGTGTGTGTGTGTGTGTGTGTGTGTGTGTGTGATTGTTCTTTTTTTATTTTTATTTTTTTATTGTCTAAAGTTTTACATATGTCTCCTTCTCCCCTCACCCCCAATTGACCCCTCCCCCAGCCATTCCCACCTGGGGCAAGCCCCCACTGCCCCAGTGTCTGTGTCCATTGTTTATGCTAATATGCATGCATACAAGTCCTTTGGTTCTCTCTAACCCCCACACCTCCCCTGCCATTTGTCTCTGGATCTATTTTTGTTCATCAGTTTATGTTGATAATTACATCCCAAATATGAGTGAGATCATGTGATATTTATCTTTCTCCTACTGGCTTATTTTGCTTAGCATAATGCTCTCCAGTTATATCCATGCTATTGCAAATGTTAAGTTTTTATAGCAGTATAGTATTCAATTGGGTAGATATACCACAGTTTTTTAATCCACTCATCTGCTGATGGGCATTTAGGTTGTTTCCAAATCTTAGCTATTGTAAATTGTGCTGCAATGAACATGGGGGTACATATATCCTTTCTGATTGGTATTTCTGGTTTCTTCTATAGTCCTAGAAGTGGGATTACTGGTTCAAATGGGAGTTCCATTTTTAACTTGTTAAGGAAACTCCACACTGTCTTCCACAGTGGCTGCACCAGCAGTGCACGAGGTTCCTTTTTCTCCACATCCTCTCCATCACTTGTCGTTTGTTGATTTGTTGATGTAGCCATTCTGACAGGTGTGAGATAATACCTTATTGTCATTTTGATTTGCATCTTTCAGGTGATCAATGACTTTGAGCATGTTTTCATATGTCTCTCGGCCAGAAAAGTGTCTTCTTTCAAAAAGTGTCTATTTAGGTCCTTTGCCCATTTTTTTGATTGGATTGTTTATCTTTCTTTTGTTAAGTTGTATGAGTTCCCTGTAAATGTTGGAGATTAAACCCTTATCAGAGATAACATTGGCAAATACGTTATCCCATGCAGTAGGCTTTCTGGTTGTTTTGTTGATGGTTTCTTTTGCTGTGCAGAAGCTTTTTATTTTGATGTAGTTCCACGTTTATTTTCTCCTTAGTTTCCATTGCCCTAGGAGCTGTGTCGGTAAAGATGTTGCTACCACATATGTCTGCTATTTTGCTGCCTATGGAATCTTGTAGGATTTTTATGGTTTCCCGTATTATATTTAAGTCCTTTAGCCATTTTGAGTTTGTTTTTGTGTATGGTGTAAGTTGGTGGTCTATTTTCATTTTTTTGCATGTATCTGACCAAACTTCCCAGCACCATATATTGAAGAGACTGTCTTGACTCCATTGTATGCTCTTGCCTCCTTTGTCAAATATTAATTGAGCATAATGGCTTGTGTCAATTTCTGGGTTCTCTGTTGTGTTCCATTGGTCTATAAGTCTGTTCTTGTGCCAGGCAGTTTTGAGAAGCATGGCTTGGTAATATAGCTTGATATCTGATATTGTGATCCCTCCAACTTTGTTCTTCTTTCTCAGGATTGCTGTAGCTATTCAGGGTCTTTTTTTATTCCAGATGAATTTTTGGAGAGTTTGTTCTAGGTCTGTGAAATATGACGTTGGTATTTTAATGGGGATTGCATTGAATCTATAAATTGTTTTGGTTAGTATGGACATTTTAATGATGTTGATTCTGCCAATCCATGAACATGGTATGTTCTTCCATTTGTTTATGTCTTCATCTATCTCTTTTTTCAATGTCCTATAGTTTTCCGAGTACAGGTCTTTTACCTTCTTAGTTAAGTTTATTCCTAGGTATCTTACTACTTTTGGTGCAATGGTAAATGGGATTGTTTTTTTAGTTGCTCTTTCTGTGGGTTCATTATTGGTGTATAAAAAGGCCATAGATTTCTTGGTGTTAATTTTGTATCCTTCTACTTTGCCTAATTCATTTATTAGGCCTAGTAGTTTTTTGATGGAGTCTTTTGATTGAGTCTATGTACAGTATCATGTCATCTGCAAATAAGGACAGTTGATGCCTATTATTTCTTCTTCTTGTCTGATCGCAATGGCTAGCACTTCCAGTACTATATTGAATGGAAGTGGTGAAAGTGGGCATCCCTGTCTTGTTCCTGTTCTTAGGGGAAATGAGTTTAGTTTTTGCCTATTGAGTATGATATTGGCTGTAGGTTTGTCATATAAGGCTTCTATTATGTTGAGGTATAATCCCTCTATTCCCACTTTGTTGAGAATTTTTATCAAGAAAGGGTGTTGGATTTTGTTAAATGCTTTTTCGAATCGGTTGATATGATTATATGACTTTTGTCTCTCAATTTGTTTATGTGATGTGTCACATTTATTGATTTGCAGATATTATTCCATCCTTGCATCCCTGGAATAAATTGCACTTGGTCATGGTGTATGATCTTTCTAATGTAATGTTAGATTCAATTTGGTAGAATTTTGTTGAGGATTTTAGCATCTATTTTCATCAAGGATATTTGCCTGTAGTTCTCTTTTTTTGTTGTGTCTGTATCTGGTTTTGGAATTAGGGTAATGCTGGCTTCATAGAAAGAGCTTGAAAGGGAGCCTTCCTCTTGAATTTTTTGGAATATTCTGAAGAGGATAGGTTTTAGTTCTTCTTTGAATGCTTGGTAGAATGTCCCTGTAAAGCCTTCTGGACCTGTGCTTTTGTTTGCTGGGAGATTTTTGATGACTGCTTCAATTTTTTCGGTAGTTATTGGCCTATTCAGGTTTTTTGATTCTTCCTGATTGAGTTGTATTTTTCTAAGATCTTGTATTTTTCTAAGAATATGTCCATTTCATCTAGGTTGTCCATTTTGTTGGAATAGTGTTTTTTATAATATTTTTTCACAATCCTTTGTATTTCTGTGGGATCAGTTGTTACTTCAGCTCTTTCATTTCTGACTATGTTTATTTGGTCCTCTCTCTCTTTGCTTCTTGGTGTGCCTGGTTAGAGATTCATCAATCTTGTTTATCCTTTCAGAGAACCAGCTCTTAGTTTTGTTGATCTTTTGTATTGTTTTTATTGTTGTTGTTGTTGGTTTTTTTGGTCTCTTATTTCTGCTCTGATCTTTATGATTTCCTTCCTTCTGCTTATGCAGGGCTTTTCCTGTTGCTTTCTTTCTAACTCTTTGAGTTGTAGGGTTAGATAATTTATTAGCATTTTTTCTTGTTTTTTTAGGTAGGCCTGTAGAGATACGAACTATCCTCTCAAGACTGCTCTCACTGTGTCCCATAGATATTGGATTGTTGTGTTTTCATTGTCATTTGTTGCCAGGATGCTTTTTATTTCCTCTTTGATCTCTTCGGTAACCCAATCATTGTTTAATAGCATGCTATTTAGCCTCCAGGTATTTGATTTTTTCCCCATTGTTTTTATTGTAGTTGATTTCTAATTTTATGCCAGTGTGATCTGAGAAGATGCTTGATATGATTTCTATCTTCTTGAATTTGAAAAGACTTTACCTGTGTCCCAATATTTTGTCTATCTTTGAAAATGCCCCATGTGCACTTGAGAAGAATGTATATTCTGTGGCTTTGGGGTGAAATGTTCTGAAAATGTCAACTAATTCCATCTGATCTAATGAGGCATTTAGGATTGATGTTTCTTTGCTGATTTTTTTTTGTTTAGAGGATTTTTCCAATGGTGTTAGTGGGGTATTAAAGTCCCCTACTATGACTGTATTGCTGTCAATCTGTCCCTGATATCTTCCAGAAGTTTTTGTTTTTTTTTTAATGTATTTGAGTGCTCCTGTATTGGGTGCATATATGTTTACCAGAGTTATATCCTCTTATTGAATTGCTCCCTTTAGTATTATGAAGTGGCCTTCCTTATCTCCTGTTATGGCCTTCACTTTGAGGTCTAATTTGTCAAATATAAGTATTGCTACAGCTTTTCTTTTTTTTCATTTCCTTTCTCCTGAAAAATTTTTTTCCATCCCTTCACTATCAGTCTGTGTGAGTCCTTTGTTCTGAGATGGGTCTCCTGTAGACAGCAGATATATATGTCATGTTTTCTTATCCATTCAGCTACCCTATGTCTTTTGATTGGGGCATTTAATCCATTTACATTTAAAGTTATTATTGATAGGGACTTGTTGGTCGCCATTTTTATTCTTTATGCCTGTGTTTCTTCTTCTCTTCCGATTTCTTCTTTTTAGAGCAGACCCTTTAGCATTTCTTGCATTGCTGGTTTGATGGTAATAAACTCCCTTAGTCCTTTTTTGTCTCTGAAGCTCCTGATGTCACCCCCAACTTTGATTGATAGCTTTGGTGGGTATAGTATTCTTGGATTCAGACTCTTCCTTTGCATGACTTTGTATATTTCATTCCATTCCCTTCTGGCCTGATATGTTTCTGGTGAGAAATCAGTTGATAGTCTGATGTAGGTAACTTTCTGTCTCTCTCTGACAACCTTTAAGATTCTTACTTTGTCATTGGTGTTTGCCAATTTAATTATGATGTGTTTTTGCCCTGACCGGTTTGGCTCAGTGGAGAGAGCGTCGGCCTGTGGACTGAAGGGTCCCAAGTTCGATTCCGGTCAAGGGCATGTACTTTGGTTGCGGGCACATCCCCAGTGGGGGGTGTGAAAGAGGCAGCTGATTGATGTTTCCCTCTCATCGATGTTTCTAACTCTCTGTCCCTCTCCCTTCCTCTCTGTAAAAAATCAATAAAATATATTTAAAAAATAATAATAAAATAAAATAAAGAAAAGAAAAATTATTAGTTTCTTAAGTAAAAGATAAAAAATAAAAAAGTGAAGTAGTGAAGGTCTTTCGCTTCAGCAGAGTTTCAGAGACCCATGGGGTTGGTTTAAGACCCCTCTCCACTTACTGTTCTTCCTGGCACATCTGTTTGCTTTCAAGTAGTCAGCACAGTGTTGAAGTTCCCTGTGATCCACCACTATTCTGTGTCATAAGCCACAACTTTGTTTTCAAGCAGGTGGGATCTCTCTGCTCACTTTGTTTCTCTGCCTGCCTTCAGTTGTATTTGCACAATTGTCTATTTCTGACACAGCCCCTGGGTGGCGATGTTTCTGTATTAGTTTCCAGGATCAAATGGCCCCAGTATTTAGCCTCTTCTTTCCCTGCTGCACTTACGACTGGGTTGGAGGGATGGACTTTCCCAGAGCTGGTTTCCTGCTTGTCTCTCCCTATTCTGTTCCCCAGTTTCCACACAAAAAAAACTTTCCCCTGCAGTTTTGGTGAGTGTTTTTAATTGGAAGATCCTATGTACTGGGCTTAGCAAGCAAAAGCAAGGAAGTCAAAAAGACAAAGCAACTGTGTTGCCCTGTCTCTTTCTCCCCCCGGCACTGCGCAGCCAGTATAGCACTTCAGGCTGCCTTTCTGAGCACAGTCTCCCATGGCTGTGGGCTTAGATCTAGAGTCCCCCTTGGCCAGCAGCTCTGTAGACCCCCTTTCATATTTGAGGGCTACACTGACCCCAAGGGCTGCGGATTTGGTGAAGTGCAGTCTCCCTCTGAGACTCTAGACCCCACTGCGTGCATTTCTTCCTCCAGTCTGGATATCAGATCTCACCTCTCTCCAGGTGAACTCTGACCTTTCTGTCCATGGATTGCCTCACCAGCTGTGTTTATTTCGCCAATTCCAGGTGGATGTTTTTTAATTCAGCTGTTTCTTCTATTTGCTGTGTGAGATGGCGCAGGACCCAATTGCATATTTGGCCGCCATCTTGTCTCCCCCCTGGAAAAACATTTTAGGCACCCACAGCCGGGGAGGCTGGAGTCTCAGTGTTCTTAGGTTTGTAGCTGAGACAGCTGGTCCCTGGGCATTGTAGCTGTAGGGTCCTGGAAGGTATCCGAGGTCTCCCCAGTTGAAGGTAAGGCTGGGCTTCTGATCATAGCCACTCTCCCCTTCAAGATGGCACGGCCTCTGCAGGAGAGCCTGCTGCTCTGGGGCAGATTTTAGCGGTAGTAGAGGCTGCCTGGCCAGGGGAGCATGATCCACCGGTCCCCAACAGTTCTGTGGAATATAACTGTCCCTCACTCACAAAAACAGCCACTCCCCGCACATCCACGCACTCTCCTTTAGCTCTCTCACTCACACACTATCTTGCAGCCTGCTGTCCCATTGGCTGCCATCTCCCCAACCTTAATTTTTTTAAAAAAAATCTGTCCCTAGCAATCATTGTCGGCCATTTATTGATTACTTATTATGCAAATGGCCTGGTCTCATTTATCAATCTCCTAGAGGTAGCTCTACTTTGTAATTATATGGTGCTTCTTTCTCATTAGAAGGCAGTTTCACTTCTACTATCTCACTTTATAAGCTTTGAAGGCTACAGTAGGGAATAGAATTTTAGATAGTCTTCAGCCTAAAAACAAGAACAAAAGTAGATTATGAATTAATTGTTTTTTTTTGTTTTGTTTTGTTTTTTAAATATATTTTATTAATTTTTTACAGGGAGGAAGGGAGAGGGATAGAGTCAGAAACATTGATGAGAGAGAAACATTGATAAGCCGCCTCCTGCACACTTCCCACTGGGTATGTGCCCGCAACCAAGGTACATGCCCTTGACCAGAATCGAACCCGGGACCCTTGAGTCCGCAGGCCGACGCTCCATCCACTGAGCCAAACCAGCCAGGGCATGAACTAATTGTTTACAAAAACTTTACAAGGACAATTCTTTGAATTGCACAGATTGATAAAGGGTAGCAGACTTCTGCGTAATCATTACTTTCTGTCTCTGGTGGGTGTGGTGAGCCATCAGGGAAAACATTAATTATCAGAAAGAGCAAAGCTGAATTGTTCCTTTAAGCTTCTTCAAGGTGCTGGAGCAAATCCAGAGAAAACTTTGATGTGGGAGGTGAAAGGATTTTTGTCCCAGGTTAGTGAGCCTTAAGAGTCTGCCCTCTGGTGCCCAAGAAGTGAAAAACAGGCTGACAAGTCCAACATAATCAATTTGTAAATGTGAAACGTGTTAATTCCCTGATTAGGTGTGGAGTGGGGTTAGTGACAGAGAAAATTTTCAGTTTGAGAAAAAGACGTAAATATTCATACATTTGGAAAATGGACTATAGTAATTGAGTATTTAAACATTTTTTAAGCATTTATGTATCTCTCCAAGATTTTATTTCACTGTTAATAAAATGAGTAACATTATTCTCCACATTTGGGAAAGAACAGAAATTTTCCATCATCCAAGTGTATTTATATTGAAAAATAAGTGAAAAACAGGGGAGCTTACACAAAATCCCATTCCTAAAATGCTGATTCAGGAAAACTGAACCCAAATATGTCATAAAACTGCTTACTCTTTTACCTTGACATACCTATACTGATACTACTAGATCAAGGCCCCAGAGATTTTTTAAAGTCTATGTGACTATCAGAAACTTAGAGGGCCTTCCATATCTCACAGATGTTTGTGTGGGTTTTTTTAGAACCATCACAATAATCTTGGAATTTAAGATCTCAGGGAAGTGGGTTTTTTTTTTCCTCAGGGGAGCAGATCAGAAAAAAGGAATTGAGGAAGAAAAGCAAGGAAATAATGGGAACTGGGAGGCCATTACCAACCACTCACTCAGCCATGGGCCACTCACCTCTGCTCTCACGACAAGCTCAATGGCTCTCAGAAACTTTTCTCTGGATTTTCTTGCTATCTTATTTAGAGCTCTTTATTTTCAAATATTTTCCATTTTTAAAATTCTAGTAAAATAAACATAAGTAAAATTTATATCTTAACTATTTATTTATTTATTTATTTATTTATTTATTTATTTAAATCTTAGCCTTATTTAAATGTGCAGTTCAGTGGTATTAAGTATATTCATATTGTTGTGCAATGGTTACCACCACCCATCTCCCAAACTTTTCTCATGTTGCAAAACTGAAACTCTATCCTCATTATACAACTCCCCATTCCTCCTTGTCCCTAGACCCTGGCAACCACCATTTTATTCTCTGTCTGTATTATTTTTCTATTCTTTATTTCATCTGCTCTAATCTTCATTATTTTCTTCCTTCTGCTAGCTTTTTCTAGTTCCTTAAGTTTTAAAATTAGGCAGTTGATTTGAGATAGTTCTTGTTTTTTAATGTAAGGACTTATAACTACACATTTTCTCCTTAACTCTGTTTTCATAGTATCTCATAAGTTTTAAGTTGTGCTCGTTTTCAATCATCTCTATTTTCTAGTTCTTGTGTGATTTTTTTCTTGAATCCATTGTTTGTTTAGAGTGTGTTGTTTAATTTCCACAAATGTGTGTGTGTTTTTTTAATCTTTATTGTTAAAAGTATTACATATGCCTCCTTTTTTCCCCTATCAACCCCCTCCAGCCCACCTCAGCTCCCCATCCCAGGCCCTTACCACCCCACTGTCTGTGTTCACGGGTTATGCAAATATGCATACAAGGTCTTTGGTTAACTCTCACCCACCCACCCTCCCCAGCCTTCCTTCTGAGATTCTGCACTGTTCCATGCTTTCATTTCTCTGGATCCACTCCATTCATCAGTTTATTTTGTTAATTAGATTCCATATATGAGTGAGATCATGTGATACTTGTCTTTCTCTGACTTTTTTCATTTAGCATGATACTCTTCAGGTCCCTCCATGCTGTCTGAAAGAGTAAGAGATCCTTCTTTTTTACTGCTGCATAGTATTCCATGGTATAAATGTACCACAGCTTTTTTATCCACTCATCTACTGATGGGCACTTGGGCTGTTGAAGATCTTAGCTATTGTAAATTGTGCTGCTATGAACATAAGGGAGCAAACATTCTTTTTGATTGCTGTTTCGGGTTTCTTAGGATATATTCCCAGAAGTGGGATCACTGGGTCAAATGGGAGTTCCATTTTTAATTTTTTGAAAAAACTCCATACTCTTTTCAATAATGGCTGCACCAGTCTGCATTCCCAACAGCAGTGTACTAGCGTTCCATTTTCTCCACATCCTCATCAGTACTTGTCATTTGTTGATTTGTTGATGGTAGCCATTCTGACAGGTGTGAGGTGAAACCTCATCGTCATTTTAATTTGCATCTCTCTGATGATGAGTGACCTTGAGCATTTTTTCAAGTGTCTCTTGGCCATCTATATGCCCACTTGGGAGAAGTGTCTATTTAGGTCCTTTGCCCATTTTTTAATTGGATTGTTTGTCTTACTTCTGTTAAGTTGTATGAGTTCCCTATATATTTTGGATATTAACATTTTATCAGATGTACCATTGCCAAATATGTTCTCCCAAACAGTGGGCTCCCTTTTTGTTTTGTTGACAGTTTCTTTTGCTGTGCAGATGCCTTTTTTTTTTTTTTTAATGTAGTCCCATTTGTTTATTTTCACCTTAGTTTTGTTTTTTGTTTTTTTTTTTTTTGCCCTAGGACAGTGGTCGGCAAACTCATTAGTCAACAGAGCCAAATATCAACAGTACAACGATTGAAATTTCTTTTGAGAGCCAAATTTTTTAAACTTAAACTTCTTTTAATGCCACTTCTTCAAAATAGACTTGCCCAGGCCATGGTATTTTGTGGAAGAGCCACACTCAAGGGGCCAAAAAGCTGCATGTGGCTCGTGAGCCGCAGTTTGCCGACCACGCCCCTAGGAGATGTATTGGTAAACATATTGCTACAAGAGATGTCTGAGATTTTGCTTCTTGTGGTTTCTTCTAGGATTTTTATGATTTCCAGTCTTACATTTAAGCCTTTGATCCATTTTGAGTTTATTCTTGTGTATGGTGTAGATTGGTGGTCTAAGTTTCATTTTTTTCCCATGTATCTGTCCAATTTTTCCAACACCATTTATTGAAGAGACTCTCTTGACTCCATTGTGTGCTCTTGCCTGCTTTATCAATTATTAATTGAGCATAATGGCTTGGGTCAATTTCTGGGGTCTCTGTTCTCTTCTGTTAATCTAGATGCCTGTTCTTGTGCCAGTACCAGGCTGTTTTTTTTAATTTTTTTTTATTTCAAGAAAAATGTTTTTAAATATAATAATGTTACATGCAATAAACCTCAATATTTCAAGAAAAATGATCTTAAATATAATGTTACATGCAATAAACATTAACATCTCAAGAAAAACGATTTTAAATATGATGCTACATGCAATAAACACCAATTATTCAAGAAAAATGATCTTATATGTAATAATATTACATGCAGTAAACATTAATATTTCAAGGATAAAAGGATTTTAAGTACAATAATATTACCAAAACTGTACTAACATAGTATAATATCACAAAAGTTGTAGGAAATATTAAAAATCTGTAAATAACAGGATTACTTCTATTATATTGTAGTATATATTTTCCCCCCTTTGGCTCTATTTTTGTTCATCAGTTTATGTTGTTCATTATATTCCACAAATGAGTGAGATCATATGATATTTATCTTTCTCCGACTGGGTTATTTTGCTTAGCATGATGCTTTTAAAGTCTATTTTGTCGGATATGAGTATTGCTACTCCAGCTTTTTTTTTCCCATTTCCATTTGCATAGAAAAAATTTTTCCATCCCTTCACTTTCATCTTATGTGTGTCTTTTGTTTTGAGGTGCATCTCTTGTAGACAGTATATAGTTGAGTCATGTTTTTGTATCCACTCAGCTACCCTACACCTTTTGATTGGAGCATTTAATCCATTTACATTTAGGGTTATTATTGCGAGGTACTTATTTATAGCCATTTTAATTCTGTATGGCTAGGTTTCTCTCTCTGTTTCTTCTTCTCAGCAATCCCTTACAGCAATCCCTTTAGCGTTTCTTTAAAAAAAAAAAAATTATATATATATATATATATATATATATATATATATATATATATATATATATATATTATTATTATTATTAATTTTTTACAGAGAGGAAGGGGGAGGGATAGAGAGCCAGAAACATCAGATGAGAGAGAAACATTGATCAGCCGCTTCCTACACACCCCCCACTGGGGATGTGCCCACAACCTTTTACAGAGAGGAAGGGGGAGGGATAGAGAGCCAGAAACATCAGATGAGAGAGAAACATTGATCAGCCGCTTCCTACACACTCCCCACTGGGGATGTGCCCACAACCAAGGCACATGCCCTTGACTGGAATTGAACCCAGGACCCCCCAGTCCACAGGCCGATGCTCTATCCACTGAGCCAAACCGATCAGGGCCCTTTAGCATTTCTTGTAAAGCTGTCTTGGTGGTGATGAACTCCTTTAGCCTCTTTTTGTCTGGGAAGCTCTTTATTTGACCATCTATTTTGAATGATAGCCTTGCTGGATATAGTAATCTTGGTCTCAGATCCTTGCTTTCCATTATCTTGAGTACTTCATGCCATTCCCTTCTGGCCTGTAGAGTTTTTCATGAGAAATCAGGTGTCAGCCTTATGGGAACTACTTTGTAGGTAACAGTTTTCTTTTCTCTTGCTGCCTTTAAGATTCTCTCTTTGTCTTTAATTTTTGGCATGTTAATTATGTTGTGTCTGGGTGTGGGCCTGTTTGGGTTCTTCTTGCTTGGGGTTCTCTGTGCCTCCTAAACTTGTGTGACTTTTTCCTTTACCAGGTTGGGGAAGTTTTTTACCATTATTTCTTCAGACACCTTCTCTATTGCTTTCTTCATTTCTGCCTCTTCTGGCACACCTACTATTCTAATATTGTTAGGTTTCACATTGTCCCACAGCTCTCTTAGGCTGTCTTCCTGTTTTTTAATTGTTATTTCTTTTTGGTTCTCTAATTGAGTGATATTTTCAACTCTGTCTTCTAATTCACTGATTAAATCCTCAGCTTACCCTAATCTGCTGTGTATTCCTTTCAATGTGTTCTTTCTTTGTGTTGTGTCACTCTTTATCTCAGACTGTTCTTTTTTCATAGTTACTATATCTTTTTTTCATACTGTTGAGCATTTTTAACATCATTACTCTGAACTCTGTTTCAGATAAATTTCTTATCTCTGCTTCATATATCTTTTCTTCTGGAGAATTCACTAGTTTTTTCATTTGGGGGTTGTTTCTTTGTCTCATTTTGGTTGTCTATTTGGGTTTGTGACTATGTATTAGGTAGATCCTCTATACCTCTCAATCTTTAGTGCAGGACAGTGTTAAAGGCTGTTTCTGACTAATTGGATCAGGCAAAGACTCAAAGCCTCCAGAGACTGCCTCTGTCTACAGACTAATAGAATTCTGACTTGAATCGCCCCCAGGTCAGGTAGGAGTTTTTTCAACAGGGTGGGGCAGTTGCTTCTGCCTGGAGGCTAATTGTTACTTTTAATCTCTTAAATTGCCTCAGGGCAAGGTGTTTTCCAATAGGGTGTGTTGATTGTCTTCCCCCCATGAAAGGCAAATGTCTATGTGGGAAAGATGTCCTCCACTGTGTGAGGGAATGACTCAGCTCAGGAAACTTGGGTTGTCTTCCTTCTGAGCTCTATCCCCCAAGTCCCCAGTTCTGGGTTCTGCTGTCACAGCTCTAGTTCACTTCACCTTCCCCCTGTCAGAGCACAAGGTAGGTGGCTCCACAGGGAATTATTGTGCATTGGCCCTTTAAGAGGGTGCTGAAACTTTCAGCTGCCACTCCCTGGCAGACAGCACCCCACTGCTTTTCACAGCTAGATATTATGTGGTATCCTCCTCAGTTTGCTGCTCTCTGCTGGGGAGCCCAGCTTCGGGATTAGAACCCAGAGTTCTCAGTGGCACTTCCCCGCCCATAGCTGAGACATCTCTCTGGGACTTCAGTTGCTGTCTGTGGGTACCTGACGAGCCCTCTCGCACCTCTGCCCCTCCTACCAGTCTCTCTGCGGTCTCCACCTTTGGTCCTTTTGTATCAGGGTTCTCTCCTGTGAGTTTTCCATTGATTATTTCAGTTGTAATTCCAGCTTGTTCCTGGGAGCATGTCCATGCAGCATCTTCCTACTCTGTTGACATTTTTAATCCCCAGTATCAGGCTGTTTTGATTACAACAGCATTGTAGTATAACTTGAAATCTGGTATTGTGATTCTTGCAACTTTGTTATTCTTTCTCAAGATTGTTGCACTATTTGGGGTCATTTTTGGTTCCATATAAATTTTTGGAGTATTTGTTCTAGATCTGTGAAATATGTTGTTGGTATTTTAATAGGGATCCCAATGAATCTGTAGATTGCCTTGGGTAGTATGGACATTTTATGATGTTGATTCTCCCAATTCATAAACACATTATATTCTTCCACTTGTTTATATCTTCTTTTATTTCTTTTTTCAATATCCTGTGGTTTTCTGAGTACAGGTCTTTTGCCAACTTGGTTAAGTTTATTCCTAAGTACTAGTATTTTAATTTTTTGTTGTAATGGTAAATGGGATTACTTGTTTAGCTTCTTTTTTTGAGGATTCATTATTGGTGTATAAAAAACCATCGATTTTGGGGTGTTAATTTTGTATCCTGCTGCATTGCCAAATTCACTTATTAAATCTAGAAGTTTTTTTGGTGGAGTCTTTAGTGTTTTCTATGCACAATATCATGTCATCTGTAAATAATGAGTTTTACTTCCTCCTTTCCATTTTGGATGCCTTTTATTTCTTCTTTTTGTCTGATCACTTTGGTTAGCACTTCCCGTACTATGTTGAATAAAAGTGGTGAATGCAGGCATCCCTGTCTTGTTCCTGTTCTTAGGGGAAATGGTTTTAGCTTTTTCCCATTGAGTATGATGTTCACTGTAGGTTGTCATATATGGCCTTTATCATGTTGAGATATGCTTCCTCTATTCCCACTTGGCTGAGAGTTTTTATAAAAAATGGACTTGTCAAATGCTTTTTCTGCATCTATTGATATGGTCATATGCTTTTTGTCTTTTAATTTGTTTATGTGATGTATCATGTTTATTGATTTGTGAATATCGTACCAGCCTTGCATCCCTGGAATAATTCCCACGTGGTCATGTTGTATGATCTTTTTAATATATTCCTGGATCTAATTTGCTAATATTTTGTTGAGGATTTTAGCATCTATGTTCATCAGGTATATTGGCCTGCAATTTTCTTTCTTTGTAGTATCTTTATCTGGTTTTGGAATTAGGATAATGCTGGCCTCATAAAAAGAACTTGGAAGTGTTCCTACCTCTTAGACTTTTTGGAATAGTATTAGAAGTGTAGGTGTTTCTTCATCTTTAAATGTTTGGTAAAACTCCCCTGTGAAGCCATCCAGATCCAAGTTTTGTTTGCTTGGAATTTTTTTGATTACTGCTTCTATTTCATCAGTTCTTATTGGCCTATTCAGGTTTTCTGATTCTTCCTGATTCACTTTTGGGAGATTGTATTTTTCTAGGATTTTTTCCATTTTCTTCACATTGTCCAGCTTATTGGCATATAGTTGTTCATAGTATTTTATTACAATCCTTTGTATTTCTGTGGTGTCAGTGGTTACTTCTCCACTTTTGTTTCTGATTTTATTTATCAGGGTCCTCTCTTTGTTTTTTTGATGAGTCTGGCTAATGGCTCATCAATCTTGTTTATCTTTTCAAAGAACCAGTTCTTTGTTTCATTGAATTTTTTAAAATATATATATTTTATTGATTTTTTACCAAGAGGAAGGGAGAAGGATAGAGACTTAGAAACATCAATGAGAGAGAAACATTAATCAGCTGCCTTCTGCACACCCCCTGCTGGGGATGTGCCCGCAACTAAGGTACATGCCATTGACCAGAATCAAACCTAGGACCCTTCAGTCCACAGGCCGACTCTCTATCCAGTGAGCTAAACCAGTTAGGGTGGTTTCATTCAATTTTTAAAAATATATATATTTTTTGATTTCAGAGAGGAAGGGAGAGTGAGAGAGAGAAACATCAATGATGAGAGAGAATAATTGATTGGCTGCCTCCTGCACACCCCCTACTGGGGATAGAGCCCGCAATCCAGGCATGTGCCCTGACCAAAATCGAACCCAGGATCCTTTAGTCCACAGGCCGATGCTCTATCCACTGAGCAAAACCGGCTAGGGCTCATTGATTTATTTGTATTGTTGGTTTTTAGTCTCTATGTCATTTATTGCTAATTTTTATTATTTCCTTCCTTTTACTTACTCTGAGCTTTTCTTGTTATCCTCTTTCTAGTTCCTTAGGTTGTAGGGTTAAATAGTTTATTATTAATTTTTCTTGTTTTTTTTGAGGTAGGCCTGTGTGCTATTAACTTCCCTCTCAGGACTGCTTTTGCTGTGTCCCAGAGGTATTGGGTTGTTGTGTGTTCATTTTCATTGTTTCAAGCAAGTGTTTTATTTCTCTCTTGATCTCATTGGTAACCCATTCATTGTTTGATAACATGTTATTTAACCTCCATGTGTTTGAATATTTTTGTGTGTTTTTACTGTAGTTGATTTCTAATTTCATTCCACTGTGATCTTAGAAGATACTTGATATTATTTCAATGTTCTTGAACTTATAGAGACTTGTTTTGTGTCCCAACATGCTGGAAGCCAATTTCAGCATGTCAGCAGGGCTGAGTCATCTGGAGATGGCTGAGGGCATTTTTCCAAACCTGAAAAGGATGCATTAAATGATTGCTTGCTGCCAGACAGCTAAGGGCATCTTAATCTATATGTTATTGCCTCCTACTGGCCAAACACCTGAGCAGTCAAAGACAATTCTACCAATCTGACAATGAATTGTGTATACAAACTCTACCCTTTGATGTGTATATCTCCACCTTGCCTTAGGACAAATTGTGTTAATAAAAAGCAAGGGGTCCTAAGACAAGGAGAACTTACTTCCTTTAGCTAAGTCTTCTCTGGCTCCCCATAATGCCTTCCAAAATTATGTTTTGTCTCTGGACTCTTATTTAATTTACGCACAGCGCCTTCTCCAGGTTCCTGAATCCTTCTAGATGCTGGATCAAGAACCCCGGCATTAAATGGTGCCCGAACAGGGACCTGAACCCTTCTAGATGCTGGATCAAGAACCCCAGCATTAGATGGTGCTCGACAGAAGGAAAGAAATCTGGAAAAGAAGAATTCGCCTGAGCGGATAAAATAGCACCATTAATGGTGGAAAGATTAACTGTGAGTAAAGCCCATGTCAGCTTTGGAAGCCCACGGATCCGTAAGTACGTGGGTGATACTTTTTGTTTAAGTCAGATTATAATGGGGAAGAATTTGGTTAACAGGCAAAATTCATCTTTAATGTGGTTTCTTGTTCAAATCATAAAATACCTAATTTGTATTGAGGATTGAAAATCTGTAATTTCTAAAAAGCCACTAGATCCTCCGCCTCTGATTTTAGAGGCAGCTGTAGAGGGCAGAGCTATCATCTCTGCCTCAAAAATATTCCCTAATGCTTTGTTTAAGAACTGTAGAAGAACGCATTGGGAAAAGCAAAATTTGGCGAAAATAACTCTAAGGGCTAGTCATTACTTTGGAAAGCAAAATAGGAAAAAATTTAAAATCTGTCTTTATTTATTAAGCATGCCTTTATTTGGGAAAAGAAACTCGGCAGAGTCAGTTGCTGAAATTTCCCCCAAGGCAAGCAGGAGGTGGGGGAAGGGAGACACGTGGTGATCCAGTAACATAAACTCTCTAGTGTGCTAGAAAAAGTCTCTTTCTCGCCATGAAAAGTTTTACAAAATTTAGAAATGTGTCTGAGATTTCTGTACATGTGTAAAGAGAGAATCTAGATTAAAACAAATGTACGCAACTGTCCAATTTCAGATTTTAGAGTTTTGAGCTAAACTTGACTCTCTGAGAATGGTACAGAATAAAACCCCAAAGACTGGTTTTTCCTCAGAAAGATGGCAGATTTGACCCAGGAAAAAATATAGGCTGGTTCTAGCAACAAGATTGGTATTTCCATAACAAAAAGTAGTTTATTTAAATAATAATGGACTTTTAATGTTCAAAAGTTAACATTAAAGCCACCAAGAAAATCTGTAAATTATCTCTGTTACAAAAATTTTCCAAAGAAAATGCCTTAAAATAATTATAATTGGATTTAAATCTCACAAAAATTGTTGAAACAAAAATAAATAATATATTAATTATAAAGGTCCAATAGCCCAGGGTGGTGGTGGTGCGGGGGGGGGGGGGGGGGGGGGGTGGAGCTAGGCCCTTTGCCCAACAGAAAAAAACATGGTCTTTTTAAATTAGGCGGGTAGGCCAAAGTTTCCTGCCTGGCAGCAATCTCTAAGGAAAGAATGTGGCCAATTTACATCTAAATAGACCAAGCTAGGCCAAAACCGTTTTACCAGCCTCAAAGGTGGTTTTCCAGAGCTGCTGGCAACTTAAAACTTTAAAGTTTACTAAATCAAATGATAAAAACTTGTTCAATATCTTGGTATTTTTGAAATGACAAATTACTGAAATATTAATCTGAATTTGCCTCATGACAAATCTAGAGTACAGAATTAAATCTATTAATTGATTATGTCTTGTATTTTTGAAATTTATTATTAAAAAATATAAAGGTGTTACTAATCTGAGAACTGCTAAATATTTGAATTGCCAGCTCTAAAAGTTTAAGGTTCAAATTAAATTGGGAGAAATTATATAGCTGTGGTGACTAAATGCCTAAAGTATAGAAATTTATTTTTGAGGAAATAATTTTATTGTTTTCTCTGAAATAATTAGGAATTCAAAATATGTTGCATATGGGTCTAATTAAAAAGGAGGATTAATCCTATGATCCCAACTGAATTTTTTAATACAAAAACCATTTTAAATTTAATTGATATCCTTTAAAATAATTATTAAAAGTATATAATCTTTAAATCATATATATGTATATATTTGATGGTCTTTCTAAGTTAAATTTCAAGGCTTTAACCCAGGGATAATTTTGGAGCATTTCACAGGCCCTGAAATGTTTTTAAGAAGTTATTTTCTCTTGAAGGAAATATTTTTGAATTAAGCCAATCTAGTGGAAAGCTTTATCAAATAAAAATTAATAACTATATTTTACTTACATACATATATTTTAAATGTTATGAAAGTTTTGGCCTCTAAAAAGGGCAAAATAAAGTAACAATATATTTCTTAAATACAGCCAAATTTTTCAGCAACGGAAATTTAAAAGACAAAAAGCCCTAGCCGCCTGCATTTTAAATAGGTTGGAGGTGGGGCAGCGTTTGTGCCTTGTGAACAGACGTATAAGTTTACTAAATTTGCTTGATTTGCTTTTTTAATAAATATACCTACTCTAATTACTTATATAAATTAGCTTTTTAAAATATAATCAAGATCTCATATAAATTAAGTTATATGAGAAGCCAATATTTTTGTAAGCAATTTCATCTTAGTAAAGTCTTCTAAGAAAGTTACTGAAGCTTCCCATAATCCCTCTGTATATGCTATTAGCCAAAGGAAATACTCTTTAAAAATATAATTCTAAGCTTAATAAAAAGGAGAAATTTAAAAATTTTTGAAATCTCTTCCGCTAATATTTACAGGGTAAACTAAAGATTGTTATTAAAATACTAAATCTGATGATAATTAAAGTCACCATAAATGAAAAATCACTTGAAGTATATGGCTTTGTGGCAGTATTTGTCTAAATCCGAAAAGCAACCATGTTTGTTACATTTGTTGCTTGGTGTAAAAAAGAAAGATGAAAACTCTTAAAAGAAACTCTCTTAAGTGTGGCCAAAAAATTATTCTGGAAGGAAATAAAGAGAGGTTTCCTTCAAACATCTGAAGAACTGTAATTAACAAATCAATATATTAGGACTTGAGAAGAAAATTATGTAATTTGTATTTTTGACACCTTAAACAAAGTTTATGTAAAGTTACTCAAAGATTAATAGCAGAAATTTAACTAATGTCATTTACTGTCCATAACCTAGGACAAGTAAAGTTAAAATAAACCTTATTTCAGATTAATTTAAATTGGCTAATTGAAATAAATGAATATTCAAAAGAACTTTGTTATACTGGGCAAGAAACTGTTCCTGAAGCATTAACTAATTTTTTACTGATGGTTCATCTCATAGTAAACTTGCTTAACATGCAGTGAATCCAAAGCAGTCATATTTCTATGCAAGAAAATTAAAATTTATCAAGACTGCATTACAGGGAGGAAAAAAGGTGGCAGCTGGCAGGATGGAGGTGAGGGAGAGGAAGTGATTGAGTGAGGGTATGAAAGGAGAGTGTGTGGATGTGCGTGGTGTGTGTGTGAGTGAGTGAGGGAAAGTTAAATCGTGCAGGAGCAGCAGGAGCTGGCAGACAGGCTCTCCTTGACAAGGAGAGACTACCACCACTGCGGGAACTCCCCAGATGGTGGGACTCCAGCACGGAGCCCACGCCATCTTGAAGGGGAGAATGGCCTTTTTTAGGAACTCATCAATACCACCAACCAGACAGGCCTTAGAACTGCCCCGCAACACAGCAGCCACTCCAGCCAAAATCCTGCTACCCCAGCTGCAGACAAGCGGACCCTGGGACCTCCACCTCCAAAGGTGCACCACTCGGCAGCAGTAAGTGCAACCTCCCCCGCCCCAGCAGCAAAACTCGGGATTCACATGTATCCAGCCCTGCAGGCAGCTAGGGCACTCCACTCCGGATTGGTGCGTTTCCAGCTATATTCACACGATTCTAGCCATGCAGGGCACTCCACTCCTTAGGCAGCGCTTGGGAGCCACTGAGAGCCCCCGAGGGTGTGATTCTGCACAGACAAGGGCGCACAGCCCTGCAGTAGAAATTCTGAATTCCCTCTTCCTGGATAACTGCCCACATTCACCCCAAGGGCTCAACCGCGGCACCAGGACCCCTCAGAGTACATCAGAACTCTGCACCCAGCAAGCACACCTCCACAGAGGTGAAGATCCAACAGGCAGGCACCCTGAGCCCATCTACCCACAAGGCGCTAATGGGAGCCACTGTGAGCTCTCCCTGGGTGAGATCTTGAATAAGTGGGGGCGCACTCCCCACAAGCAGTAGAAGTTTTGAATTCACTCATCCTGGATACCGGCCCAGAGGCACCTCAATTGCGTGGCTACACTGCCAGGGCCCTCCAGAGTCCTTCAGTGTGCCTCGTGGACAAACATAACGCGGGTGCTCCTGTGATCCACCACTGGGAGTAAGCGCCTATCCACCACAGGTGCAACAGCAAAAGCTGGGTCTGCCCACCCCAGTACTGCAGAACTCTGGGCACCACAGTCACACCTTTCCAGAGAGCAGGCCCCCTGAGCCCCATCACCCCAACAGATGCTTCCTGGGTGCCATTATGAGTCCCTGCTGGGCACGCATGATTTCAATTAAGGGTGCAAGACAGCAAAAATTGGGACACTCCCCTCCATGGTGGCTGACTTCTAGACACCACAGTTGTGCCTCTCAAGCTTGCAGGCCCACATCAAGAGAACCCAAATAGCTCAAGTAGGGAGCTACACTAGATTAACAAGCCCAGGAGAACTGAGAGATTACGCCAGTAGCACCATCCCCAAAAGAAACTGGGTAGCATAGCAATTGGATCTACAATTAAAACATTACAGGAAAACATGGGAAGACAAAAAAAACAATCCCCAAAGGAAAGAAAAAGAGGAGCCACCAGAAAGGGAGTTAAATGAATTTGAGGCTAGCAGCTTATCAGAGATAGAATTCAGAGTAATGGTTATAAGTATGTTTAAATGGATGGATGACAAATGCATACAACTCAATGACAAATACACACAACTCAATGAGAACTATAAGGAGCTGAATGAGAATGTCACCAACATGAAAAGAAACCAAGAGGAGATGAAGAATGACATAGCTGCAACAAAGAACACAATGGAAGGCCTAAACAGTAGACTAGAAGAGGCTGAGGACCGCATCAGCGAATTAGAAGACAAGGTAGGAAAAAACACACAAACACAGCAGCAACTGGAAAGAAGACTTAAAAGGCAAGAGGAGAGCCTAAGGGAGCTTTGGGACAACACAAAGTGAAACAACATTCGCTTAATAGGGATACCAGAAGGAGAGGAAGAGAAGCAAGGAATAGAAAACCTGTTTGAAGAAATAATGACAGAAGACTTCCCTGATATTGGCAAGAAAAAAACTATGCAAGTCCAAGAAGTACATAGAGTCCCAAACAAGTTGAACCCCAAAAGACCGACACCAAGACACATCATAATTAGATTGGCGAACACCAACGACAAAGTAAGAATCTTAAAGGCTGGCAGAGAGAGAAAGAAAGTTACTTACAAGCGATCTCCTATCAGAATATCAACTGATTTCTCAACAGAAACACACCAGGCCAGAAGGGAATGGAATGAAAGATACAAAGTGATGCAAAGCAAGGGACTGAATCCAAGAATACTATACTCAGCAAGGCTATTGTTCAAAATTGAAGGTGGAACAGGAGATTCACAGACAAAAAAGGGCTAAGAGAGTTTATCACTACCAAGCCAGCAATGCAAGAAATGCTAAAAGGACTGCTGTAAAAAGAAGAAAGAGAAACGCAAAAAGAAACACAAACACTATGGAAAAATATGACAAGAAACATGTACTTGTCAATAATAACATTAAATGTAAATGGATTAAATGCACCAATCCAAAGACATAGGGTAGCTGAATGGATAAGAAAACACGACCCATATATTTGCTGTCTACAAGAGACCCACCTCAAGCAAAGGATTCATACAGACTGAGAGAGAAGGGTTGGAAAAACATTTTTCAGGCAAATGGAAACGAGAAAAAAGCTGGGGTTGCAATACTTATATCTGATAAAATAGACCTCAAAGTAAAGGCCATAATAAGAGATAAGGAAGGCCACTACATAATACTAAAGGGAGCAATTCAACAAGAAGATATAACTCTGGTAAACATATATGCACTCAATGCAGGAACACCCAAATACGTAAAAACTCCCCTGGAAGATATCAAGGGAGAGATCGACAACAACACCATCATAGTAGGAGACTTTAATACACCACTGACATCACTGGATAAATCCTCTAGACAAAAAATCAGCAAAGAAACAGCAATTCTAAATGACACACTAGATCGGATGGACCTAATTGACATCTTCAGAGCATTTCACCCCAAAGCCACGGAATATACGTTCTTCTTAAGTGCACATGGGACATTTTCAAAAATAGACCACATATTGGTTCACAAGCAAAGTCTCCCAAAATTCCAAAATATTGAAGTCATATCAAGCATTTTCTCAGACCACAATGGTATAATATTAGAAATAAACTACAATAAAAACAATCCAAAAATTTCAAACAATTGGAAGCTGAATAACATGCTACTAAACAATGATTGGGTTATCAATGAGATCAAAGAAGAAATTAAAAGCATCTTCGAGACTAATGACAATAAAAACACAACATTGCAAATCCTATGGGACACAATGAAAGCAATCCTGAGAGGGAAGTTTATAGCTCTACAGGCCTACCTCAAAAAACAAGAAAAAATGGCAATAAAACATCTAACTAAACAACTCAAAGAATTAGAAAGAGAGCAACAAGAAAAGCCCACAGTGAGCAGAAGTAAGGAAATAATAAAGATCAGAGCGAAGATAAATAACATTGAGACCAAAAGAACAATACAAAAGATCAATGAAACCAAGAGCTGGTTCTTTGAAAGGATAAACAAGATTGATGAACCTCTAGCCAGGCTCACCAAGAAGCAAAGAGAGAGGACCCAAATAAACAAAATCAGAAATGAGAGAGGTGAAATAACAACAGTCCCCACAGAAATACAAAGGATTATTTAAAAATACTATGAACAATTCTATTCTAACCAACTAGACAACCTGGAGGAAATGGACACATTCCTAAAAATATACAACCTTCCAAAACTTACTCAGTAAGATTCTAAAAATCTCAATAGGCTGATAACTATGGAAGAAATTGAAGCAGTCATCAAAAAGCTTCCAGCAAACAAAAGCCCGGCGGCAGACGGCTTCACAGGGGAGTTTTACCAAACATTCAAGGAAGAATTAAAACCTATCCTCCTCAGACTATTGCAGTAAATTCAAGAGGAAGGAACACTTACAACCTCCTTCTATGAAGCCAGCATCACCCTAATACCAAAACCAGATAAAGATAACACAATGAAAGAGAATTACAGGCCAATATCCCTCATGAACATAGATGCCAAAATCCTCAACAAAATTCTAGCAAATCGAATCCAGCAGGACATCAGAAAGATCATACACTATGACCAAGTAGGATTTATCCAGGGGATGCAAGGAGGGTACAATATTCCCAAATCAATAAATGTGATACATCACATAAACAAATTGAGAGATAAAAATCATATAGTCATATCAATTGATGCAGAAAAAGGATTTGACAAAATCCAACACCCTTCCTTGATAAAAACTCTCAACAAGGTGGGAATAGAAGGATCATACCTCAACATAATAAAAACCATATATGACAAACCTACAGCAAACATCATACTCAATGGGCAAAAACTAAAACCATTTCCCCTAAGAACAGGAACAAGACAGGGATGCCCACTCTCACCACTCCTTTTCAACATAGTGCTGGAAGTATTAGCCACTGTAATTAGACAAGAAGAAGAAATAAAAGGCATCGAAATTGGAAAAGAAGAAGTAAAACTGTCCTTATTTGCAGATGACATGATATTGTACATAAAAAACCCGAAAGGCTCCATCAAAAAATTATTAGACTTAATAAATTAATTTGGCAATGTAGCAGGATACAAAATTAATGCCAAGAAATCTATGGCATTTCGATACACCAATAGTGAAGTTACGCAAAGAGAGATTTAAAAAGCTATCCCATTTACCATCACACCAAAAACATTAAGATACCTAGGAATAAACTTAACTAAGGAGGTAAAGGACCTATACGTGGAAAACTACATGAAACTGAAAAAAGAGATAGAGGAAGACATAAACAGATGGAAGAATATACCATGTTCATGGATTGGTAGAATCAACATCATCAAAATGTCCATACTACCCAAAGCAATCTATAAATTCAATGCACTTCCCATTAAAATACCAAGGGCATATTTCACAGACCTAGAACAAACCTTCCAAAAATTCATCTGGAATAAAATAAGACCCCGAATAGCTGCAGCAATCCTGAGAAAGAAGAACAAAGTAGTGGGGATCTCAATACCAGATATCAAGCTGTATTACAAAGCCACTCTTCTTAAAACAGCCTGGTACAGGCACAAGAACGGACATATAGATCAATGGAATAGAATAGAGAACCCATAAATCGACCCAAACCACTATTCCCAATTAATATTTAACAAAGGAGGCATGAACATACAATGGAGTCAAGACAGTCTCTTCAATAAATGGTGCTGGGAAAATTGGACAGATACATGCAAAAAAATGAAACTAGATCACCAACTTTCACCATACACAAAATAAACTCAAAATGGATAAGGACTTAAACATAAGATGGTAAACCATAAAAATACTAGAGGAATCCATAGGCAGAAAAATCTCAGACATATGCCCAGGGAACTTCTTCACTGATACTGCTCCTAGGGCAATGGAAACTAAAGAGAAAATAAACAAATGAGACTATATGAAAATATATAGCTTTTGCATAACAAAGGAAACCATCAATAAAACAACAAGAGAGCCCACTGCATGGGAGAACATATTTGCAAATGATATCAACGATAAGGGTTTAATCTCCAACATTTACAGGGAACTCATACAAGTTAACAAAAAGAAGATAAACAACCCAATCAAAAAATGGGCAACTGATCTAAATAGACACTTTTTGAAAGAAGACAGAAGAAAGGCCAAGAGACATATGAAAACCTGCTCAAAGTCACTAATCCTCAGAGAGATGCAAATCAAAACAACAATGCGGTACCATCTTACACCTGTCAGAATGGCCATCATCAACAAATCAACAAATGACAAGTGTTGGCGAGGATGCGGAGAAAAAGGAACTCTTTTACACTGCTGGTGGGAATGTTGACTGGTGCAGCCACTATGGAGAACAATATGGAGTTTCCTCAAAAAACTAAAAATGGAACTCCCATTGGACCCAGTGATCCCACTTCTAGGAATATATCCCAAAAAACTAGAAACATGAATCAGAAAGGATATATGCACCCCTATGTTCATAGCAGCACAATTTACCATAGCTAAGATTTGGAAACAGCCTAAATGCCCATCAGCAGATGAGTGGATTAAAAAACTGTGGTACATCTACACAATGGAATACTACGCTGTGGTAAAAAAGAAGTTCCTACCATTTGCAACAACATAGATGGAGATGGAGAGCATTATGCTAAGTGAAATAAGCCAGGCAGAGAAAGATAAATATCACGTGATCTCACTCATTTGTGGAATATAATGAACGGCATAGACTGATGAACAAAAACAGATCCAGAGACTGAGAAACATCGATCAGAACCTCAAACCTTAGGGAAGGAGGGGGTCAGTGGGAGTAAGGGGGAGAGATCAACCAAGGGACTTGTGAGCATGCATATGAGCCTAATCAATGGACACAGACAACAGGGGGGTGGGGCATGAGTGTGGGCTGGGGGGTAATGGGGGAATAAGGACACATATGTAAAAAAATAATAATAAAAATAATAAAAAAATAAAAATAAAAATAAATAGAAAAGAAATTGTGAGGTAACCAGAACCCCAAGAACACCTGAGAACGTCTTTCTTGCCATGCTAGCAGTCATCAGCTGTACAGTAATATTACCTGGGGAAAATGGGGAAGTATTTTGGACTTGTATTCCTGACTCTTCATAGGTAAGAGCCCTATCGTGGGCTGATGCCCTGCCTAATGTAGTCACCAATAATACCAAACACCTTGGTCATCCAGGAGGACTATGGGTGGGGCAAAGAAGTATAATTACACAGGGGTCGCCACCCAGCTTCCCTTTTTTATGACACAAAATCAAACCACTGCTCCTTTGTGTGTAAAATTAAAGAGAGGTTTCTGGCCTGCATGGACACCAAAGGAAGGGACTATCACTACTTGCTCCTGAGAGAGGTGCAGAAAATATAACTAAGACCTTGTCTATACAAAAAGAAATTGACAACCATTTTGAAATGGAATTGCCATGGCCTAGAGCAAAGAATATCCTTACATGATATTATTCTACAATGTCATTATAATTTTTCCCAGATTTGTATTACCCCCATTACCTATAATAGTACCTCGCACCCTTGGGAACCAATAAAAAATCATCTTTTTGGTGCTTGGAGACAAAGGTAACACATCCCTTGATATTTTAGAATTACAACAGCATAATGTACAATTATCTCAAACAAACTTACAAACTAATTCTTTGAATGTCTGGCAGCAATTTAAAAAGGACATAAAAGGATTTAATCCCTTCCACTGTGTAGAGGGCCCCCTAGGAAGGCACCTGAGCATTCTATATTGGCCTCTCTTGCCCTTTTGGCCATGAGGGACCCTCTTCTCACAATCCAATTGCCCACAGCTGTTGCCTGTGCTTTCTGTTCAATCTGAGGTTGAAGCCTCGTAGTGGCTGGTACCATGGATCTGTCTCTCGCCCAGTGAGGTGAGCTGGCCCTCCCTGGAGTAGAAACCTGGGTTCCCCAAGATATGTGATTAGTGAGAAACCAAGATGGCAGCATAGGTAAGCACCTAAACTGCTGCCTCGCACAAAAATTTCAAAACTACAACTAAAAGACAGAACAGACACCATCCAGAACCACAGGAAAGCTGGCTGAGTGAAAATTCTACAACTAGAAGGAAAGAGAAAAGCTCACAGAGAATTGGAGGTATGGCAAAGGGTCTTTGTGCGCGCAGAGAAGAAGGGTGGCTGAGAGCCTGGCTGACTTTCTCTGGCAGAAGGGGGAAGGAAGCCCCTGACCGCACTGAACCCCAGCTCTGACTGCACTGAACCCCAGTCCCGGGAGAAATCCGTGGACCCAGGCTCATAGGGGGAGTCTGGTCTGACAGGTAGAGAGAAAGGCACCTGGAGCCTCGGAGACCTGGGGGAGACATGGGGAAGCCCCGGCGTGCCAGTGTGCACAAAGGCTGCAGAGGTTGCCACAGGCTTTCCCTAGCAGAAGGGAGTCAGAAGCTCCTGACTGCACTGAACCTCAGTTCTGACTGCACTGAACCCCAGTTCCAGGCGAGCCCCTGGGGACCCACGCTCTTACGGGGGGAATCTGGACTCTCGGGTGGAGACTTGGGAGCCGCGGAAGGCAGAGGACTGGAGGCGCGCGCGTGCCAGTGCGCACAAAGGCTGCGGAGGTTGCCACAGGCTTTCCCTAGTGGAAGGGAGTCAGAAGCTCCTGACTGCACTGAGTTCCAGTTCTGACTGCACTGAACCCCAGTTCCGGGTGAGCCCCTGGGGACCCACGCTCTTATGGGGGGAATCTGGACTCTCGGGCGGAGACTCGGGAGCCTGGGAAAGCAGAGGTCTGAAGGTGTGCGCGCGCGCACAAAGGCAAGGCTGACTGGAAGCCAAGACTGTCTGCTCCACCCTGAGACTCCACCCCATCCAAGCTGAGCACAGAGGCTATTGCAATTTGGCAAGTCTAATCCTATAAGGCTGTCTCCAGCACCGAACTTCTCCCAGCGTAGACACAGCTGATCCTTACAGCCAACTGGCCTGCAGGTCAATTCCTCCCAGTGATAACAACAACAATCAAGACTTAACTACAACAAGGCTATACACACAATCCACAAAGGGGTGCACCAAGAGTGTCCACCTCAGGTTAAGTGGGGAGGCCGACCCACTGGGCCATATAGGAAACCTAGCACACAAATCTACCTTACCAACTCAGGGAAGCAGTGAAAATGCGGCGTCAAAGAAACAGATCACAAACAAAAGAAATGGAGGAAAACAAATGACTGGATATAGAATTCAAAACCACGGTTATAAGGCTTTTCAAGAATATCCTAGAAAAGGCCGATAAATATAACGAGACCCTCAAAGATATGAAAAAGGACCAACTAGAAATTAAACATACACTGACTGAAATAAAAAATATTATACAGAGACCCAACAACAGACTAGAGGAACACAAGAATCAAGTCAAAGAATTGAAATACAAAGAAGCAAAAAACACTCAACCAAAAAAGCAAAAAGAAAAAAAAAATCCAAAAAGTTGAAGATAGTGTAAGAAGACTCTGGGACAACTTCAAGCGTACCAACATCAGAATTATGGGGGTGCCAGAAGAAGAGAGAGAGCAAGATACTGAAAACCTATTTGAAGAAATAATGACAGAAAACTTCCCCCACCTGGTGAAAGAAATAGACTTACAAGTCCAGGAAGCGCACAGAACCCCAAACAAAAGGAATCCAAAGAGGACCACACCAAGACACATCATAATTAAAATGCCAAGAGCAAAAGACAAAGAGATAATCTTAAAAGCAGCAAGAGAAAAACAGTTAGTTACCTACAAGGGAGCACCCATACGATTGTCAGCTGATTTCTCAACAGAAACTATGCAGGCCAGACGGGAGTGGCAAGAAATATTCAAAGTGATGAATAGCAAGAACCTACAACCAAGACTACTCTACCCAGCAAAGCTATTATTCAGAATGGAAGGTCAGATAAAGAGCTTCACAGATAAGAAAAAGCTAAAGGAGTTCATCACCACCAAACCAGGATTACATGAAATGCTGAAGGGTATTCTTTAAGAAGAGGAGGAAGAAGAAAAAAGTAAAGATAAAAATTATGAACAACAAATACATATCTATCAACAAGTGAACCTAAAAATCAAGTGAATTAAAAACCTGAGGAACAGAATAATCTGGTGAATATAATAGAATCAGGGGCATAGAAAGGGAGTGAACTGATAATTCTCAGGGGGAAAGGGGTATGGGGGGATTCAGGAAGAGACTGGACAAAAATCGTACACCTATGGATGAGGACAGTGTGGGGGAGGTAAGGGCAGAAGGTGGAGTGGGAACCGGGTGGAGGGGAGCTATGGGGGGGAAGAAAGAGAAACAATTGTAATAATCTGAATAAAGATTTATTTAAAAAAAAAGATATGTGATTAGTGCTGGGGCCCCGCCAGTAGGCGAGGGGATCCCAAGGCAGGTGCTGGGCGTGGAGGCCACGGGGGCATAGGCTACCAAGGAGACAGAACTGAACCTCACATCACCCTGCTTGGCCCCGGAGGATGGCTGGTTAGCCAGAGACGGGTAAGATTCCTCAGGGAAGGAACAACCTAAGACAGGCACATTCGCAGAGGGGCCATTAGGAGAGAACTTGGGGGTCAACAGAGGTGGGGCACAGACCCTCACCCCACAACTTTGCAGGGGCCTGAACCCTCACCCCTTCTGAGGGAGGTCTCCTGCCCCCATGGCTGCTTCACTTCCCATGCCCAGCTCAAACCGGGACCCAGGTAACAGACAGACTTGGCCAACAGCACCTGCCCTCTCACTGCAACAAGACTTGTTTGAGTTGTCTTGTACCCATGGGGTGGGGAAGTGGGTTTTTGATATCTAAATCCAGCCTAGCACCAGGAATGCTCAGGGCCTACTCAAGAAGGCAAATAATCCTTTCCACTAATATTTACAGGGTAAAATAAGATTGTTGGTAGAGTATTAAATTTGACAGTAAAATAGTAGTCAAGTTCTCAGACTAATTTAAATTGGCTAAGTAAAATAAGCGAATATTCCAGAAAAATTAATGGTACTGGACAAAAAGCTGTTCCTAAAGTGTTAACTAAAATTTTTATTGGTCGTTCATCTCATGGTAAAATTGTGTAACATGTAATGAACCTAAAGCAGGCATATTTTAGTGCAAAAAATTAAAATTTAAAAGTTATCAAGACTACATTATAAAATTCCCAAAAGCCTCCTAATATTTAAATCAAAAAAGTGTTGATAGTAGAAGAATATCATGTAAGGAAAAATATCCTATAAGTAAATTACATCTAGAAATTTTTTACATTAGAAAATTAACTTTCATTTGTAATGCTTACAGCAAGATACCCATGAAAAACACACATGGTGTCAAAACAAGCCAAACGAAAATCATTTGGGCAAAAAATGAAAAAGGATCCCAAGTCAAATTTATAGAAAAGATTCCTTTATTAACTTTTGGTTGAGAATATGTTTGTATATTTTCAGAGAACAACTCCAAGACCATGTGGATTCCTGCAACAGAGAGGAATTGACAGGACTGCTCCAGCCATGAAGACAGAAGAGAAACAGTCCAGAGATGGAAGACACTGACAACGCCTTGCCATACTAGCAGTCGGCAGCTGTGCGTCACTGCAGGTTGCCCAGGACCAAACCAGAGCGGGTCGGACCTGCATTACCACCATTTGTCCACCATCCAGAACTGAAATATCATTGCTGACATGTACACATAAGGAACTGTTTGACATTGAAATTGGGACTCAAAAGAACTGTTGTCCCAGAAAGAAACTCACTACAGACTGATTCATTTGCCTCTCAGCATAACCATTATTGCTTGTCTCATTTTCGGTTCGTATAAATGTATTTCTAGTATCACATGATCTCACTCATCTAGGGGAAATAATGAACAACATAAACTGATGAACAAAAACAGACCCAGAGATAGGGAAGCATCGATCAGAGTGTCAAACCTCAGAGGGAAGTAGGGGAAGGTGGGCGTAAGGGGGAGAGATCAACCAAAGGACTTGTATGCATGCATATAAGCCTACCCAGTGGTCACGAACAACAGGGGGGTCGGGGCATGGGTGGGGAGAAGTTTGGGATGGGAATGGGGGGATAAGGACAAATATGTCATACCTTAATCAATAAAGAAATTTTTTAAAAAGACTGCATTATAAAATTTCCAAAAGCCTCCTAATATTTAAATCAAAAAGGGTGGGATACTGAAAAATATCCTGTAAGAAAATTATATCAAGCCTTAATTGCTTTAAATTTTTACTTTGAATATTATTTTTCACTTGTAATGTTTATAGCAAGACACCCATGAAAACACACATGGTGTCAGAGTAAGCCAAAAGAAAATCATTTGGGCAAAAATGAAAAGATCCCAAGTCTAATTTATAGAAAAGATTCCTTTATTAACCTTTGGTTGAGAATATGTTTGTATATTTCCAGAAAACACCTCCAAGCCTGTGTGGATTCCTGCAACAACAAATTCAGAGAGGAACTGACCAGATTGCTCCAGCCACCGAAATAGCAGTGGCCCCCAAGAACAAAGGAGAAACAGTCCAGAAATGAAGATAGTGAAGATGCCTTGCCATGCTAGCAGTGAGCAGCTGTGCATCACTGCAGGTTGCCCAGGACCGAACCAAATAAGGTTGGACGTGCATTGCCACCATTTGTCCACCATCCAGAACTAGCATATCATTGCTGGCATGTATACATAAGGAACTGTTGGACATTGAAAACTGGAACTCAAAGAACTGTTGGCCCAGAAAGAAACTAACTACAGACTAATTCCTTTAATGCCTGACAGCAATTTAAAGAGACTCGATAGAGCTCTATCCTTTCTATTGAATTTAAGAATCTTAAAAAATACGTTCTTGTTAAATTTATAAAGTCAAAAAGGGTGAGATGCCGGAAGCCAATTCCAGCATGTCAGCAGGGCTGAGTCATCTGGAGATGGCTGAGAGCATTTTCCCAAACCTGAAAAGGATGCATTAAATGATTGCTTGCTGCCAGACAGCTAAGGGCATCTTAATCTACATGTTATTGCCTCCTACTGGCCAAACGCCTGAACAGCCAAAGACAATTCTTCTAATCTGACGATGGATTGGGTATACAAACCCTACCCTTTGATGTGTATATCTCCACCTTGCCTTAGGGCAAATTGTGTTAATAAAAAGCAAGAGGTCCTGAGACAAGAACTTACTTCCTTTAGCTAAGTCTTCTCTAGCTCCCCATAATGCCTTCCAAAATTATGTTTTGTCTCTGGACTCTTATTTAATTGACGCACAGCACCTTCTCCAGGTTCCTGAACCCTTCTAGATGCTATATCAAGAACCTTGGCATTACCAACATGTGGTCTATCTTTGTGAATGACCCATGCGCAATGAGAGAATGTATATTCTGCATCTTTGTGGTGAAATGTTCTATAAATGTCAATTAAATCCATCTGATCCAGTGTTCACTGTTTCCTTGTTAATTTTTTGTATGGAAGATCCAGTGAAGTCAGCAGATGTACAGTCCCCTATTATGATTGTATTATTGTTGATCTCTCCCTTAAAGTCCTCTAGAAGTTTTTTTTTTAAAATATATTTAGGTGCTCCTATATTGGATGCATATATGTTTACTAGGGTTATATCCTCCTGTTGGATCAATCCCTTTAGTATTATGTAGTGACCTTTGTTGTCTCTTGTGATGGCCTTCATATTGAAGTCTATTTTGTCAGATATGAGTATTGCTACTCTAGCTTTTTTTCTTTTCCATCCCTTCACTCTCATACTGTGTGAGTCTTTTGTTCTGAAGTGGTCTCTTATAGGCAGCATATAATTGGGTTATGCTTTTGTACACATTCAGCTATCCAATATCTTTTGATTGGAGCATTAAATCCATTTATATTTAAGGTTATTATTGATAGGTACTTATTTATTGCCATTTTATTTTGTATGCCTAGGTTTCTCTCTCTAATTCTTCTCATTACAGCAGTCCCTTTAGCATTTCTTAATACTGGCTTGTTGGTGATGTACTCCTTTAGCCTTTTTTTTTTTTTTTTTGGTCTGGGAAGCCCTTTTCATCTATTTTGAATGATAGCTCTGCTGGATATAGTAATCTTGGTTTCAGATCCTTGCTTTCCATTATCTTGAGTACTTCATGCCATTCCCTTCTGTTCTATAGAGTTTCTGATGAGAAATCAGGTGTCAGCCTTATGGGAGCTCCTTTGTAAGTAACAGATTGCTTTTCTCTTGCTGCCTTTAATATTCTCCTTTTGTCTTTAATTTTTGGAATTTTAATTATAAAGTGTCTGGGTGTGGGCCTGTTTGAGTTCTTGCTTAGGACTCTCTGTGACTTCTAAACTTGTCTGACTTTTTCCTTTACTAGGTTAGGAAAGTTTTCTGCCATTGTTTTTTTAAATCACATTCTCTATCCCGTTTCCCCTTTCTGCCTCTTCTGGCACACCTACTCTTCAAATATTGTTATGTTTCATGTTGTCCCACTGCTCCCTTAAGCTGTCCTCCTATTCTTTAATTGTTTTTTCTTTTTGGTTCTCTGGTTGAGTGATATTTTTCTACCCTGTCTTCTAATTCACTGATTCAATCTTCAGCTTTTTCTAATCTGCTTTGTATTCCTTCTAATGTGTTCTTTATTAGTACTATGCTATACTTTATTTCCAACTGTTCTTTTTTCAAAGTTACTATATCTTTTCTCATGCTGTTGAGCATCTACTATCATTATGCTGAACTCTATATCAGATAAATTTCTTATCTCCATTTCATTTATCCTTCTTCTGGAGAATTCTCTTGTTCTTTCATTTGGGAGTTGTTGTTTTTTTTGTCTTATTTTGGCTGCCTGTTTGAGTGACTATGTACTAGTGGTAGGTAGATCTGCTATGCCTCTCAATTGCTAGTGTAGGACAGTGTCAAACGCTATTTCTGATTAATTAGATGAGGCAAAGACTCAAATCCTCCAGAGACTGCCACTATCTACAAACTGATAGGATTCCATCTTGCATAGCCCTCAGGCAATCATACTCAGGTATTATGAGAGTTTTTTAAACAGGGTGGGGCAACTGCTTCTGTCTGGAAGCTAATTGTTATTTTCAGTCTCTTAATGGGCCTCAGAAACTCTGCACCTTTGGTCAAGGTGTTTACCAATAGGGTGGTTTAACTGTCTTTCCCTGCCCCCGGCTCAGGAAGAGCTACCTATATAGTAAATGTCTGTGTGAGTAAGATGACCTCCACAGCATGAGGGAATGACTCAGCACAGGAAACCAGGGTTTCTGCCTTCTGAATTCTAACACCAGAGCTCCTGATTCTGGCTTCTGCTCACACAGTTCCAGTCCACTCTGCCCTCTCTCTGCCAGATCACAAGGTAAGTGGCTCCACAGGGAATTTTGTGTGTTGGCTTTACAAGAGGGTGCCTGAACTTCCAACCATCTCTCCCTGGCAGACAGAAATCTTGCTGCTTTTCACAGCCAGATTTACATGGGTATCATTCTCAGTTCTGGTGCTCTCTGCTGGGTGGGCCCAGCTTGGGGATTAGACCCCAGAGTTTCCAGTGGCAACCCCCCACAGCTGAGATATCTCTCTGGAACTTCCATTGCTATTTGTGGGAGCCCAGTCAGTCCTTTCATGCTTCTGCCCCTCCTATCAGTCTCTAAGCAGTCTCTATTTTCCATCCTCAGTTATTAGGGTTCTCTCCAGGGTGTTTTCTGTTAATTATTCAGGAAGTTTTTCTGTATTTTAGTTGTAACTGCAGTTTGGTCTTGGGAGTGTGTCCATGCAACATCCACTTACTCTGCCACCATTTTTAATCTCTTAATGTCCACAAATTTGTAAGTTTTCCAAAATTTTAGAGAGTTTTGGCAATTATTTCTTCAAGCATTCTCTCTGCCTCTTTCTCTCTTCTCTTTGTTTCTTCCATAATGTGTATGTTGGTCCTTCGGTGGTGTCTTGCAGGTCCCTTAGGCTTTATTTACTTTTTTTTCCTTTTAACCTTCAGACACTATTATTTCCATTTTCCTATCTCCAAGTTCACTAATTCTGTCTTCTGCCTGCTTTAATCTGCATTTGAATTCCTCTAGTGATTGTGTGGTTTTTTAAATTTCAGTTATTGTACTTTTCAGCTGTGGAATTTTTTAAAATTTCTTTTTAGGTTTTCTCTTTATTAATATTTCCATTTTGTTTACACATAATTTTCTTGACTTTCTCCACATCACCCTTTAGTTTTTGGGGTACCTTTAAAACAGCTGTTTAAAAGTCTTTATCTAGAGATGATTTCCGGAGAAACCAAGATGGCGGCATAGGTAAACACCTGAACTTGCTGCCTCGCACAACCACTTCAAAACTACAACTAAAAGACAAAACGAACATCATTCAGAACCACAGGAAGGCTGGCTGAGTGGAAATTCTACAACTAGAAGGAAAGAGAAAAGCACACCGAGACTCAGAGGAGCTGCGGAAGTAAAGTGCAGAGGTACAGAGGCACACGCATGTGGAAAGGGCGGGCAACTGCGTATGCTGCTGTCTTTTTCAATCGGGAGGGAGACAAAAGCTCCTGACTGCTCTGAACTCGTTACAGGAGAGACTCTGGTGACCCAGACTCATACTGGGAGAAACTGGACGGTTTAGCGTCGGGTGGAACTTGAGGGTGGCTTTCTCTCAGAGGTGCTTTCAGTGATTACTGAGGGACACTGAGACCTGGGGGCCTCTTAGGGCAGGGCTGACAGAAAGCCATTGCTGTTTGCTCTGCCCTGAGACCCTGCCCCACCCAAGCTGTTTGCAGAGGCTTTTGCATATGAATGGCCTGGTCCTTTGAAATTTAAATTACCTAACAAACTGAAGCTGAGTCAGTGAGACCCAGAACATCCAAGAGAAGGCCCAAAGCCCCACAGCAGCTTGCATTGCTTCACAGCTGGGCCTCATCTGGGCACCTCCAAAACCCAAACAAAGAAGAGGAATCTGCATATTTCTCCATAGCTACTGCTGGGTGGCCTCAGGCAGAGGCTAAACTAGCACCTCCAAGAGCCTGTGTACCCAGTGGTCAGAGTGTGACCATCCAGATTACAACTCCTCAGATCCATAAGGGACACACTCAGGGGGCAGACTCAGTGAGCACCAAAGCCCCACTGAAGCAAGTCTTGCCTCATAAGGGTGTCTCCAGCACAGAAGTTCTCCCATCATAGACACAGCTGATCCTCACAGCCAATTGGCCTGGAGGTCAATTCCTCCCAGTGATACCAACAACAATCAAGGCTTAACTACAACAAGACTGTGTACACAGCCCACAAAGGGGTGCACCAAGAGAGTCCACCTCAGGTAATTGGGGAGGCTGAGCCACTGGGCCCTATAGGACACCTAGCACACAAAGCCACTCTATCAACACAGGGAAGCAACCAAAATGCGAAGACAAAGAAACAGGTCACAAATGACAAAAACGGAAAATATAGAGTTCAAAACCACGGTTATAAGGTTTTTCAAGAATTTTCTAGAAATCGCCGATAAATATAGTGAGACCCTCGAGGATATGAAAAAGGACCAACTAGAAATTAAGCATACACTGACTAAAATAAAGAATAATATACAGAGATCCAACATCAGACTAGAGGATTGCAAGAATCAAGTCAAAGATTTGAAATACAAAGAAGCAAAAAACACCCAAACAGAAAAGCAAAAAGAAAAAAGAATAAAAAAATATGAAGATACTGTAAGGAGCCTTTGGGACAACTTCAAGTGTACCAACATCCGAATTATGGGGGTGCCAGAAGAAGAGAGAGAGCAGGTATTAAAAACCTATTTGAAGAATTAATGACTGAAAACTTCCCCCACCTGGTGAAAGAAATAGACTTACAACTCCAGGAAGCACAGAGAACCCCAAACAAAAGGAATCCAAAGAGGACCACACCAAGACACATCATAATTAAAATGCCAAGAGCAAAAGACAGAGAGAGAATATTAAAAGCAGCAAGAGAAAAATGGTTAGTTACCTACAAGGGAGCACCCATACGAGTGTCAGCTGATTTCTCAACAGAAACTATGCAGGCCAGAAGGGAGTGGCAAGAAATATTCAAAGTGATGAATAGCAAGAACCTACATCTAAGATCACTCTACACAGCAAAGCTATCATTCAGAATTGAAGGTCAGATAAAGAGCTTCACAGATAAGAAAAAGCTAAAGGAGTTCATCACCACCAAACCAGTATTATATGAAATGCTGAAAGGTATTCTTTAAGAAGAGGAAGAAGAAGAAAAAGGTAAAGATAAAAATTATGAACAACAAATACATATCTATCAACAAGTGAATCTAAAAATCAAGTGAATAAAAAAATCTGAGGAACAGAATAAACTGGTGAATATAATAGAATCAGGGGCATAGAAAGGGAGAGGAGTGACCATTCTCGGGGGAGAAGAGGATGTGGGGAGTGCGGGAAGAGACTGGACAAAAATCATACACCTATGGATGAGGACAGTCGGGGGGGTTGTAAGGGCATGGGGTGGGGTGTGAACCAGGTCGAGGGGAGCTAAGGGGAGAAAAAAGAGGAACAACTGTAATAGTATGAAAAATAAAATTTAAAAAAAAATAAAATAAAAGTCTTTAATTCACCACCAGGTCTTTTTGAGGGACAGTTCCTGCTGGTTTATGTTTTTCCTTTGAATGGGCCATACTTTTCTTTTGTTTGTTTGTTTTTTGTTTTTTGTATTCCTTGTGATTTTCTTGTTATTTAATACTGTGCATTTAGCCCTAGCTGGTTTGGCTCAGTGGATAGACCATTGGCCTGGTGACTGAAAGGTCCCAGGTTTGATTCCAGTCAAGGGTATATGCCTGGGTTGTGGCTTGGTCCCCAGTTGGGGGCTTGCAGGAGGCAGCCGATCAATGATTCTCTCTCATCATTGATGTTTCTATCTCTCTCTCCCTCTCCCTTCCTCTGAAAAATAAAAATACCTTTAAAAAAATGTGCATTTAAATCTGATAATGTATTAACTCTGAAGATCAGATTCTCCCCCATCCCCAAGGTTTGATATTTTTGCTTTGTTTTTGTTGTAGGCTGTCTCTGTACCAAGGATCAGCCTGAGGTGTAAACTGAAGTTTTTCTCAGGTCTCTTATGAGCCTGCACCTTCCCCTAGGTATGTGCAGTGACCTTCTAACTTGCCCTTCCATGCATTTGCTTTTCTATTTTTTTTTAATTTAATAAATCTTTATTGTTCAGATTATTACAATTATTTCTCCTTTTTCCCCCCATAGCTCCCCTCCACCCGGTTCCCACCCCACCCTTTGCCCTTACCTCCCCCCACAGTGTCCTCATCCATAGGTGTACGATTTTTGTCCAGTCTCTTCCTGCACCCAACATACCCCTTTTCCCCTGAGAATTATCAGTCCACTCCCTTTCTATACCCCTGATTCTATTATATTCACCAGTTTATTCTGTTCCTCAGATTTTTAATTCACTTGATTTTTAGGTTCACTTGTTGATAGATATGTATTTGTTGTTCATAATTTTTATCTTTACTTTTTTCTTCTTCCTCTTCTTAACGAATACCTTTCAGTATTTCATATAATACTGGTTTGGTGTTGATGAACTCCTATAGCTTTTTCTTATCTGTGAAGCTTTTTATCTGACCTTCCATTCTGAAAATAGCTTTGCTGGGTAGAGTAGTCTTGGTTGTAGGTTCTTGCTATTCATCACTTTGAATATTTCTTGCCACTCCCGTCTGGCCTGCATAGTTTCTGTTGAGAAATCAGCTGACAATCATATGGGTGCTCCCTTGTAGGTAACTAACTGTTTTTCTCTTGCTGCTTTTAAGATTATCTCTTTGTCTTTTGCTCTTGGCATTTTAATTATGATGTGTCTTGGTGTGGTCCTCTTTGGATTCCTTTTGTTTGGGGTTCTCTGTGCTTCCTGGAGTTGTAAGTCTATTTCTTTCACCAGGTGGGGGAAGTTTTCTGTCATTATTTCTTCCAATAGGTTTTCAGTATCTTGCTCTCTCTCTTCTTCTGGCACCCCCATAATTCTGATGTTGGTACGCTTGAAGTTGTCCCAGAGGCTTCTTACACTATCATCAACTTTTTGGATTCTTTTTTCTTTTTTTTGCTTTTCTGGTTGAGTGTTTTTTGCTTCTTTGTATTTCAAATCTTTGACTTGATTCTTGCAATCCTCTAGTCTGCTGTTGGGTCTCTGTATAATATTTTTTATTTCAGTCAGTGTATGCTTAATTTCTAGTTGGTCTTTTTTCATATCTTCGAGGGACTCGTTATATTTATCGGCCTTTTCTAGGATATTCTTGAAGAGCCTTATAACCGTGGTTTTGAATTCTATATCCAGTCATTTGTTTTCCTCCATTTCTTTCGTTTGTGATCTGTTTCTTTGACGCCGCATTTTCACTGCTTCCCTGAGTTGGTAGGGTAGCTTTGTGTGCTAGGTTTCCTATATGGCCCAGTGGCTCAGCCTCCCCAGTTAACCTGAGGTGGACACTCTTGGTGCACCCCTTTGTGGATTGTGTGTATAGCCTTGTTGTAGTTAAGTCTTGATTGTTGTTGTTATCACTGGGAGGAATTGACCTGCAGGCCAGTTGGCTGTGAGGATCAGCTGTGTCTACACTGGGAGATTTTTGGTGCTGGAGACAGCCTTATAGGATTAGCCTTGCTAGATTGCAAAAGCCTCTGTGCTCAGCTTGGAAGGGGTGGAGTCTCTGAGCGGAGCAGACAGTCTTGGCTTCCCGTCAGCCCTGCCCTTGTGTGCAAGTCTCCAGACCTCTGCCTTCCGCGGTTCCCGAGTTTCCGCCTTACAGTCTAGATTTTCCCCGTAAGAGCATGGGTCCCCAGGGGCTCGCCTGGAACTGCGGTTCAGTGCAGTCGGAACTGAGGTTCAGTGCAGTCAGGAGCTTCTGACTCCCTTCCTCTAGGGATAGCCTGTGGTAACCTCCACAGTCAGTCTTAGTGCGCACTCGCACCTCCAGACCCCTGCCGCCACGGCTCCCCTGAGTATCCGAGTCTCCGTGTGCCTTTCTCTCTACCTGACAGTCCAAACTCCCTCTGTATGAGCCTGGGTCCACAGGGTTTCGCCTGGAACTGAGGTTCAGTGCAGTTGGAACTGGGGTTCAGTGCAGTCGGGGGCTTCTTTCCCCCTCCCGCCAGAGAAAGCCAGCCAGGCACTCCGCTGCCCTTCCTCTCTGTGCACGCCTGTCTCCTTTCCTCAGCTCTTTGCCGTTACTTCTCCGTGAGCTTTCCTCTTTCCTTCTAGTTGTAGAATTTCCACTCAGCCAGCTTTCCTGTGGTTCTGGATGGTGTCTGTTCTATCTTTTAGTTGTAGTTTTGAAATTATTGTGTGAGGCAGCAGTTTAGGTGCTTACCTATGCTGCCATCTTGGTTTCTCTTCCTGATTTTCTATTTTTTAAAAATATATTTATACTAGAGGCCCAATGCATGAAATGTGTGCAAGGAGCTCGGCCCTCACAGCCCTGGCTGCTTTGGCCAGCCTTTCTAGCCTTTCGCAGCCCTGGCCAGCCCTCATAGCCCCTCACTGCCCTTTGCAGCCCCGACTGGCCCTTGCAGCCCCTCACAGCCCTGGCCAGCCCTGACAGCCCCTCGCAGCCTCAGCCAGCCCTCTCAGCCCTGGCTTCATCTGGAAGGTCATCCAGATGGTTGTCTGGAATTTTGTCCGGATGGTCATTTGGCTGTTTGGTCTAATTAGCATATTAGCTCTTTATTATATAGGATTGATTTCAGAGAGAAAGGGAGAGGGAGAGAGAGAGAGAAACAGCAATGATGAGAGGGAATAATTGATCAGCTGTCTCCTGCATGCCCCCTACTGGGGATCTAGCTAGCAACCCAGCATGTGCCCTGACTGAGAATTGAACCTGACCTCCTGGTTCACATTGGCTGGGCTGCATTTGTATTTTGAATGTCCTAGTCATCAATGTATCTGGTTTCAAGGGGTGAACCTCTCTGCAAAAGTTGCCCTGCAATGTCAGGACTTGTCTTTCACAGCAGATTGCTATTATTCTCCCTTGTACTGATTTGTCTCACATGTACTAGTATACGAAACCTCTTTTCTTAATTTCATACTAGATTGGGGAAAAGAGACTAAGACTTTAACCATGATTTTATTTAATGTTCAGAAATAACAAAAGGAAAATACAACATAAAGGACAACTTATAAGTCTTAGTAGATGTAGTCCCATCATACTGCTCAAATCCAGATAATGGACTCTCTCTGCCTGACTCCCTGTGATCCCCAGTAAGGGAGGTGTCAGCTCTCCCTTTGTATGTGGGTCTTGAGCCTGTTTCTCCTTAACTGGAATCTAAGCACCCAAATTCTCTCAGGCTATGAAAGAAAGGCATATGTCTTAACTTTAATCAAAGCCCACCATAGCTGTCCACCTCCAAATGACAATGGGAATGTCCACTCCCTTCAGGAAATGTATTTACCTTTTCACTCAGAAAAGTGTGGTTTTGACCCAAAAGGTAGTAAGAACTCAAGACATTTTCCAGTCTGGATTCTTCAGTCTTAGGACAAAACCACGTGTTGCAGGAAGGGTCACCTATAGTCACTATGGATCACATCTAATCAAACCCAGTTCCATAAGGCTCAAGGTGAGGATCTGACCTTCACACTTTTTCCAGAATCCTTAGACTTGCTCTTGATTGCTTGTGAACAACCCTTTAAATAATAGCACACATCACAATCCCTCAAGAACACATGAAATTTTACTGGGACAAAGTAGCCTAATCCTATACTTAACAAAGACACATCACTGTAAGGAAATCACAATCTGAAGACATACAAGTCTTCCAACCATGGTGACCATTGTCATATAGCCAGCCAAAATAAGTTTGTTCCTCAACTAAAAAATCTCCCTCTTAGAAAGTATGTCTGAGATTTGACTCAAAATTACATGAGAGTGGGAATGGGTGACACAGAGCAAAGTGTGTGTATGTGTATGGGGGTGATGAAAAAAAATTGCCCATGAATTAATCATTATTGAAATTGAGTGATGGACATATGAGGCATATTCTATCTACTTTTGTACATGTTTCAAATATTCTGTAGTTAAAAACATCAACAAGGAAAGGAAAAATGGCGGCGGAATAGACAGACGTGTTCCGAGCCTTGTCCCAGAGTAGAAAGAAAGAACAGCTGAGGGTCGCACGAGGAGTGTTTGTTGACAAGTTAAGGGACAGCTAAACTCCAGAAGAAGGTGGGGGACTGCTAGGCGGGGTTCCCCTGACCTGGCAGCCCCCACTGCGGCTGGGTCCCCTCCTGGAGCTACGGGCTCTGACAAGGAGTCTGCGCCATCTTGAACGGGAAAGTGGAGCTTATCGGAAGCCTAAGAATTCACAACTGTGGTACCCACAGAACAGCTGCGAGCCCCAGAACACCGGTCCCCAATTGGTGCAAACACACGGATTCAGAGGAGCTCTACACTCCACCAGGGAAAGGTCAGATTTCGCCTGGGATAAGGTGAGGTCTCTGGTCCCGGCGGGAGAGAGGAATGCACATTTTGCGGGAGCTGGAGGACCAGGGAAGTCTGTGCCTAGAAAAATCCGTGGCTGTTGGGGCTGGCATGATCCGTGAATGTGGAAGGGGTTCCTCAGAGCTGCTAACAGAAGGGATCTCTAAAAGCAACCCACTTTGATCTGACGTGCAGGGACACCCTAAGAATCTCAAATGTTTGCCGGCTGCTTAGACTTGCACGCAGACCCATTGTTCGCACACTTGGGCTTATTCCTCTTCAAATCCTTGCTTCTGATTACTAACCCAATACATAGGATCACCCAGTTGGGGACACCCTGGGAGACTGCAGAAGAAAGTTGTTTTTCTGGAACCTGGGGATCAGAGCAGGGAGTGACCATCAGAGAGCCAGCTCTGAGGCAGCCCACTCCCACAAACCGGTAATGAGTGCCACAGGGAAAGAAGGCTCTAACACTGCCTAGAGAGGCCATATGTAGACCCGGAAGTCAATCCAGAAACACTGCCACCCAGGGGCTGAATCACAAATTGACTCTTGTGTAAAAAAAAATAAAGGAATACAAGAAATTAAGACACACCGCCTGCTTAAAATCAGGACTGGCTTACAACACTGAAGAGCAGTGGAACGCAGGGAACTGCAATACTGTCCGAACTGAAAAACAGGCGTGCCAAACAGAACAACAGAGGAAGTGAATGACCTTCACTACTCCATATTTTATTTTTATTTTTTTATTTTATTTATTTTTTTATTTTCATTTTTTGCATCTTTTAATCAAGAAACTAATTTTTTTCTTTTTTCCTCACTTGATTTCACCTTTTTAATTATTACATTTTTATTTTCAATCCATATTATCACTACTGCTATTTTATCTTTTTTTTTTTTTTTAGTGTCATTTTATTTTCTCTTCATTTTACTTTGGGATTAGTGTTCTACATTCTATTTTCATCTTTCCTTTAGCATCGTTTTACTCTATCTCAACTCTACCTTTATGCCATCACTCTCTTCCTAACCTTCCGCTTTTCAGTGTCCTGTTTATCTTACCCCTTTCTTGCTTTAGATTTTCCCTATTCTTTCTGTTTACCCCCTGTTAAAATTTCACCCTACTAACATATGTAATCTCCAATTCCCTGTTCCAAGTCCATACACACCTCTCTCTTCGCTGTCTTAACTATCAAAAAAATTGTTTTTCTCTCTGTCCTTTTGTTGTTGTTTGCTTGAATGTTGATTATATCGAATTTTTATGCTTTTTTGTGAGATTGTTTTGCTTATTCTTCTTTTGTTTGTTTATTTTTTTGTTTGTTTTGTGCTTCTGTTTTCCCTTGCCTCACTCAATATTAGTTGGTGTTGTAGTTTGTATTAATCCCCAGGTACTTGTTGCTGGCATTTGCTGGGATTAGTGATTGTTCTATTGGAGTTTTATCCCCACATATATAGTTTTTTCCACTTTCTCTCTTAGTCTCATTCTTGTCTCTCTTATTTTTTTTTCTTTTCCCAATTTCATTTTGACACTCCTTTTTTTTCCTTTCTTTCTTTTTGCTCTTCTTCTTTCTCTCCTATCCCCTAATTTGCCTTTCTCTGGTGGTCACCTTTACTGGATGTTATTAATATCGTGAATACATTTCTGTTCAGTGCCTTGTGTGTTGTACCTGGTAGTGCTGTATTTTGTGCCTTTAAATCAACGCAGGAGAGAGAGAACTACATAACCAGACATCCAGAGAAGAGAGACCATGGGAAGACAAAGAAAAAGCACGCATATGAAAGAAAAGCAGGCATCACCAGAAAAGGAAGTAAATGAAATGGAGGCAAGCAACCTTCCAGAGAAAGAATTCAGAGAAATGGTCATAAGGTGGGTGAAAAGAATGGAAGACAAATTCGACAATATGAGCAAGAACCAAGAGGAAATGAAGAAGAACCAAGAAGAAATGAAAAATGACATCGCTGCTGTAAAGAACTCAATAGAAAGCATCAAGAATAGACTAGAAGAAGCAGAGGACCGCATCAGTGAGCTAGAAAACAAGATCGGAAAAAAAACCCAAGTAGAGCAGCTTCTAGAAAAAAAAATTAAAAGGCAGGAGGAGAGCCTAAGAAAACTTTGGGACAACACGAAACAAAACAACATCTGCATAATAGGGGTTCCAGAAGGAACGGAAGCTGAGCAAGAAATAGAAAACCTGCTTGAAGAAATAATGACAGAAAATTTCCCTGATATAGGGAAGAAAAACCCCACACAAATCCAAAAAGCTCACAGAGTCCCAAGCAAAATGAACCCCAAAAGACCGACGCCAAGGCACATCATAATTAAATTGGCAAACACCAACGACAAAGTAAGAATCTTAAAAGCGGCCAAAGAGAGACAGAAAGTTACATACAAAAAGGAACCCCCATCAGACTAGCAACTGATTTCTAAACAGAAACTCATCAGGCCAGAAGGGAATGGAATGAACTATACAAAGTCATGCAAAGGAAGGGTCTGAATCCAAGAATACTGTACCCAGCAAGGCTATCAATCAAAATTGAAGGTGAAATCAGGAGCTTCACAGACAAAAAAGGACTAAGGGAATTTATTACCACCAAAGCAGCAATGCAAGAAATGCTAAAGGGTCTGTTGTAAAAAAAAAAAAAAAGAAAAGAAATAGGAAGCGAAGAAGGAACACAGGGGTAAAGAATAAAAATGGCGACAAATAAGTACCTATCAATAATAACTTTAAACATAAATAGATTAAATGCCCCAATCAAAAGACTTAGGGTAATGGATTGGATAAGAAAACAAGACCCATATATCTGCTGTCTACAAGAAACACACCTCAGAAAAAAAGATGCACACAGACTGAGGGTGAAGGGATGGAAAAAGGTTTTCCAGGCAAATGGAACTGAAAAAAAAGCTGGGGTAGCAATACTTATATCTGACAAATTAGATCTCAAAGTGAAGGACATAACAAGAGATAAGGAAGGCCACTTCATAATACTAAAGGGAGCAATCCAACAAGAAGAAATAACTCTGGTAAACATATATGCACCCAATACAGGAGCACCCAAATACATAAAAAAACTCCTGGAGGATATCAAGGGAGAGATTGACAGCAATACAATCATAGTAGGAGATTTTAATACCCCACTATCACCATTGGACAAATCCTATAAACAAAAAATGAGCAAAGAAACATTAATCCTAAATGACTCACTAGACAAGATGGAATTAACTGACATCTTCAGAACATTTCACCCCAAAGCCACAGAATATACATTCTTATCAAGTGCTCATGGGTCATTTTCAAAGATAGACCATATGTTGGGACATAGGCAAAGTCTCTTCAAATCCAAGAAGATAGAAATCATATCAAGCATCTTCTCCAACCACAGTGGCATAAAACTGGAAATCAACTACAATAAAAACAACCCAAAGAAATCAAACATATAGAGACTAAACATCATGCTATTAAACAATGACTGGGTTACCAGAGAAATCAAGGAAGAAATAAAAAGCATCATGGCAACAAATGACAATGAAAACACTGCAATCCAAAATCTATGGGACACAGAGAAAGCAGTCTTGAGAGGGAAGTTTATAGCTCTACAAGCCTACTGCAAAAAACAAGAAACAATGGTAATAAATTGCCTAACCCTACAACTCAAAGAGTTAGAAAAAGAGCAACAATAAAAGCCCAGTGTAAGCAGAAAGAAGGAAATAATAAAGATCAGAGTGGAGATAAATGACATAGAGACCAAAGAAACAATACAAAGGATCAACAAAACCAAGAGCTGATTCTTTGAAAGGATAAACAAGATTGATGAACCTCTAGCCAGGCTCACCAAGAAGCAAAGAGAGAGGACCCAAATAAACAAAATCAGAAATGAAAGAGGTGAAATAACAACAGATCCCTCTGAAATACACAGGATTGTTAAAAAATGCTACGAACAACTCTATTTCAACAAACTGGACAAACTGGAGGAAATGGAGATATTCCCAGAAAAATATAACCTTCCAAAATTCAATCAGGAAGAATCTAAACAGCTCAATATGCCAGTCACTATGGAAGAAATTGAAGCAGTCATCAAAAAGCTTCCGGCAAACAAAAGCCTGGGGCCAGATGGCTTCACAGGAGAGTTTTACCAAACATTCAAGGAAGAACTAAAACCTATCCTACTCAGACTATTCCAAAAAATTCAAGAGTAAGGAACACTTCCAACCTCCTTCTATGAAGCCAGCATCACCCTAATACCAAAACCAGATAAAGACAAAACAATGAAGGAGAATTACAGGCCAATATCCCTCATGAACGTAGATGCCAAAATCCTCAACAAAATTCTAGCAAATCGGATCCAGCAGTACATCAGAAAGATCATACACCATGACCAAGTAGGGTTTATCCCAGGAATGCAAGGATGGTACAATATCTGCAAATCAATAAATGTGATACATCACATAAACAAATTGAGAGATAAAAATCACATAGTCATATCAATTGATGCAGAAAAAGCATTTGACAAAATCCAACACCCTTTATTGATAAAAACTCTCAACGAGGTGGGAATAGAAGGATCATACCTCAACATAATAAAAGCTATATATGATAAACCCACAGCTAACATCATACTCAATGGGCAAAAACTAAAACTATTTCCCCTAAGAACAAGAACAAGACAGGGATGCCCACTCTCACCCCTCTATTTGACATAGTATTGGAAGTATTAGCCATTGCAATTAGACAAGAAGAAGAAATAAAAGGCATCCAAATTGGAAAAGAAGAAGTAAAGCTGTCCTTATTTGCAGATGACATGATATTGTACATAAAAAACCCGAAAGACTCCATCAAAAAACTAACAGACTTAATAAATGAATTCGGCAATATAGCAGGATACAAAATTAACGCCAAGACATCTATGGCATTTCTATACACCGATAGTGAACTTACAGAAAGAGAGACTAAAAAAAGCAATCCCATTTACCACTGCACTAAAAAAATTAAGATACTTAGGATTAAACCTAACTAAGGAGGTAAAAGACCTATACGCGGAAAACTACAGGACACTGAAAAAAGAGATAGGGGAAGATATAAACAGATGGAAGAACATACCATGTTCATTGATTGGGAGAATCAACATCATTAAAATGTCCATACTACCCAAAGCAATCTATAGATTCAATGCACTCCCCATTAAAATACCAATGGCATATTTCACAGACCTAGAAAGAACTCTCCAAAAATTCATCTGGAATAAAAAAAAGACCCCGAATAGCCACAGCAATCCTGAGAAAGAAGAATAAAGTAGGAGGGATCTCAATACCAGATTTCAAGCTGTATTACAAAGCCACTGTCCTCAAAACAGCCTGGTACTGGCACAAGAACAGACAATATAGATCAATGGAATAGAATAGAGAATCCAGATATCGACCCAAACCACTATGCACAATTAACATTTGACAAAGGAGGCATGAGCATACAATGGAGTCAAGACAGTCTCTTCAATAAATGGTGTTGGGAAAATTGGACAGATACATGCAAAAAAATGAAACTAGATCACCAACTTACACCATACACAAAAATAAACTCAAAATGGATACAGGACTTAAATATAACACGGGACACCATAAAAATACTAGAGGAATCCACAGGCAGCAAATCTCAGACATATGCTGAAAGAACTTTTTCACTGATACTGCCCCTAGGGCAACAGAAGCCAAAGAGAAAATAAACAAATGGGACTACATCAAAATAAAAAGCTTTTTCACAGCAAAAGAAACCATCAACAAAACAAGAAATCCCACTGTATGGGAGAACATATTTGCAAATGTTATCACTGATAAAGGTTTAATCTCCAACATCTACAGGGAACTTATACAACTTAATAAAAGGAAGATAAATGATCCAATAAAAAAATGGGCAACGGACCTAAATAGAATCTTTTCAAAAGAAGGTAGAAGGAAGGCCAAGAGACACATGAAAACATGCTCAAAGTCACTAATTATCCGAGAGATGCAAATCAAAACGACAATGTGATACCGTCTCACACCTGTCAGAATGGCTATCATCAACAAATCAACAAACAACAAGGGTTGGCGAGGATGCGGAGAAAAAGGAACCCTTGTGCACTGCTGGTGGGAATGCAGACTGGTGCAGCCACTGTGGAGAACAGTATGGAGTTTCCTCAAAAAACTGAAAATGGAACTCCCATTTGACCCAGTAATCCCACTCCTAGGCATATATCCTAAGAAACTAGAAACACCAATCAGAAAGGATATATGCACCCCTATGTTCATAGCAGCACAATTTACAATAGCTAAGATTTGGAAACAGCCTAGTGCCCATCAGCAGATGACTGGATCAGAAAACTGTGGTACATCTACACAGTGGAATACTATGCTGCCATAAAAAAGAAGGTATTAGTACCATTTGTAGGCACCTGGATGGAATTAGAGAACATTATGCTAAGTGAAATAAGCCAGTCAATGAAAGAAAAATACCACATGATCTCACTCATTTTGGGATTATAAAAAACATTATAAACTGATGAACAAAAAGATAGATACAGAGGCTGTAAAGCATCAAACAGACTGTCAAATTACAGTGGGAAGTTTAGGGAGAGGTGGGGGAAATAAGAGATCAACTGAAGGACTTATATGCATGCATATAAGAGTAACCAACGGATGCAAAACATTGGAGGGTGAGGGCATGTATGGGAGTGGGGTGGGGGGGGCAATGGTAAGATATGTACACATATAATACCTTAATAAAAAAATTTAAAAAAATAAAATAAAATAAAAACATCAACAACTGCATTTCTGCAGAGGGTTTGCCCAAGATGTTTCATCACTGGAAGATCTCTCTGTGTTTTCCAGAATAATGGGACCTGCAGCCCTGTAGATGAAATCAGTCTCCACCTCTTGCAAATAAGCTTCCTCCCTCCCTCCACATATTTACTCAATGTACACATTCTGGCTGCTGAGTTCTTCCTTACAAGAACTCTCTTCAAGGGAACTTCTTATATTCAGCCCTAGGATGATGGTGCCTGGGGGTCTTGTTCTCCTTTCACTATTTTTAAGATATGCCATCTTGCTAGGTATATAGACAGAGGATTCAGGCACTGCATTTCTAAATGGAAAAAGAAATTCTACTTGTGTTATTTTATTCCCCCTTTCAAAAGAATTTTACTGGTACAGTTTGAATGGAAAGGTGTCTGTTCAGGGTGGCTTGAAGAATGACTGTCTGGCCACCAGGACAGGATAACATGTCTGGTCTTAGTAAAGTTTATGGCAGGGGCCTTGTTCTGGAATGTGGTCCTCAGTTTTATAAACTCATAAACGGAAATGTTAGCACACAATGAGCCTCCAAGGGCTGGTGAATACCAATAATAAACTTGCAATGGGGACTTAATTATAAGCAGACCCCAAATCCATGTTTGCTGGTTAGCAAATTTCTGTCTATGGGAAACTTTTTATGCAAAGCCAAATTATAATCAGAGGGACATTTGGTGAGAGCAACTCTAGGACAGTGAGTTTTCAACTGGGGAGATTTAGCATCACCTGGGGCTTAATCACAAGGAACAACAACAGCCTGTAATTATTGGAATCAAGAGTCTAGGTCAGTGGTCGGCAAACACATTAGTCAACAGAGTGGCAAACCGAGCGCAGTTTGCCGACCACTGACCTGGGGGATGGGGAGAGGGAGGAAGATTTTAGAGGAATTTTTCTATGTGGTGTTTTTTCTTTTTTAGCATGTCATTAGAAATGGCATACTCAGTGTTATAATTCAATAATATATTTTGGGGGGGATTTAAACCCTATTTCTTTCATAATGAAAATTTTACAAAGCAAAGTTCCATAGAATCTTCTTGGCTGGTGACACTGTTTGGAGGGTGGGAATCCACAAATCAGACTCTCTGGAGGGTCTTAGACTTCTTGTTTTTAAAAATGAGGCGAGAAGACATTGTTCACTGAGGCACTAGGCAAAACCCATACATGTGGCAACTTACATTCACAGGATGCAAATCAAATTTTCTGTTCTCAAGTTCTTTCTCACTAAATAATTTTGTGAGAATATAATCATATTTAATTTATGATTAGTCACTATGGGAATTGATGTAGAAATGTATTTATGTTACTTATAAAGTATTGTGTACTTTATAATATAGTATCTATCCTATCTAATAAAAGAGTAATATGCAAATTAACCATCACTCTGCTACACCCACCAGCCACACCCACAAGCCACGCCCACAAGCCAAACAGGAACGAATATGCAAGTAAACCCAACCAAGATGGCTACAGCCACAGAGAGCAGGAGGGAGGCTTGGGTTTCCCCGGTGATGGAGGAAGCCAAGCTTTCCGCCTGCCCTTGCCAGCCTAGGCGTCCACTCAAGGCTACAAAGTTTCAATGATAGAAGACACATAAACCCAAACAGAAATGGTGGCAGCCACGGAGCTGGAAAGAGCAGGAGGCTAGGGTTGCCCCCGGTGATGGAGGAAGCCAAGCTTTCCACACACCCTGGCCAGCCCAGGCCTCCGCTTAAGGCTACAAAGTTTCAATTATAGAAGATACATAAATCCAAAAAAAAATGGCTGCCACCTCAGAGCAAGCAGAAGGCTTGGCTCCACTCCAGGCTACAAAGTTTCAATTGTAGAAGATAAATAAACCCCAGATCCCAGGGCCTATGCTTGGGTCACCAGGGGGCTGGCCAGCCTGCAAACCACCACAGGCCCCTCGCCCAGGCCGCCCCACGCCCCAAGGGAACCCCCACCCTGATTCGGGACACCCTTCAGGGCAAACCAGATGGCCCCCACCCATGCACCAGGCCTCTATCCTATCTAATAAAAGAGTAATATGCAGATTGACCATCACTCCAACACACAAGATGGCTGCCCCCATGTGGACACAAGATGGCCTCCACAAGATGGCCAGCAGGGGAGGGCACTTGGGAGGAACCAGGCCTGCAAGGGAGGGCAGTTGGGGGCGATCAAGCCTGCAGGGGAGGGCAGTTAGGGGTGACCAAGCTGGCAGAGGAGGGAAGTTGGGGTGACCAGGCCTGCAGGGAAAGGCAGTTGGGAGGGACCCAGGCCTGCAGGGGAGGGCAGTTAGGGGTGACCAGGCCATCAGGGGAGGGCAGTTAGGGGCAAACAGGCTGGCAGGGGAGCAGTTAGGCATCAATCAGGCTGGCAGGGGAGTGGTTAGGGGGTGATCAGGCTGGCAGGCAGAAGTTGTTAGGGGCAATCAGGAAGGCAGGCAGGTGAGCAGTTGGGATCCAGCAGTCCTGGATTGTGAGAGGGATGTCCGACTGCCTGTTTAGGTGGGATCAGGCCTAAACAGGCAGTCGGACATCCCTTGAGTGGTCCCAGATTGGAGAGGGTGCAGGCTGGGCTGAGGGACACCCCCCTCCCCCATGCACGAATTTCGTGCACCGGGCCTCTAGTATATATATAAAAACCTAAGCGACCATTAAACCGTTTGACGGTTTGACTGCACTGACCACCAAGGGGCAGACATTCAATGCATAGGCATGGAAACATGGAACAGACTGATGAATCTCAGAGGTAAGGGGTGGGGGAAGAGGGTGGGAGAAGATTACCCAAAGATCTTATATGCATACTAGAGGCCCGGTGCATGGACTTGTGCACTGGTGGGGTCCCTTGGCCTAGTCTGCAGGGATCGGGCTGAAACCAGCAGTCTGACATCCCCTGAGGGGTCCTGGATTGCAAGAGGGCACAGGCCAGACCGAGGGACCCCACCGGTGCATGAATCTGTGCACCGGGCCTCTAGTAATCTATAAAGTACTATTACAGTTTTGTAAGCAAATTCTGCAGCTAGGCCAAACCACTATGTGATAAAAGCAGACATTTGATAGTCTCTGCATTGATTTTTCTTCCCTCCTCCTTCCTCAAACACCTTACTTTCATTTGAGGATTGTTTTGGTTCCTGAGAAAATGATTCTACTCTTGTTCTAGCACATTCCAACCCTTTGAACACTGGTTTGTATCTTAAACCAGTTCAGTCAAAGTGAATCTGAAAAGATTTTCTAATACTGATACTGAGGCAAAGATGGGTTTGCTTTCTGGGTACCTTTAGCAGCTGTCATCTTTGGCCACGAGGAAGGCCTAAATTTGGAAAAAGGTAATACTAAGACAGGTGAGAGAAGCAGATAGATAAGTGATGGTCACTGGGCCACTGGGTCAAGTTTGCTGAAACCACATCTATCTCTGGACTTGACAGTTACTTATACCAATGATTTCTTTTTACTGTATCAGCCATCGTTAGTTGTAGTTGAAAGCACTGGTGGTGCCAGGGCACTGCTGAACCTGGAATGTTTGAGTTTCTTGTTCTCCAATAGGCTCAGTGTAGCAATCACAGAGAAAAAACTCCAGCAACTATCATGTTCTTAACTTTTGCTGTATATCAGAATGATGTGGAGAGCTTTTACAAATTTCAGGCCAATTAAATGAGAACCTATGAAGGTGGGACTCAGGAAACAGTAAATTCAAAGGGCATCCTAGGCTGAGAACCACTGGTCTCAGTAAATATCTGGCTCTGTCTATTCAATGGCATCTGCAGACTCAATGACCTCAATGTCTTCCCACTAAAAGGGGGGAAAAAGGCTGACTTATAACTTATGAGGTTAATGCAAACTATATAAAATGTGTGCAAATTTTGTATCCTATTCATTTCATATTCCTTTCTCTTTCCACATTAATAGGAGCTTACCATTTACTAGTCACAGTGAAAGACACCAGGGATACAGAAGAAAACAAGAAAAATACATCTCCTACAATCCAGAAAAAATAGGTAATTAAGTTATTAATTACAACAAAACCTGTAAAATTTATGGTAAGGGCAGCATGTGGCACTATGTAAGCAGAACAGGGCTCCTGCCCTCCTGGAGGAAATGAAGTTTAAGCTAAAACCAGAGAAATGCATATGAGTTACCTTGGTAGATGAAGTAAACCCAGATAGTGGAAGTGAAGGAACTGAAAGAACACAGAATGAAGAAGGTGAGAATGCTAGAGAGATGAGGTTGGAGATAAAGACAGGGAGCTAGGACTTGATCCCAAAAGCAATGTAAATCAACTGAAGGGTATTAAGCAGCAAAGGATGTGATTTCTCTCTGTCTTTTTTTAAAAAAAAAATATTTTTATTGATTTCAGAGAAGAAGGGAGAGGGAGAGATAGAAACATCCATGATAGAGAGTCATTGATCAGCTGCCTCCTGCACGCCCCACACTGGTGATCAAGCCTGAAACCCAGGCATCTGCCCTGACCAGAATCAAATCATAACCTCCTGGTTCATGGGTAAACGCTCAACCATTGAGCCATGCTGACTGGGCTGTGATTTCTCTTTTTAAACAATAATTCTGGCTTCTGTGTAGGAAATGCATGGGAGTGGGGGATCAGCAAGCTTAAGAGGGAGTCAGAGAGACCAGTTAATGGGAGGGAGATACAGTAGCCCAGGCAAGAGCATGGGAGCCACAGGAATGGAGACATATGGATTAATATGAGTGATAGTTCAGAAGGTGGAATTGATAGGAGTTAGTAATTGACCAGTTTATGGTGACTGAGGGGGAAAGAGAAGGCAAGAGTGACACTCATATCTCTGATTTGAGCAACTGTCTGGATGGCAATGTCATTTCTTTTTTTTAAATCCTCACCTGAGGACATGCTGAGAGAGAGAGAGAGAGAGAGAGAGAGAGAGAGAGAGAGAGAGAGAGAGAGAGAGAGAGAGAGAGAGAGAGAGAGACGCCTATGGGTTGCCTTCCATATGCTCCTTGACTGGGAATCAAACTGGCAACCTTTTGGTAGGCAGGACAGTGAGTCATCCCTCAGGCCAGGCACAATGTCATTTATTGAATAAAGAATACTGGAGAAAATGAAGTTTGTAGGAGGTGAGTTGAATTTTGCTCATCTCAAGTTGGAAGTACCTTGTATTTTATTATTATTTTAAAATATGTTTTTATTGATTTTTAGAGAAAGAGGAAAGGAGAGGGATAGAGAGATAGAAACATCGATGAGAGAGGAACATCATCGATTGGCTGCCTCCCGCATGCCCCACACTGGGCATTGAGCCTGCAACTCAGGCATGTGCCCTGACCAGGAATCAAACCATGACCTTCTGGTTCACAGGTTGACACTCAACCACAGAGCCACGCCAGCCAGGTCTGAGTGCCTTTTAGACATCTAAGTGCAGAGAGCTGATAGTTACATGTGTTTCAAATTCAGAAGACTAATATGGGCTATAGTTGATAGTCATCAGAAAATTAACAGTAATTAAAACCAAGAGAATGAACCAAATTACCTGGTACAAGTCTGTAGAGAGAAATGGCTTAGGAAGAAGCTCTGAGGAAAATCTACAACTCAGAGGAGAATCAAAGACAGAGTCTTGCAAAGAAGAACGAGAACACATTGCCAGAGATGTTGGAGGCAAATCAGGAGAATGTTTTACACATACACAAGGATGGGGAAAGACATAGTGATACACCCACCAAATACTAATGAAAGACCTAGTGAGATAAGGACTAAAAAATGTACGCTAGATTTAGTAACATGGAAGGTCCTGGAAATGTTACCAGGAGTGTCCTGGAAAGAGAAGGTGAACTTTTTCAAAAGTTAGTGAAATGGAGAAGGGAGTGTGGTAACTGAAAAGGCATGTGGGTCAAGGATCCAGAAATGCCTCTTCTACTAGATTGGAGAAAAGAGGAGTATCAGTGCAGAGAACAGAGAGGATTGTACATTTGTTTACAAGAAGTGGAGAAAATTCCTATCTGGTCACTTATATTCTGTGAAGGATGCAATCATCAACAGAGAATGGGAGGGGGTGGTGGGTGAGTCAGAGGTTTAAGGGGAGAAGATTTAAACTAGTTGCTGAAAATGGGAGACAGCTGACTAGGGAAACAGAAGGCTAGATTGGCAGTGTTAAGAGCTTAGTTGAGATTGAAGATCTTTAATGTATAAACTTGATAGTCTGTGTGATTCTGCATATTTTCTCCTGTAGGTCTCAGCACGCCATGAACTATCAAGAAAAAAGATGGACAGTTGAATTCACCTATGGTGGGCAATATAGGTGAAATGAAAAGGATTTAGAATATTGGCAGTGATGGGTTGTTTGAAGTGATGGATTGTGAATCCAAGCTGGATAGGGAGGGAAATACAGATAGGCAAAGGCTGTCAAATAGAAAGTAGGGTAAGAGAATTGAGGGCCCATTTGAAGCTCAACAACTTGACTGTTGGAAGTAAATGACCAATGAGCTGGATCAGTTTTAGAGGATAGGATGTCTAAAATTGTGACTTCAAAAATAGAACAGTTCAGGTGCGGACAGTATCCAGAATGTATCCATGGGAACAAGAGGCTGAAAGAAACCAGGAAGACCTTAGGAAATGAGATTCAGGAAACGAAGCCAAACTGTTGGATGTATCATCCACATACCCAATTTGATGGAAGAACATGGGGGAAAACTGGAAGCTAAAAGGCCTTTCAGAATCTTGTGGCTGCCCATCCTCTGATCACTTCTATTCTCACTTAACTCCAGCCACACCAACCTCCTCACACTTACCTCAGGGCATTTTATATACCTGTTCTTCAGTCTGGAATACACTTCCAAATATTCCATAGTTCACTCCTTCACTTCATTTAGATTTCTACTCCAGCATCACCTCTTCAGTTTTCTCTGACCAGTCTACCTCAAATGGCAGCTCTTGACTCTGACCCCACACTTAAACAGTAATCTGTTTTTATTTTTCTTCAGAACACTTAGCACAACTCAAAATTATAATAAACATTTATTTATTAAAATATTTTTATTGATTTCAGAGAGGAAGGGAGAGGGAGGGATAGAAACATCAATGATGAGAGAGAATCATTGATTGGTTGCCTCCTGCATGCCCCCCGCTGGGGATCGAGCCCACAATCCCAGCATGTGCCCTTGACCAGAATCGGTCCTGGGACCCTTCAGTTCGCAGGCCAACACTCTATCCACTGAGCCAAACCAACTAGGGCACAATTATTTTCTTTTATTATCTACTAGTGGCCTGGTGCACAAAATTTGTGCACAGGGGCGGGGAGGGGTGTCCCTCAGCCCGGCCTGCACTCTCTCCGATCTGGGACCCCTCGGGGGATGTCCGACTGCCGGTTTAGGCCCGATCCTTGTGGATAGGGGGCATGGCCATCCTGCAAACAGCCATCAGCCCCTCACCCAGGCATCCCAGTGGGGACCCCCACCCTGAAGGGGGTATGGCCAGCCTGAAAATGGCCCTCAGCCCCTTACACAAGCTGGCCACATCCCCATGGTGTGAGGGTCCCCGCTGTGGGGCTGGCCTGAAAACAGCCATCAGCCCCTCACCCAGGCTGGCCAGGCACCCCAGCAAGGACCCCCACCCTGAAGGGGTTGTGGCCAGCCTGCAAACTGCCCCAGCCCCTCACCCAGGCTGGCACCATCCCCAGTGGGGACCCCCACCCCAATTGGGGCGTGGCTGGCCTGCAAACCACCACAGGCCCCTCACCTAGGCTGCCCCGCCCCCTAAGGGGACCCCCCCACCCTGATCTGGGACACCCTTCCTGGCAAACCAGCCAGCCCCCTACCTGTGCACCAGGCCTCTATCTATACTAATAAAAGGGTAATATGCTAATTAGACTGGGAGACCTTCCAGGAGACCTTCTGGACATTCTTCTGGACAAAGCCATGGTGGCGGGGCCAAGGTAGAGGCAGTTAGGGGCCAAGAGGGGAAGTCAGTTGTGGTGATCAGGCCAGGATGGGATGGCAGTTGTGGGTGATCAGGTTGTTGGGGGGAGGGGGGGCGCGTTGGGGTGATCAGGCCAGCAGGGGGGCAGTTGGGGGTGAGCAGGTCAGTGGGGGGGCAGTTGGGGGTGAGCAGGCTGGCAGTGGGGGTCAGTTGTGAGCGATCAGGCCGGCAGATGGGGGACAGTTGGGGCCGAGCAGGCTGGTGGGGGGGGGGAGTTAGGGGTGATCAGACTGGCGGGGGAGGCAGTTGGGGGTGAGCAGGCCAGCAGGGGCGGGTACAGTTGGGGGTGAGCAGGCCAGCAGTCGGACATCCCTCTCGCAATCCAGGACTGCTGGCTCCTAACCAATCACCTGCCCTGCCACCTCTCCAACTGTCTAAAAGAATTTAGATAGAGGACTTGCTCCAGGGAGGGAGATATCATCATAGATAAGTATAGTTTAATATGAACTGGGTATTTTAGATAGGGAAGAACCCAGCAAGGCCTCTTCCATCAAAGTCCTCTCTATGTCCAATTGTTAAAGATGGCCCAGCAAACATTAATTTATCAAATATTTACTTTTCTATCCCTATGTGAATTATCTTCTTGCTATTTAATATCCCAATAATGCCATAATGAGAACGTAATTTTTTTTTGCTTTGTCTTGCAATTATTATTTTAGATATTCTACATGGTTATGAAGGTATTTTTTTCTTTTTTAAAGCTCTAATTGAGATACCTATGTTAATTAGAAGAATGTCTTGAGCATTTAGTGTTTTGTTTTGTTTTTCTGGCCTTGTGGTGGCCATCTTGTGTATTGGAGTGACGGTCAATTTGCATATTACCTCTTTATTATATAGGATTATATAATTTGTTTTTCTGATTAATGTTGTGATTAATACTTTCAACAATAGTTATTTAAAAAAATAAAAGAACAAAACCTAAAAATAAAATGCATCAATTTAGCCTGGCCAGCAATGTGGCTCAGCAGTTGAGTGCTCCGGCCAGAGCGAAGAAATATTTTAATATTTAATATTTTAATATTAGCTGAAGGTTCTGGCCAGAGTGAAGAAATCACCCTCACACTTTTCTAACTTGTATCTGGGAAAATAATTCTAGAAAACCATCATTTTAGAAAATACATTACTAAATCTGTCAGAGATTCTCTTATAAACACTGTAAAATAAAATATAAGATTATTTTCATTGCAAGAGCAGGAATACTGTAAAAAGCAAAGAAGTGTCCATACAATGGATATTACTAGTACTCAGCCATAAAAAGGTATGAAGTACTGACACATGCTCCAACATGTGCTGTAGGTCTTTACAACTCCACATGAACCTTGAAAACATGATGTTAAGTGAAAGAAGCCTGACACAAAAAGCCACATATTGTATAATTCTACTTATATGAAATATTCAGAAGACTCCTGCCAGAGCGAAGACAGAAGGCGGCAGCCAGAGTGAAGCCTGGGTCCCGGGTGCCAGAGGAAATCCGGTGCCAGCAACCAGGGAAAGGAAGGCCTATTGCACGAATCTTCGTGCAACAGGCCTCTAGTCTATCTATATAAGAGAGGAATATGCAAATTAGCTGAGACACCGTAATGTTACAACAGAACAGCAGGGACCTGAGACTGCATGGCGCCTGGCCGGGGCGAGGGACCTCAGGCTGCGCCCTCTGCCTGGCAGGTCTTGATGGGGAACCTCAGGTCACACCCCTTGCCAGGCAGGGCTTGATGGGGGACCTCAGGCTCTGCCCCCCACCCCAGCACCAGGCTGGGAGACCTCACCCGGTAGGTCTTGATGGGGGGGACCTCAGGTCACAACCCTGCCAGGAGGGGCTTGATGGGGGATCTCAGGCCATGCCCCCCGCCCTGGCACCAGGCTGGGAGACCTAAGGCTGTGCCGCCCACCCCAGCACCAGGCTGGGAGACCTCACCCGGCGGAGCTTGATGAGGGACCTCAGGCCACGCCCCTCACCCAGCGGGGCTTGACAGGAGACCTCAGGCTATGCCCCTCGCCTGGCGGGGCTTGATGGGGGGCCTCAGGCTATGCCCCCCACCGCAGTGCAGGGCCGGGAGACCTCAGGCTGTGCTCCCCACCCCAGCACTGGGCCAGGGGACCTCAGGCCACAAGCCCCTGCCCAGCGGGGCTTGACGGGAGACCTCAGGCTGTGCCCCGGCCCTGGCGCCAGGCCGGGAGACCACAGGCCACACCCCCCACCCCAGCACTGGGTCAGGGGACCTCAGGCTGCACCCCCTGCTCGGTGGGGCTTGACGGGGGTGGGGCCAGCCAGGTCTGGGTCTCACCCAATGAGGGTGGGGCCAGCCAGGTCTAGGTCTCCTGTGTTTTCGAACCACATGCAGGTAGTGGGCAGGGACTTGACTCTAGGTCCCGCGGCATGCCCAAGACTCTGACAAGAGGGAGATTTTCATATACATTTTACTAATTTTCTTTCATCTCTGACACTTCTATTATAGAGGAAGGGCAAATAGCAATATTAAAATATTTCCTCTAATTAATTTCCTTTTAATGTGCACGAATTTTGTGCAACAATCCACTAGTTATGTATAACAGGATATTGTAAAAATTAAGTTACGAAATTTTTATTGAAACGTTTCTTACATACTGTCATATTGGCTGGGCCGCAAAAATATTCGTTATGGGCTGCACGGGGCCCGCGGGCCACAAGTTTGACATGCTTGGACTAGTGAGAGGGGAAATGGAGAGTGACTGCTAATGTATTTGGTTTCTTTTTGAAGTGATGAAATGTTCTGTAATCAGATAGTGGTGAAGATTGTACAATTTTGTGAACATACTAAAAACAACTGAATTGTACACTTTGAAAAGATGAAATTTATGTGAATTATTTCTCAAAAATAAAATTTTAAAGAAAAGGAGGAGGCATAATGAGAGGTTTGGCATGAAAATAAGTTGCTGTAAGGGCCTAAGAAAGGCATGGAATTTGGTGTTTATGCCAAGACAAAGACAAAAAGAGGGAGAAAAAAAGCATAGAAAAAAAAAAAAAAAAAAGACCTGGGGGTCAATAAGGGGAAGAGAAGGGGGACATCTGTAATAAAGATAAATTTTTAAAAATTCCCAATAAACATTTAGAAAACATTTTAAAAAAGGTTTTAATTACATTGCTTATATCAACAGACAAATCACTTTTGACCTTTAAGTACTAAAAAAATTGCCTGCAGCCATTCTTAGTTCTTAGTCTATGAACTGTGCAACCGTCTCAGCTGCAAACCAAGCAATTTTATGATTTTGCAGCACTTAAACTGACTAGAGCTTTTTAAGAACTTTTTATTTATTTGGAATAAAAGCATGGTTTGCAGACTATGCCAGAAAATCATATCCTAACCATCTATATTTGCCCCAATGAAACTCACAGACTTCCCTGGATTTTCTTTTCCTCATTCTCTGAATTTTAATCTGTGTGTTTTTAGTCTTTGAGTTAACTGAGAAGCCTTTTCATTCTGTGAACTAAGCACATTCCTTCAAAACCACAGGCATCCACTTCTCATTGGATTCATGACAATCACAACATTGGCATGCAGGTAAAAAAAGAACTCAATTTGCTTTTCCCATCACACCTCTGATTACCTCAGGGAACCCCACTTCAATGGGAAAGGAGGAAGGATAATTTCTGGCATTGTAACCATGTCCAGGTATTCCACAATACTCTGTAGTGATCTCCCCTTTCCTCTGCACATTTCTACAACTCTAGCCAATAAATCATGTTTTTGTCTTCCAGAAGAAGGTGGAGTTTCAAGGAAAAAAGGTTCCAGTAGACAGCAGCACAGAAGAACATTCCTCTTTCAAAACAGCTTCCTTAGGAGACTCCTTACTGCAGCCTAATGAGTTTATGGATTAAACTATTTTCAAGGATGAATAGGGTGAAAAGCATGGGAGCATTCTAAATTGAGATTAGGACTTTACCCTTTGTTCAACACACAACATGGATCACTCTAAGCCAGGGGTGGGCAAACTTTTTGACTCGAGGGCCACAATGGGTTCTTAAACTGGACCGGAGGGCCGCAACAAAAGCATGGATGGAGTGTTTGTGTGAACTAATATAAATTCAAAGTAAAGGAGCAGAGGAGGGGAGAGCAAGAGAACCGGATAGAACAGCCGGATCCGGCCCGCGGGCCGTAGTTTGCCCAAGGCTGCTCTAAGCACATAATAAATATTTAACAAAACTGAGTCAGTACTATTATCTAAAAGAGCTAGAAAAGGTTTTATTTTGCTTTGTTTTTCTGATTAACACAATGCCATACATAAACTGGTGAATTATAGTTGAATATAAAAGAGTAAAGAGTAAGAAAAATAAAAATAAAAAAGGTAAAAGACTTCGTGGTTTGTGAGAAAGGGCAAAAATCTTTTTTTTCTCTGTTGCCTGTATTTATCTGGTTGTTGGCAGACTGTTTTGCAAGAAAAGATACAACTGCAAGAGAAGAAAATGAAAATGAAAATCTTTGCAATTAAAAAGCATCAATTTAGCCCTGGCCGGTTTGGCTCAGTGGATAGAGCGTCAGCCTGCGGATTCAGGGGTCCCGGGTTTGATTCCGGTGGAGGGCATGTACCTTGGTTTCGGGCACAACCCCAGTAGGGGGTGTGCAGGAGGCAGCTGATTGATGTTTCTCTCTCATTGATGTTTCTAACTCTCTCTCCCTCTCCCTTCCTCTCTGTAAAAAATCAATAAAATACATATATTTTTAAAAAGCATCAATTTATAACCCATGGACACAGAAAATAGGGTGGTGAAGGCCTGGGGTGGGGGGAGGGCTGGCTGGAGGGGGGCAAAGGGGGGGAAAGGGGAGCATATGTGATACTTTCAACAATAGTTATTTAAAAAAATAAAAACAGGAGAAACCAAGATGGTGGCATAGGTAAGCACCTAAACTGCTGCCTCACACAACAATTTCAAAACTACAACTAAAAGACAGAACAGACACCATCCAGAACCACAGGAAAGCTGGCTGAGTGAAAATTCTACAACTAGAAGGAAAGAGAAAAGCTCACAGAGAATTGGAGGTATGGCAAAGGGTCTTTGTGCACGCAGAGAGGAAGGGCGGCTGAGAGCCTGGCTGACTTTCTCTGGCGGAAGGGGGAAGGAAGCCCCCGACCACACTGAACCCCAGTTCTGACTGCACTGAACCCCAGTCCCGGGCGAAAACCCGTGGACCCAGGCTCATACAGGGGGAGTCTGGACTGTCAGGTAGAGAGAAAGGCACCCGGAGACTCGGAGACCGGGGGGAGACCCGGGGGAGCCCCAGCGGGCAGGGGTCTGGAGGCGTGCGCGCCAGTGCGCACAAAGGCTGCAGAGGTTGCCACAGGCTTTCCATAGCAGAAGGGAGTTGGAAGCTCCTGACTGCACTGAACCCCAGTTCTGACGGCACTGAACCCCAGTTCCAGGCGAGACCCTGGGGACCCACACTCTTGTGGGGGGAATCTGGACTCTCGGGCAGAGACTCGGGAGCTGGGGAAGGCAGAGGTCTGGAGGCGCGCGCATACCAGTGCACACAAAGGCTATGGAGGTTGCCACAGGCTTTCCCTAGTGGAAGAAAGTCAGAAGCTCCTGACTGCACTGAGCCCCAGTTCTGACTGCACTGAACCCCAGTTCCAGGCGAGCCCCTGGGGACCCATGCTCTTGTGGGGGGAATCTGGACTCTCGGGCGGAGACTCAGGAGCCAGGAAAGGCAGAGGTCTGGAGGCACGCACGTGTGCGCAAGGGCAAGGCTGACTGGAAGCCAAGGCTGTCTGCTCCACCCTCAGACTTCACCCCATCCAAGCTGAGCACAGAGGCTTTTGCAATTTGGCAAGTCTAATCCTATAAGGCTGTCTCCAGCACCGAACTTCTCCCAGCGTAGACACAGCTGATCCTTACAGCCAACTGGCCTGGAGGACAATTTTCCCAGGGATACCAACAACAATCAAGACTTAACTACAACAAGGCTGTACACACAGTCCACAAAGGGGTGCACCAAGAGTGTCCACCTCAGGTTAACTGGGGAGGCCGACCCACTGGGCCATATAGGAAACCTAGCACACAAATCTACCCTACCAACTCAGGGAAGCAGTGAAAATGCGGCGTCAAAGAAACGGATCACAAACGAAAGAAATGGAGGAAAACAAACGACTGGATATAGAATTCAAAACCACGGTTATAAGGCTTTTCAAGAATATCCTAGAAAAGGCCGATAAATATAACGAGACCCTCGAAGATATGAAAAAGGACCAACTAGAAATTAAACATACACTGACTGAAATAAAAAATATTATACAGAGACCCAACAACAGACTAGAGGAACACAAGAATCAAGTCAAAGAACTGAAATACAAAGAAGCAAAAAACACTCAACCGAAAAAGCAAAAAGAAAAAAAAATCCAGAAAGTTGAAGATAGTGTAAGAAGCCTCTGGGACAACTTCAAGCGTACCAACATCAGAATTATGGGGGTGCCAGAAGAAGAGAGAGAGCAAGATACTGAAAACCTATTTGAAGAAATAATGACAGAAAACTTCCCCCACCTGGTGAAAGAAATAGACTTACAACTCCAGGAAGCGCACAGAACCCCAAACAAAAGGAATCCAAAGAGGACCACACCAAGACACATCATAATTAAAATGCCAAGAGCAAAAGACAAAGAGAGAATCTTAAAAGCAGCAAGAGAAAAACAGTTAATTACCTACAAGGGAGCACCCATACGATTGTCAGCTGATTTCTCAACAGAAACTATGCAAGCCAGACGGGAGTGGCAAGAAATTTTCAAAGTGATGAATAGCAAGAACCTACAACCAAGATTACTCTACCCAGCAAAGCTATCATTCAGAGTTGAAGGTCAGATAAAGAGCTTCACAGATAAGAAAAAGCTAAAGGAGTTCATCACCACCAAACCAGGATTATATGAAATGCTGAAAGGTATTCTTAAAGAAGAGGAAGAAGAAAAAAGTAAAGATAAAAATTATGAACAACAAATACATATCTATCAACAAGTGAACCTAAAAATCAAGTGAATTAAAAACCTGAGGAACAGAATAATCTGGTGAATATAATAGAACCAGGGGCATAGAAAAGGAGTGGACTGATAATTCTCAGGGGGAAAGGGGTATGGGGGGGTTCAGGAAGAGACTGGACAAAAATCATACACTTATGGATGAGGACAGTGCGGGGGAGGTAAGGGCAGAAGGTGGGGTGGGAACTGGGTGGAGGGGAGCTATGGGGGGAAAAAGGAGAAAGAATTGTAATAATCTGAATAAAGATTTATTAAACAAACAAACAAACAAACAAACAAACAAACAAAACCTAAAAATAAAATGCATCAATTTAGCCTGGCTGGCAATGTGGCTCAGCAGTTGAGCTTTGACCGATGAACTAGCAGGTCGAGGTTTGATACCCGGACAGAGCAGGGCACATGGTCAGGGCAGGGCACATGTAGGGTTGTGGGCTCGATCCCCAGTATGGGGCATGCAGGAGGCAGCCGATCAATGATTCTTTCATCATTGATGTTTCTATCTCTCTTTCCCTCTCTGAAATCAATAAAAATATATTTAAAAAATAAATTAATTAAAAGCATCAATTTGGGCTCAAGCACAGTAAAAGAGCATGGCCTCCAACTCTGATGGCCACATTATTAGTAATATTCCTAATGATAAGAGACAATCTCTCTCTATATAAAAGCCCAAAATGCAAAGTGTCCCCTTGGGAGTTCGACTGACTGGGAGTTCAACTGCTTGCTATGATGTGCGCTGACCACCAGGGGGCAGCATGGAACGAAGCAAGGCCCTGGCCGGTAGCCACAAGGGACCCTACCCATGCACGAATTTTGTGCACTGGGCCTCTAGTTTACAATATAATTATTTTAAGAACTCATATAAAGTTGCTTGTGTTTAAAACAACCTGAGCATAAGCCACATTCAGAATACATTAATGCAGATTTTTGTATTCCTCAAGCTCCTTTTCAGATTAAGCCCATTAAGGAAATAGAACTACCTTTCCTATACTTCCCCACTATGGACTCATGGCTATCAAGCATAATTAAGTCATTTGAGTTCCTGGGCAGAGCAGTGGAGTTATATAACCATAAAACAAAGAGCCATTACTATTCAGTGATCATATATGTACTTTATTGAAATAAAGTATATCATTGTTTTTTCAACTCCATAGTATACTGTTTTGCAAATATGGGAAATAATGAGATAATTCTGCTTTTATAATTAAAACATCATTTTCAAAGTTTGTAAGGCTCGCTGAACTAACCACATTAATGACGGAGTTGGGCTTGCTTGTTTTTAAAAATAAGTTTTCAAGTTTGAACAGTCACAATGGTTTAAAAAGTGAATATATTTAAATTAGAGGCAAGTGTTTTATGATACCCTTTTCACCGAAATATTTTCTACTGTTTGTGACATAAAAGGAAGAGAATAACCTAGGATTATGGAAACTGTGGAAGGTAAACTAAGGAGGGACTTAATCAAATATATATTTTAAAAATAGGCACAGAGGCGAGTTACATAAATTATAGCAGGAATACTGTAATACAGCAGCTGGCAGAACTTCCTAACCATAAGGACTGTAAAAACTACAAATGTGTTGCCTTTGGAGATTAAAAACAACACAGATAATTCTTCGGTTAGATGTAATATTACCTGAACAAAGAGTTGGCTTAGATAATATCTTGAGCTTCTCCTGCCTTTTTCACTAGTAGAGAGAGAAAAAGATAGAAAAAAGGGACTCCTGACCAAGTTTCTGTGTAAAACCCTCAGCCTGACCACCGGAGTCCTTTGGGGATGACTACTTTTGAATAGTTGAATTTTCTGGAGAACTATGTGTTTATCATTCCAAGAATTAGAATTTGGATGAAATATTATTTTAAAATGTACTTAAATTTCTTGATCTTTTTTTCCTCCTTACTTCAAATTTCAAATTTGTTTTTTGTTAATCCTCACCCAAGGATATTTTTCCATTGATTTTTAGAGAGAGTAGAATAGAGATGGAGAGACACAGAGAGAGAAACATTGATTTGAGAGAGGCACATCAGTTGGTTGTCTCCCACACACTATGGGCACCAGGGATCGAGGTATGTGCCCTTGACCAAAATCGAACCTAGGACCCTTCAGTCCGCAGGCCAACTGAGCCAAACTAGCTAGGGCTCAAAGTTGTTTTTTTAATATTATGAGTTACAAACTCATTCTAGAAGTTAAGGAGGAAAATAAATGGCCATAACCCTACTATCCAGAAACTATTAGGTAACATTTTCTATTTCTTGAATTATGTCTCAGTGAATATGAGACATAATTCAAGGCCATAAAATAATGAGATCTCAGTCTACACGAGTATTTTCTAAAGCCTGGTACTATGATAAACATTCTATATATATGGTCTCACTTAAGCCAATAAAGTAGGTATTATTATTCCTATTTTAGAGATGAAGAAAACAAGACTTGGGGAATTTATCAAGGACCCATAAGCCACAGAGCCTAAATTCAAACCCTTTTATTCAGCTCCAAAGGCTGACCTGTTAACTTTTTTTTTTCATGGCATTATTGCCTAAAAAGTCACATATTGTTAATGAATTTTAAGGGCCCCCATATATGCATCCTTGACACACACACTTAATGATTTTTCAAACTTTCCTTACTGTCAAGTTCTTATTTTTCAGTTTTCAAAGAAGATATATTTTCTTCTTACCACTTCCCCCTCACCTTTCCAATCTGCTGCTTTAGATTTATGTAAGCGTGGACACATCAATAACAAGCTCATTGAAATCTTGTGAAACACAAAGGAGACTTCCAGTGGGTAAAGTATATATAGACTGTGTGACACATATTTATTTCCTACTCACAGCTTTGTCTGGGTTTAATGAAGGATATGACACTTAAGTCCAAACAAGCATCAGCCAATCCTGAAAAATCAGCACAATAATCCAAAATCTATATATATAAAACCCTAATATGCAAATAGACCGAACAGCAGAACAACTGAACAACTGGTCGCTATGATGTGTGCTGACCACCAGGGGGTGCACGTGGAAGATGGCAGGTGTTGGCAGCAGGCAGCAGAGCACGGAACATGGCAGGTGTCAGCTGCGGTGGGATGGTGGAGCAGGTGAGCAGGGGCCAGACCAAGGCGGGGCGCCCATTGCTGTCATCGGAGCGAGCCCCTGGTGGTTACTGAAAATTCTTTGCTCCATGTGCTGTGGACTTGCCCAGTGCTTGCACCTGCTACCAACGCCGGAGTTGCCGCTCACATCTGCTGCCGGCGCCCGGCGCCAGTCCTGATCGCTTGGTGCTGTCAGCAGGTGCAAGTGGCGGCTGCCAACCCTGATCACCCCTGAGGGCTTCTCCACCTTCCCCTGCTCCTGAGGGGCAACTGAGGCAGCAGCCCCCGCTCACACCTGCTGCTGGCGCCGGCCCCAATCGCTCTGCACCATCAGTGGGTACGAGCAGGGCCGGCGCCATCAGCGCATGGGAGCAGCAGCAGCGGGAGCGGGGCTGCCAGCAGAGGGGCCAGAGGCAATGGCGGAAGGGGCCGGGCGGGAGCGCAGAGGATGGGCTGAAACCCGCCCATTCCCTACCGCAGCCTCGCAGCCCACAGTTCCTTTCAAGATGTATGAATTTGTGCACTGGGCCCCTAGTGTTTTAATAAGAATTTAGATAGTTATAGATGGAAAGGCACGTTACTCAGAGTCAGAAAGCTTGATCACAGAGGAGAGTAGAACAGTGAATGCATCTGCAGAAAATATGTTCATATATAAGCTACCAAAAAAAAAAAGCCCAAAATCAAATGGTATAAAACCAACAAGGCAGAGTTGCCCATAGGGTATGGAGTGTTTAAACAAAAAAGGGAAGAGGCTCACTAGATGGCCTATACTAAAAAGTGAGCCCAGGTTCAAAAAGATGTTAGGAGACTGCTCCCCAACTCATTCTGGCCCCAAAAGGTAAAGAAGGCAGAACATCAGAAAGAATAATGGAAAATAGAGAGAAGAGGCCAGGAAAGTTTGATACAAATGAAAGAGTAACACATGCTTTCTTGTTTAGATTGGCGTTAAGAACAGTGGATATGAGGTGGAAGAAAGGTTGTCCTAAAGGGACACAGGGCTATTATTTCAATCTTGGCTGGGGTCAGTCGTGCTTATCTTCCACCAAATATGGACAAAGAAGCCGCCTCACAGAGCTTTTTTTTTTTTAATCGCAGAGCTATTTATATTATCTAAGCTTGGCAGACATGTTGCTCTAAAACCCGATGATATATGCTATTTCATGTACTTTTTGTTTGTGAGGTAAATTTGAATTCTTCATTACTCATGTTATTATAATTAAAAATTATTTGATTATGGTTTGCTAGTATCTGATCTAATTATTTCATAACTGCAGAAATATACCTCTGGGAAAGGGCTAACCCACATGCCTGCAAGGGCTGATGGGTGGCAATTTCAACTGTGCTTTTCTTTCAATGACCTGTTTCCTGATAGGCTCTCTCATGAGAGAAAGAAACATGATGTCACTCTGACCTAAAAATCTCTCATTCTCAGGAGGCAAAGTGTTGGCAAAGCCTAGAGTGCAGCTTAAAGTCTCATGGTTCTTAGGCCTTCCTGGTTGTTCCATGGGGATGACACTCTCAGAATAAGGCCCTGGACAAATATTTAAGACTGAATCCCACTTCCATGTGATTTTTTTCTGTAAGTCTTCTTTTTTCCTTAAGTCTCCCTGTGTCCCTGTACTCTATCAAGTTGACCTGACACACCAGCATCTGAGTTTTGCAGGCCACACAGCTTATGGTTACCCACTAAAAAACAAAACAAAATAAAAATCAAGTTTGTAAGGAAGAAAGCCTGGAATGTAGTAAACATGGTCTTCCTTTGCCTTCTTTATACTTTAAAACAAAAATATAAAAAGTGACTGTAATTTTTAGCCAGATAATTAAGAATCAATTATATTACTCCTGCACACATTGTTTATAAATGTAAATGACAGCATGTCTCTTAGATACTTTGGGTACTCAGGAAAAAGTAGTCCTTGATAAAATGTAATATATGATTGCACAGATTTGATTACTAAATACTTAAGCTAATTAGCCACGACAACTCAAACTTAAGTAATATGCAAAGAAAAATGCATGAACTGCCTAAGCTATAGAGTATTTTAAAAAATTCATATTTATTTCCAATTATTCTGTGGCTATTAACATCCATGAGTTGCTTTTAAAGTTCAAAAACACTGAGCTGTCTAGAAACATTCTGAATAGTAATACTGCTAATTTTATTTTCAAATTTTGGTCAATAAGGAGGAAAATAATAAAGTTAAGTAGTCAAAAGAAGTACTAAGAAAAATATAATCATTCATATATACAGATAATATGAACAGTATAGATTCACTTCCAGTTGATTCAATCCCATTTACACATTTAAAATATAAAATACATCCTAATTTGTCAAGAAGTTGACCACATTTAGCACCAGGAAAGAAACTTTAGGTTAGCTTTTGAACATGACTTCATATCTTGTCATAGGAAAAAAAACTTTCATAGAATCTATATGTAGTTATCACTATCAATGAACTAAAAAAAATCGTTTTTGAAAGTAACTGCTGCACATCAATTCACAAGCAATTAAAAAGGAAATAAACCTTAAAACCGGGACTACTTGATACTGCGCACAACTCTCCTACAGTGGTTTGTTTTCATCTCCTCCAATGCTTGTTCCAGTTGCTGAACCAAGTGCAACAGGGTAGCTGGATCTGTCTGCAGAACTTTGGTGTTGCGATCTCCATTCTGATTAAGGTGTAGCTTTATAGTCACCGATGGTTTTATCTGTTGCCTCAGGCTTCTGCTTGCAAGCTTGATTTTAAATGGAATAAGAGCATAATATCTATTTAGTAATAAAGCTGAATACATTACATTTATAATTACTTATATCATGTACAAAAATAAAACTTCAGATAAAGCATAGACTTTAAAATAAAAAGTAAACTTTAAAACTTTTTTTGGGGAAAAAAAAAGAAATCAAACATACATGCAACCTTACAGTGTGGAAAAATTTCTTAAACATGATGTAAAAGGCACAAACCATAAAGAAAAAAGTGACAAATTTAACTATTTTAAAATTATTAAATTTTCTTCAAAGGATACATAAAGATGGTGGAAAAACAAGCCACAAACTGAGAGTATTTTGTAACACATACAAGCAAAAAAATATTAGTATCCAGAATGCATAACTGCTCTGATTTATAAGGAACAAACATAAAACCAAGAGAAGAACATACAGAAGACTGAAATAAGCACTTAACAAAAGAATAACACAAACAGATAAACAGGCAAGTATGCTTAACTTTATTAGAATCAAGAAAATGGCCAATAAAACCATAGTGAATCATGCACGTTTCACTAGCATGATTAAAAAGCTTTCCATATGGAGCACTGCAGGTGATGGGAATGGAAACTCTCATCCACCACAAGCGAGTAAAAAAATATAAACAAAAATTAACAGATAATTCAGGATGGTGGTTACCTCCAGGATGCTGGGAGGGGTTCTGATTATGGGAGGGAGATTCAAAGGTACTGGTTTTGTTCTAGTTCTTCAGCTTGCCAGTTGGGTACTTGTTTTATTATTCTTCTTAAAACTGAGTATCTATAATCATTCATTTGCATGATCTATTCCAAATTTAAAAAATAAGCACTATTGTCCTGGTCAGGTGGCTTAGTAGGTTGGCACATTATCCCATACATCAAAAGGTTGCAGGTCTGATTCCTGATCAGGGCACATAACTAGGTTTTGGGTTCAATCCTGGTCAGGGTGTGTATGGGAGGCAACCAAACGATGTTTCTCTCTTACATCAATGTTTTCCTCTTTCTCCCTTCCTCTCTCTCTCAAATCAATAAAAACATATTCTCAGGTGAGGATTAAAAATAAAATTACTAGTGATATATTATTAAAAGATAAAAAACTACTAGAAACAATGACCAACTTGGAAATTATGGCATTTAACCCAACACCAAAATGTGTTCTCTACAGACAATTTTCCATTAAAAGGAACCACGACATCCTTGAATAGCTGATTCGATTGAAGTCTGGGACAGGAATTGTACAAGATGAACCTGAAACATCTTGTTATACAAGAAAGCAAGATTGTTATCTAAAACTACTGGAGTAATGCCAAAAGGACAAGAAGCCAAACTGAAGAGATTTCCAAGTGAGTGACAAACCTAAACCTAAGATTTCAGGATTAACTTAATACCACAACAGAATATTCTGACTAATAACTTCTTCCAACTAATTCTGGATCATTTGCACATCAAAAACAAAACAAAACAAAACAAAACCCCACGAATACTGATCCAAAGCTGAAATTTAATGTCTCAAAATAATTTGGAAACAATAAATTAATTCCTTTGGGTGAGTTAGTCTCCAAAAATAAAACAGGTATTTGTAAGGCAAATTATCTCTGTAAGATCATTTCTCTAGTACTGAAGAATAAATATGATTACTGGAAATACTACTTATTCATTCAGTTATGCATTATTTATACTTCTTTTCCCTCTATATCTGCACTGACAGATAGGGACCAAATGTATCTAGGTGTAAATAAGCCAGGAATTTTTTGTTGAAAGACTTAAGGTCACTCAATCTATTCTCCCACTTTTAGATAACATGATATCTACTTTTTAAAAAATATATTTTTATTGATTTCAGAGACAAAGGGTGAGGGAGAGAGAGACAGAAACATCAATGAGGAGAGAGAATCATTGATTGGCTGCCTCCTGCAAGCCCCCTATCAGGGACTAAGCCCACAAATTGGGCATGTGTCCTTGACCAGAATCAAACCTGGGACCCTTCAGTCCTCAGGCCGACGCTCTATCCACTGAGTCAAACTGGTTAGGGCCGTAGTCGGCAAACTGCGGCTCGCGAGCCACATGCGGCTCTTTGGCCCCTTGAGTGTGGCTCTTCCACAAAATACAACAGCCTGAGCGAGTCTATTTTGAAGAAGTCGCGTTAGAAGAAGTTTAAGTTTAAAAAATTTGGCTCTCAAAAGAAATTTCAATCGTTGTACTGTTGATATTTGGCTCTGTTGACTAATGAGTTTGCCGACCACTGGGTTAGGGCAACATGATATCTATATGTACTTCTGCCCTCCCCTGCTGGCCCGATGGCCCCCAACTGCCCTCCACTGCCGGCCTTATGGCCCCCAACTGCCCTCCCCTGCCGGCCCGATGGCCAACTGCCCTCCCCTGCTGGCCTGATGGCCCCCAACTGCCCTCCCCTGCCAGCACGATGACCCCCACTGCCCTCCCCTGCTGGCCCGATGGCTCTCAATTGCCCACCCCTGCCGGCCCGATGGCTCCCAACTGCCATCCCCTGTTGGCCTGATGGCCCCCAACTGCCCTCCCCTGCAAGCCTGGTTGCCCCAACTGCTCTCCCCTGCAGACCTGGTTCCCCCAAATGCCCTCCCCTGCCAGCCTGTTTGCCCCCAATTGTCCTCCCTTGCCGGCCTGATCACCCATAACTGCCCTCCCCTGCAGGCCTGGTTACCCTCAACTGCCCTCCCCTGCCGGCCCGATCACCCCCAACTGCCCTACCCTGCTGGCCATCTTGTGCTGGCCATCTTGTGACGACACTGCATGAGGGCATGACACCACCTAGGCTTTTATTATATAGGATACCTAACAAACACCTAGTAAGATAAAATTACACCTAATTCTTTCTCAGAAAGAAACTGAATGACACTCAGTAGTACTACCACAGGATAAAGAACAGTATCTATCCCACAAAGTTCTTGATATGAACTTATTTTTAATAGGGATGAAATTCTGCCTTCTCCCTGTAAAAATAACAATAGCAACTTTAAATACATTAGTGCTAAGGTAACATCCTCCTCCACCAATGCCAGATGCATTCAATTTACTGATGGTATTAATAAAGGTATTAATTATGTTTGTAATTTATTTATTTATTTATTTATTTATTTTTTAAATATATTTTATTGGTTTCTTACAGAGAGGAAGGGAGAGGATAGAGAGTTAGAAACATCAATGAGAGAGAAACATCGATCAGCTGCCTCCTGCACACCTCCCACTGGGGATGTGCCTGCAACCCAGGTACATGCCCTTGACTGGAATCGAACCCAGGACCCTTCAGTCCACAGGCTGACGCTCTATCCACTGAGCCAAACCGGTCAGGGCTGTTTGTAATTTATGAAGTACAGGAAGTGTTGTTGTTTTTTTAGAAACTCAACTATGATTACTTCCCATAAGCAACTGCACAATAATTAGATGGTTCACTACCAATCTCTACAAGACAAATCCGTTTCTCAAAAATGAAAGGTTCTGCATTGTTACTAGTTCCCTAGCCTTTTAGCTGGTTTTCATTTGATAAGTCTTCCTCCCATAGCAGAAAAATCCACTCCAGTTAAAATCCCTTGTAATAATTTCAACTAATGCACACACAGAATCAATTAGTTTTCTGAGTAGCTTTTTTAGCACTTAAACTTAAATGCATTTCACCATGAGGCAGTATTCATTCAGTACCCCCTCAACTTTAAACTGTATTAATTCTTGCAGTAACCCAGCTATTCAAACTAATTTCACTGGATAAATGAGCTCTCTTGAGTTTAATTTTAGAAAATTCAATTGCTTGTCCTTCTAATTTCTAAAATATCTTTATAATGAAAAACTCAAAATCAATAAAGCAAAAAAAAAAAAAAAATTCTAAGGGCTACTGGACCCCAAGATTCAGAAGATATCCCCACAAGAGAGGTAAAAATGTATAAGATAAATTACCGCTGAACCTCATGAACATGACCATCCATACTTCTCCTCCACCTGGTTATTATGAAAGGACCTAAACATAAAGGCTTCACCAATGATCTCCTCCTCCCCAAGAGCTCTGCAGGACTTGCTGCTTAACCTGTACCTTGTCCTTTGCTGTATCCATAGCCCATGATAGGTATACAAGAAATATTTGATAAATCATTTCTTTAAGAAGGTGCTTACCACCACTAGCCACCCTCCCAACTGTTTTTATATTTAGCAGTGCATTCCTGTTATGTGCCAGGCACTGTGCTGGGGACACAGTTGTTAACAAGACACAGTACCTGCCCTCATGGAGTCTGTAATCTGGTTTATGCCATATCCTGTGTTAATATCTATTCAAGTACTCATCAAACTAAATTATAATTGCTACACTCCTCTAGCAGAATTTCTATAACCTATTTGGACCACCTATTCAAGTCAGGAAGAATCCACTACAACAGTGGTTTACAAACTTTTTTGCATATTAGAATTACCTGGATAAATGAAGAGCTTTTAAAAAAAATCCTAAACCCTGGCCGTTACGGTTCAGTAGGTTAAGTATAATCCCATGCACTGAAAGGTCACCAGTTTGATTCTGATTCTCCGTTAGGGCACATGCCCAGGTTTCAGGTTACATCCCCAGTCGGGGTGTGTGTGGGAGCAACCAATTGACGTTTCTCTCTCACGTTGATTTTTCTCTTTCTCTCCCTTTCCCTTCATCTCTCTCTAAAGTCAATAAAAACATTAAAAAAAAATACGGATGCCCTGGCCAAACCCCTTACCAATAAGTCAGAATCTCTAGGGGAGTGGGGTGGGGAATGGAGCACAGAATTTTTTAAAGCTCCCAGGTCATTCCAACATGCAGTTTAATTTGGCTAGGCTAGTGTGCTAAAAACCACATATTCCAGCAGTCACCAACTGGTGGTCCACAGAGGTCTGAAAGGTTGGTGACCGCTGACATATTCAGTATGCTCATTCCCATATGCATGTGGGCCTTTACAGCTTACACTGTCTCCTCTGTCAAGAATATTTATCCTGGTTTTCTCTATTCATTTATCCTTCTGAGATTTCACCCCCTTTTGTCGAAACTTTTCTGGATCATTCCTGTATACCAGCCGTGGGCAAACTATGGCCCGTGGGCCGGATCCGGCCCATTCGGCTGTTCTATCCGGCCCGCGAAGCCAAAAGAGCGGAGGATTCTCTTGCTCTCCCCTCTGCTCCTTTACTTTGAATTTATATTAGTTCACACAAACACTCCATCCATGCTTTTCTTCCGGCCCTCCGGTCCAGTTTAAGAACCCATTGTGACCCTCGAGTCAAAAAGTTTGCCCACCCCTGCTGTATACATTAACTGAACTACCTGAACTATAGCTTTTTTTGAAATACTCAAGTGTATCTTGATTTACACAATTCTATTCTTTTTCCTCCTCCAAAACCATCTATCTATATATATAAAACCCTAATATGCAAATAGACCGAATGGCGGACAACCAAACAACTGGTCGCTATGATGTGTGCTGACCACCAGGGGGCGCGCGCGGATGATAGTGGGTGTTGGCAGCAGGAGGCAGAGCATGGAACATGGCAGGCATTGGCCATAGTGGGATAGTGGAGCTGGTGAGTGGGGGCACCATACCAAGGTGGGGCGCTGGTCACTGTCATCGGGGCAAGCCTCTGGTGGTTACCGAAAATTCTTTGCTCCCACATGCTGCGGTCTGCCAGGCACTTGTACCTGCTGCCAGCGCCTGGCGCCGGCCCCGATCACCCCTGAGGGCTTCTCCACCTCCCCCTGCTCCTGAGGGGCGATCGGGGCAGCAGCCGCCACTCGCACCCACTGCTGGCGCCGGCCCTAATCATCCCGTGCCGTCAGCAGGTATGAGTGAGGCCAGTGCCGTCAGCACGTGGGGGCGGTGGGAGCAGGGCTGCCATCTGACAGGGGACTGGGGGCCATGACAGGAGGGGCCAAGCCGGGGCGTGGAGGATGGGCCAAGATCCGCTCCTGTGCCCACCACAGCCTTGCGGCCCACAGTTCCTTTTAAGATGCACGAATTCGTGCACTGAGCCCCTAGTACTATATAATAAAAGCCTAATATGCTAAGTGTCCGACTGTTTGACCAGTTGCTATGACGTGCACTGACCACCAGGGGGCAGACGCTGCGATCAGTTGGTTAGCTTACTGCTGGGGTCCGGCCAATCAGGACTGGGAGAGACGGGCTGGACATGCCCTGGAGCCCTCCCGCGGTCCCTCCCCGTCTGGCCAACCTCCCGCGGTCCCTCCCCGGCTGGCCAGCCCTAATCAGCCCAAATAGGGACTGCGCAAGATGGCTGGACACACCCTGGAGCCCTCTCGCAGCCCCTCCCCGGTCCCAATCGTGCACCAGTGGGGTCCCTCGCAATTCAGGACCCCTCAGGGGATGTTGGAGAGCTAGTTTTGGCCTGATCCTCGCAGGCCAGGCTGAGGGACCCCAAAGGTGCACGAATCTGAGCACCAGGCCTCTAGTATTTCATAACTATCTTTAATTACTAGTTTTTTGAGAACATCTAATATTCCTAAATTACAGTATCTTTTCCAGCTGAGAAAGCATCTTACACTTTTGTTTCCCAAAGCATTTAGCAAAGCAAATGGATGACAATCAATAAACATGTCTTAATCTGTCACTGCTTAAGGGTTACATGCAATAGTCTGAAAACTCCCTTTTGGTTATCTATATGGCTTTAAAAACAAGTGAATCTCACAAATATAATATGTACAGAAGCCAAAGCCAGGCACAAAAGAACACTGCTGAATCATTCCATATACAAAAAGTTAAAGAGCAGCAAAAGTAATCTATATACTAGAAATCAGGAAAAGAGAAAAGGGGAAGTAGTTGGCAGGAGGTGAGGAAGGCACTTCTGGGATGCTGGTCATGGGTAAGTGTTGGTTTCATGGGTGTTTTCACCATGAGATAACTCACTGAACTGTACATTCACTGACCTGTGAATTTTTTTTATGTGTATTTGTTTAAACAAAAAAGTTTTTAAAAATCTAAGCATCTCTAAAGAAAATCTGCATAATCATCTCCTTTTCCAAAATAACCTATTTCTTACAAACTTTGCAAATTAAACTGATTTGACACATTAAAAATATAAGAAAATGAACTATTTGTGAAATGGCCTGAAAAATGAATATTAAAAAACTAAAGTTTCAGGCCTTCACCACACTATTGTCTGTGTCCATGGGTTATGCATATATGCATATAAGTTCTTTGGTTAAAAGGCCTGGGGAGGGGGTTAGGATCGGGGGAGGGGGTCAATGGGGGGGAAACAAGGGTACATCTGTAATATTTTCAACAATAAAGGTATATTTTAGAAAATGTTACCTAAAAGACAAACAAACAAAACCTCTCAAGTTTCAAACCAGAGTTTGGTTAAGGTGGTAAAGAATAGGCCTAAAGACATAAACCTAAAATTAATCTTGTATCTAATTCAGATTAATAATAATAAAAAGCCATACCTGTACATCTAGTCGCCATTCAAGGCTGTGGTAACTGGGGAGATCTGGTGCCAGTTCACTCAGAATAGTTCTGATCTCCTTTCTGTTATCCAGATAAAGCTGAAGCAACAATTTGTTCAATTCTTCTGAGAATCCCAGAACAAAAACAGAGTCTTGGAAATCCAGTTCAGAAATCTAAAGTGATTGAATTTAACAGAACATCAAAATTGATCTTTGTCTAGAAAATGCTAAAACAGTTGATATAAACAAAAGAATATGAAATCCCCGAATTCTTTTGGTAAATTCCCAAATTATGTCTGGTAAAAGAAACAACACTCCTTAGTTAAAGGCAACCCTTCTCACTATTTTAAAATCTGAGTTTCTCAGACATAAACGTACTTTATGAAAGTATAAAGAATTATTGAAATGCCCCGTTTTCTCTCCTGTTCTTCATCATGCCAGATGCTGCTAATATGCAAAAAAGTAAATCATTATATTCTCCCTTCTCTTAGGATACATACTATGGTATATGGTTCAGTAACATGCAGAATTAATGACAATTCTAATTTATACTAACACTAGAGGCCCGATGTACAAAATTCATGTAAGAGTAGGTCTTCCTTCCTCCGGTTGCCAGCACCCACTTCCCTCCAGCCACAGGCAGGCACCCGGGACCCGGACTTCCCTTGCAGCCCAGCTTCGTCTGGAAGGTCCGGTTTAATTAGCATATTATGCTTTTATTATTATAGGTGGATGTATTCATGACAGCAGACTGTTAGTCACATTGTTTAGGCCTGGCTTCATCAAATAAAAAATAAGCCATGAATAACATTACTGAAATAAGCAGGTACTTGCCAGCACTATGATGAGTATGCATGACCTTCTTAAGGTTTGGGAAATGCAAGACAGTCCACAAAAGCCCTTACCATGAGCTTTGAGCTTTCAGTGAGCAGGTATATTAATCCTTCCACGCCATGCTGGACAGTGTCACTACTTACATTGAGTTTTCCTTAGAAAAAAGGAAAAATGAGCAAATAAATTATTGTGTGGTTTTTATCCTTTTATTCAAACTCTTAAGACTAAATATTGCCCATTATTCCATTTTTTTTTCAAACACTGCAATTAAAAATAATGAGTTGGTAATAGCGTCCGCGCCTTCTCCGCTCCCAGCCCCCCCAATGCCTTCAGTAGTGCCCGCTGTAACCTTCTTCAGCAATGCAGACCCCAGGAGATCAGTCTGGCGCGGCCCTTCCAGTGCGCCGCTCCTCAGGCCTGCGGCAGGGGAACGCAACAGGGACCGACTTAATTTGAGAACCTGCCCCTCGTGCAGCGGGAAAAAAACAATGCTTCACCAAAAGAAGATGTGTGAACAAGTAATAATAACCAAATTCTCGCGTGATAAGGCTCACCGGGCTAGTCCACACACTTCGGTGAGCGTAAGCCTTATAGTATGTCTGGCAGACGGTAGTATGTCTATTTTACACAGGAGGAAAACGACTAATAGAAGCTCTAAAAACCTCACAGCTTCTTAGGAAACCGGCAGGACCTGCGCCCGGACTTAAGGGCCCTCCCGGTTTTACTCTACCACAATGGCGACCCTCGGAGTCGTAATGACCCCTTTCTCAGGGCTACAGACAATGGCTAGCACAGCCTACAGGGCCGCGCCCCTTTCCTCTTACTGGCGGCGCCCTCGTAGATCTTGGGGTTCGCGCCTCGCCTCAGGAACTCCACCGCAATCCGCCCAAACTCGGCAACCACTGCAACGGAAGCCAGGAGACCGTGAGCACCGGGCGCTCCCGCGGCTTCCCTCCCGGACCACACAACGCCACCCCCCGCTGCCGCGCCCCGGACCCGAGCTGTTCACTCGTGGCAGAAAGGCCAGGTGCTCCTTGTGCTCCTCGGACAGGTCCAGCAGCATCTTCACTGGGCCGCCACCTTCCCTTCAGCGCAGACCCCGCCCTCGCCACTTCCGGTCCCGCGTCCTATGGCGAAGGAGGTCCGACGCCTCAGCGGCCCGAGCTTTGGGTTCTGGGCTGTGTTGGTCCCCTGCTCCAAGGAGCCCTGTGGTGCATGCTGCGGCGCGGGGATTAGCGGATTCTTCTGATCGCAAATATCAAATATGTAGCAGCCTGGGGGGCAAGTTGCTAGGCTCTATGGGAGACAAAAAGGTGTTTAAAATCCGAACGCCCCCCCTCCCCGCAGAGCTTACATTTATATCAATAGCTATATTAAGCACTGCGTCAGGAACTGTTCTTACCATTATTGTTCCCATTAAAGGTAAGGAAACTGAGACTTCTTTCTTTCTTTACACTTTTTTATTACAAATATATTATACATTTCTTTTACAAATTAAGAAGGTACAGATTAGCAAAACTATACACAGGTTTTTTTAAAAGACAAGTTTGAATCATATTCTACTTACATTTATAATGGTGTTGTTTTTCCATTTAAAGCATACCATGAAATACTTATTTACAATTAACTGGTCTTCTACAAAATCATTTAAAAATATTTTTTTAATTGATTTCAGAGAGGAAAAGAGAGGGAATCCAACCATGATCTCCTGGTTTATAGGTCAATGCTCAACCACTGAGCCATGCCCACCGGGATACAAAATCACTTCTAATGTTAGCATGCTACTCCATTCTATGAACATTCTATAATTATATTTTCAATAATGGTTAGATATTTAGCTTCCTCTTGCTACCCCCTTCTCTTCATTAATAAATAGCTTTTAGAACCAATAAAGCAGCTTTCTGATATTTTCTATTAGTTTTTGAATTTACTAAAGCTTCAAAGGGTAGCAGTAGCAAACACTAAAATAAAAACTGTTCTTGGCTGAAACTTTTTCCCCCACATTGATTTTCAGAGAGAGTTGAAGGCAAGTGGAGGGTGGGGATGGGGAAGAGAGAGAGAGAGAGAGAGACTGACTCCTGAGCATGCTCCCCAACTGGGGCTGGAGAATTGAACCTGCAGACCAGGTACATGCTCTTGACAAACCTGCAACCCTTCAGTGTACACGTCTACCTTCTAACCCAGCCGTGGGCAAACTACGGCCCGAGGGCCCGATCCGGCCCATTCGGCTGTTCTATCCGGCCCGCAGAGCCAAAAGAGCAGAGGGTTCTCTTGCTCTCCCCTCCGCTCCTTCACCAGCAGCAGTGTTAACATGGCAACGTCGGGAAACAAGGCCGCAGCTCCTTCTTCTGAGTGGGCAGATTTATATCCGCCCATTCAGTAGAAGGAACAACCTCTCAATCTTCCAGAGGCTCCTTGTAATGCCCGCGGACGCGTCCCCCGACATCACCCTGGGTCACCCTGGGAATGCGTAGACACGTTATCGTGGTGATGTAGGGAGACACGCCCCTGGAGAGCACAGTATCAGAGCATTAGCTAAAAAGGAGACCAACAACACTGTTCCCACTGAAGTTGATGTTTTAAAGACCAAAAACCTTTCAACCCAGTCTACATTGCCATCTACATCTACGTCCCGGGCATAATTTGGAAGTTGCACTAAAGAAAATGTTTAATTTACTGTTTACACATTTTGTTCTTTTCTATTTGTTTTAGTTTTAAATTATTTTATTATATTTAAGTTTAATTTGAAAGGCTTTTGTACCTTTCCTTTGTTAGGCAATTTTATTTTGCCTTTGCCATCTTCAATATAAGGTATGTTATTGTGCTATGATTCTTCCATTTTTTGAAGTTTCAAATTATAATAATTAGTGTTTACATTCTTCTTGTTAAAATGTTTGAAATGAATAAAACTATTGAAATAAAAAAAAAAGACCGTACCCTTTTATGTAATGATGTTTACTTTGAATTTATATTAGTTCACACAAACACTCCATCCATGCTTTTGTTCCGGCCCTTCGGTCCAGTTTAAGAACCCATTGTGGCCCTCAAGTCAAAAAGTTTGCCCACTCCTGTTCTAACCACTGAAACAAGCTATCCAGGGCACAACCGAAGCTTTTATAGACTACTAGAGGCCCAGTACACAGATTTATGCACTGGTCCCTCAGCCTGGCCTGCACCCTCTCACAATCCAGGGCCTCTCGGGGGATGTTGCACTGCCAGTTTGACCCGATCTGGCCTGTGGGGATGGGGCCAAAACTGGCAGTCCGACATCCCTCGAGGGATGTAGTAGTGCACGAAGTGGCAGATGGCCGGGGAGGAGCCTGAGCCCAGGCTGGGTGCTGTGCTGCTCCCGCTCATCCTGGCCCCACTGCGCCTGCCACCACTGCTGCTTGGTAGGCTCGCTGAGCAGCACTCCAGCTGTGGGAGCACACTGACCACCAGGGGGCAGCTCCTGCATTGAATGTCTGCCCCCTTGTGGTCAGTGTGTGTCAGAGTGACCAGCCAGTTGTTCGGTTGCTTACTAGTAGGCTTATATATATATAGACTAGAGACCCAGTGCATGAATTCGTGCACCTTGAAAGGAACTGTGGGAACTGATGGCATGGAGCAATTGGGGCTGGTGCCAGCAGTGGGTGTGAGCAGTGGCTGCAGCCCCAATCGCTGCTCAGGAGCACGGGGAGGTAGAGAAACCTTCAGGGGCGTTTGGGGTTGGCACAAGGCACCGGCAGTGGGTGTGAGTGGCAATTCCAGTGCCTGAAGTTGGTGTGAGTGCCCGCTGGTGGGACCAGGACGTGTGGGAGCAAAGAATTTTCAGTAACCACCAGAGGCTTGCCCCGATGACAGCAACTGGTGCCCTGCCTTGGTCTGGCACCCCTGTTCACCTGCTTTACCATCCCGCTGCGGCCGATGCCTGCCATGTTCTGCACGTGCCCCCTGGTGGTCAGTGCATGTCATAGCGACTGGTTGTTCAGTTCTGCTGTTCAGTCTATTTGCATATTAGCCTTTTATTATATAGGATTAGTTTGCACAGAGCTTTTATATATGTTACCTTATTTCTCTTAATACTAGAGGCCTGGTGCACGAAATTCGTGCATGGGGGTGGGTGTGTGTCCCTCAGCCCAGCCTGCACCCTCTCCAATCTGGGACCCCTCGAGGGATGTCCGACTGCCCGTTTAGGCCCGATCCTACCAAGCAGTCGGACATCCCTCTCACAATCCAGGACTGCTGGCTCCCAACTGCTCACCTGCCTGCCTTCCTGATTGCCCCTAACCGCTTCTGCCTGTCAGCCTGATCACCCCCTAACCACTCCCCTGTCAGCCTGATTGATGTCTAACTGCCCTCCCCTGCCAACCTGATTGCCCCTAACTGCCCTCCCCTGCAGGCCTGGGTCCCCCCCAACTTCCCTCCTCTGCTGGCCTGGTCACCCCTAACTGCCCTCCCCTGCAGGCCTGGTCCCCCCCAACTGCCCTCCCTTGCAGACCTGGTCCCTCCCAACTGCCCTTTCCTGCTGGCCATCTTGTGGTGGCCATCTTGTGGTGGCCATCTTGTGTCCACATGGGGGCAGCCATCTTGTGTTTTGGAGTAATGGTCAGTTTGCATATTATTCTTTTATTAGATAGGATAGAGGCCTGGTGCACGGGTGGGGGCCAGCTGGTTTGCCCTGAAGGGTGTCCCAGATCAGGGTGGGGGTTCCATTGGGGCATGGGGCAGCCTGGGTGAGGGGCCTGTGGTGGTGTGCAGGCTGGTCACCCCCCCCCCCCCCCCGGCGACCCAAGCGGAGGCCCTGGTATCTGGGATTTATTTATCTTCTATAATTGAAACTTTGTAGCCTTGAGTGGAGCCACGCCTCCTGCTCGCTCCGTGGCCGCAGCCATTTTTGTTGGGATTTATTTATCTTCTATAATTGAAACTTTGTAGTGGAGGCCAAGGCAGGCCAGGGCTGTGGGAGCTTGGCTTCCTCCATCACCGGGGGCAACCCAAGCCTCCTGCTCTCTCCAGCTCCGTGGCTGCCGCCATTTTTGTTGGGATTTATTTATCTTCTATAATTGAAACTTTGTAGCCTTAAATGAAGGCCTGGGCTAGCCAGGGTGTGCAGAAAGCTTGGCTTCCTCCATTGCCGAGGAAACCCAAGCCTCCTGCTCGCTCCTTGGCTGCAGCCATCTTGGTTGGGTTAATTGGCATACTTGCTCCTGATTGACTGGTGGGCATGGCTTGTGGGTGTAACAGAGTGATGGTTAATTTGCATATTACTCTTTTATTAGATAGGACTAGAGTCCCAGTGCACGAATTCTTGCACGGGTGGAGTCCCTCGGCTTGGCCTGCGATCGGGACTGATCGGGGCCATTTGGGCCTGCTGGCCAGGGGAAGGGACCATGGGAGGTTGGCTATGGGAGGGCACTGACCACCAGGGGGCAGCTTCTGCATTGAGTGTCTGTTCCCTGGTGGTCAGTGAGTGTCATAGCAACCGGTCGACCAGTTGTTCAGTTGACCGGTCGTAACGGTCGCTTAGGCTTTTATATATATATAAATGCTTTTTAAAATTTTTTCCCCTCTTTTTCTTTTTCAATATATCTTTTTTATTGATTTCAGAGAGGAAGGGAGAGGGAGAGAGAGGGAGAGAAATATCCATGAGGAGAGAGAATCATGGATTGGCTGCCTCCTGCATGCCCCCTACTGGGGATGGAGCCTGCAACCTGGGCATGTGCCCTTGACCGGAATCGAACCTGGGACCCTTCAGTCCGCAGGCCAACGCTCTATCCACTGAGCCGCACCGGCTAGGGCATAGGCTTTTATATATATAGATAGATGTTCAATAGCCCTTAACTTGTTCTTACAGATGAAGAATCAAAGCTCCCAAATTACATATTAAGCTAGTGACAATGGGAAGGAGAGGATCAGATTGCTTGACCACTTGTTCCAAAGCCCATCATTCTACACAGGAGTATGAAAGCTAAAGGTTTGTAACAAGTTCTGTGAGTGATTATAAATTAGGATAAAGAAGATTTATCTTGTAGAGCTCAGAGCAATTTATTTTTATGTGTTATGTGTTTAATATGGTGTGAAAATTCAGTTCCTTTCCCAGCTGTCCCTCTCACCTGCTGTGGTTCAAATATAAGAGTATATAATTGTTCATTGGTAGGAATATGATTCTCCAAATCTCACCCTCTTTGTGTTTGGTTGGGAGAAATGGAGAGAGAGAGAGAGAGAGAGAGAGAGAGAGAGAGAGAGAGTTCTTATTTATCTTATAGCACCTAGGGATTGAGGTAACTCTTTCCATAGTATGAATCTCCTGGGCAGAAATGAAAATTAAAAGTTTCTTCCTTATTAAAAAATTTTTTTAAAAAAATTAATTAAAAGGCATTATTTTTAAAAGTAAAAACATAAATTGCAAATTGGGAGAAGATATTGCAACATAAATAACTGATACTGGATTAGCAAGCAGAATATATAGGAACCGCAAATCAATTTAGAAGAGAAAAACAACCCAAAAGCAAAATGGGCAAAGACATGAATAGATACTAACAAAATATGAAGTAAAATATCAATAAACAAAAATCTCCTCAACCTAATAAATTTGTCAGAAAAGCAAACTACAATTTGCAAGATACAATTTTCCTGGGCCAATTTGTGAGCTATATAAAATTCCAACAAAATCAAGTACTTAGAAAAGATAGGATTGATAGGATTTCTCATATTCTACTCACATTGCAAACAATTTTATTCTCCTTTAGAAAATAATTTTGCATTGTCTAGTAACATTAAAAATTGTAAAAAAAAAATAAAAAAAATAAAAATTGTGCATGATCTCCTTCAGCAATGTCAACCTTAAATATATATGTGCTTTTAAAAAAATGCTTTATTATTTAAAGTATTACCTTATGTCTCCTTTTTCCCCCATTGACCTCTTCCCAGCCACTCCCCCCCCCCACAGCACATGCCCTCACCCACCTAGTGTCTGTGTCCATTGGTTATGCTTATATGCATGCCTACAAGTCCTTTGGTTGCTCTCTTACACCCCACCACCCCTGCCTTCCCTCTGAGGTTTGACGGTCTGTTTGATGTTTCTCTGTCTCTGGATTTATTTTTGTTCATCATTTTATGTTCTTGATTATATTCCAGAAATGAGTGAGGTCATGTGATACTTGTCTTTCTCTGACTGGCTGATTTTGCTTAGCATAATGCTCTCCATGTCCATCCATGCTGTTGCGAATGGTAAGAGTTCTTTCTTTCTTTTTTTACAGCAGCATAGTATTCCATTGTGTAGATGTACCACAGTTTTCTAATCCACTCATCTGCTGATGGGCACTTAGGCTGTTTCCAAATCTTCACTATTGTAAATTGTGCTGCTGTGAACATTTGGATGCATATGTTCTTTCTGATTGATGTTTCTTATTCTTTGGGATATATTCCTAGAAGTGGGATTACTTGGTCAAATGGGAGTTCCATTTTTAATTTTTTGAGGAAACTCCATGTTGTTTTCCACAGTGGCTGCACCAGTCTGTATTCCCACCAGCAGTGTACAAGGGTTCCCTTTTCTCCACATCCTTGCCAGCACTTGTCATTTATTGATTTGTTGATGATAGCCATTCTGACAGGTGTGAGATGGTACCTTATTGTCATTTTGATTTGCATCTCTCAGATGATTATTGTCTTTAAGCATTTTTTCATTTGTCCCTTGGCCTTCTGTATATCCTCTTTCCCTATAAATTTAGAGATTAAACCCTTATCGGATGTCACATTGGCAAATATGTTCTCCCAAGCAGTGGGTTTTCTTATTGTTTTGTTGATGGTTTCTTTTGCTGTGCAGAAGCTTTTTATTTTGATGTAGTCCCATTTGTTTATTTTCTCCTTTGTTTCCATTGTCCTAGGACAGTGGTTGGCAAACTCATTAGTCAACAGAGCCAAATATCAACAGTACAACGATTGAAATTTCTTTTGAGAGCCAAATTTTTTAAACTTCTTCTAATGCCACTTCTTCAAAATAGACTCGCCCAGGCCATGGTATTTTGTGGAAGACCCACACTCAAGGGGCCAAAGAGCCGCAGTTTGCTGACCACTGTCCTAGGAGATGTGTTAGTAAACATATTGGTATGAGCTATCTATATATATAAAAAGCCAGCGACCAGAATGCCATAACGACTGTAACGACCGGTTGCTATGACGCCCACTGTGGCCAACGAACCAGGGGGGTGGGGCCAGCCGGCCAACCTCCCAAGGCCCCTCCTCCCAGCTGGCCCCACCCCCGATCAGCCCCCACCACCCTGATCACCCTGCGGCCCCTCTCCCCAGCCAGCTCTGTCCCTGATCACGCCCCCCAACACACCAATCGTGGATGGGGCTGGCCAACCTCCCACAGCCCCTCCCCCAGCCACTGACCCAAATCGGCCCTCCCACCCCAATCAGGGATAGGGCCCGCTGGCCAATCGCCCACGGCCCCTCACCCCAGCCGGCCCAGCCCTGATCAGGCCCTAATCAGGGGCAGGTCGGCCAGCCAACCTCCCGCCAACTCCTCCTCCTGACAGACCCAGCCCCAATCAGGGCAGATTGGGGCTGGGCCAGCCGGACTCCACCCATGCACAAATTCGTGTACTGGGCCTCTAGTATCTGATATTTTGCTGCCTATGTATTCTTCTAAGATTTTTATGGTTTCCTGTCTTATGTTTAAGTCTTTTATCCATTTTGAGTTTATTTTTGTGAATGAAGTAAATTGGTGGTCAAGTTTCATTTTTTTGCTTGTATCTGTCCAATTTTATCAGCACCAGTTATTGAAGAGACTGTCTTGACTTCATTGTGTATTCTTGCCTCCTTTGTCAAATATTAATTGAGCATAATGGTTTGGGTCGATTTCTGGGTTCTCTGTTCTGTTCCATTGGTCCATGTGTCTGTTCTTATGCCAGTACCATGCTATTTTGAGAACAGTGATATTGTAATATAATTTTATGTCTGGTATTGTGATCCCTCCAACTTTGTTCTTTTTTTCCTCAGGATTGCTGCAGCTATTTGGGGTCTTTTTTTAAAAAAAAAATGTATATTTTTTATTATTTCAGAGAGGAAGGGAGAGGGAGATAGAAATATTAATGATCAGAGAGAATCATTGATCGGCTGCTTCTTGCATAACCCCTCTGGGGACCAAGCCCCCAACCCAGGCCTGTGCCCTTGACTGGAATCCAACCTGGGATCCTTCAGTCCACAAGCTGATGCTCTATCCACTGAGCCAAGCTGGTTAGGATTTAGGGTCTATTTTTTTATTCCATATATATTTTTGGAGAGTTTGTTTAGGTTTATGAAATATGCCATTGGTATTTTAGTGGGGATTGCATTGAATCTATAGATTGCTTTTGGTAGTATGGACATTTTAATGATGTTGAGTCTACCAGTCCATGAACATGGTATATTCTTGTACTTGTTTATATCTTCTATCTCTTTTTTCAACGTTCTATAGTTTTTAGAGTACAGGTCTTTTGTCTCCTTAAGTTTATTCATAGGTACCTTAATTTTGTTATTGCAATGGTAAATGGTATTTTTTTTTTTTAGTTTCTCTTTCTGTGAGTTCATTATCCTATATAATAAAAAGCTAATATGCAAATAGACTGAATGGTGGAACAACCGGTTGCTATGATGTGCACTGACCCGGGGGCAGACGCTCAATTCAGAAGCTGCCCCCTGGCAGGCGACATCCCCTGAGGGGTCCCAGATTGCACGAGGGTGCAGGCCAGCTGAGGGGACCCCCCCCACACACACCTCAGTGCATGAATGTCGTGCACCGGGCCTCTAGTTGGTGTATAAAAATGTCATAGATTTCTGGGTGTTAATTTTGTATCCTGCTATTTTGCTAAATTCATTTATTAAATCAAGTAGTTTTTTGATGGAGTCTTCAGGGTTTTCTATGCACAATATCATGTCATCTGCAAATAATTATGGTTTTACTTCTTCTTTTCCAATTAGGATGCCTTTTATGCCTTCTTCTTCTCTGATCACTATGGCTAGCACTTCCAGTACTATGTTGAACATGACAAAAAAAAAAAAAAGTGGACATCCCCGTCTTTTCCTGGTCTTAGGGGAAATGGTTTAAGTTTTTGCCCATTGACTATGATGTTGGCTGTAGGTTTGTCATATAAGGCTTTTATTATGTTGAGGTATGATCTCTCTATTCCTACTTTGCTGAGAGTTTTTATCAAGAAAGGGTGTTGAATTTTGTTGAATACTTTTTCTGCATCAATTGAAATGACCATGTGATTTTTGTCTTTCAGTTTGTTTATGTGATGTATAATGTTTATTGATTTGTGGGTATCGTACCAGCCTTGCATTCCTGGAATAAATCTCACTTGGTTATGGTGTATGATCTTTCTAATGTAATGCTAGATCCAACTTGCTAGAATTTTATTGAGGATTTTAGCATCTATGTTCAACAGGGATATTGGCCTGTATTTCTCTTTCTTTTTAGTGTCTTTATGTGGTTTTGGGATTAGGGTAATGCTGACCTCATAAACAGAGCTTGAAAGTATTCCTTCCTCTTGAATATATTTTTTTAAATATATTTTATTGATTTTATTACAGAGAGGAAGGGAGAAGGATAGAGAGTTAGAAACATTAATGAGAGAGAAACATCAATCAGCTGCCTCCTGCACACCTCCTACTGGGGATGTGCCCACAACCAAGGTACATGCCCTTGACCGGAATTGAACCTGGGACCTTTCAGTCTGCAGGCTGACTCTCTATCCATTGAGCCAAACCGGTCAGGGCCCTCTTGAATATTTTGAGGAGGTTAGGTTTTAGTTCTTCTTTGAATGTTTGGTAAAACTTCCCTGTGAAGCTGTTTGGTCCAGGGCTTTTGTTTGCTGGAAGTTTTATTTATTTGTTTGTTTGTTTGTTTGTTTGTTTGTTTATTTATTTTAATTACTGCTTCAATTTCATCCATAGTTATCAGGATATTTAGATTTTTTGATTCTTCTTGCTTGAGTTTTGTAAGATTGTATTTTTCTAGGAATATGTCCATTTCATCTATGTTGTTCAATTTGTTGGAATACAGTTGTTCATAATTTTTTTTTTGTTTTTCTTGTGGTTTTTTTTTTTTACAATCCTTTGTATTTCTGTGGTGTCAGCTGTTACTTCACCTCTTTCATTTCTGATTTTGTTTATTTGGGTCCTCTCTCTTTGCTTCTTGGTAAGCCTGACTAGAGGTTCATCAATCTTGTTTATCCAATCAAAGAAACAGCTCTTGGTTCTAGTGATCTTTTTTATTGTTTTGATTTTTTTTTTGGTCTCTATGTCATTTACTTCCACTCTGATCTTTATTATTTCCTTCCTTCTGCTTACCCTGGGCTTTTCTTGTTGCTCTCTTTCTAATTCTTTAAGTTTAGGGTTAGATAATTTATTACCAGTTTTTCTTGTTTTTTGAGGTAGGCCTGTAGTCTTATGAATTTCCCTCTCAGAACTGCTTTCACTGTGTCCCATAGATTTTGGATTGTTGTGTTTTCATTGTCATTTGTTTCCAGAATTTTTAAAATTTCTTCTTTGATCTCTTTGGTAACCCAACCATTGTTTAATAGCATGCTATTTAGCCTCCATGTGTTTGATGTTTTTATTGTCTTTATCTGTTTTTTTTTTTATTGTAGTTGATTTCTAATTTTATGCCATTATGATCTGAGAAGATGCTTGATATAATTTTAATCTTCTTAAACTTGAAAAGACTTTGCCTGTGTCCTAATATGTGGTCTATCTGTAAAAATGTCCCATGAGCACTTGAGAAGAATGTATATTCCATAGCTTTGGGATGTAATGTTCTGAAGATCAGTTCCATCTGATCTAGTGAGTCGTTTAGGCTTGTTGTTTCTTTGCTGATTTTTTTGTCTATAAGATTTATCTAGTGATGTCAGTGGGGTATTAAAATCCCCTACTATGATTGTATTGCTGTCAATCTCACCCTGGATATCTCCCAGTTTTTGTTTTGTTTTTTTTTTATGTATTTGGGTGTTCCTGTGTTGGGTGCATATATGTTTACCAGAGTTATATCCTCTTGTTGTATCGATCCGTTTAGTATTATAAAGTGGCCTTCCTTATCTCTTATTATGGCCTTCACTTTGAGGTCTATTTTGTCAGACATGAGTTTTGCAACACCAGCTTTTTTTTTTTTTCATTTCTGTTTGCCTGATAAATTTTTCCCATCCCTTCATTTTCAGTCTGTGTGAGTCCTTTGTTATGAGGTGGGTCTCTTGTAGACAGCATATATATGGATCATGTTTTCTTATCCATTCAGACATCCTATGTCTTTTTATTGGAGCATTTTATCCATTTATATTTAAGGTTATTATTGATAGGTACTTATTTATTGCCATTTTAATTCTGTATGCCTAGGTTTCTCTCTCTCTCTGTGTTTTTTCTTGTCATTTCAGCAGGCCCTTTAGCATTTCTTGCAGTGCTAGTTTGGTGGTGAAGAACTCCTTTAGTCTTTTTTTGTTTCTGGGAAGCTCTTTATTTGACCGTCTATTTTGAATGATAGCCTTGCTTGATATAGTAATCTTGGTTTCAGATCCTTGCTTTCCATTACCTTGAGTACTTTATGCCATTCCCTTCTGGCCTGTAGAGTTTCTGTTTAGAAATCAGCTGATAGCCTTTTGGGATCCCCTTTGTAGGTATTTTCTTTTCTCTTGCTGCCTTTAAGATGATCTCTTTGTCTTTAATTTTTGGCATTTTAATTATGATGTATCTGAGTGTGGGTCTGTTTGGGTTCTTCTTGTGTGGGACTCTCTGTGCCTCCTGAACTTGTATGACTTTTTCCTTCACCAGGTTAGGGAAGTTTTCTGCCATTATTTTCTCAAACACATTCTCTATCCTTTCCCCCTTTCTTCCCCTTCTGGCACACATATTATGTGAATATTGTTATATTTCATGTTGTCCCACAGCTCCCTTAAGCTGTCCTCCTGTTTTTTTAATTTTTTTTTAAATTTTTTGTTTTGTTTTGTTTCTCTGATTGAGTGATTTTTTTACCCTGTCTTTTAATTCACTGATCCAGTCCCTAACTTCCCCTAATGTTGTGTATATTCCTTCCAATGTGTTCTTTATTAGTGCTATGTCATTCTTTATTTCTGACTGTTCTTTTTTCAAGGTTACTATATCTTTTCTAATGCTGTAGAGCATTTTTACCATCATTATTCTGAACTCGATATCAGATAAGTTTCTTATTTCCATTTCATTTATCTCTTCTTCTGGAGAATCTCTTATTCTTCAATTTGTTGTTTTTTCCTCCCAATTTTGGCTTCCTGTTTGTGTTTGCGTTTATGTATTAGGTAGATCTGCTAGTCTCCCAATCTCTAGTGCAGGACAATGTCAGATGTTGTTTCTGAATTCCCCTGAGTACCCTGCTTGGGGCTTTTGGCAATCCACAGCTTGTGGCTCCTTCTGCTGAGGCTGGATGCCTTTGAAAAGGATCTAAACGTGCACCAGGGTCTGCTTTTCCTAATACCAAGCTCAGAAGGAAATCAGGCAAACCCTCAAAGACCCCAGAGATCTGCCTCTGCCTTCAGTATGATTGTTATCAGTCTTGATTTGCCTTAGTCTATGGACCATAAGGTGGGGAGAGAGTTCTTTCACCAGGGTGTGGCGACAGCCTTTCCCCCAGGCCAAAACCACATGGATAGTAAAGATCAGTAGGAGAAAGATGTCCTCTGCAGCATGAGGAATGATTCAGCACAGGATACCAGGGTGGATGCCCTCAGAGCCCACAAGACTAGACTCTCATCACACAGGTCCATTCTGTCTTACCTCTGTGGAGCCCAAGGTGAGTGCCTGCACTCAAAATTTTGTGTGTTGGCCCTTCAAGATAGTGTGTGCATTTCCATTTGTTTTTCGCTGGCAGATAGCAACCCTGGTGCTTTTCATAGCCAGGTGTTATATAAACACCTTTCTCAGTTCTGTTACTCTGGAATGGGGATCCCAGCTTGGGGTTTAGACCCCAGAGCTCTCATGGGAACCCCCCCACAGCTGAGATGTCCCTCTGTACCTTCAGCTGCTGTCTGTGGGAGCCCAACCATCCTTTTCTCGTCTTCCACAGTTTCTACCAGTCTCTATGTGGTCTCCACTTTCCATCCTTGGTTATCAGGGTTCTCTTCACCTAATCTTCAGTGGATTTTTCAGGATGGTTTTTCTGTATTGTATTTATATTTCCAGTTTAGTCCTGGGAGAGTGTCAGTGTAGCTTCCACTTACTCTGTCGCCATTTTTTTTTTTTTAGGGGTCAGACAGATATTTATTGTCGGAGAAAACAGATGCCATCAGGCCCAGGACAGAAGACATGGTAACGAGTGTGTGTGTGTGTGTGTGTGTGTGTGTGTGGGTGGGTGGGTGGGGGGGGGAGTGGAAGTAACCAGGAACCAGTGCGGTGCCATCTGTTTGGGAGACTAGGTAGACACTAGGCCACAGGAGACACAGAAAGTAGAGAACATCCTCTGAGGATGTGAAGGAATCACAAAGTAAAAGTCAATCACTCTGACTAGTTAGAGTTAAATTTCTGGACAATAAATTAACAGTGGGAAGCACCAGATTGGTGTCTGCACCACCACAGGCCCAAGGCCACCAGCCATGTATGAGAGAATTTACGGCCATTGCCACCTCGAGCCCGGGATACATGGGCACGGATGCTCTACCCAGGGGATGGAAGGAGAGGCCAATGCACTGAGTGCCCAAGCTCGCTAGGAAACAGACACCGAGAAGTACAGACACAAAGAACAGAGAACCAGAATGCCATGTGGGTAAGGCTACAGTGACCTGGGGCACACGTGGAGCAGTGTGTGTAACCCACATGGGCATTCCCAGTGCCAAGACCCAGGCATTCACTGGAGCCGAGGCACCCTGGGTGCTCGCCTGGAGGAATGGTGACTTCAGGCCTCAGAATCTGTCGCCATTTTTAATCCTTTTAAGTAAGCTATCTTCCTAACCTATCTTAATTTGGGGACTAAAGTAAATAAAGAATAAATACTCAGTATTTTTTTTAGTTGATTCTGTCAGAGAACATTGTTTCATATTAATTGCCCTCCATATTATCTCCTCATATCTTCCCCCCTCTATCTTATCCACCTTCCTTTTCCCTTATATTTTCCCATATTCCTTTCTCCATCTTAAGTATTTCAGCTCCAGAATTTTTGCACCAGGTATTTGCTTATCTGTGTTTCAATGATATATAAAATATTATCATCCCTGCAAGGTCTCACAGTTCAGTTCAGCAGACTGTCAAGGGCCTGAGATATTTTTTTTAATTTAGTTCACTTTTTAAATTGGATTACAAAATGCATATAAAAAGGGTACAAATAAAAAACACTTCTTGTTGAATTTTCTCAAATTGAACACTTATTAACCCTGATGAAAAAAAAATTGAATGTTATTAGTACCTCAGAAATTCTTCTGTGCCTTCTTTCCGTCACTAGCTCCTCTTATGGTCTCTACATTGAATTAACATGTACCAGTATACACATGCTGCCTTACAACATCTCTTTAGCATCATCCTTGTATTTTCTTTTGTATTAACCTTATATGTGCCCCAACCTCATAATATTTAACTAGGAACTTAAAGGTATTTTTAAATTTTATTTTTTAAAATATGTTTTTATTGATTTTTAGAGAGAGAGGAAGAGGGATAGATAGAAACATTGATGAGAAACATCGATTGGCTGCCTCCTACTGCCCCCAACTGGGGGGTCAAGCCCAAAACCCAGGCATGTACCATGACAAGGAATTGAACTGGTGACCTCTTGGTTCATGGGTTGACGCTCAACCACTGAGCCACACCAGCCAGGCAAAGGTATTTTTAAAAAAAATTTTAATTAATTGATTAGAGAGGAAGAGAGAAACATTGATTTGTTGTTCCACTTAGTTATCATTCATTGGTTGATTCTTGTATATGCCCTAACTGGGGATCGAACCCACCTTGGTGTATCAGGATGATGCTCTAAACAACTAAGCTACCCAGCCAGGGCCCAAAGGTAGTTTTTTAAAGTGAGCTTTAACTTTTAGGTGCTTCAGACTGTTATAAGAGAATCTATTTTTAAAATCTTCCTAGTGTATAGAAGAAAACACAAAATATTAAGAAAAAATTAACAAAAGCTTTGTAAGACCTTTGCACCAAAAATAAAAACATTGATGAGAGAAATTAAGAAAGACTTAAATGGGGACATATAGCATAAATAGAGAAATATATCATGGGTTGTTGTAAGATTCATTATTATTAAGATGTCAGTTATGCCTAATCAGGATTCCAGCAGCCTTTATTTTAAAATAGAGAATGACAAGACTATTTAAAAATTTATATGGAAATGCAAAAGACTGAGAAAAGCTAAAACAACTCAAAAGAGAACAAAGTTAGAGTATTTATACTACGTGATTTCAAGATCCACTCTAAAACTACAATAATTAAGACAGTGTGGTATTAGTTTAAGGATCTATAAATAGATCTATGGAACAGAATAGAGAGCCCAGAAATTTAATCCATACATATATTACTAATTGATTTTTGACAAAAGTGCCAAGGTAATTCAATGGAGGAAAGGAAAGTCTGTTCAACAACTAGTTTTAGAACAATTTGAAAAACTGTTAAATGGGAAAAAATGAGTACTGGTCCTCATTTCACATCACACACACACACACACACACACAAAAATAATTTGAAATAGATTATAGACCTAACATAAAAACTAAAATTATGAAACTTCTAGAAGAAAACATATGAAGATATCTTCATGATTTTGAAGTAGGCAGAAAGTTTTCAGCAAGCATGAATCATAAAATGAAAAAGTGATAAATTCTACATCAAAATTAAAAACTTTTATTCATCAGACACCATTAATAAAATAAAAAACGGGCCACAGTTTGGTAAAATAGTTAGCAACACATATATCTGATGAATTTGTATCATGAACATATAAAAATCTTCAATAAACAAATGATTCAAAGATGAGCAATCCAATACTTCAAGTTTTTAAAAAGTGTCCATTTACACTTCAGAAAAGAAGATATACAAATGGCCGATAAGCACATGAAAAAGCACTCAATATCATTAGACATCAGGGAAATGCACATTAAAACCACAATGAACCCTGCCTGATGTTTTTCAGTGGTTAGAGTGTGGGCCATGCACCTTTTGGTGCTTATGCCTGGGTTGCAGGTTCGATTCCACCCAAACAGGGTGGGGCGCAACCAATGGATGTTATTTATCTCTTTCTCTCCCTCTCTCTCCCTTCCCCTCCTTCCTTCCATCCCTCCCTCCCTTCAACTCTCTCTAAAAAAATCAATGGAAAAATATCCTCGGGTGAAGATTAACAAAAAAAACAATAGTTGTCATTTCTTTTTTTTCCCAGTGGAGGATTTATTGGCATAGATGTAACCATATAAAAAATGTTATAAAAAATACAGTCACGATGTGCCCTCCCCGCAACTTCCCACCCTGGACCCAGGCCCCTAAAACCCCTTTCTAAGGAGGGGCAAGGAAGGGGAGACCTGAAACCACCTAAGAATGCCGTAGCCTCTGGGCCTGTGCAGGGCTGGCCCTGCTGGGGTGGGAGAAAGAGGGTGTTTTCTCAGCACATTCTGTAGTCAGTGGAGCAGGACAGCTCCACACAGCTGGCTTTTGAAGTCTGGGTCAATGGTGAAGTTCAGGTAGCGATTATTCTTGGCATTGGGCCGCATGCTAGTGGTGCCAAAGATCTCCTCACCTGTCTTCACCATTAGGTAGTCTTCCATGTAGAACACTGTCTGCTTCCAGTGCATGTATGGTGTCTCAGGGCTGGGGGAGAAGCTGGTCCTCTTGTGGCAGTGGGTGAACTCGATGTTGATATAGGCCACCAGGGCATGCATGAAGTTGTGCTGCTTCACTTGTAGGCAGCAGGGAGGAATGAAGGTCAAGTCTTCTACCTTTGCAGTGTAGATGTCCATCTCCTTTATGAAGAAGGTGTTGATGACTAGCTGCTTGGGGTCCACCACATCCACCAAGGGCTCCTTGAAGGCCAGGTATTTCATGCAAGACATGTCAAAGCCATACACATTCTCCCACCAGTAATCTTTATACTTCCAGTCCTCCGGGGCCGTCATGTTCAGCGTGGCTGGGCCTGAGAAGATGAGGCCATTGGGTGCCACCACATCTTGAGCATAGAGCACAGTGTTGAGCATTGACTGATAGAAGAGACAGTAGCCCATCCACTCATTGATTATGTCAATCTTCTCCATTGGAAGCTCCACCTTCTCTACCTTTCCCTTGATGATGGTCACCACACAGTCTAACCTGTTGACTTTGATAATCTTCACTGCATAATCAGAGATACATACTGGAACACTCAATTTCCATGACTTTGTGGGCCTAGCCTTGGCAGCAAACATACAGAGAATCCCGTGCCTGAGCCCCCCGTGCAGCACCATCTTGGCCTTGAAGAGGAGCTGGTTGTGAAACATGGAGGTGCACATCTCCTCTTTTAGCATCTCCTCATGGATGCCAAAGTGAGCGCAGGAGTCAAAGTAGTAATCTTTGGAGGTTATGTCCACAGCATTGGGCTTCTCACTGTTTTCCACTTGGCCACAGGGAACTCCAGCTGCCTTGGCTGTTGCCATCTTCCAGAGATGTCATTTCAAACCCACTAGAATAATTGAAAGTCAAAAACACTGATGACACCAAATTTTGGCAAGTGTGTGAAGCAACCAGAACAGTTGTACATTGTTAGTGGAAGTGTAAAATCATAAAACCACTGTGGAGAACTGTTAGACAGTTTCTTTTAATGTTAAATTTATATTTACTCTATTATCCAACAATTTCACTCCAGGTATTTGACCAAAAGCAATGAAAACATGTATCCAGAAAAAGATACTTTACAACAATGTTCATAGCAGCTTTATTGGCAATGTCCCCTAACTTGAAGCAACCCAAATGTCCATGTAGTTGAATAGATAAATCATAGTGCATCTATCCATACAATGGCATACTACTCAGCAATAAAAATAAAAAGAATGCCCTAATGAGACATGCAACAATGTAAATGAATCTTAAAATAATAAATTGAGCAAAATAACCTGGGCACACAAATGAGAACCTATATTATTCATTTGATTGGGAAAGTTTAGCTATGAAGATAGAACTCAGAATAGTGGTTGCCTATTGGGGGTTGGGATAGATTTGGAAAGAAGCTTAAAGAAACTTTGGGGTAATGGGATTATTCTACCTCTTGATTGGAATACTGGTTACATAGATGTGTATATTTGTCAAAGTCATTGAGTCTTACATGTAAGATCTGTGTGACTCACTGGATGTAAACTTTACCTCAGTTAAGACAGTTAATAGAAAGCAATATTTTAGTAGATGTTCAAAAGATGTCTGAGACCAGTACTAGACTTAGATTGTATTTTTAACTCTCCTTGGAACTGTCCCTATGTAAAATTTCTTAAATTTTATTTTTTCACTATATACTGCTTTCATATGGTTTAAAAAACAAAAACATTCAAACAAATCCTGGGGGTGGAGGGAGAAATAGTAAAAATTCTTACTTCTGTCCTTGTTTTAAATCCTCCCAGTTTCCTCCCTGGAGGCAACTACTATTCTCAGTTTCTTATGAATTCTTCCTCAGACTCTTTATGCAAAAACAAATGCCCTAAGTTTGATAAGTCCAAGAAAATATGGTGTTTAACATGAAATATCTTGTTGACAGTTATGTAGCATTAGAACTGTGATTAGAAATTATAACATTAGAATTGTTATTAGAAATTTTAACGTTAGAACTGGAGGTCCTATTTGACCAATTCTTCACCCAAACTGGGGTTATCATGACTTTTCAAAGTGCAGTTTCCAGAGGATTTTCACGTGCTCTCAGACCTCCTTGGGTAGTCAAGTTAGAAATGCTCTTTTTGGCTAAGACTTTTGCTATTTCTAACTGCTGAAGCCATCGTTTCTCTTTAAAAGCACTGTAAGAAAACAAGATTTATTTATTTATTTCACTGATGAAGTTCAAGCTTTTATTTTATTTTTAATTTTTATTGAATTTATCGAGGTGATATTGGTTAATAAAATTATATAGATTTCAGGTATACAATTCTATAATACATCATCTGTATATTGTATTATGTGTTCAACACCCCAGGTCAAGTCTCCTTCCATCACCACTTAACCCCACCCCCACCCCCCACTTACCCTCTTTTACCTTCCCGACCCCTTTTTCCCTCTGGTAATCACCATACTGTTAGACGTCTGTGTCTGTGAGTTTGTTTGTTTTTTCTTTGCTTAATCTCTTCACCTTTCTCACCTAGCCTGGCTTGGGGTCTAGATCCCATGCTTATCAGGGGAACCTTTGCAGCTAAGATATCCCTCTGAAATCTCAGCCACCGCCTGCCCATGGGAACTGGGCCAGCCCTTTTCATGCCCTGCCCTCCTGCCAGTCTTGATGTGGCTTCTTCTGTAATTCTTTGGTTATAAGACTTTTCTCCAGCTAGTCTTCAGTTGGTTTTTCAGGTTGATTCCTCTATATTTTAGTTGTAATTCCAGTTTGGTCCTGTGGGGAGGTTAGTGTAATATCCACCCAGCACCATCTTGGATCTCCAAGACATAATTTATAAGGAGGTCCAATCTTGTCTCATTTATAGCAGAAATGATGGAAATCTTTAGGTCGATTTTTGTAGCTATGGCTAGTTTATCTTATTACATGAGTTAAGATGTAAAACAGGAAAGAGCAATCTTTCTAAAACCAGTTCGTTCTGAAGCCACAGGAATGGTATTTCTCAAGGCAATACATACCATAAACTTAGAACCCACAACTAGAAACAGAAAGCCACTCAATGTCATATAGAAAGCTACTCAAAAAGTTGAAACTTTCTATCTGTTCCTCCTAGGCATCCCTATACATAACATATTCCCTAAACCTATTCTCCCTTCTGCTTCTTCTCACCCACCACAAGCACACAGTTTGCACAGGTAAGGTAGTAAATATTCTGATAGACTTTAACTGAAATGCAATGAAAGTTAATATTTTATGATAGCTATGAGGATACCAGTACTGTGTTGTCTTTTCTTGTAAATTTGAAAGTGATTGCTCCTAGTTTGTAGGATGCAAATAAGATTTACTACAGAAAGGTTTTATATTCCCTTGAACATTGGGGTCTTCCAAGATTCTATCTTTTGTCTTCCTCTCTTTCTTTCTGCAGCCTCATCATGGGAGGCCTCATTTACTAATTGCCCATACCCATGACTTCTAAATCCTGGGCTTTCTTAAAAGTACATATCCCCAACTAGTAAAAAACTAGAGGCCCAGTGTGCAAAATTCATGCATGGAGGGGAGGTCCCCTCAGCCCAGTCTGCACCCTCTCCAATCTGGGACCCCTTGGGGGATGTCCAACTGCCGGTTCACTTGGACATCCCTCTCACAATCTGAGGCCGCTGGCTCCTAACTGCTCACCTGCCTGCCTGCCTCATCACCCCTAACTGCCCTCCCCTGCCAGCCTAATCATGCCTAATTCCCTCTGCCTGCTGGCCTGGTCACCCCCAACTGCCCCTCCCTGACTGGCCTGGTCACCCTTTACTGCCTCCCCTGCCAGCCTGGTTGCCCCCAACTACCCCCCTGTGCCGTCCTGGTCACCCCCAACTGCCCTCCCCCCCACTGGCCTGGTCACCCCTAACTGCCCCCCCCCACCGACCTGGTCGCCCCCAACTGCCCCCCCCACTGGCCTGGTTGCCCTTTACTGCCTCCCTTGCCAGCCTGGTCACCCCCAATTGCCCCCCTCTGCTGGCCTGATCACCCCCAACTGGCCACCCCCCCCCTGCCAACCTGGTCACCCTTAACTGCCCCCCTGCCAGTGTGGTCACCCCCAGCTGTCCCCCTGCCTGCCTGGTCACCCCATGCAGCCTGCTGTTCAGTCGTTTGGTTGTCCCTCACTAACCCCCTGCCGGCCTTGTCACCCCACACAGCCTGCTGTTCGGTTGTTACTGTTACTGTGATGGCGTCCCAGACAATTTGCATATCCCTCTATTATTAGTATAGATAACATTTGGTAATTGGACACTCACAGATGCTTCCAATTTATATGACTTATATCTTCTTCCTAAATCTGTTCCCCTTCAGTATTCTTGCTGACACAGTGATTTTGCTACCCCCACCATCTCCAAAGCTATGAACAAAACTCAATTCCTCCTTATCTGTCCATTCCTACACCCAGTTAGTAACAAATTTTGTAGCTTATTCATTAGAAATATGCCACATTTTGCCTTTCTTCTCTTTACTAACTACTTCTGTTTTAGTCCAGATCTTTGTTGCCTCTTGCTTCTCTTATTGCAAAGTCTCCTAACTTTATTGTAGTCCTTTCATACCTGCAATATTACTTCTTTCTAGAAAGTCTTCCACATATCTTCACCAGATTTATCTTAAAAAATAAACAAAAACTGATTATGTGACTTTCCTGATAAAAAATAACTTCTGTGAGCTCCTACTTACTTCCTACCCCATGGAAAAGGAATAAGAAGCAAACTCTCCACTTGGACACACAACATGCTTCTCAATATAGGTATAATCTACCTTGCCAGTTTCATCTCATGCCATTTTCTCCCCATCCTTTAAAATGCCTTGTTTAAATCCACTTACTTTCTTTTTAAAAAGAAATATTTTATTGATTTTTTTACAGAGAGGAAGGGAGAAGGATAGAGAGTTAGAAACATCAATGAAAGAGAAACATTGATCAGCTGCCTCCTGCACACCCTCTATTGGGGATGTGCCTGCAACCAAGGTACATGCCCCTGACCGGAATCAAACCCAGGACCCCTCAGTCTGTAGGCCAATGCTCTATCCACTGAGCCAAACCAGTCAGGGCTAAATCCACTTACTTTCTTAAAAAATAATTTTCTTTTGCTTCTTTACAGAGCAGTCAATACCTTTGACCATGTTTCCAGCTCTACTTGGCTCCTTTTCCATACCACCACCACTTTTATCTGGCAAAGTTCTGTAAATTTAAAAGGCTTTCACTCAATCTACCAGGAACAACCTTGCATGAAAATAACTTATTATTTCAAACATTTGAATTAGATCCAAGTTTGCCTGATTCATCTTTTAAATATATATATCCTATCTAATAAAAGAGTAATATGCAAATTGACTGTACCTCTGCTACACCCACCAGCCACACCCACCAGCCAATCAAGAGTGAGTATGCAAATTAACCCAACCAAAATGGCTGTGGCCATGGAGAGAGCAGGAGGCTTGGGTTTCCATGGCAATGGAGGAAACCAAGCTTTCCGCCTGCCCTGGCCAGCCCAGGCCTGTGCTCAAGGCTACAAAGTTTCAATTATAGAAGATAAATAAATCCCAGATACCAGGGCCTCTGCTTGGGTCACCGGGGGGCGTGGCTGGCCTGCAAACCACCACAGGCCCCTCACCCAGGCCACCCCATGCCCCAAGGGAACCCCCACCCTGATCCGGGACACCCTTCAGGGCAAATCAGCTGGCCCCCATCTGTGAACCAGGCCTCTATCCTATCTAATCCTATCTCATAAAAGAATAATATACAAATTGACCATCACTACAACACACAAGATGGCTGCCCCCATGTGGTCAAAGATGACTGCCCCCATGTGGACACAAGATGGCCACCACAAGATGGCCAGCAGGGGAGGGCAGTTGGGAGGGACCAGGTCTGCAAGGGAGGGCAGTTGGGGCAATCAAGCCTATAGGGGAGGGCAGTTAGGGGTGAGCAGGCTGGCAGAGGAGGGAAGTTGGGGGAGACAAGGCCTGCAGGGAAGGGCAATTGGGAGGGACCCAGGCCTGAAGGAGAGAGCAGTTGGGGGGGACCAGGCCTGCAGGGGAGGGCAGTTAGGGGTGACTAGTCCTGCAGGGGAGGGCAGTTAGGGGCAAACAGGCTGGCAGGGGAGCAGTTAGGCATCAATCAGGCTGGCAGGGGAGTTGTTAGGGGGTGATCAGGCTGGCAGGCAGAAGCAGTTAGGGGCAATCAGGAAGGCAGGCAGGTGAGCAATTGGGAGCCAGCAGTCCTGGATTGCGAGAAGGATATCCGACTGCCCGTTTAGGCCCGATCCTACCTGGATTGGGCCTAAATGGGCAGTCAGACATCCCTCGAGGGGTCCCAGATTGGAGAGGGTGCAGGCTGGGCTGAGGGATACACACCCCCATGCACGAATTTCATGCACTGGGCCTCTAGTGTGTGTGTGTGTGTGTGTGTGTGTGTGTGTGTGTGTGTGTGTGTGTATGTATGTATATATATATATTTCAGAGAGGAAGGGAGAGGGAGAGAGGGATAGTAACATCAATGATGAGAGAGAATTATTGATTAGCTTCCTCTTACACACCCTCTACTGGGGATTGAGCCCGCAACCCAGGTATGTGCCCTGGACTAGAATTAAACCCAGGACCTTCAGTCCACAGGCTGACACTCTATCACTGAGTTAAATCGGCTAGGGCCTGATTCATCTTTAATGTTCTGTATCAACTACTTGCTTTACCACAATGGCGATGACTCCTTGGGCCTCTAAATTGGATTAACCTATAAATACTGCCCATAAAATCAAGTCCTTAGCCTTAAGGAAATCACCTTTAGCCATTCCCCATATACCACCTGACTTGATTTGAAGTCCTCTCACCTTTTTCATGTATGCCTTAGTTCTTCCTAGGCTCAGTGCTCACCTTGGCATTTGAACTCTGGCTTTTCTGCATTCATTCAAAAATGATTCATTGAACACATTACATGCCAAGCAGTATTCCATGTGCTAAAGAAACAAAAAGTGAACAAAACAGACATGCCTTCATGGAATGTCCATTCTAGTGAGGAGGCAAATACACAAAATAAAGGGCTAGTATAGTATCAGACTGTGAGAGATCCAAGATGATGGCAGAGTAGGTGGATGTTACACTCAACTCCTCCCAGGACCAAACTGGAATTAAACTAAAATATAGAGCAATCAACCTGAACAAACAACAGAAGAGCTGAACAGAAGTCTTATAACCAAGGATTTACAAAAGAAGACACATTGCAACTGGTAACAAGGGTAGAAATGCAAAAAGGACTGACCCTGCTTTTTACCAGTGGAGGCTGAGCTTCTGAAGAAATATTTCAGCTGTGAAGGTTTCACCTGAGAAGTGTAGAGTCTCAACCCCAAGCCGAGCTCTCCAGCCCAGAGCACCAAAGCCAGGAAGTCACCCACTTAACATCTGGCTGTGAAAATCAGCAGGAATTCTGTCCACCAGGGAGAGACAGGAGTCTGTTAGAGACACAGGCAACGCATTGAAGGGCCAACAAACAAAATCTCATTCATAGTCACTGACCCTGAGCTCTGAAGGAGGAGGAGGGAGCAGAGTGGACTAGAGTGCAACTGGGGTTTGTGGCTTTGGAGAGAGAACTGAAGGAACAGCTGCTAAGATACCTGTGCTGAGTCAGTCTCCAATACCAGACACCATATTTCTTGGGTGGAGCACTTCCCTCCATATGGCATCAGCCTGGGGGGATGCAATGGCCCCACACTCTGAACTCCATATAGCCCTACCCTGCAGATCTTGCACCCTATTGAGAACTCAGCTGTCTGGGCCAGGGTGTAGAGGTCTGAGAAGACTCAAGGGTTGTCAGTGACTGAGTTGTGTGGCTCTGGATTGGGGTCATTACCCCCACTTTCCAGTGAGCTTGACTGATGTCTCCCCTCATGGGAGATCTGCTAGCTCTAATCTCCAGGCTCTTAAAGCTTCATTCCACTGACTCCTGGTGCCTCTGCCGTACTGAGATCTGGTCCAAATCAGGACAGACTGGGTTATGTGGCTCTAGGACAAGGGCTTTTTTTCCCTCACATGCCTGTGTGGTGCAGAGTCCTCCCTTCACAGGACCAAATCTTGATCTTTTTAGGCTTGATAAACTCTGCTGGTCTCATCCTAATGACTCCCTGAGACTCTTGCCCACAATACAGGTGTACAAGCACCAAGTGGGTAGCAGTTAGTTACCCTGGGACATTTGCTGAGTGGCCTCAGACCTAGTACTAGCACATATTGAACCTGTATCAATCCGCTGAACACAATTCGCCCCTACCAGGTGACTCACAAAGAACCTACCTCATGCAGCTTGTTCAGTGAATGAGCCTAACAGGCAACCAGCAGGCAGAGGCAGGCAAGGTAGATCTCAGAGTACCTTGGGACTTTTGATGATCTGCCCTCAGGCCCAGTACTGGTAAAAGCCAGCCTTGGTGTGTAGCTTGGTCCATGCACACACAGGCTCCATAGAGACAGCCACAAACTATAGATAGCTTTGTAGAACCAAAAAGGTAGCCCAGGGCTAGCAACAGACAGTGTCTGACATTGGCCAGCACCAGAGTCTTCCCCAAGAAGCCCTAGATCAGGGGTGGGCAAACTTTTTGACTCGAGGGTCACAATGGGTTCTTAAACTGGACCGGAGGGCCGGAAGAAAAGCATGGATGGAGTGTTTGTGTGAACTAATATAAATTCAAAGTAAAGGAGCGGAGGGGAGAGCAAGAGAATTCTCCACTCTTTAGGCTCCACGGGCCGGATAGAACAGCCGAACGGGCCGGATCCGGCCCGCGGGCCGTAGTTTGCCCATGACTGCCCTAGATGCAACACACATACTGACCAGATCCAGACAATATCAGAGTAGAATCCAATTACCTTTGCTAGTGGGATATCCAAAGGAAGACAGGAAATAGACAATACTGAGGTGAATTCTGCTTCATGTGGTCAACATCTGTACAATAGCTTGTGCACTGTGATTGGAATTGATTCTCACAGTCAGCCAGCCTGAAGGTCAACCTTATGCATGAATGAGCCAATAGCAATCAAAACTCAAGTACAACAGGAGAGTTCACATAACCCACAGAAGGAACATTCTGGAGCACTTAGTTCAGGTGATTAAGGAGATTGCACCACTGGGTCCCTGATAGGACAACTACTACATAAGACTGGGAGTCATAGCAAATCTACCTAATATATGGAAACAAACAAAAAGAGACAGCCAAAATGGGGAGATAAAGAAATATGTTTCAGACAACTGCGGCACCCACGGAACAGCTACGAGCCACAGAACACTGGTCCCCAGTTGGCGCAAACACGAGGATTCAGAGGAGCTCTACACTCCACCACGGAAAGGTCAGATTTTTACCTGAAATAAGGAGAGAGAAAACTACATAACCAGACATCCAGAGAGAGAGAACATGGGGAGACAAAGAAACAGCCTGCATATGAAAGAAAAGCAGGCATCACCAGAAAAGGAAGTAAACGAAATGGAGGCAAGCAACCTTCCAGAGAAAGAATTCAGAGAAATGGTCATAAGGTGGCTGAAAAGAATGGAAGACAAATTCGACAATATGAGCAAGAACCAAGAGGAAATGAAGAAGAACCAAGAAGAAATGAAAAAATGACATTGCTGCTGTAAAGAACTCAATAGAAAGCATCAAGAGTAGACTAGAAGAAGCAGAGGACCAATCAGTGAGCTAGAAGACAAGATGGAAAAAAATACCCAAGTAGAGCAACTTCTAGAAAAAAAAAATTAAAAGGCAGGAGGAGAGCATAAGGGAACTTTGGGAGAACACGAAACAAAACAACATCCGCATAATAGGGGTACCAGAAGGAAAGGAAGGTGAGCAAGGAATAAAAAACCTGTTTGAAGAAATAATGACAGAAAATTTTCCTGATATAGGGAAGAAAAACCCCACACAAATCCAAGAAGCTCACAGAGTCCCAAGCAAAATGAACGCCAAAAGACTGATGCCAAGACACATCATAATTAAACTGGCAAACACCAACGACAAAGTAAGAATCTTAAAAGCGGCCAAAGAGAGACAGAAAGTTACATACAAAGGAACCCCCATCAGACTAGCAACTGATTTCTCAACAGAAACTCATCATGCCAGAAGGGAATGGAATGAACGACACAAAGTCATGCAAAGGAAGGGTCTGAATCCAAGAATACTGTACCCAGCAAGGCTATCAATCAAAATTGAAGGTGAAATCAGGAGCTTCACAGACAAAAAAGGACTAAGGGAATTTATTACCACCAAACCAGCAATGCAAGAAATGCTAAAGGGTCTGCTGTAAAAAAAAAAAAAAAAAAAAAAAAAAAAAAAAAAAAAAAAAAAAAAGAAATAAGAAGCAAAGAAGGAACACAGGGGTAAAGAATAAAAATGGCGACAAATAAGTACCTATCAATAATAACTTTAAATATAAATAGATTAAATGCCCCAATCAAAAGACATAGGGTAATGGATTGGATAAGAAAACAAGACCCATATATCTGCTGTCTACAAGAAACCCACCTCAGAAAAAAAGATGCACACAGACTGAGGGTGAAAGGATGGAAAAAGGTTTTCCAGGCAAATGGAACTGAAAAAAAAGCTGGGGTAGCAATATTATTTCTGACAAATTAGATCTCAAAGTGAAGGACATAACAAGAGATAAGGAAGGCCACTTCATAATATTAAAGCGAGCAATCCAACAAGAAGAAACAACTCTGGTAAACATATACGCACCCAATACAGGAGCACCCAAATACATAAAAAAAACTCCTGGAGGATATCAAGGGAGAGATTGACAGCAATACAATCATAGTAGGAGACTTTAATACCCCACTATCACCATTGGACAAATCCTCTAAACAAAAAATGAGCAAAGAAACATCAATCCTAAATGACTCACTAGACCAGATGGAATTAATTGACATCTTCAGAACATTTCACCCAAAAGCCACAGAATATACATTCTTCTCAATTGCACATGGGTCATTTTCAAAGATCGACCATATATTGGGACATAGGCAAAGTCTCTTCAAATTCAAGGAGATAGAAATCATATCAAGCATCTTCTCAGACCACAGTGGCATAAAACTGGAAATCAACTACAATAAAAACAACCCAAAGAAATCAAACACATGGAGACTAAACAGCATGCTATTAAACAATGATTGGGTTACCAGAGAGATAAAGGAAGAAATAAAAAACATCATGGCAACAAATGACAATGAAAGCACTACAATCCAAAATCTATGGGACACAGCGAAAGCAGTCTTGAGAGGGAAGTTCATACCTCTACAAGCCTACTGCAAAAAACAAGAAACAATGGTAATAAATTACCTAACCCTAAAACTCAAAGATTTAGAAAAAGAGCAACAAGAAAAGCCCAGTGTAAGCAGAAGGAAGGAAATAATAAAGATCAGAATGGAGATAAACGACCTAGAGACCACAAAGAAACAATACAAAAGATCAACAAAACGAAGAAGTGGTTCTTTGAAAGGATAAACAAGATTGATGAACCTCTAGCCAGGCTCACCAAGAAGCAAAGAGAGAGGACCCAAATAAACAAAATCAGAAATGAAAGATGTGAAATAACAACAGATCCTGCCGAACTACAAAGGATTGTTAAAAAATACTACAAACAACTCTATTCCAACAAACTGGACAACCTGGAGGAAATGGACATATTCCTAGAAAATTATAACATTCCAAAACTCAATGAGGAAGACTCTAAACAGCTCAATGTGCCAGTAACTATGGAAGAAATTGAAGCAGTCATCAAAGAGCTTCCGGCAAACAAAAGCCCGGGGCCAGACGGCTTCACAGGAGAGTTTTACCAAACATTCAAAGAAGAACTAAAACCTATCCTACTCAGACTATTCCAAAAAATTCAAGAGGAAGGAACACTTCCAAGCTCCTTCTATGAAGCCAGCATCACCCTAATACCAAAACCAGATAAAGACAACACAATGAAGGAGAATTACAGGCCAATATCCCTCATGAACGTAGATGCCAAAATCCTCAACAAAATTCTAGCAAATCGGATCCAGCAGTACATCAGAAAGGTCATACACCATGACCAAGTAGGATTTATTCCAGGAATGCAAGGATGGTACAATATTTGCAAATCAAAAAATGTGATATATCACATAAATAAATTGAGAGATAAAAATCACATAGTCATATCAATTGATGCAGAAAAAGCATTTGACAAAATCCAACACCCTTTCTTGATAAAAACTCTCAACAAGGTGGGAATAGAAGGATCATACCTCAACATAATAAAAGCTATATATGATAAACCCACAGCTAACATCATACTCAATGGGAAAAAACTAAAACCATTTCCCCTAAGAACAGGAACAAGACAGGGATGCCCACTCTCACCACTCCTGTTTGACATAGTACTGGAAGTATTAGCCATTGCAATTAGACAACAAGAAGAAATAAAAGGCATCTAAATTGGAAAAGAACAATAAAGCTGTCCTTATTTGCAAATGATATGATATTGTACATAAAAAACCCGAAAGACTCCATCAAAAAACTAACAGACTTAATAAATGAATTCGGCAATGTAGCAGGATACAAAATTAACGCCAAGAAATCTATGGCATTTCTATACACCTATAGTGAACTTACAGAAAGAGTGACTAAAAAAACAATCCCATTTACCATCACACCAAAAAAATTAAGATACTTAGGAATAAACCTAACCAAGGAGGTAAAAGACCTATATGCAGAAAACTATAGGACACTGAAAAAAGAGATAGAGGAAGATGTAAACAGATGGAAGAACATACCATGTTCATGGATTGGTAGAATCAACATCATTAAAATGTCCATACTACCCAAAGCAATCTATAGATTCAATGCACTTTCCATTAAAATACCAATGGCATATTTCACAGACCTAGAAAGAACTCTCCCAAAATTCATCTGGAATAAAAAAAAAATAAATAAATATGTTCCAAATGAAAGGACAGAAGAAATCTAAAAAAAAAAAAAAAAAAAGCTAAATAAAACGGAGACAAGCAATTTATCAGATATAGAGTTAAAAAAAATGATTATAAGAATACCAAAAAAAAACTTAGTGAGGCCGGCCAGTGTGGCTCAATGGTTGACTGTCAACCTATGAACCAGGAGGTCACGGTTCAATTTCTCGTTGGGGCACATGCCTGGGTTGTGGGCTCAATCCCTGGTGCAGTAGGCAGCTGATCAGTGATTCTCGCTCATCATCAATTTTTCTATTTCACCCTCCCCTTCCCTCTCTGAAATCAATAAAAATATACATAAAAAAACCTTAGTGAGAATTACAACAGCATGAAAAAGGACACAGAACCATAAAAAAGAACCAGTCAAAAATGGATAATACGGAGAACCAAAATGGTGGCAGAATAGAAAGACGTGTCTCAAGACTTGTCCCGGAGCAGATAGAGAGAACAGCTGAGTGTTGCACCAGGAGTGACTGTTGGAGAGTTAAGGGACAGCTATACTCCAGGAGAAGGTGGGGGACTGCTGGACAGGGTTCCCCTGACCAGGCAGCCCCCACTGCTGCTGAGTTCCCTCCCGGATCCACCAGCTCGGATGCAGAGACCACGCCATCTTGAAGGGGAAAGTGGATGTTATTGGAAACCTGAAAATCAACAACTGTGGCACCCACAAAACAGCTGCAAACCCCAGAACACTGGTGCCCAAGGGCACAAACACACGGATTCAGAGTAGCTCCACCACGGAAAGGTCAGGAGATAAGGAGAGAGAGAACTACATAACCAGACTCCCTAAGAAGCAGAGACCATGGGGAGACAAAGAAACAGCTCGCATGTGAAAGAAAAGCAGGCATCACCAGAAAAGGAAGTAAACGAAATAGAGGCAAGCAACCTGTCAGAGAAAGAATTCAGAGAAATGGTCATAAGGTGCCTGAAAAGAATGGAAGACAAATTTGACAAAATGAGTAAGAACCAAGAGGAAATGAAGAATTAAGAAGAAATGAAAAATGACATCGCTGCTGTAAAGAACTCAATAAAAGCATCAAGAGTAGACTAGAAGAGCCCTAACAGGTTTGGCTCAGTGGATAGAGCGTCGGCCTGCAGACTGAAGGGTCCCAGGCTAGATTCCAGTCAAGAGCATGTACCTGGGTTGCGGGCACATCCCCAGTAGGGGGCATGCAGGAGGCAGCTGATAGATGTCTCTCTCTCATTGATGTTTCTAACTGTCTATCCCTCCCTCTTCCTCTCTGTAAAAAAATCAATAAAATATATTTTTAAAAAAAGAGTAGACTAGAAGAAACAGAGGACTGCATCAGTGAGCTAGAAGACAAGGCAGGAAAAAATACTCAAGTAGAGCAGCTTCTAGAAAAAAATATTAAAAAGCAGGGGGAGAGCCTAAGGGAACTTTGGGACAACACGAAACAAAACAACATCCGCATAATATGGGTACCAGAAGGAGAGGAAATGGATCCAGGAATAGAAAACTTGTTTGAAGAAATTATATCAGAAAAGTTCCCTGATATAGGGAAGAAAGAACCCACACAAATCCAAGAAGCTCACAGAGTCCCAAGCAAAATGAACCCCAAAAGACCGACGCCCAGGCACATTATAATTAAATTGGCAAACACCAACGACAAAGTAAGGATCTTAAAAGCGGCCAGAGAGAGACAGAAAGTTACATACAAAGGAACCCCCATCAGACTAGCAACTGATTTCTCAACAGAAACTCATCAGGCCAGAAGGGAATGGAATGAAATATACAAAGTCAAGCAAAGGAAGGGTCTGAATCCAAGAATACTGTACCCAGCAAGGCTATCAATAAATCTTGAAGGTGAAATCAGGAGCTTCACAGACAAAAAAGGACTAAGGGAATTCATTACCACCAAACCAGCAATGCAAGAAATGCTAAAAGGTCCGCTGTAAAAAAAAAGAAATAGGAAGCGAAGAAGGAACACAGGGGTAAAGAATAAAAATGGCGACAAATAAGTACCTTTCAATAATAACTTTAAATGTAAATGGATTAAATGCCCCAATCAAAAGACATAGGGTAATGGATTGGATAAGAAAACACGACCCATATATCTGCTTTCTACAAGAAACCCACCTCAGAAAGAAAGACGCACACAGACTGAGGGTGAAGGGATGGAAAAAGGTCTTCCAGGCGAATGGAAATGAAAAAAAAGCTGGGGTAGCAATACTTATATCTGACAAATTAGATCTCAAAGTGAAGGACATAACAAGAGATAAGGAAGGCCACTTCATAATATTAAAGCGAGCAATCCAACAAGAAGAAACAACTCTGGTAAACATATACACACCCAATACAGGAGCAACCAAATACATAAAAAAAACTCCTGGAGGATATCAAGGGAGAGATTGACAGCAATACAATCATAGTAGGAGACTTTAACACCCCACTATCACCATTGGACAAATCCTCTAACAAAAAATCAGGAAAGAGACATCAATCCTAAATGACTCACTAGACCAGATGGAATTAATTGACATCTTCAGAACATTTCACCCCAAAGCCACAGAATATACATTCTTCTCAAGAGCACATGGGTCATTTTCAAAGATAGACCATATGTGCTCCTGTATTGGGTGCGTATATGTTTACCAGAGTTGTTTCTTCTTGTTGGATTGCTCCCTTTAATATTATGAAGTGGCTTTCCTTATCTCTTGTTATGTCCTTCACTTTGAGATCTAATTTGTCAGATATAAGTATTGCTACCCCAGCTTTTTTTTCATTTCCATTCGCCTGGAAGACCTTTTTCCATCCCTTCACCCTCAGTCTGTGTGCGTCTTTCTTTCTGAGGTGGGTTTCTTGTAGAAAGCAGATATATGGGTTGTGTTTTCTTATCCAATCCGTTACCCTATGTCTTTTGATTGGGGCATTTAATCCATTTACATTTAAAGTTATTATTGATAGGTACTTATTTGTCGCCATTTTTATTCTTTACCCCTGTGTTCCTTCTTCGCTTCCTATTTCTTTTTTTTACAGCGGACCTTTTAGCATTTCTTGCATTGCTGGTTTGGTGGTAATGAATTCCCTTAGTCCTTTTTTGTCTGTGAAGCTCCTGATTTCACCTTCAAGATTTATTGATAGCCTTGCTGGGTACAGTATTCTTGGATTCAGACCCTTCCTTTGCTTGACTTTGTATATTTCATTCCATTCCCTTCTGGCCTGATGAGTTTCTGTTGAGAAATCAGTTGCTAGTCTGATGGGGGTTCCTTTGTATGTAACTTTCTGTCTCTCTCTTGCCGCTTTTAAGATTCTTATTTTGTCATTGGTGTTTGCCAATTTAATTATAATGTGCCTTGGCGTCGGTCTTTTGGGGTTCATTTTGCTTGGGACTCTGTGAGCTTCTTGGATTTGTGTGGGGTTTTTCTTCCCTATATCAGGAAAATTTTCTGTCATTATTTCTTCAAACAGGTTTTCTATTTCTTGCTCAGCTTCTGTTCCTTCTGGAAGCCCTATTATGCAGATGTTGTTTTGTTTCATGTTGTCCCAAAGTTCCCTTAGGCTCTCCTCCTGCCTTTTAATTTTTTTTCTAGAAGCTGCTCTACCTGGGTATTTTTTCCTACCTTGTCTTCTTGCTCACTGATGTGGTCCTCTGCTTCTTCTAGTCTACTCTTGATGCTTTCTATTGAGTTCTTTACAGCAGCTATGTCATTTTTCATTTCTTCTTAGTTCTTCATTTCCTCTTGGTTCTTACTCATATTGTCGAATTTGTCTTCCATTCTCTTCAGCCACCTTATGACCATTTCTCTGAATTCTTTCTCTGGAAGGTTGCTTGCCTCCATTTCGTTTACTTCCTTTTCTGTTGATGCCTGCTTTTCTTTCATAAGTGGGCTATTTCTTTGTCTCTCCATGGTCTCTCTTCTCCGGATGTCTGGTTATGTAGTTCTCTCTCTCCTTTCTTTGGTGGAGTGTAGAGCTCCTCTGAATCCACGTGTTTGCACCAATTAGGGGACTGGTGTTCTGCGGCTTGCAGCTGTTCTGTGGGTGCCACAGTTGTGGATTTTCAGGAGTCTGATAAGCTCCACTTTCCCTTTCAAGATGGTGCAGACTCCGCGTCCAAGCCCGTTGCTCTGGGAGGGGACCCAGCTGCAGTGGGGGCTGCCCGGTCAGGGGAACCCCGTCTAGCAGTCTCCCACCTTCTCCTGGAGTTTAGCTGTCCCTTAATTTGCCAACAAACACTCCTCGTGCGATCCTCAGCTGTTCTTTCTTTCTGCTCCGGGACAAGGCTCAGAACATGTCTGTCTATTCCGCTGCCATTTTTTCCCCCTCAAGCCACGGTTCTTAAAACAGCCTGGTACTGGCACAAGAACAGATCAATGGAATAGAATAGAGAACCCAGAAATCGACCCAAACCACTATGCCCAATTAATATTTGACAAAGGGGGCATGAACATTCAATGGAGTCAAGACAGTCTATTCAACAAATGGTGTTGGGAAAATTGGACAGATACATGCAAAAAAATGAAACCAGATCACCAACTTTTACCATACACAAAAATAAACTCAAAATGGTACAAGACTTAAACATACGACAGGAAACCATAAAAATACTAGAGGAATCCACAGGCCGAAAAATCTCAGACATATGCCGAAGGAACTTCTTTACTGATACTGCTCCTAGGGCAATGGAAAATAAAGAGAAAATAAACAAATGGGACTACATGAAAATATATAGCTTTTGCACAGCAAAGGAAACCATCAATAAAACAACAAGAGAGCCCACTGCATGGGAGAACATATTTGCTAATGATATCGACGATAAGGGTTTAATCTCCAACATTTACAGGGGACTCATACAACTTAACAAAAAGAAGATAAACAACCCAATCAAAAAATGGGCAACTGATCTAAATAGACACTTTTTGAAAGAAGACAGAAGGAAGGCCAGGAGACATATGAAAACCTGCTCAAAGTCACTAATCATCAGAGAGATGCAAATCAAAACAACAATGCGGTACCATCTTACACCTGTCAAAATGGCTATCATCAACAAATCAACAAACGACAAGTGTTGGCGAGGATGCGGAGAAAAAGGAACCCTCGTGCAGTATTGGTGGGAATGCAGACTGGTGCAGCCACTGTGGAGAACAGTATGGAGTTTCCTCAAAAAACTGGAAATGGAACTGCCATTTGACCCAGTGATCCCACTTCTAGGGATATATCCCAGGAAACTAGAAACACCAATCAGAAAGTATATATGCATCCCTATGTTCATGGCAGCACAATTCACCATAGCTAAGATTTAGAAACAGCCTAAATGCCCATCAGCAGATGAGTGTATTAAAAAACTGTGGTATATCTACACAATGGAATACTATGCTGCAGTAAAAAAGAAGGAGTTCCTACCATTTGCAACAACATGGATGGAGATGGAGAGTATTATGTTAAGTGAAATAAGCCAGGCAGAGGAAGATAAATATCACATGATCTCACTCATTTGTGGAATATAATGAACAGCATAGACTGATGAACAAGAACAGAACCAAAGACTGAGAAACATCGATCAGAACCTCAAACCTCAGGGAAAGAGGTGGTCGGTGGGAGTAAGGGGGAGAGATCAACCAAGGCACTTGTGTGCATGCATATGAGCGTAATCAATGGACACAGACAACAGGTGGGTGCGGCATAAGTGGGAGTTGGGGGGTAATGGGGGATTTAGGACACATGTATAAAAATAAAAAAATAAAAATAAATGGATAATACAATATCTGAAGTGAAGAATAAACTAGAAGGAATAAACAGTATGTTGGATGAGCAGAGGATTGAATAAGCAGTTTGGAAGACAAGGTAGTAGGGAATACTCAATCAGAGCAGCAAAAAAAAAAAAATTCTTAAAATGAGGATAGCTTAAGAGACATTTGAGAAAACATGAAGCATAACAGCATCTGCTTCATAGAGGTACCAGAAAGAAAAGAGAGACAGCAAAGGATCAAGAACCTATTTTTAGGGAGAGGAGGAAGATGGCAGTGTAGGTAAACACAGTTCTCACCTCTGCTCACAACCATATCAAAATTTCAAAGTGTGGTGTGGTATTTCTTCCTTTTCCGCGTCCCGCACGGAAAGGGAGAAAGACAGGTTCCTGAGTGGAGGAGCTGGGGGTTAAGAAATTAGAAAAAGAAAGAGGCAAGAGACAGAAATAGATTCAAGCTGGGTGCCGGGTGGCTTCCTGTCCTCTGATAGAGAGACAGTCACACTCACCTCAAACAACACAGCATATTTATTGGTTTCCAAAAGGGATTTTATGATAAAAAGGAGTTTCAGGTGTGCCCAAATCCTATTCATCAGGATCTGAGTAAGCTCCTTATTTTGGGTGGGTCAAGGTCCTTTTTGTTCCTCATTCCAAGTACTTGGAATCAGTACTGATAACAGGATTCTGCCAGTGCCCTTGGGCTCAGCTGAATAAGAATTAAAAAAGTATCCATGTGCCTTCCCAGACGGCCCTCTACATCTCCCCCATTTTAATTTTTTAAAAGAAATCTTGCATTTATAAACATATAAGAACAAAAATTGTTTAGGTCCCAATTTCAATGTTCAAAAGTTCCGAGTCCAAATTTTAATGTCCAACAGTTCTGAGTCCAAGTATCAATGTCCAAAAGTTCCAAGTGTACACGTCAGCAATGACATCTGAATGGTGGTCAAATGGTGGCAATGCAGGTTTGACCTCTGGTTTGGTCCTGGGCAACCTGCAGCGACAGCTGCTGACTGCTAGCATGGAAAGGCGTCGTCAGTGTCCTCCATATCTGGACCGCCTCTCCTCTTGTCTTCATGGTTGAATTATTTCCTGCTAATTCCTCTCTGTTGCAGGAATCCACATGGTCCTGGAGTTTTTTTTCTGAAAATATACAAACATATTCTCGACCAAAAGTTAATAAAGGTGTCTTTTCTATAAATTTGACTTGGGATCCTTTTTATTTTTTGCCCAAATAATTTTCCTTTGGCTTACTTTGACACCATGTGTGTTTTTCATGGGTGTCTTGCTGTTAGCGTAACAAATGAAAATTAATTTTCAAAGTAAAAATTTTTCTAGATGTAATTTACTTGCAAAGTATTTTTCCTTACATAATATTACTCCACTATCCCCCCTTTTTTTATTTAATTATTAGGAGGCTTTTGGAAAATATATAATGCAGTCTTGATAACTTTAAATTTTAATTTTTTGCACAAAAATATGACTGCTTTAGGTTCATTGCATGTTAAGCAATTTTACCATGAAATGAACTACAAATAGAAATTTTGGTTAATACTTTAGGAACAGCCTTTTGTACAATTAGATTTTCTTGAATATTCCCTTATTTCATTTAGCCAATTTAAATTAATCTGAAAACTTGACTATTTTACTGTCAAATTTAATACTTTAACAACAATTTTAGTTAATGGAAAGGATTATATGCATCCTTGAGAAAGCCCTGAGCACTCCTGGATTTAGGCTAGATTTAGGTATAGGGCAGCTGCCATCAACCACTTCTCTGTTGCCTGGGTCTCAGTCTTAGCTGGGCCAAGTCTCTTGTTTGTAACTGGGTCTCAGTCTTAGCTGGGCCAAATCTGTTTGTTGCCTGGGTCCCAATCTGAGCTGGGCATGGGAAGCACAAAGCAGCCACGGGGCAGGAGACCTCCCTCAGAAGGGGCGAGTGTTCAAGCCCCTGTAATGTTGGGGGGGTGAGGATCTGTGCCACACCTCTGTTGACCCCCAAGTTCTCTCCTGATGGCCCCCTGCGACTGTGCCTGTCTTAGGTTGCCCCTCCCTTGAGGAGTCTTACCCGTCATTGACTAACCAGCCATCCTCCAGGGCCAAGCAGGGTGATGTAAGGTTCAGTTCTGTCTCCTTGGTAGCCTATGCCCCTATGGCCTCCATGCCCAGCACCTGCCTTGGGATCCCCCCACTGGTGGGGGGCCTCAGCATTGATCATATATCTTGGGGAACCCAGGTTTCTTCTCCAGGGAGGGCCCAGCTCACGCCATTGTGCGAGAGACAGATCTATGGTACCATCCAACTTGAGGTTTCAACCTCAGAATGAACTGAAAACTCAAGCAACAGCTGTGGGCAATTGAATTGTGAGAAGAGGGTTCCTTTTGACAAAAAGGGCCAATATAGAATGCTCAAGTACCTTCCCAAGGGGCTTTTCACACAGTGGAAGGAATTGAATCCTTTCATGCCCCTTTTAAATTGCTGCCAAACATTAAAAAATTTTAGATTTTTAAGTTTGTTTGGATTAATTGTACAATATGCTGTTTGTAAAATATCAAAAATTATGACATTGTAGAATAACACCATGCAATTTCAAGTATATTAGATGTTTTAAAAGGATTTCCTTTAAGAAGAGAGAATAATTTTCTTGTATTACTCTGGGCCCTTGGAGCTTTACAAGAATCATCTCTGTTAAGGCCTTGAAATTTTAACATGGAAAAGAGACCATCAAACAAATATTTATATTCATATATGATTTACTAGTTTTTGCATCCGCCATTCATATGCAAACTTGTTATCTACTTCCTGCTGGTTGCTTGCCTCAGGGCGGGAATTTCAAAAGGGGCTGCTTAAAATGCCCTGGGAAACTAGCTTTAATTTGTCTCCCAGTTCATCTTCGCCATCTTTAAAGCTAAAATCTCTAGGGTTTTTATTCTGTACACAGAAAAGTGTCAAGCCCAGCTCAAAAAACTATGCGCACTCGTTTTTAAACTGGCCTTTTTGCTTTACATGAGCACAGAAATCCCCGATGCATTTATGAATTTGTAAAAACTTTAATTCATTAGCTGGAAAAAGGAAAGATGGCGAATATGAGGCCTCTTATGGTGGCTTTCTTGGGGAGTGGTGTCTATATTGGATCGCCACGTGTCTCTCCCTTCCCCTACATCCTGCTTACTTTAGGGGAAGTTTTTGCAACAGATCTGGACACATTTTTTCATGCTTAAAAGACAGATCTCAAATTTTTTCTTTATAACTAACACCCAATTTGGCCAAGATCAGAATCTTCCTGTGGATTATTTTATGAATTTTAAAGAAAACTTTTAAGTAATCTCATTGCAGGAGAGCAGATAGCTTTGCCCTCTCCTGTCACCATTGAATTTCTCCACACCAGAGGCTGTTTCAGGAGTGGAGTTTCATTTCTTATTACAGATTTTAAATTCCAAATACAAACTAAGATTTTAATTTGAACAAGAAACCACATTCTTTAAGCATACAAACCAGGAAAAATACCATGTAAGGATATTCTTTGCTCTAAGCCAATGGCAATTCAAATTCAAACTGTACATTCTCTGCACCTCTCCCAGGAGCAAGTAGTGATATTCTTCTAATCCTTTCATAGATAAGCTACTTCTTCCTAAAATAAGTCCCATGGTGCCCTTAGGTAATGGTCCATAAATCCCTGTAGGGATTGCTTGTGGACCCATATGGGGAGTTAGTACATATTTGGCGGTGGGACAGAGGTCCAATCCTGCACTTCCTGGGGTGGCACGGTAGAGTTCCCTGATAGTGGACCGGTTGTAGGCAGGCCGGTATGGTACGACAGTGTCCCTACTGTTTGGCGGGGCCGGGGCCGGCCCCATTTGCCGTTTCCCTGATGTGGGTCAAGAGGCTGGCCATCAATGCCTCTCTGGGAGCGGCAGTTATTGGCCCAGTGTCTTCCCCTGCCGCAGCGAGGACAAAACCCCAACTGCGGAGCAGGGAGACTAGGAGCTGAACTTCCTTGTCCCCTTGAGGCAACCTGTTGCCAGCAATTCTTTGCAATATGGCCTGGCCTTCTGCAAGTAAAACAAGTCCATTTTTCTTTGCTCCCTGAATGGTCCCTTTGCAGAGACTCCTTCAATGCAGCAGCCAAAGTCACTCCCTGTAAGCTGCTACATGTTCCAGTTCCTATTAACATTTCAAGAGTGATAGGCACACCTTGTTGTTGATTTTTAGCTGCCTGTTTTTCACTAATTTCAGTCCAATTGGATTCCCACAGTAAATAATCTCCAGGGGAAAGACATGCCTTAGCCAATGTTTGCCAGTCTTGAGGAGGCAGAGCTTCACTAATTACAGTGTCAATCAAGCTCAAGACAAATGGAGAAGTGGGGCCATACATGGAGACAGAGGTTTTAAACTCCTTGAGGGTTTTAAAAGGAATGGCCTCGTGCACTCTCAGTATCTGCCCTGGGTTGGTAGGGTCTGGCCTTTCTAGGATCGGATACATTGAAAATCCTGTAATATCCTCTCCAGCTCGTCTTGCCTCCTGTAAGGTCAGCTGTAAAGGGGATAGTACCGGCGGCACAGCAGTTGTAGTTACTTTCATATTTGGTTGCGTGCCAGTTTCTGGCCATAAAGGCCGGGGGGCTAGGGTCGTTTTTTCAAAACTGTGAGCAAGATCTTCCTCATCATCTAAATCATCTCGCTCATGATAATGTTTGTATCTCCTTTTCTCAATCTCTGGCTTCCGCTCATATTTAGGAGGTAAATACTTGTTAGGCCGACTCTTAAGAGCAGCGGCAGGAGCGGCAGCGGGTGAAGGGGGGGAAGGTGGGGGTAAGGAGAAGGAGGAGGAAGAGGAGGAGGAGGAGGAGGAAGAGTCTCCTTTCCGAGACTCTGAATTACCCATGTTTATACCCGGTTATTCAAGTGAATTCACAATTCACAACACACAATACACTTCCCAAAAACTTACCTTAATCTGCGCGCACGTCGTGGAAGTGACCCCCTCGCCTATTTTCCCTCCGTACTCAGGTCCCTGTTTCGGGCGCCAAATGTGGTGTGGTATTTCTTCCTTTTCCGCGTCCCGCACGGAAAGGGAGAAAGACAGGTTCCTGAGTGGAGGAGCTGGGGGTTAAGAAATTAGAAAAAGAAAGAGGCAAGAGACAGAAATAGATTCAAGCTGGGTGCCGGGTGGCTTCCTGTCCTCTGATAGAGAGACAGTCACACTCACCTCAAACAACACAGCATATTTATTGGTTTCCAAAAGGGATTTTATGATAAAAAGGAGTTTCAGGTGTGCCCAAATCCTATTCATCAGGATCTGAGTAAGCTCCTTATTTTGGGTGGGTCAAGGTCCTTTTTGTTCCTCATTCCAAGTACTTGGAATCAGTACTGATAACAGGATTCTGCCAGTGCCCTTGGGCTCAGCTGAATAAGAATTAAAAAAGTATCCATGTGCCTTCCCAGACGGCCCTCTACACAAAGCTTTGGTTCTACAAAGCTATGTACACTTTTGGCTGCCTGGGCCTGGGTGTGCATGGGAAGGACCAAGCTACACAACAAACTATGGGACAATCATCATTCAGAAAAGCCAGAATGGAAGTCCTACAACTAGAGAATTAAAGAAGAAACTATATTGAGGTTGGTAGGAGGGGCAGAGGCCCAGAATGGGCTGGTCCAACACCCATATGTGGCGTTTTATTAATCCAGAGGGATATCTTGGCTGTGAGGCCTATGTTAGGAGCAAGGGGTCTCAGCCCCACACCAGGCCTTTCAGCCAGGGTTCCAGTGCCAGAAAGAGAAGTCCCCATAATTTCTAGCTGTAAAAACCAGTGGGGATGGTGCCTGAGTGAGTGGCACAGAGGCTGCTGGAGTTCTCTTAAAGGGCCATTGCATGAACTTTCTCAGACTCATGCTTTCTGAGCTCCAGCACTAAGGCAGAAGCTTGAAAAGATCCAGGGAAGTATGGGAGGAGCTAAATTGTCAGGCATCAGGGTAAGAACTGGCAGGCAGCTTTCTCCCAGACAAAAGTGCTGGCAGAGGTCATTGTTCCTATGTTGAAACTTCCCCTGCCAAACAATATTCTGGCAGGTGCCATATATGAGTTTTCATCAACCTGGATCACACTGTTCAACCTGCCCTGGTGATTCCCTGAGATGCCACTCAATTTGCAGCCACACACAAGCTGTTTGAAGTGGTATTTCCATATAAACAACCTGTCCTGGCTCAGGCTTCAGACTTTTCTAAAATCCCTCAAACAAGCAACAGCTGCCTCAGCATGCCCATACCTCTCAAGTAGAAGCCCCAGGCCCAACACTAGCAGCAGCTTGCCAAGGTTCACAGCTTGGCCTTTCCTGGGCACCTCCATGACCAAAACAAGTAGCAGCCATCAGCAGATCACTCTGTAGTTTGTGCCAGGTGGCACCAGAACACAGGCAGTAGCTGACTTTCTATCTCCTGGGAGGCCCCAGAACCAGTACACCTGGTGGTCAGTTTTAGACCATACAAGATCATTACCTTACTACATCTATGAGCAACACACTTATGGGGCAGACTCAGTGAACACCACCAAGGCCCCACTTAAGCATGTCCTGCTCCATAGGGGAATCTCCTGCACAGCAGCTCTTCCACTCTAGTTGCAGCTGGTCTGTGCAGCCAATCTTTAGCCTGGGGTCAATCCAGTGATGCCAAAAGCAATCAAGGCTCAACTACAATAGGACAGTGCACACAGCCCACACAAGGTCACACTTAGAGTGCCCAGGTCAGGTGACTGGCAAGGCTGAGCCACTGAGACCTACATGACACCTAATACACAAGGCCACTCTACCAATTCTAAAAAACATAGAAGCTCTAACTAAGATATAGAAAAAAGTACAGGGAAACAGCCAAAATGCAGAGACAATTAAACATGTCACAAATGAAAGAACAGAAGAAATCAGCAGATAAAGAACTAAATGAAATAGAAGCAAGCAAACTATGAGATACAGAGTTCAAAACAACGGTTATAAGGATTCTCAATAAATTTAATGAGATCTTCAAGGAACTTAAAGAGAACATCAATGACATAAAAAAAAGACCAGTCAGAATTGAAGCGTACACTAACTGAAATGAAGAATAATTTATAGCCCTAGCTGGTTTGGCTCAGTGAATAGAGCAATTGCCTGCAAACTGAAGGGTCCTGGGTTCGATTCCAGTCAAGGGCACATTCTCAGGTTGCAGTCTCGATCCCCAGTAGAGGGCGTGCAGGAGGCAGCCAATCAATGATTCTCTCTCATCATTGATGTTGATGAGAACTCTCTCCCTCTCCCTTCCTCTCTGAAATCAATAAAAATATATTAAAAAAGAATAACTTACAGGGATTCAATAGAGGACACTGAGAATCAAATCAGTGATTTGAAATATGAGGAAGCAAAAAACACCCAATCAGAAGAGCAAAAAGATCAAAGAATCCCAAAATATGAAGAGAGTATAAGGAGTCTTTGGGACATCTTTAAGTATACCAACATTCACATCATAGGAGTGCCAGAAGGAGAATAGAGGGAGCAAAAAATTGAAAACCTATTTGAAGAAATAATGACAGAAAACTTCCCCTACCTGGTGAAAGAAATAGACTTATGAGTGCAAGAAAAGCAGAGAGTATGAAACAACAGGAACCCAAAGAGGCCCACACCAAGACATAACATAATTAAAATGCCAAAGGTTAAAGACAAAGAGAGAATCTGAAAAGCAAGAGAAAAGCAGTTAGTTATCTACAAGGGAGCACCCATACAATGGTCAGCTGATTTCTCAACAGAAACCTTGCAGGCCAGAAGGGAGTGGCAAGAAATATTCAAAGTGATGAAAAGCAAGGAACTATAACCAAGATTACCCAGCAAAGCTATTATTTATAATTGAAGGTTGGATAAAGAGCTTCACAGATAAGAAAAAGCTAAAGGAGTTCATCACCACCAAACCAGTATTACATGAAATACTAAAGGGTCTTCTTTAAGAAGAATAAGAAGTAAAAGAAAAAAGATAAAAATATAAACAATAAGTCCAGCTAGCATGGCTCAGTCATTGAGTGTCGACCTATGAACCAGGAGGTCACAGTTTGATTCTGGGTCAGGGCTATCATTCAAAATTGAAGGGGAAATAAGGGGCTTCACACAAACAAAAAAAGGCTAAGGAAGTTTATCACTACCAAGCCAGCAATGCAAGAAATGCTAAAGGGACTGGTGTAAAAAGAAGAAACAAAAAGGTAAGAAAGAACACAGGCACAAAAAATAAAAATGACTACCAACAAGTACCTTTCAATAATAACTTTAAACATAATGGACTAATGGCTCCAATCAAAAGACATCGAGTGGCTAATTGGGTAAAAAAACATGACCCATATGTGTGCTGTCTACAAGAGTCCAACCTCACAACAAGGGACTCACACAGACTGAAAGTGAAGGGATGGAAAAGTATCTTTCAGGCAAATGGAAATGAAAAAAAAAGTTGGGGTAGCAATACTTATATCTGACAAAATAGACCTCAAAGTGAAGGCCATAACAAGAGATACGGAAGGCCCCATCATAATACTAAAGAGATCAATACAACAAGAGGATATAACTCTGATAAACATATATGCACCCAATGCAGGAGCACACAAATATATATATAAAAAAAAAACTTCTGGGAGATATCAAGGGTGAGATTGACAGTAATACAATCATAGTAGGGGATTTTAATACCCCACTGACGTCACTGGATAAATCCTCTAGACAAAAAATCAGCAAAGAAACAGTAATCATAAATGACTCACTAGATCAGATGGACTTAATTGACATCTTCAGAAACTTTTACCCCAAAGCCACGGAATATATGTTCTTCTCAAATGCACATGGGACATTTTCAAAAATAGACCACATATTAAGTCACAATCAAAGTCTCCCCAAATTCAAGAAGATTGAAATCATATCAAGCATTTTCTAAGACCACAATGGCATACTTTAGAAATAAACTACAAAAAAAAATCCAAAAAATTAATACACTTGGAAGTGGAATAGCATGCTATTAAACAATGACTGTGTTATGAAAGAGATCAAAGAAGAAATTAAAAACATCCTGGAAACTAATGACAATAAAAACACAACAATCCAAAATCTATGGGACAGAGTGAAAGCAGTCCTGAGAGGGAACTTTATATCTTTACAGGCCTACCTCAAAAAAACAAGAAAAAAAATGGCAATAAATCATCTAACTCTACAACTCAAAGAACTAGAAAGAGAGCATCAAGAAAAGCCCAGAGTGAGCAGAAGGAAGGAAATAATAAAGATCAGAGCAGAAATGAATGACATAGAGACAAAAAAAATTGCAAAAGATCCATGAAACCAAGATCTGGTCTTTGAAAGGATAAACTAGATTGATGAACCTCTAGCCAGGCTCACCAAGAAGCAAAGAGAGAGGACCCATATAACCAAAATCAGAAATGAAAGAGGCAAATAACAACAGACTCCACAGAAATATAAAGGATTGTTAAAAAATACTATGGACATCTCTATTCTAACAAACTAGACAACCTGGAGAAAATGAACATATTCTTAGAAAAATACAACCTTCCAAAACTCCATCAGGAAGATTCTAAAAATCTCAATAGGCTGAAAAACATGGAAGAAATTGAAGCAGTCATCAAAAAGCTTCCAGCAAAAAAAAGCCCGGGGCCAGATAGCTTCACAGGGGAGTTTTACCAAACATTCAAGGAAGAACTAAAACCTATCCTCCTCAGACTATTCCAAAAATTTCAAGAGGAAGGAACACTTCCAAGCTCATTCTATGAAGCCAGCATCACCCTAATACCAAAACCAGATAATGAAAGAGAATTACACAATGAAAGAGAATTACAGACCAATATCCCTCATGAACATAGATGCCAAAATCCTCAACAAAATTCTGGTAAATCGGATCCAGTAGTACATTAGAAAGATCATACACCATGATCAAGTGGGATTTATTCTGGGGATACAAGGATGATACAATATCCACAAATCAATAAATGTGATAAACTGCATAAACAAACTGAGAGATAAAAACCATATAATCATATCCATTGATGCAGAAAAATCATTTGACAAAATCCAACACCCTTTCTTGATAAAAACGCTCAGCAAGTTGGGAATAGAAGGACCATACCTCAACATAATAAAAGCCATATATGACAAACCCACAGCCAACATCATACTCAATAGGCAAAAACTAAAACCATTTCCCCTAAGAACAGGAACAAGACAGGGAGGCCCACTCTCACCACTCCTGTTCGACATAGTACTGGAAGTACTAGCCATTGCGATCAGACAAGAAGAAGAAATAAAAGGCACCTAAATTGGAAAAGAAGAAGTAAAACTGTCCTTATTTGCAGATGACATGATACTGTACGTAGAAAACCCAACAGACTCCATAAAAAAACTAATAGACTTAATAAATGAATTCGGCAATGTAGCAGGATACAAAATTAATGCCAAGAAATCTATGGCATTTCTATACACCAATAATGAACTTACAGAAAGAGAGACTAATAAAGCAATCCCATTTACCATTGCACCAAAAAAATTAAGATACCTAGGAATAAACTTAATTAAGGAGGTAAAAGACCTCTACTCAGAAAACTACAGTATACTGAAAAAAGAGATAGAGGAAGACAAACAGATGGAAGAACATACTATGTTCATGGATTGGTAGAATCAACATCATCAAAATGTCCATACTAAACAAAGCAATCTGTAGATTCAATGCACTCCCCATTAAAATCCAATGGCATATTTCACAGACCTAGAATGAACTTTCCAAAAATTCATCTGAAATAAAAAAAAGATCCCGAATATCTGCAGCAATTCTGAGAAAGAAGAACAAAGTGGATGGGATCTCAATACCAGATATCAAGCTGTATTACAAAGCCACTGTTCTCAAAACAGCCTGGTACTGGCACAAGAACAGATATATAGATAAATGGAATAGAATAGAGAACCCAGAAATCGACCAAACCACTATGCTCAATTAATATTCAACAAAGGAGGCAAGAACATACAATGGAGTCAAGACAGTCTCTTTAAGAGATGCAAATCAAAACGACAATGAGATACCATCTCACACCTGTCAGAATGGCTATCATCAACAAATCAACAAATGACAAGTGCTGGCGAGGATGCAGAGAAAAAGGAATCCTCGTGTACTGCTGGTGGAAATGCAGACTGGTGCAGCCACTGTGGAGAACAGTATGGAGTTTCCTCAAAAAACTAAAAAAGGAACTCCCATTTGAACCAGTGGTCCCACTTCTAGGAATATATCCCAAGAAACTAGAAACACCAATCAGAAAGGATATATGCACCCTTATGTTCATAGCAGCACAATTCACCATAGCTAAGATTTGGAAACACCTAAGTGCCCATCATCAGCAGATGAGTGGATTAAAAAACTGTGGTACATCTACACAATGGAATACTACGCTGTGGTAAAAAAAGCAGTTCTTACCATTTGCAACAGCATGGATTGAACTGGAGAACATTATGCTAAGTGAAATAAGCCAGTCAGAGAAAGATAAATATCACATGATCTCAATCATGTATGGACTATAATGAATAACATAAACTGATGAACAAAAACAGGTCCAGAGACAGAGAAACATCCATCAGACCATCAAACCTCAGTGGAAAGGTAGGGGAGGGTGGGAGTAAGGGGTAGAGGTCAACCAAAGGACTTGTATGCATGCTATAAGCCTAACCAATGGACACAGACAACAGGGGGGTGAGGGCATGAGTGGGGGGTGTGGGGGTGTAATGGGGAGATAAGGACACATATGTAATAACTTAATCAATAAAAAAATTTAATAAAAAATAAGTGGAACAACAAGTGGATAAATGGATCTCTCTCTCTCTCTCTCTCTCTCGTGTGTGTGTGTGCGTGTGTGTGTGTGTGTGTGTGTGTGTGTGTGTGTGTGTGTGTGTCTCCCTTCTCTCTTTCTCTCTATTTCTCCCCCTCTCTCTATAAATAATAAAATAAAATGGAATTGAAGGTGAAATAAAGAGCTTCCCAGGCAAGAAAAAGCTAAAGGAATTTGTTAGCACAAAACCAGTATTATCACAAATGTTAACAGGTCTTCTTAAAGAGAAGAAGAAAAAACAAAACAGAGGAACATAGTTAAAAGAATAAAATGGCAATAAATACATATCAATAATCACTTTAAATGTAAATGGCTTAAATGATCCAATCAAAAGACATAAGGTAGCTAAATGAATAAGACCCATATATATGCTCTTTAAAAGAGACCCACCTCATATCAAAAGGTACACACAGACTAAAAGGGATGGAAAAATATACTTCATGCAAATGGAAATGAATAATAAGCTGGGGTAGCAATACTTATATATTTCAAAATAGACTTTAAGTCTACGGCTATAGTAAGAGACAAAGAAGGACACTACATAATGATATGGGTGTAATCCAACAAAAGAATATAACCCTTGTAAACATTTATGCAGCCATTATAGGAGCACCTAAATATATAAAGCAAATCTTGATGGACATAAAGGGAGAGAAGGACAGTAATATGTTCACAGTTGGGGATTTTAACACCACTGACATCAATGGAAAGATCTTCCAGACAGAAAAATCAACAGGGAAACTGTCCTTAAATGACACACTAGATCAGATGGATTTAATTGACATCTTCAGAGCATCAGAATATACATTCTTTTCAATTGCACATGGAACATTTTCTAGGATAGACCACATGTGAGGACACAAATAAGACTCAATAAATTTTAAAAGATTGAGCAAAATAGAGACAGACTCATAGAGAACAGGCAGACAGCTTTTGGGGGAGCAGTATTAGAGGACTGGAGGGATTGAGCAAAAAAATAAGAAAAAACTCACAGACATGGAAAACAGTGTAGCAATTGCAGGGGTGAAATGGGTTATGTGAAGGTGGTAGAGGGCATAGGGTGGATAAAAGGTGATACAAAATAAAATAAAAACTTAAAAAGTAATAAAATAAATTTGATAAGATTGAAATCATATCTGGCATTTTCTCTGACCCTAATGGTATGAAACTAGAAATTAATCATAAGAACAAAATAGAAAATCACACACAAAAAAGAAGGCTAAATAACACATTACTAAATAATGAATGGGTAACAATGAGATCAAGGTGGAAATCAAAAGATACCTTAAAACAAATGAAAATGAGAACTCAGTGATCCAAAATCTATGCAACCCAGTGAAAGCAATCCTAAGAGGGGCATTCATAACATAGCAGGCCTAACTTAAGAAACAAATAGACAAAACATTTCAAATAAGCTAACTTTACACTGAAAAGAACTAGAAAAAGAACAACAGGCAAAGCACAAAGTGAGTAGAAAGAAAAAATAATAATGATCAGAGTGAAAATAAATAAAATAAAGTCTAAAAAAAACTACAAAAGATTAATGAAACCAAGATCTGGTTCTTTAAAAAGATAAGATTGGCAAACCTTTAACCAGACTCATCAAGAAAAAATTGAGAGGACCCAAATAAATAAAATCAGTAATGAAAGAGAAATAAGAAATGGCACCGAAGAAATACAAAAGATTGTAAGAAAACATTAGGAACAACAATAGGCCAACAAATTGGACAATCTGGACTAAAAGGATAAATTCCTAGAAGCATATAATCTTCTAAAACTGAATCAGGAAGAATCAGAAAATATGAATAGACTGATTGCAACTAATGAACATGAAGCAGTAGTCACAACACTCCCAAGAAACAAAAGTCCTGTAGAAGAAGGCTTCAAAGGTAATTTTTTCCAAATATTTAAAGAACTAACACCTTATAAAACTATTCAAAATAATTCAAGAGGAGGAATACTCCAAAGCTCATTTTAGGAAGTTAGCATTATCCTAATTCCAATACCAGATAAAGACAATACAAAAAAAAAAAAATTATAGCCCCATATCCCTGATGAACATAGATGCTAAAATCATCAACCAAATATTAGCAAATCAGATCCAGCAATACACTAAAAATATCACATACCATGATCCAATGGGATTTATTTCAGGGATGCAAGGTTGCTATAATATCTGCAAATCAATAAATGTGATACACCACAGAAACAAAATGAAGGATAAAAATCATATGATAATATAAATAGATGCAAAAAAGCATTTGATAAAATTGAGCACCCATCTTATCTAATAAAGATGGAATATGCTAATTGACCATCACACCCTCACAAAGATGGCAGTGCCCACAGCCAATAAGGAGGAAATATGCTAATTGATTGCCATACCCTCAAAGATGGAAGCACCCACAACCACAAGATGGTGGCGCCCAGTCCCCTCAGCCCTGCTGGCATAGCATGGCCGGGCCACTCCTCTCACCTGCCTCCGGAGTCCCCCAGTCCCCTCAGCCCCCCAGCCACCCAGGGCTGGCCAGAGGTGCAGGCAAGCCTCAGATGTCGGATTCTCAGCCACCCAGGGCCAACCCAAGGGACGACCAAACGACTGAACAAGCAGGCTGCATGGGGCAACCAGGCCAGCAGAGGGGTTAGTGAGGGTAGACGAAAGGACTGAATAAGCAGGCTGTGTGGGGTGACCAGGCTGGCGGGGGGGCGGGGCTGTGAGGGAGGACCAGGCTTGCAAGGGGGGGAAGTTGGGGGTGACCAGGCAGGCACGGGGGGCAGTAAGATGTGACCAGGTCAGTGTCGGGGGGGGATGTTGGGGGCAACCAGGCCGGCAGGGGAGGTGCAGTTGGGGGCCACCAGGCCAGCAGGGGGGCAGTTGAGGGCAACCAGGCCAGTAGAGGGAGGTAGTTGGGGGCGACCAGGCCAGTGGGGGGGGGCAGTTAGGGGTGACCAGGCCAGTGGGGAGGGGGGACAGTTAGGAGCAACCAGGCCGGCAGGGAGGGGGCAGTTGGGGGTGACATGGCCAGCAGCAGGGGGCAGTTAGGGGTGATCAGGCCAGCACACAGAGGCAGTGAAGGGCAATCAGGCCGGCAGGGCGGGGGACAGTTAGGGGCAACCAGGCAGGCAGGCAGGTGAGCGATTAGGAGCCAGCGGTCCAGGATTGTGAGAGGGATGTCCCGGATTGGAGAGGGTCCAGGCTGGGCTGAGGGGACCCCCTGTGCATGAATTTCGTGCACAGGGCCTCTAGTTTATGATAAAAACTCCCAGCAAAGTGGGAATAGAAGGATCATATCTCAACATAATAAAGGCCATATATAACAAATCTATAGTCAGCGTCATACTCAATGGGAAAAACCTAAAAACATTTCTTATAAGAACAGGAACAAGACAGGGATGTCTACTTTCACCACTCTTATTCAACACTAGAGGCCTAGTGCACAAAGATTCATATGGGGGGGGTGGCTCAGCCCAACCTGCACACTCTCCAATCTGGGAGCTCTCAGGGGACCCCTCTCCAATCCAGGAGTTTCTGTCTTTCTTTGCAATCATATGAGCGAATTGTCTGAGACCCCAACCCAGTTTGGTTTGTTGCTCACAGAATAATAGAGACATTTTTTTTCTTTGCTTCATTGGTGGAGATTTCCTGGAAGTTTTAGGAAATCTTCCCTTTATTTTTTCCTTGACACTCTGATTTTATTTATGTCTCTCACCTTTGCTTTCCCTCCACCTCCACCGCAACAGTAACTTGCTCCAGGTTCACTTTTCTCTAGTGTCTAGGAGATCTATCTGCCACCAGAACTACGATTCCCAGCATTTCTGGTGCTCCGTGCACTCTGGGTTTCTGCTTCCAGTCCTAGGGCTGCCACCAGAACTACTATTCCCAGAATTTCTGGTGCTCCCCACGCTCTTGGTTTTTCCTTCCTGCTCTGTCTCTGCCCCATGGCCTCCTGCTCTGCCAAGTCCTCCAAGCCACCAGCTCTCCCTCTGTGCTCTCCATCTGGTGGCTTGGAGAGCCAAGTTCCCCAAGCCGCTCCACTCTCCGCTGGCTCTACCACTCTACTCTCCACCTGGTGCCTGTTTATGCAAATTAACCCTCCATCTTTGTTGGGTTAATTTGCATACTCACTCCTGATTGGCTGGTGGGTGTTGTGGAGGTACAGTCAATTTACATGTTTCTCTTTTATTATATAGGATAGTACTGGCAGTCCTAGAAACAGCAATCAGATGAGAAGAAGAAATAAAAGGAATCCAAATTGGAAAGGAGGAAGTAAAACTGTCATTATTTGCAGATGACATGACACTGTATATAGAGAGCCCTAAGGAGTCCACCAAAAAACTACTAGAACTGATCAAGGAATTCAGTTAAGTTTATAAAATAAATATCCAGAAATCAGTTGCATTTTTATGCACCAATAATGATCTATCAGAAAGGGAAACTAAGAAAACAATCCCATTTACAATTGCATAAAAGAATACTTAGGAATAAATTTAACCAAGGAGGTAAAAGTCTTGTACTTGGAAACTTATAAGTCACTGAAGAAAGAAATTGAAGAAGATACGAATAAGTGGAAGTATACACCGTGTACATGGATAGGAAGAATTGACATCATTAACATGTACATACTACCCAAAGCAATCTGTAGAATCAATCTATACTATTCGAAGCAATCTATAGAATCAATCTATATTACCATATGATTTCACTTATGTGGAATCAAATGAACAAACAAAATAGAAACAGACTCATAGATACAGAGAATAGACTGACAGCTGTCAGAAGGGAGGGATTTGGGGGGCTGGGTGAAAAAGGTGAGGGATAGACACAGACAATTACCAGAGGAGAAAGGGAGTGGGGTGAGGCAGAAGAAGGTAAAGGGGGGATAAAGTGTAATGTAAAGAGATTTGACTTGGGATGGTGAACACAAAATACAGATGCTGTATTATAGAATTGTACCCCTGAAACCTATATCATTTTGTTAACCAATGTCACAAACAATAAATTCAATACAAATTTTAAAATATCAGACTGTGATAGCACTATGAATAAAAACAAAGCAGGGCTGGAGGGTGGGGGTACAGGCTGGTACCTCTCAGGTCAGTTTCTTCTCTAATAGCCCCTGCCTCTTTGTCAGGTTCAGACCCCACTCTGTGTGTGTGGAACTGGGCTAATTTAGGCATTTTGTCCTCCATTCATCATTGTCTGGGTTTCTGGCATTTACCCAGGAGAGGCAAAAGTAGTCACTGCCACTCTGGCACGCCAGAACAGTACACACACTTATTAATAGGGTTGCCTTGCTATGTAGCATTATTTGCCTTCACCAACTGAGCCCTTGCTTGGGATTTCTGAACACGGGTACCTACTCAAAATATATCTGTAAGCTCCAGAGAAGACCTAGGAATTCCAATAGCTTCTCATGTCCTTCTAGAGGTGGGAGCAGAGCATTATGGGCCATGCTGTTGAAGCAGTGTCTGGGTATGTCTGTGTACCCAGACCTCACTCTTGCTTTGATTAGCTCAAAAGACAAGAGTAATCCATCCACCCTGGCCTTCATTTATTATCATATGCAATCTATCACCAAGTCCTATCAATTTCTTTCTTACATCTGTCTTAAATGCATCCACTTCTTTCCATTACTCAAGTCATTCATGTAGTGCAATCTACCACTCACTGTCTCTCCCCTGGACCCCTGTATTGCCTCCTATCTGGACTTCAGAATCCTTTCTAGTTCTCCTGCATGGTAACCAAGTGGTCTTTAAAAAGTGTGAAGCTGATCAGGTCAAACTTTTCCCTCATTGTTTTAAGGCTAAAACTGCCCAGTCTTTCATAGGGACCCCAGCCTGCCTCTCCATGTTTGTCTCATACCTCTCCTCTCTCTTTGCTCTAGCACATCTTTCTATTTCACAAATGCTCCACGAGCTCCAGCCACAGGGCTTTTGAACAAGCCATTTCTTCTACCTGGATCACTCTCTCTCTCCACTCTTTCTTCACCTGGTTAACCCCCACTCATCCTTCAGAATTCAGCTCAGACATTTTCTTAGGGAGATCAAGATCCATGTCAGGCTTCTATAGATCCTCTCCCTTCAAGTTCCTCCCCTTTATAGCACTTTCCTCAGCTTGTGTGATAATGCCCATCACACCAGACTAAGCAGTTTGCTTCACCCATACAGGACCATATCTCTGTTTGCTCTTGATTGTACAGGATGAACAACTGCCCTGGTTTGCCAAGAACTGAGGGATTTCCCAGAAAGCAGGATTTTCAGTGCTAAAACTAGGAAAATCACCCTATTACTATATCACCAGCTCAATAAATGTTTGTTGAGTGAATAATCTATAATAATAAAAGCATAATATGCTAATTAGACCAGACATCCTTCTGTACAACCTTCCAGACAAAGCCGGAGCTACAAGGTTCGAAGCAAGCCATCATGGCTGCAAGGGCTGAGCCCCTTGCACGAATTTCATGCATTGGGTCTCTAGTAGTTAATAATGACTAATTGGGCCATCAGCCCAACAACCTCATTGAATCTGTTTCTTTTCAGCATACGAGTCCAAGTTCAAGGAGGAAAGGGTAGTATAACTATGTCCACCTCTCCCTGATTGACTGGCAGTTTCAGGTAGACATAGGTGCTTTCATGACTTCTATGAGGGGCATAAACCAGACCAAAAAGAGCTGTGCAGGTGTGTGGGAACCATGCCAGGTCCCCCGATAGTCAAGGCCGGTGGGAGCACAGAAGCCTTGTTATTAATACACCAGAATGGTCAAAGGCTGCTCTGGGTATGTACCTAAATGGGATATTCAAGGACTCTGGACCTGGGAATCCTAACCAGGCCAAGATAGCATGAGCGGGTGCAAAGACACGGTACACTGTGCCCTTCAGTAGCCAATATGATTGATGTAACTATTGGCACAAATCCTTCTTTGTATAAATGGTATAAAAGTGGGTTACTGACTAGTCTAGTTGGCTGAGGTGGGAGTAAGAAGAAGTATGCTAGAGTATGGAGAGAAAGCAGCTAGGATGGAGTGTGTGAAGAAATCTGCTAGAGAGAGCAGCTGAGCAGAAGAGACAGGAGAAGCTTCTGAACTGGAGAGCTCAGATACCACTATGATGTGAGGCGGTGAGTCTAGGAGGCAGTGTATGGCTACTCAGATAATAGCTGTGTGTACAGAGACTGATGCTGCTTTATGAGAAAGATCTATATTCACCAGCTGGTGTCCGGCTGCCTGCCTGTATGGACTTTGCTGTGAGGACTGTTCTTGTTTGATGGCTATATGGCCACTGGCTTCAGTTCTTTCTTATATACCCACAACCTCTCATGGCTTCTCCGTCTAAGACCCGGCATCCTAGGAGGTCCGTCCCCAGGCAGAGGGGCTCAGACCCAACACCTGTTACTAGTGAGCAGAGGATAAAAGAGGAACTTGGACTAAGGAGAATTTAGAAGAATACATGGACTCAGAGATACTCAGAGCACTAGAGCTCATGCAGGGCTCTGGCCCTGTCCTGACAAGGGGCATGAAAACTACAGGTTCTCTCCCAGTGAAAGATCTGATGGAAAGAGAAAACAGATGGAAAGGAAGTAGAGAGTGCAAATAGAGGGAAGTGCAAATACTGGGAAAAGAGAAACAGTAAAGTTGAAAAGATTTGCTGGAAGCACTATACAAAATCAAATTAACCAGCCCTCCTTCCATGCCTCCCTTATTCACTAAAGAATAATAGTGAATGCAATGTTTTCCCCAGAAATTCCTATCTCAACCTTGAAGTGTTTTCCCTGATAACTACAATTTTATAAGATACTAGAGGCCCGGTGCACAAATTTCATGCAAAAGTAGGCCTTCCTCCCCCTGGCTGCCAGCACTGGCTTCCCTCTGGCACTTGGGGCCCGGGCTTCCCTCACAGCCCCGGCTTCATCTGGAAGGACGTCCAGAATGAGGTCTGGAATGACGTCCAGTCTAATTAGCATGTTACCCTTTTATTATTATAGACTAGTGGCCTGGTGCATGAAATTCGTGCACTGAAGGGGGGTTCCCTCAGCCCACCCTGCACCCTCTCCAATCGGGGACACCATGGGGGATGTCCGACTGCCTAAACTGACAGTCAGACATCCCTCTTGCAATCTGGGATCGCTGGCTTCTAACCGCTCACCTGCCTGCCTGCCTGATTGCCCCTAACCCCTCTGCCTGCCTGCCTGCCTGATCACCCATAACCTCTCTGCCTGCCTGATTGCCCCTAACTGCGCTCCCTGCCAGTCTGATCTTGCTCCCAACTACCCTCCCCTGCCGGCCTGGTTGTCCCCAACTGCCCTCCCCTGCTGGCCTGATCTCACCCCAAACTGCTTTCGCTGCTGACCTGATCACTGCTAACTGCCTCTGCTTGCCTGATCACCCCTAACTGCCCTCCCCTGCAGGCCTGATCTCGCCCCCAACTGCCCTCCCTTCCGGCTTGATCTCGCTCCCAACTGCCCTCCTCTGCTGGCCAATTTGGTTCTGATTGGTCAGTTTCTATGGCAGTCAGCGTCAAAAACTCTGCCTCCTCCATTGGCTCCTCACAGTTCACCCAGATCTGGTTCTGATTGGTCGGTTTCTATGCCAGTCAGCGTCTCTGGGCCTATCTCGGGGCCTGATCAGAGAGGTGGGGCTGATCAGCAGCCCCTGCAGAGGCCCAGGGAGAAACAGAGGCATGGCTGCTGGTAAAGCCAGGAGAGAAAGAGAGAGGCAACGACTGATCAATAGCTGCCACGGAGGCTGCGGATCAGACCCTGCCTCTCTCTCCGGGCCTCTTTCTGGGCCTGATCTGCAGCCCCCTCGGCAGTCAGTGCTGGGTCGCTGTGCCCACACCAGCAGCAGTCAGTGCTGGATCGCCACAGCAACCCAGCACTGACTGCAGGACTGACTTCCAGTGTTTGGTCAAGCCTTCGGTTGGTTGTTACAGACCCTGGATTTTTATATATTAGGATACCTACAAAAACAGCATGCTAGTACAACCTCTTTTGAAAACTGTTTGGAAGTGTTTACTAAAAATAAATTTAAACTTACCCTGTGACCTAGTAATTCCATTTCTAGGTGTATAGTCAAGTGAAATGGATGCAAATGTCCACCAAATATCATATACACAAGTAACTATACAGTTTTATTCAAAATAGCACCAAATTTGAAACAACCCAAATGCCCATCAATATGAGAACAGATAACTAAAGAATACTACACAGAAAAGGAATACTATATAGAAGTAAAAAAAATACCAATACGTGGAAAAACATGGATGAATCCCAGAGGCAATATGTTGAGCAAAACAAGCCACACATAGAAGGTAGATACCACATGATGCCCTTTATATGAAATTCAAGAACAGGCAAAAGTAATCTTATCACTAGAGATCAGGATAATGGTCATATCTGGGAGGAGTTATTGACTGGAAAGGGCCATGAGGGAACTTTTTGGGGTGCTGGAAATATTTTGCAACTGATATGAGTGACAATTACATGTATGTATGCAAAATTATCCATATATGTGGGATTAACACTTCTTATGCATTTTGCTATATATTTCACAACCCATTTCCTCCCCAAGAAAGCACTACACACAACAGAGTAGCCATCCCTCCCCCCCCCGCCGCAAAGCACACACATGCCTACTTTAAACACAGATGTGTTTGCACATTCCCATCCTGCATAGCATTGCACTGGGCCATAGTAATCACTTATTGGACACTTGAACAATTAACTCATTTTTAGCGTGCATCTGTTGATAAAACTAACCAGTATTTCCTTTCTTATGTTTACAGCCTGATTTTAAGATGGGCTATATAATTTTTTTAATTAATAATTTGCTAGTCTTTTTCTAGACTTTTAGATGATCTCATTTTCTACATTCTAGTCAAAGACAACTCACAAATTACAAGGATTGAAGATATTAAGCAGTTTCTTCTTTTACTGTACTATCAACTTCATTGTCCTGAGTTGTGCCCGTGTTATAACCCAGATCACTCTCACCACTAGGTGTCAATAACCTCACTAAAATAAAATAGAGCTGAAATAAAGACCAATACAGAAGGGCAACTAAAACAATTTAGCCTTGTTTTTTCTTTCCTTCTCATAAATTCAGTAAGGAAAAAAGCCAGTCACAAATCTGTATTTCTGCTATAGTACTGGCACCCAATAACACCTCATCTATATATATAAAACCCTAATATGCAAATAGACCAAACGGCAGAACAACCAAACAACGGTAACTATGACGTGTGCTGACCACCAGGGGGCATGCATGGAACATGCCCAGACCAAGACAGGGCACTGGTTGCTGTCATCGGGGCACGCCTCTGATGGTTACTGAAAATTCTTTGCTTCCATGTGCTGCAGTCCCACACAGCGCTCGCATCCACTGCCAGCGCTGAAGCCACTGCTTGCACCCGCTGCTGGTGCCCAGCGCCGGCCCTGATCACTCGGTGCTGTCAGCGGGTGCCAACAGTGGCTGCCGGCGCCGATCACCCCTGGGGCCTTCTCCACCTCCCCCTGCTCCTGAGGGGCAATTGGGGCAGCAGCAGCCACTCACACCCACTAATGGCACTGGCCCCACTCGCACCCGCTGCTGGCACTAGTCCCAAATCACTCCGCGCCATCAGCAGGTGCAAGTGGGGCCGGTGCTGTCAGTGCATGGGAGCAGCGGCAGCGGGACTGCTGGCAGACAGGGGACCGGGAGCTATGGCAGGAGGGGCCAGGCGGGGTTGTGGAGGATGGGCCAAGACCCACCCCTGTGCCCACCACAGCCTCACGCCCCACTGTTCCTTTCAAGGTGCACAAATTTTTGCTCTGGGCCCCTAGTAACTAATAAATGGGACTTGAGACTTGATCAGAGTTGTATTTTCAGTGAAATCTGATAACGATATATAAAAATTTTATCTTATGAAATGAATGTACCTGAAAAATCCATTCAGCTACACTTATGTCTTTAAATATGATAATGCATAACTTTTAAAAACTTACCTTAAACATTAATGCCAATTCTATCACCCTATCCAATATAGATCTCCCTCCACCTTCAGTTGCCCAGTAAGTCAACTGAAGTCTTTGTGGTTTGGTTGGTCATTAAATTGTTTCTTTTTTTCCTTTCACTTTCATCATTACCAACCAATCTTCCAATACACTTTTGATGTCTCCCTCCCATATTTTAGTTTCCCCTTCTCCATTTAATTATAATGAACATTTATTATTAGTTTTTAAAATTGATATTAGAGAGAAGACTGGGGAGAGTGAGAGAAAAACATTGATCAGTTGCTTCCCACACATACCCTGACCAGGGATGCAGCCTGTGACCCAGGCATGTGCTCCGACTGGGAAATGAACCAGTGACTTCTTGGTTCATAGGTCAACGCTCAACTACTGAACCACATTGACCAGGCTGAAACAACTCTTTTAACTGTGTCTCTTTTCTTCCTGAAAACTTATGGAGTAAAGCACTACACAGATTGGACTGACCAATAAAATCAGTTCATTTTGTCCTAGACATGAGGCTAAGGTGAGGTCCCTGAAGCCTGGTGCGTTGGAACATCCTGCATAAACTCTATGGCATGATAAGACTTCATAGACCAATCCCTGCCCCTAGCCCTGCCCTATTAAAAGTTTACCCTTGTATGTTTAAAGAGGAAACATTACCTGGCGACAGCTAAGTAGTAGATGGCGTTTTTCCTTGGAGTTCTCCCACTGTGCTCAGAGAAAGATTTGAAGGAGGATCTGAGTATAAAGTCAGTACGGGATGTTGCATAATAAAAAGACGGGTGTGAATAGCCCACTCTTGAAACCAGAGGGAGGGGAATTGGGGGGAGATACGTATTTTTTATGAGCTTTTCTTTTTTCCTAATTGTGGCAATCATATTTTTCTGATTTTGTTGTCGATGTCTTTGTAATTCAGAAAATGTATTTGTATCTACCAGCTGAGGACATTTGAGGGTTTGTTCTCTTGTGTCCTGCTGTGAAATTGCCAAAGGATTGATGGGTTTCCTGCTTGTAATTTGTTCCCTGAGAGGTGGTAGCTTGCACATAGTGTTCTGTGAGTCCTTATTCCCAGCTTTGTGCCAGCTCTTGGAAGTCATTTTTGGTTTGGTGAAACCATCCACCATCACAGGATCTCCAATTTTTGCCCCAAAGACCCTTGCTCCACAAAGCTGGTTTTTATAAAGATTGTGACTCTGGGCTCTGAGGACCCACTGTTTTATTTTAATATAGATCCTCATGGGGACTGAAATCTTCAGAAAAGAAACTGTGGACCATATTTTACTAAGTAAATATAATACGCAGTCTTTATGCTTGTGTTTGGATGCGATGGTCAGGGGAGTTTGACCTGCTGCATTTTTGCATTCCAGGCACAGCACACTGTAGTTGACAAAGGCCTTCAGAATCAGCAGCTGGCCCGCTTCTGCAGCTGCATGAATGGGACATTTAGAGACATCTGCATGCAGAGCTTCGTGGCACCATGCTCGGTAGGGGTGGACGCCAACTGCCTCGTTGGGCCGCACACCCTGCTTCAGGGCCCATTCAGTGAGCTCAATGTAGCCATAAAAGGCGGCAATGTACAGGGCCACCCTTTTCTGATACCTGAATGAGTGAAACAAGTAGGAGTGGGGGTGTTTAGTAAGTCAGCAAACAGACAGATGTAGTTACACTAAATACCCATGAAACATTCTAGTTAAATGTTTGTTTCTTCCTTATACCCAAACGATTTTCAGAAAAGGTATACAGTAACATACAAGTTAAACTGTAGAGGTTCTGCTTATACACATTATCCTACTACGCACATGTACATAGTTCAAACCACTTTCCTTGGAGAAGCTTTCTTTTTATGAAAATTAAATGCTCAGGAAGAATACAAAGTTTTATATCAACTGGGAAAGTACCAGAAGAAATTCAACACATTTTAGAAATTTGGAAGTTGTGTATGCCTGTTCTCTCTTTTCTAACATTCCCTATTTTTTGGCTTCTGAGACACTACTGCTATCTGATCACCACTAGGTAGCCCCTACCAACACCGTGCCCGGTGCCATCATCTCCTCTCCCACCTCCATTTATCCCTCTCCAGGCTTTGCCTCACACTGTACTCAAAGAACATTTTATTCCTTAAATAGAGGCCCGATGCATGAAATTCATGCAAGATAGGCCTTCCTTCCCCCAGCTGCCAGCACCGGCTTCCCTCTGGCACCCAGGACCCAGGCTTCCCTCGCAGCCCTGGCTTTGTCTGGAAGGATGTCCAGTCTAATTAGCATACTATGCTTTTATTATTATAGATTGGTAGTTGTCCTCTATTCCAACAATTGAAGTTCTAACTCCTCACCTAAGACCCTTCATCATGTGGCCTCTGCTCCTTTCTCCTGCCCCACTTTGTACCAGTCCCCTTCTATTTCACTGAACTGGAGCTACACTGGCCTTTTTGCTATCCTTCCAACACTCCATAAGGCATAAGCTAAAAGATGGGGGAAGGCTGTTCAGAGAAAGAAGAATTAGGGAAGGAAACCAAGTCAGGGTCCCATGAGGTATTGTCCAGGATACATTTGGGCAAGGTTATCTGACCCCACTGTAGAGATGGAGACAAGCTAGCCTGATACCATCCAAAATACACAATGTGTAACTAACTCTGCTATGTCTGATTGCATGCTGCTCACATCACCTTTGGATGTGGTATGTGACTTCCCATATAATTTTCTTGTATGAGGTAAGTGCCTTGCCCAGAACATAGGAGTCTCTAGGAGCCTCTGGCAGTTAGATTATAACTAATTAGAGTTATAGGTTAATGTAGGGAGCAGCTATAGGGTTAAGCCTCAGATTGACCTGTGGCAGAGCCACAAACAAGTCCCAGCTTAGAGGGCACAGCCCTCTTAGCATAATTAAGCTTGACCTTATGACGCCCCCTAGATCCTATCTGGGTAGCTAATGGGCTGTGGGAGGTGCAGCAAGTGCTGCCAAAACAAGTGAAACTCACAAGAACATTGTAACTATGGTGACCACTACCTTGTTTACAAAATAAAATAAAGGCTCAGCTTGCCATCTGGATCTTTCTCTGTGGCCTTTGCTAGGCACAGGAGATCCACCTAGACCCAGCTTATTCTCTTTGTCTGTCTTTTCTTCAATCCTTTGCCACCGCCCCCCTCAGGCTCACTGAACCCTTGGCTGTGCTGGCACGGCACAGGTTAATGCACTGACACTTTGGTTCACACATCAATTTCTTTTGAAATTCATTATGCACATCAGCATCTCTGAACTTGATCAGTTTTCTTGATTTGGGAGCAAAACCTCTCCTGGATGGACTAACTGGCCTCTGTTTTCATCTTTATCACCCACATTGTGGGAATCGGAAGCACTCTTGTTACCAAGGTTAATTGATTCTGCCTCCTAAATGTATCTTTTCATAGTCTGTCCTCTTAGTCCTAAATAATAATAATCTCTTGACTGTCTCCCTGTCTTCCTGCCTTCCTCTATTCCTCACACTGAAGCCAGCCAGCTTTCTAAAATGCCTTTCTCTACCTTCAGAACACTTCCTTTATATTTCTGTGGGTCCTGCGTGAACTGGCCTCTTCATAGCTTTTGAGCCTCTGGCCATTAGCTCCCTCTCACTCTGACCTATCATGTGAAACTTCTTTCAGTACCTTGAACATCTATTCTCTTGCCCTAATCTTTGTACATGTGGGTCCATCTGTTTTGGAACATGTGTTTGTTTTTTTTCTCCCTACCATTTATCTGAGTACCAACTCTTCAGGCCTCAATTTCAATTCTCTTTCTCAAAATGATCCCCTGAGTTTGTTAATTCTTCATATTATACATTCCCATATCATCTTGCATGGTGCCCATGTCATAACACTTTTCACATTGACTGATAACAGTATCTAACATTTGTATCCTGCTTGCCACCTGCCAGAGAGCTCTCTAATTCCTTAATCTCTAAAACAGTTCTATAAGATAGATATTATTATCATTCCCATGTTATACAAGAGGACGCTGAGGTACAGGATAATGGAATAATTTGCCCAAGTTTACACACCTGAACACTGGGCGAGTGGGGCTTTGAACCTAGCAGATGGGCACTGCAGTTGGTAATCTCAACCATTTTGCAGTTCTGCTTCTTCAGGAATTGGTTACTGGTTTTCTCTTTCCCTTACTGGACTGTAAGCTTGCTGAGAGCATGGACCATGTCTTGTTAATTGCTATATTCACAGGATAATGCATAATACCAATACATAGCAAATGCTCAATAGATATTTGGTAATTGGATAGAGGAATAGAAGGAGCTTTTCAATGTGATCATTTATAGTCACCAAGCTCTTACATTTTATTTAAATACTAGAGGCCTGGTGCATGAAATTCGTGCATGTGGGGATTTGTCCCTCAGCCCAGCCTGTACCCTCTCCAATCTGGAATCCCTTGAGGGATGTCCAAACTGCCCGTTTAGGCGGTGGGTCCCAGTGGGATCGGGCCTAAACGGGTGGTCAGACATCCCTCTCACAATCCAGGACTGCTGGCTCCAAACTGCTCGCCTGCCTCTGCCTGATTTCCCCTAACTGCTTCTGCCTGCCAGCCTGATCACCCCCTAACAACTCCCCTGCCAGCCTGATCGATGCCTAACTGCTCCCCGGCTGGCCCGATTGCCCCTAACTGCCCTCCCCTGCCAGTCTGGTCACCCCTAACTGTCCTCCCCTGCAGGCCTGCCCCCCCCCCAACTGCCCTCCTCTGCTGGCCCAGTCACCCCTAACTGCCCTCCCCTGCTGACCTGGTCTCCCCCAACTGCCCTCCCCTGCAGGCCTGGTTGTCCCCAACTGCCCTCCCCTTCTGGCCTGGTCCACCCCACAACTGCCCTCCCCTGCTATCCTGGTCCCCCCCAACTGCCCTCCTCTGCTGGCTCAGTCACCCCTAACTGCCCTCCCTACTGGCCTGATCGCCCACAACTGCCCTCCCCTGAAGGCCTGGGTCCCCCCCAACTGTCCTCCCCTGCACCCTGGTCCCCCCCAACTTCCCTCCCCTGCAGGCCTGGGCCCCCCCCCCAACTGCCCTCCCCTGCTGTTCTGGTCCTCCCCAACTGCCCTCCTCTGCTGGCCTGATTGCCCACAACTGCCCTCCCCTACAGGCCTGGTCCCCCCCAACTATCCTCCACTGCAGGCCTAGTTTCCCCCCAACTGCCCTCCCCTGCTGACTTGGTCTCCCCCAACTGTCCTCCCCTGTAAGCCTTGTCCCTCCCAACTGCCCTCCCCTGCAGGCCTGGTCCCCCTCAACTGCCCTCCCCTGCAGGCCTGGTCCCCCTCAACTGCCCTCCCCTGCCAGCCTGGTCACCCCCAACTGCCCACAACTGCCCTCCCCTGCTGGCCATCTTGTGGTGGCCATTTTGTGTCCACATGGGGGCAGACATCTTGTGTCTTGGAGTGATGGTCAATTTGCATATTACTCTTATTAGATAAGATTAAGTCAAATGGAGATGGTTAAGCACATGAGCACAAGATTTTAATTGTCAGGATTCAACAACCAGTCATGTCCTTACTAGCTGTGTGACAATGGGCACATTTTTTATAGATTTCCTCTTCTATAAAACAAGATAAAATAATATCTACCTCATAAAATTCTTAAGTATAAAGTTAGGTAATAAATATAACACAGTGTCTGCTACAAAGTACTGAGTAAATATGCACTATATGTAACAATGTAGCACAACTATTTCTTTGGATTTAGAGCATGAAAAAAATTAATGTAAAATAGTTGGATATTTTGTAAAATTGCAAATGGTGGCTTTCCAATCTGTCACTTCACAGAGATCTTGGAGCTCCTGGTGGGTATGTGGGCTTCTGTACAGTGTAATTAAATCACCCACGAGAGGGCACTGTTCTAAAATACTACAATACCACTGACTTGAAAACAAAAGGGTAATGTAGCATTTGGGAAGCTGCAGAGATACATGAACTTTTCTGAGCCTACCCACCTCCACTGCCAGGCCACACATGCTCCACTTCGTGTACTGCAAAAGTATGAATGTTGTATTAAATACAGCTTGAAAAATTACATGGGAGCTTAGGAAGAGGCAGCCAATGTTTCAGCCAATCAATTAGCAAATGTGTTGTATTCTTTAAAGAGCAATTGAATGTGAGAGTGACAAGATACTTATCCTGATGGCTTTAAAAAGAGATGTTAAAAGTCTGATACCCAAACCAAACTGGTCACCCGTTTAAATAGAGTTTCCTGAGGAATGTGTACCCAAAGTGCAATCCTTCCCCAAAGGCTGTTAGCCCTGGTGGCATCCCTGTTGCCTCATTCTACAAATCTCTCCATAATGGGGTCTGGTTGAGACATGCTAAGTGGAACTGGCATGGAGCAGCACACCAGCCATGGAGTGAATTGTAGACTCAAGGTCCTATGGAAATTTAGGGTTACTTTTAAAAATTACTTAAATTAATTTAGCATTTGCTTTATCTCCGTACTTAAGCACCGGTCTTTCATTTGATAAATAGCGTTGGACTTTAAGTTTTTGTCCGAGGAGACAACCCATTAGAAATTCCTTCCATCCATCCCAGACGTCCAAGCGAAGCGTTGTGCCTGTGGATCAAGAGAGGCAGTTTACAGTCCAGTCCATCATGTGGCTTGGCAATCCATAAAACTTCTAAAAATAGCTTCCCCCACAGAGGCATAGACTAGATGCAAAAGTAACCTTGGAGTAAGTTGACAGAGATGTTATTCTTAGCTGAAGCCTGCACTGTGATTGCATATGATGTTGAAGTATTTTTTGCAGCTATCTGAAAACAGTGCTGTGGAAATTGATTCCATGATGATGTACATCTCACCATGTAAAACTAAAGCTATTTTGTTGGAAGAGGAAACTAAACAAAACGTGGCAGGACAAATGGGCTCCTTCTTGGGCCTTCAGCTTGGAGTGGGCTGTGGGTGGAGCTGAATGATCTTTTTGTTCTGTGCTTCACAAAACAGTGTGATATGAAACAGTGTGTTATGAAACAGTGTGTTATGAAAGTTCATTGCTCCTGAAGGATTTATCACTTGCTCCTCAATAGATGACCCTCTCTTGATGCTGTGATACCACATTCCCTTTGCTCCTTGGGAAGGTGTTCTCCAGGAATCTTTCCTCAGCCTTCGGATCTACTCACTCTACACATCCCTCAGGATAAAACCCAACATGGCCCACCCTCACCTCTGTCATCTTCCTCCATCCAGCCTGCCTCACTTACTCTGTCCAGGGCACTCTGATCTTTCACCTGTCCTTGAGACATACCAATTCCACTCCCATCTCAGTAACTAAAAATGTATAACTTATTTTGCTTGACAGGGTCTTTATCCAGATTTTCACAGGGGAGTGTCCTTCTTACACAGTTTCCAATGCAAGCATCATGTCCTCACTTCTCAGCACCATAGCTAACTCGGTCTCTGCCACCACTGCCTCTCCCCTCTAATACTCTTTATCCTATGACCTTATTTTTACTTATTCATATTCCCTGCCATCAGTACTTGAAATAACTTTACTTGTGTAAAGATTTTTTTTTTCATGCCCCCTTTAGACAGAAAGCTCCTTCAGGACTTGTTGCACTTGGTAGGTGCTCACTAAATACTTGTTGGTTGACTAACAGACAATCTCAGTCATGCTGATGGCTTCATTGACCACCCATGTGTCACTCCCTCTCTAGTCCACATCTCTAGCTCAGCCTCTGCTGCAGCTCCAGATCCCCTTGCTGGGGACACTGCCATACAAGGGACCATACTACCTTCATGTTGTTCTAGAAAACAACTTGTTAGCTTTCATCCCAACCTGCTTTTCCTCCTGCATTCATCTCAGAGTTGTTCTTCATCCATCCCTTTTTTTTTCTTTTTTTAAAATTGATATCAGAGAGGAAGGGAGAAGGAGAGAAAGAAACATCAATGATGAGAGAGAATCATTGACCGGCTGCCTCCTGCATGCCCCACATTGGGGATTGAGCTCACAACCCAGGCACATGCCCTGACCAGGAACCAAACCGTGACCTCCTGGTTCATAGATCAACACTCAACCACTGAGCCATGCTAGCTGGGCGCATCTCATGCTCTGCATCTATACAGTCACTGAGGCCTGATTAGTTTATCTCAGAAATGTTAAAGAACTGTTTCCTCATCTTCATCTCAACCAGCTCCGCCCTATTTCATCCCAAGATAATCTCTTTGCTGAATCTACTCTGAGAAGCTCCCAAGAAAGTTCCTCCTCCCTTTATTCAGGTCTCTGCTCAAATGTCATCTCCTTTGGCTGTGTAAAAATAGCCTTCCTCACTTTCCCACATCCTTATATCCTGCTTTCTTTTACTTCATAGTTCTTATTTCTATTTAAAATTTGCTATTTTTCTGTTAACTTGGTGGTGCTTGCTTTCCCCATGGCAATACAGGCTCCCAGAGGGTGGGAGCCTTGCCACTCTCACTCACAGCTCTCTGCCTGCTTTCTAGTGGTGCCTGCTCATGGGGAATGGTCAGTGAGTATTTGTTGAATGAAATTCCACTCACTCCTCAAATCCATTCTAGGCGTGTGCTGCCCTCCTTACACTTAGCAGCCGAGTAGGCTGGTCTGCCCTTCTGGATACACATCAGGCTATTTCTGGCTCTGGGCCTTCTTCTTTTGCTGCACTTCTGTCTGAATTCTTCTGACTCCTTCCCCACACCCTCCTACCAATAGTTTATGATGCAACATTGGCATCATCTTCTCCAAGAAGCCCTCCTTGACTACACCATTCTCTCACTTCTCCAAAGAGGTTAAAGTACTGCTCAACTGGTGGCCATAATATATTTTGACACTATCATTGAGCATACATTCCTACTTTGGAATTGCTAGTTTGCAAACGCTAGCAGAGAACTCTTTGAGTCCAAGCATCATATATCATCCAGCCTGTGAGCTCTGTTTTAGTTATGCTTTTGGGTTGCAAGGAGGATCTCAAGAAAATGGGTTTATTATACTAAGACAATGACTGGAAATGGTGTGCATGAGGGACCAAGGCCCCAGAATCTCTGCGCTCTCTGTCTCTTTGTATAACTTCTCACTTTCTCCACCAACAGGCTGCCCTGCTCGCATTTTCTATCCTATCTATCACAACTTTGGCTTTTATTCAACATTGGTTTACCACAACCCAACCTTATTTCATGGTACCTTTCATTTTCTATTTCTACTGATAACCAAGACTAATAATAATGGGAATAGTAATAACATATTGAATATAAGCAGCTAATATTCATTGAGCACTTATTATATGTTCTGGCTTTGTTCTAAGTACTTTACATGAATGAGATAATTTAAAATTCACAACAGCCTTGAGTGATAGGTTGTATTATTACTTCCATTTGACAGCTGGGGAAACTGAGGTATTATGAGATTAAGTAACTTGCTCAAGTTTTACATACCCAGTAAGCAGTGGAACCAGGAATTGGACTTCGATAATCTGGCTCCTATGCCCACGTTCCTGTCCTTTATGTCTAGTTATCTATGTTTTTTTTTTAATTTCTTTATTGATTAAGGTGTTACATATGTGTCCTTCTTCCCCCATGACCCTTCAACCTCCCCCACTCATGCCCTCACCCCCCTGTAGTCTGTGTCCATTGGTTAGGCCCATATGCATGCATACAAGTCCTTTGGTTGATCTCTCCCCCTTACTCCCACCCTCCCCTACCTTCCCTCTGAGGTTTGATGGTCTGATCGATGTTTCTCTGTCTCTGGAACTGTTTTTGTTCATCAGTTTATGTTGTTCATTATATTTCACAAATGAGTATGATCATGTGATACTTATCTTTCTCTGACTGGCTTATTTCACTTAGCATAATGTTCTCAGTTCCATCCATGTTGTTGCAAATGGTAGGAATTCTTTCTTTTTTAGCGCAGCGTAGTATTCCATTGTGTAGATGTACCACAGTTTTTTAATCCAGTCATCTGCTGATGGGCATTTAGGCTGTTTAATCTTAGCTATGGTAAATTGTGCTGCTATGAACATAGGGGTGCATATATCCTTTCTGACTGGTGTTTCTAGCTTCTTGGGATATATTCCTAGAAGTGGTATTACTGGTTCAAATGGGAGTTCCATTTTTAGTTTTTTGAGGAAACTCCATACTGTTCTCCACAGTGGCTGCACCAATCTGCATTCCCACCAGCAGTGCACCAGGGTTCTTTTTTCTCCGCATCCTCACCAACATTTGTCGTTTGTTGATTTGTTGATGATAGCCATTCTGACAGGTGTGAGATGGTACTGCATTGTCATTTTGATTTGCATCTCTCGGATACTTAGTGACTTTGAGCATGTTTTCATATGTCTCTTGGCCTTCCTTCTGTCTTCTTTCAAAAAGTTTCTATTTAGGTCCGTTGCCCATTTCATGATTGGATTGTTTATCTACCTTTTGTTGAGTTGTATGAGTTCCCTGTAAATGTTGGAGATTAAACCCTTATCAGTGATAACATTGGCAAATATGTTCTCCCATGTAGTGTTCTTTCTTGTTGTTTTGTTGATGGTTTCTTTTGCTGTGAAAAAGCTTTTTATTATGATGTAGTCCCATTTGTTTATTTTCTCTTTATTTTCCATTGCCCTAGGAGCAGTATCAGTGAAGAAGTTCCTTCGGCATATGTCTGAGATTTCTCTGCCTGTGGATTCCTCTAGTATTTTTATGGTTTCCCGTCTTATGTTTAAGTTCTGCATCCATTTTGAGTTTATATTTGTGTATGGTGTAAGTTGGTGGTCTAGTTTCATTTTTTTGCATGTATGTGTCCAATTTTCCCAACACCGTTTATTGAAGAGACTGTCTTGACTCCATTTTATGTTCATGCCTCCTTTGTCTAATATTAATTGGGGATAGTGGTTTAGGTCGATTTCTGGGTTCTCTATTCTATTCCATTGGTCTATATGTCTGTTCTTGTGCCAGTACCAGGCTGTTTTGAGAACAGTGGCTTTGCAGTACAGCTTGAAATCTGGTATTGAGATCCCCCCTACTTTGTTCTTCTTTCTCAGGATTGCTGCAGCTATTCGGGATCTTTTTTTTATTCCAGATGAATTTTTGGAGAGTTCTTTCTAGGTCTGTGAAATATGCCGCTGGTATTTTAATGGGGATTGCATTGAACCTATAGATTGCTTTGGGTAGAACGGACATTTTGATGATGTTGATTCTACCAATCCATGAACACAGTATGTTCTTCCATCTGTTTATATCTTCCTCTATCTCTTTTTTCACTGTCCTGTAGTTTTTTGCATATAGGTCTTTAACCTCTTTAGTAAAGTTTATTCCTATGTATCTTAATTTTTTTGGTATGATGGTAAATGGGATTGCTTTTTTAGTCTCTCTTTCTGTAAGTTCACTTTTGGTGTATAGAAATGACATAGATTTCTTGGCATTAATTTTGTATCCTGCTACCTTGCCAAATTCATTTATTAAGTCTATTAGTTTTTTTATGGAGTCTTTAGGATTTTCTATGTACAGTATCATGTCGTCTGTGAATAAGGACAGTTTTACTTCTTCTTTTCCAATTTGGATGCCTTTTATTCCTTCTTCTTGTCTGATAGCAATGGCTAGTACTTTCAGTACTATGTCGAACAGGAGTGGTGAGAGAGGGCATCCCTGTCTTATTCCTGTTCTTAGGGGAAATGGTTTTAGTTTTTGTCCATTGAGTGTGATGCTGGCTGTGGGTTTATCATATATGGCTTTTATGATGTTGAGGTATGATCCTTCTATTCCCACCTTGCTGAGAGTTTTTATCAAGAAAGGGTGTTGGATTTTGTCAAATGCTTTTTCTGCATCAATTGATATGACTATGTGATATTCCCCCCTCAATTTGTTTATGTGATGTATCACGTTTATTGATTTGCAGATATTGTACCATCCTTGTCTCCCTGGTGTAAATCCTGCTTGGTCGTGGTGTATGATCTTTCTGATGTACTGCTGGATCTGATTTGCTAGGATTTTGTTGAGGATTTTGGCATCTATGTTCATGAGGGATATTGGCCTGTAATTCTCTTTCATTGTGTTGTCTTTATCTGGTTTTGGTATTAGGGTGATGCTGGCTTCATAGAAGGAGCTTGGAAGCTTTCCTTCCTCTTGAATTTTTTGGAATAGTCTGAGGAGGATAGGTTTTAGTTCTTCCTTGAATGTTTGGTAAAACTCCCCTGTGAAGCCGTCTGCCCCCGGGCTTTTGTTTGCTGGAAGCTTTTTGATGACTGCTTCAATTTCTTCCATAGTTATCAGTTTATTGAGATTTTTAGAATCTTCCTGATTGAGTTTTGGAAGGTTGTATTTTCCTAGGAATATGTCCATTTACTCCAGGTTTTCTAGTTTGTTGGAATAGAGTTGCTCATAATATTTTTTAACAATCCTTTGTATTTCGGTGGGGTCTGTTGTTATTTCACCTCTATCATTTCTGATTTTGTTTATTTGAGTCCTCTCTCTTTGCTTCTTGGTGAGCCTGGCTAGAGGTTCATCAATCTTGTTTATCCTTTCAAAGAACCAGCTCTTGGTTTTATTGATCTTTTGTATTGCTTTTTGGTCTCTATGTCATTTATTTCTGCTCTAATCTTTATTATCTCCTTCCTTCTGCTCACTCTGAGCTTTTCTTGTTGCTCTCTTTCTAATTCTTTGAATTGTAGCATTAGATTATTTACTACCATTTTTTCTTGTTTTTAAGGTAGGCCTGTAGAGCTGTAAACTTCCCTCTCAGGACTGCTTTCATTGTGTCCTATAGGTTTTGCATTGTTGTGTTTTTATTGTCATTAGTTTCCAGAATGTTTTTAATTTCTTCTTTTATCTCTTTCGTAACCCAGTCATTGTTTAATAGCGTGCTATTCCACTTCCAAGTGTTTTAATTTTTTGGATTGTTTTTATTGTAGTTTATTTCTAATATTATGCCATTGTGGTCTGAAAAGATGCTTGGTATGATTTCAATCTTCTTGAATTTGGGGAGACTTTGCTTGTGACTGAGTACGTGGTCTATTTTTGAAATGTCCCATGTGCACTTGAGAAGAACGGATATTCCGCAGCTTTGAGGTGAAATGTTCTGAAGATTTCAATTAAGTTTATCTGATCTAGTGAGTCATTTAGGATTGTTGTTTCTTTGCTGATTTTTTGTTTAGAGGATTTATCCAGTGATGTCAGTGGTGTATTAAAGTCCCCTACTATGATTGTATTGTTGTCTATCTCTCTCTTGATATCTTCCAGGAAATTTTTTTATGTATTTGGGTGCTCCTGCATTGGACGCATATATGTTTACCAGGGTTATATCCTCTTGTTGTATCGATCCCTTTAGTATTATGAAGTGGCCTTCCTTATCTCTTGTTATGGCCTTCACTTTGAGGTCTATTTTGTTAGATATAAGTATTGCTACCCCAGCTTTTTTTTCATTTCCATTTGCCTAAAAGATATTTTTCCATCTCTTCACTTTCAGTCTGTCTGAGTCCCTTGTTCTGAGGTGGGTCTCTTGTAAACAGCATATATATGGGTCATTTTTTTTTTTTTTTTTATCCATTCAGCCACTCGATGTCTTTTGATTGGAGATTTAGTCCATTTACATTTAAAGTTATTATTGAAAGGTACTTGTTTGTAGCCATTTTTATTTTTTGAGGCTGTGTTCCTTCTTACCTTTTTGTTTCTTCTTTTTACAGCATTCCCTTTAGCATTTCTTGCATTGCTGGTTTGGTAGTGATAAACTCCCTTAGCCTTTTTTGTGTCTGTGAAGCTCCTGATTTCCCCATCAATTTTGATTGATAGTCTTGCTGGATAGCGTATTCTTGGATTGAGTCCTTTGCTTTGCATCACATTGTATATCTCCTTCCATTCCCTTCTAGCTTGATGTGTTTCTGTTGAGAAATCATTTGATAATCTGATGGGGGATCCTTTGTAGGTAACTCTGTGTCTCTCTCTTGCAGCCTTTAAGATTCTCTTTGTCGATAACATTTGCCATTGTAATTATGGCGTGTCTTGGTGTGGGTCTTTTGGGATTCATCTTGCTTGGGACTCTCTGTACTTGTGTAACTTTTTTCTTCCCCATATCAGGGAAGTTTTCTGTCATTATTTCTTCAAATAAATTTTCTAAACCTTGCTGCTCTTCTTGTCCTTCTGGCAGCCCTATTATACGTATGTTATTTCGTTTTACGTTGTCCCAAAGCTCCCTTAGGCTCTCCTCCTGCTTTTTAATTTTTTTCTCTAGTTGCTGTTCAGATTGGGCTTGTTTCTGTACCTGATCTTCTAACTCGCTGATTCGGTCCTCTGCTTCTTCTAGTCTACTGTTCAAGCCTTCCATGGTGTTTTTGATTGTAGCTATATCATTTTTCATTTCTTCCTGATTTTTGCATAGGTTGTTGATTTTCTCATCCATCTGGTGTATGAACTGTATGACCATTACTCTAAATTCTTTTTCTGCCATCTTGCATGCTTCCATTTCACTTATTTCCTTTCTTGGCGATTCCTCCTTTTCTTTCCTCTGGGGATTGCTTCGTTGTCTCCCCATTCTGACTATCACCAGAAGGTTCAGATGTCGAGTTGTGGGAGCCTGGACCATGTGCAGTGGGGGTTTTGTACCCCCAAATGTCACTGAAGAGCTCTGATACCAAGATATGCAGTTGCTGTGGGTTGGTGTGAACCATGCTCGCCCTGGGTCAGAGTCACAGGCGCTTAGTGTGGCCTTGTGTGTGCACCTAGAATCGGGGACCCTGCCTGCGCCACATTGAAACAGAGAACCCACTGTGCCAAAAATCAAAGTCCCCTATTGCGAGACAGGAGTCAGAGGCTCCCTGTGTCCATGCCAAGAATCGAGTATCAGAGTCTCTGTTTCTTGGTGCTACCTCATACTGAGAATCAGATCCCTGTGTGCACATGCGCCAAAAATTGGAGTCACTGGCTCTTAGTGTGAATGTACTGGGAATCAGGGATCTCAGGCGCACGTAATGAGGAACGGAGTCTAGTCACTGGTGGTCAATGCTGCCTCTTGTGTGGAGATTTAGGGTCCCCGATCTGCCTGGGAGACTGGGTTGCTCAGTTGCACTGTGTTGGCAGGAGGTCCACTTCTGCCTTGTGGTAAACAGCCTTCTTGTGTGCGCTTGCCCTGAATCAAAGTCAGGTGGCTCTGCCCCTTAGTGTGGGTGTGGGGTCTGGTCACGCAGGTGTGCACTGTAGAAAACAAACTCCCTGTGTCCATGTACCCAGGCTCAAATTCAGTGCTGCCTTCCTGTGTGGGCACAGGGTCTGGTCGTGGGGAACAAACTCCCCGGGTTTGCACCCCCAGGCTCAAATTCAGTGCTGTCTCCCTGCGAGGGCATAGGATCTGGTTTCAGAAGACAATCTCCCCAAGATAGTGCACCTATGCTCAAATTCAGGACTGCCTTCCTGTCTGGGCGTGGAGACAAGTCACAGGAAATAAATTCCCCGAGTTCACAAGTCCAGGCTCAAGTTCAACGCTGTCTCCCTGCCCTGCGTGGGCGTGGGATCTGGTCGCAGAAGACCACCTCCCTAGGGATGAGTGGCTAGGCTTGAATTCCACTCAGTCTCCCTGCCTGGGCGCACAGATGAGTTGCGGGAAATAAATTCGCGGAGTTCGAAAATCCAGGGTTAAGTTCAGCGCTGTCTCCCTGCCCTGCGTGGGTGCGGGATCTGGTCGCAGAAGACCACCTCCCTACAGATGAGCGGCTAGGCTTGAATTCCGCTCAGTCTCCCTGCCTGGGCGCAGAGACTAGTCGCGGGAAACAAACTTCCCGTGTCTGACACCAAGGCTCAAAGTCAGGCAGAGTCGCCACTGCTTTGTGTGTTCAGAAAGCCATATTGTGTGGCTGGGGTCTGGTAGTTTCTCTGTCACTGCCACAGGGGCGGCGGGGGAGGGGGATTGGCTTTGTGACTCACAGAAATCTGTGGCCGGGTGCCTGGAGTCCTGGTGTCCCTGGGTCTGCAGCTGTGGTGGCAGGTCTTCTACCAGAGCGGCTGTAGGGTCCTGGTTTGCTTCCGAGACCAGACTGCGTGGTGGCGAGGTTAGAATCCTAGTCTCAAGCAGTTCTGTTCTTCAACATGGCGTGGTCTCTGTGCCACCAGTGTCCTCCCCGGAGTGTTTGCGGTGGCTGCGGGGTTTTGCCATCTAAGACTGCCCAGATTGGCAGCCCCCTGGAAGAACTGCAAGGTCTAACTGTCCCTATTTCACTCACACACACACCCACACATGTCCACACACACCTCTATCGCTCCCTCACTCTCTCACACACTCTCCCTCCCTACCTTCCTGCAGGTCGCCATCTTGCCTCCTAGTTTTCTATTTCTTATGTCATTTATTCATCTATTCATTTACTCCCTTGATGCTATACTGTGGTTCAACTACCAGGTCCCTGCTGATTCTCACTAAGGATTACCTTCTGCCTTTCTCAGTCTTACCATTCTCAGTTGCAGACTGACTTGCCTCTCCCAGGACCCTTACTAGCAGGACTTATTAGAAGCAAGATATCTACAGATGGGATCTTCCTAGCCCATCTATCCTTCCCTAAGTGGGTGCCTCACCTCAAGATCTCAGCTCTCCCTGTCCACTGCTGATGAGCCCTGATTCTGAAAACGACTGTGAATGCTGTGCGATTTAAACTCTCACCAACAATAGGGTGCTAGTACTTCCATCAAGCCTTGTTTTTTTATTATGCTTTAATTCCCTATCTGGGAGAAAATGTTATAACTATCAATTTCAGTTCCTTGCAATAAAGCAGTCCTAATTTCTAAAAGAACTAAGATAAGAATGAATGTTTTTTTCTGTTAATGCTCAATTTTTATTTATCCAGAGAATTTCTAAGCAAGTTAACCAGCACTATTTATTAGCTAGTCCTTCCATCCCAATCAATTTTCTACCCATTAAATTTCTTCATAAGTTTAGGAATTCTGTAGGGAAATAAAAATTTACTTGAAAAATGCTATGTTGTTCCAGAAAATACAACTAAAATCTATACAACTAAAATCTATAACTGAAGTGAAAGCAAAACTAATGGGACTTAATCTTTAGGCCCTCTTATTCTATGAGCTTTATAATTCTCTACTAGAGGCCCGATGCACAAAATTCCTGCAAGGGGCTCAGCCCCTGCCATTGCAGTTGCCTCGGGCTCCCCGCTGCCCCGGCTTCATCTGGGACATCTGGTCTAATTAGCATATTATGCTTTTATTATTATAGGTTCTTAATTTTGGATTATTTTGTAAGGGATCCCCAAAATTGTTTATATTTACAAAACCTGGATCCACCCACTTGCTGCTTGCAAACCTATGCATCTACCATGCCCAAACCATGCAGGAAAGCAGGTGCAAGCAGTAGTGCCTATTCTAGGGAATTGGTATTCATGTGGTCCTTGTATCCCAAGTTCCAGATTCCTCATCCATACTCTAAGGTCAATACCTGCCTATCTGGCTTAGGTTCTTTCTTCTTGAATGTAGAAGAAAATCTTTCTCTGGTTTGGGTTTCCCCTAACGAGAAACAAAACAAAAACATTGATCAGAACTTAAAGAGCACCAATAAAAATAGGTATACATAAAGTCATGCTGGATTGGCAATGTAAATTGTTGGAAACAACCCAATCTTGAGTGTGTGATTACCATTTATTAGCAGTATGTCCTTTAGTAGGTCAGTTAACTTCCCTGAGCCTCATCTGTAAAAGAAAAAATGGCACAGTAGGTCTCCAAGGGGCCTAAGGGAGCCTACTAGAGGGACCAAGGAGAGATAGAGGGACCTGGAGCCAGCCCAGATTTCAGGGTCTGAGCTGACAGGACGCTGCTCCTGGAACAGTCTCTCAGATGCAAAGTGTTCAGCCTAGCCATGAAACCTGCCACGAGGCACTTACAGTGAAAAGTACCAATAACATCACCCTGTAAAGGAAAGGCATTCATTTGTTTACTCATTTATTTAGGCACACCTATTCCAGAAAGGATTAATGTCAGTTTATAAGAATATATAAAATATAAACAGAATAACGAGCAGACAAGCACACGGATAAGCAAGAGGAAAGTTAGGGTCAGGATAATCTCAGGAGCTAGAAATGGGCTAAAATGAACATCTATCCCTTATAGATCAATACAAGAAAATGTGTGTGTGTGTGTGTGTGTGTGTGTGTGTGTGTGTGTGTATGTGTGCGCGCGCGCCTATATAAGGGATCACTAACCTCAAGTCACAAATATTTTGGGATATTTAGCTTGGATAAATTCTTGATAAGCTAATTATTAAATATTCTACTACCAAAAGTCCTTTAATCTCCTTATTATTTATCTTCTTTCTTTTTTTTGTTTTTGTTTTTTGTTAATCCTTACCTGAGGATTTTTAAATTTATTTATTAGAGAGAGAATGGAAGAGCAGGGGAGAGACAGAGAGAGAAACATTGATGTGAGAGAGACACATTGACTGGTTGCCTCCCGTATGTGCCCCAACTGAAGCCGCAGATTGAATCTGCAACCGAGGTACATGCCCATGATTGGAATTGAACCTGTGACCCTTCAGTCCAAGGGCCAATGCTCCAACCACTGAGCCACACTAGCTAGGGCTACTTATCTTCTTAACTGCCGTAATCTTATTGTCTCTCTATCCACTTTATTGAAACTACTAGTGGCCTGGTGCATGAAATTCGTGCACGGGGCGGGGGGTGTCCCTCAGCCTGGCCTGCATCCTATCCAATCTGGGACCCCTGTGGGATCGGGCCTAAACCAGCAGTCGGACAACCCCTTCGCAATCTGGGACTACTGGCTCCTAACCACTCACCTGCCTGCCTGCTTGATCTCCCCTAACCACTCTGCCTGCTGGCCTGCTTGCCCCCAACTGCACCCCCCTGCCAGCCTGATCACCCCCAAATGCCCTCCCCTCCTGGCCTGATCACCCCTAACGGCCTCTGCCTCGGCTCCACCACCATGGCTTTGTCCAGAAGGACATCTGGAAGGTCTCATGGTCTAATTAGCATATTACCCTTTTATTAATATAGATAGGATATGACATACTGCCATAACTATAATGTATCTACCAGTATTACTCTATGAGAATACGTACTTCATGCAATAGGAAGGCATCTAATATATTACATTGTATATGTTGTAAGTAGTAGGAAATACTGTATTCGTAACAATAATATACACCCTGTGACTTCCCTTCCTGATTTGGGAATGGTTCCCCAGTTCTTGGAACATTTCCTGGCCCCTAATGTATTTTTTTTTTTGTCACTCAGTGTAACTTTATTTACTGTTTATTGCACATGATTTGAGGTCTTTAATTTCTAACCACCAAAGATTCAAAGGACTATTTTTTCCATGAAGTTTAACATTAACATTAGTGAATTTGTGTATTCATGTGTTTTTATTGTAAACATCTGAATTATTCACATTGTCATAGATCCTGAACTCATAAGCTGGCAGCAAGCCAGGAAGCCACTCTGCAAGCAAACTGATACTCTGCATAAGGAGAAAAGTCATAGCATAACATTTAATGTCCAACCTGAGTCACCTCAGAATGTTATATATATTGACTTCTTAATTCATATAGTATTGGGAACTCAACTGCTTGGTTGGTGATGGGGTTGACCTGGTTTCGGGAGGATTATTCCTGAAATAGTTAAGGAAAGGGGGGCTCAATCTTTCTTCTTGGTTGCTTGCTCCTCCCCAGCACCACCATCTTTCTTCTCATCCTCAGCTTCTTGGGTATCTTCTCCTTCACCTTCACCTCCTTCTTCCTCCTTTGTATCCTCAAATTCTTCCTTGGCACCTTCTTCCTCTTCCTCTCCTTCCTCTTCCTCAGCCTCTTCCTTCTCCTTCTCCTCCTCTTCAGCTTCTCCTTCAGAAGGGGGTTCATCCTTAGCTTCCTCAGCTTTTGCAGCCTCAATGGTCTCTTCCACCTCGATCTGCTCCTCATGGATGTGGCTGGTGTATTAAGAAGGGAAGGAGTGAGCGGACATCAAGTAGGAGCTGGTCTGTAAACCACCGTAGGCAGATCGACCAAAGACCTAGGAACTCTGGGAGTAGCCGCTGGCTATGCTTCCCATGTTGGTGAAACTGAGTTCGGTCTCCTCACCTTCCAAGAGTTTCCTGTAAGCTGCAATGTCAATGTCCAAAGCCATCTTCACATTGTGGAGGTCCTGGTATTCTTTTAAATATCATGCCATTTCACTCTTTGTAGTTCTCAACTCATTCTCTAATTTTTTGATTGTGTCCTGCATAGCACTAACTTCGGTGTTCTGCTTATTCTCCAGCTCTTGCAGCTGCTTTCCCAGCACTTCGTTCATGCCCCAGCTTGCTTCTATCTCCAGGGTCTTGGCCTTGAGCAGTCAGCGGCTCTCAAACACCTCCTCCTTGGCAGCGCGCACCGCATAGGTGTTCTTGGCAGCGCTCTCGGTCAGCAAGGTGAAGCGGCTCTTGCACTCTTCTTCGGCATTCTGCATGTTCTTGGCAACCAGCTTCTCTTACTGGGCGGGGATGTCCTTGAGAATAGCAGAGAGGTCGGATCTCCACAGAGATCTGAGCATACTGGATCTGCGCCTGCAGCTCGGTGATCTCCTCTTCCTGCACCTTCTTCAGAAAGGCGATTTCATCCATCAGGCTGTGGATGCACTTTTCCAGCTCAGTGCCAGCGAGAGCCACCTCATCTGCACCTTTGCGCGCCTCCATCAGCCAGCCCTCTGCATCCTCATGGTTCAGCACCTCTTCCTGGTAGTAGCCTGCAGGTTGCTCCCAGCCACTTCAGAGCCCCTGTGCCTCCTAACTGCCCAATTCCCACTCCTCGCCAGGGATGGGGCGCAGTGGGGCGGGGCACAGGCATCCCATTTTCATTAAAATGTTCAACCCGGGCCTGCTCCACCGGTGTCCACAGGCAGCCCTGGGGCAGACAGTGATCCCAGAGACCCTGCCCACCCCCGCCTGCCCCGACCAGATCACCGCCTGGACCCCGCGGGCAGCGTCAGGTGCTGCCTGATGGAACTGCCCGTCCCAGTCTTCACCTGGACTCCACAGGGGGTGTCAGGCGCTGCCCGCTGGGCCTGCCTGGTCCTGATCGCCACCTGGACTCCGCGGGGAGTGTCAAGCGCTGTCCATGCCATCTGCTCCTCCCAATCACAGCCTTGACTCCGCGGGGGGCATCAGGCGCTGCCTGCCTGGCCTGGACCCCAGGGCAACATCAGGTGCTGCCTGCTGGAACTGCCTGGTCCCGATCGCAGCCTGGACTCCACTGGGGGCATCAGGCGCTGCCCGCCTGGCCTGCCCGGTCTTGATTGCCAACTGGACCCCAGGGCGACCTCAGGCGCTGTTCATGCCGCCTTCCCCGTCCCCATGGCAGCCTGGACTCTGTGGGGCATCAGGCGCTGCCTGCCCCACCTGCATATGCAAATTTACCCACCATCTCTGTTGGGTTTATTTGCATATCACTCCTGATTGGCTGTGGGCGTAGGAGGTACTGACAATTAGCATCTTTCTCTTTTATTAGTGTAGATTCTCTCTGTGTTTACCAATGATCTTTAAGCCAAATCAAAAGTTATTTCTTAGACATTGTTTTTTTTTAAAAATATATTTTATTGATTTTTTACAGAGAGGAAGGAAGAGGGATAGATAGTCAGAAACATTTATCAGCTGCCTCTTGCACACCTCCTACTGGGGATGTGCCCACAACCAAGTTATATGCCCTTGACCGGAATCGAACCTGGGACCTTTCAGTCCACAGGCTGACGCTCTATCCACTGAGCCAAACCGGTTTTGGCTAGACATTGTTTTTGGCCTCTTCTGGCATCCTGAAAATTGGCTCTTCTTCATCATCTGTAACAAAGCAAAGTCCAGTTCCCCTCTCGATTCTGACAGCTTTCTGTGTCTCATTTCCTGACTGTCTACTTGCCCTGACTTCACGGTGTCCTTAGCACTGGCCCTTGGCCCTTGACACATCCTGCTGTAATTGCTCTCTAAGGAAAGCACCTCTCTTAGAGCTCAACCCACAGCTCCATGGGCAGGACATGACAGCAATATCTGCTAACTCAACTGTCACTCAAGCCCTAGCTCCATGTTTATCATGGAGTTGTGCTTTGAGGTTGGCCACTAACTAGCTGAGTAACTTGCAGGGGGGAAAAAAAACCAACATGAAATTTCTGAGATTCCTTATATCTAAAGTTTAGTACCCGAAGCATAAGTTTCTTTTTCCAATTTCGCCACTGCTGTCCTAGTGACAGCACCCTGGTGCCCCCTCTTCTTTAATGTGATCCAGCATGACATTTTGTCACTTCTTCCAGAATTTCTCAGACTTGTCTCATTCATTGCTAGTGAAATTAGTTCATACTGGAATTATCAAAAGTTCCAGTTAGCACCTGGCCAGTGTTGCTTAGTGTTTGAGCGTCAACTTATGAATCAGGAGGTTACAGGTAGATTTTTAGTCAGGCCACATGCCTGGGTTTCGGGCTCTGTCCCAGGTGTGTGGGGGGGGGGGGTGGGGGGGGGCGGGGTGGTACGCAGGAGGCAGCAGATCAATGGTTCTCTCTCATCATTGACGCTTCTGTCTCTCTCCCACTCCCCTTCTCTCTGAAATCAATAAAGATATATTTTTTTAAAAGTTCTAGTTAGCATATCACCCTGCTTCCAGTATTCCCTCATTCCTTTCTATGTTTCATGCTGCTTGTTATCAGATGTTACTTCTGTTAAAGCATGCCTGTTCCAGAATGTCCATGATTTCAGAGGCTGAGCACATTAAACCTGTGCTCTGTTGCCTCACCCCTAAGACCCTCCTTAATCTGACCTCACCTATGTTTCCCATTGGTCTCAGCAAGGCTCCACTCTTCCGGACAGTCTCCTGCTTGCTGTTCCTCCTGGATTAAACCATTTCCATGAACCTGTGGCTCATGTTTTTCTCCTGGCCCAGAAGCCTGGAATGTCTTCCCATCCCCCTTGCTGATGATCCTGCCCCTTTGTGTGCTCAAGCCCCATATTCTTTCAAATACCTTTCCTTGAGCCTACATTGAACTGTCTTATTGGGTTATAACTGAGTATACGTGCATTTCTCATTCCCACCAAGTTACTGTAAATGCCCAGATGCAGAGGCAGTTTTGTATACTTCTGTATGAGCTAGTTTGTGCAATGACTAATAAAGCTACTTAAATCTTTTATTTTCATTCTGATTTGACTGCTTCTCTAAAACTTTCTGATTTTCCACTGTCATTGGAAGGTAATGAAGGTTCAACTCCAGAAAGGCCCAGGAATGACTCACTGACTAGAAAGGAGGGAAGCTGGAAGAGAGGCTGATCAAGGGCACTTTTATCCGTTAGTTTAAAAAGGTGGGGTACTTAAGGAATGCTAGGGGTGCTTCTGGAAAAGGTGCTTCATGCAGGCCAAAGATGTCCTTCTTTCCCTTCGAGTTTCTTTTTTCCTTGCCTCCCTTCCCATGCGCTGTGTTCTCATAGTGGCCAAAGTAACCCACCCTGGTCATACTCGAGTCTCTAACCTTATATCTGAAAACACTTATTCCTACAGGGATGTTTTACTATGTTGATGTGATGACACACTCTGAGCAAGTCATTTAACCACTCAGAGCCTTTTTGCTTTTTTTAAATCTTTAAAAATTTGGGTTGGGCCAAGACATTTCTAAATTCTCTTCCAGCTCTAAAATGTCACATCATGATCTGAGAAACATAGGCTGGAAGAACAGTCAACCTGTTGTTTCCATTTACCCTTTAGTATTTCATTAAATAACTAGAACATAAGTTGCTTAGGGACAAATGACTCTTGTGTGCCCTTACTCAAATAGCCCCACCATGTTCTGGGCAGGGCTGATCCCCAGCAAACACATAGAGCAGGTATGTGCTTTACAGTGAGGTACTCTGGGGACAAATCCTAGAACAGTGCTTCCTCTGATCAAAACAGGGATGATAGGTTTATACTGGCTTCTGGTAAAGAGGGCGGTGTAGGTAAGTGCAGTACTTGCATCCTCCCACAACCACATCAAAACTACAACTAGAATACAGAACAACCATCATTCAGAACTGCCTGAAATATAGCTGAACAGAGGCCCTACAAATAGGAAATTAAAGAGGAAGCCACATTGTGAATGGTACGAAGGGCAGAGATACTGAGCCAGCTGGTCCCATACCAAAATGTGGCAGATAACAATTGGGAGGGATATCTCGTTTGTAGAGGTCCCTCCTGAGGAGTGAAGGGTCCCAGACCCACACCAGGCTTCCTAGCCCAGGGTTCAAAGGAAAAGAAGTACCCATAACTTCTGGCTGTAAAAATCAGTGTGGATTGAGGCCTAGAAAGACAGATGCTGCTGGAGTCCCAGGCAGTTCCTCTTAAAGGGCCCACTCACAGACAAACTTGAACTCAATTGCTTTGAGCTCCAGCACTGGGGCAACAGTTAGAAACGCACCAAGGACACATGGGGAGGAACTGAAGTGTCTGACAAAAGGACGAGAGCTGGAGGGGCAGCTTTCTCCCAGACAGAAGAACTAGCAGAGGCCATTGTTCTTTTTCTGCACCCTCACCCCACAGAGCCAGCAGGTGGGCACCATACCTGAGTCTCCATCAACCTGGTTAACACTATTTGCCCCACACTGATGATTCCTTGAGACACCCGCCTCACCCAAGTTGTGGACCCACCCAAGCTATTTCCATCAGCTTTTCCATACAAACAGCCTGTCTTGACTTATGCTTCAAACTTTCCTAAGACCTTTCAGACAAACAGTGTCTGACCTCTGTGTGCCCCATATCTCTTGCTAAGTGGCCACAGACCTGGCACTAGCAGCCAGCCTCGGTTTGCAGCTTGGCCTCTACTGGGCACCTCCAAACCCAGCATAATTAGCATCCATCTGCTGATTTTTTTTTCTTTATTGATTAAGGTATTACATATGTGTCCTTATCCCCCCATTACTTCCCACCCCACTCCCGTTCATGCCCTCAACCCCTTGCTGTCTATGTTCATTGGATATGCTTATATGCATGCATACAAGTCCTTTGGTTGACCTCTACCCCTTACCCCCACCGTCCCCTACCTTCCCTCTGATGTTTGAGCATCTGATTAATGCTTCTCTGTCTCTGGATCTGTTTTTGTTTATTGATCTATGTTGTTCATTATAATCCACAAATGAGTGGGATCATGTCATATTTGTCTTTCACTGACTGGCTTATTTCAGTTAGCATAATGTTCTCCAGCTCCATCCATGCTACTGCAAATGGTAGGAGTTCCTTCCTTTTTACAGCAGTGTAGTATTCCATTGTGTAGATGTACCACAGTTTTTTAATCCACTCCTCTGCTGATGGGCACTTAGGCTGTTTCCAGATCTTAGCTATGGTAAATTGTGCTGCTATGAACATAAGGGTGCATATATCCTTTCTGACTGGTGTTTCTAGTTTCTTTGGATATATTCCTAGAAGTGGGATCACTGGGTCAAATGGGAGTTCCATTTTTAGTTTTTTGAGGAAACTCCATACTGTTCTCTACAGTGGCTGCACCTGTCTGCATTTCCAGTGCAGTGCATGAGGGTTCCTTTTTATCCGAATCCTCACCAGCACTTGTCATTTGTTGATTTGTTGATGATAGCCATTCTGACAGGTGTGAGATGATACCTCATTGTTGTTTTGATTTGCATCTCTCAGATGATTAGTGACTTTGAGCATGTTTTCATATGTCTCTTGGCCTTCCCTCTGTCTTCTTTCGAAAAGTATCTATTTAGGCCCGTTGTCCATTTTTGATTGGGTTGTTTATCTTCCTTTTGTTAAGTTGTATGAGTTCCCTGTAAATGTTGGTGATTAAACCCTTATCTGAGATAGCATTAGAAAATATGTTCTCCCATGCAGTGGGCTTTCTTGTTGTTTTGTTGATGGTTTCTTTTGCTGTACAGAAGCTTTTTATTTTGATGTAGTCCCATTTGTTTATTTTCACTTTAGTTTTCATTGCCCTAGGAGCTGTATCGGTGAAGATATTGTTTTGGCATATACTTGAGATTTTGTTGCCTGTGGATTCCTCTAATATTTTTATGGTTTCCCATCTTACATTTAAGTCCTTAATCCATTTTGAGTTTATTTTTATGTATGGTGTAAGTTGGTGGTCTAGTTTCATTTTTTTACATGTGTCTGACCAAATTTCCCAGCACCTTTTATTGAAGAGATTGTCTTGACTCCACTGTATGTTCTTGCCTCCTTTGTCAAATATTAATTGAGCATAGTGGTTTGGGTTGATTTCTGTGTTCTCTATTCTATTCCATTGATCTATGTCTGTTCTTGTGCCAGAACCAGGTTGTTTTGAGAACAGTGGCTTTGTAATACATCTTGATATCTGGTATTCAGATCCCACCTACTTTGATCTTGTTTCTCAGGATCACTGAAGCTATTTGGGGACTTTTTTTTTTATTCCAGATGAACTTTTGGAGAGTTCTTTCTAGATCTGTGAAATATGTTGTTAGTATTTTAATAGGGAATGCATTGAATCTATAGATTGCTTTGTTTAGTATGGACATTTCAATGATGTTGATTCTACCAATCCATGAACATAGTATGTTCTTCCATCTGTTTATGTCTTCCTCTATCTCTTTTTTCTGTGTCCTGTAGTTTCCTGAGTATAGGTCATTTACCTCCTTAGTTAAGTTTATTCCTAGATATCTTAATTTTAAGTGTGCAATGGTAAATGTGATTGTTTTATTTAATCGCTCTTTCTTTAAGTTCACTATTGGTGTATAAAAACGCCATTGAGGAAAAGGTTAAGAAAACTTTTAAGAAGAGGCAGCCATTGAGATGGCACCCACCAAACAGCTGCAAACCCCAGAGCACCAGTCCCCAATTGGTGCAAACACGTGGATTCAGAGGAGCTCTACACTCCACCACAGGAAGGTAAGATTTTTCCTGGGATAAGGAGAGAGAGAACTACATAACCAGACACCCGGAGAAGAGAGACCATGGGGAGACAAAGAAACAGCCCGCATATGAAAGAAAAGCAGGCATCAACAGAAAAGGAAGTAAACGAAATGGAGGCAAGCAACCTTCCAGAGAAAGAATTCAGAGAAATGGTCATAAGGTGGCTGAAAAGAATGGAAGACAAATTTGATATGTGTAAGAACCAAGAGGAAATGAAGAACCAAGAAGAAATGAAAAATGACATCAATGCTGTGAAGAACTCAACAAAAAACATCAAGAGTAGACTAGAAGAAGCAGAGGACCGCATCAGTCAGCTAGAAAACAAGATCGGGCTGAAACCGGTTTGGCTCAGTGGATGGAGCGTCGGCCTGCAGACTGAAGGGTCCCGAGTTCGATTCCGGTCAAGGGCATGTACCTTGGTTGCGGGCACATCCCCGGTGGGAGGTGTGCAGGAGGCAGCTGATCGATGTTTCTCTCTCATCGATGTTTCTGGCTCTCTATCCCTCTCCCTTCCTCTCTGTAAAATATCAATAAAATACATTTAAAAAAAAAAAAGAAAACAAGATCGGAAAAAATACCCAAGTAGAGCAACTTCTAGAAAAAAAAATTAAAAGGCAGGAGGAAAGCCTAAGGGAACTTTGGGACAACATGAAACAAAATGACATCTGCAAAATAAGGGTCCCAGAAGGAGAGGAAACTGAGCAAGGAATAGAAAACCTGTTTGAAGAAATAATGACAGAAAACTTCCCTGATATAGGGAAGAAAAAAACCCACACAAATCCAAGAAGCTCACAGAGTCCCAAGCAAAATGAACCCCAAAAGACTGACGCCAAGGCATATTATAATTAAATTGGCAAACACCAGTGACAAAGTAAGAATCTTAAAAGCAGCCAGAGAGAGACAGAAAGTTACCTACAAAGAAACCCCCATCAGACTAGCAACTGATTTCTCAACAGAAACTTATCAGGCCAGAAGAGAATGGAATGAAATATACAAATTCATGCAAAGGAAGGGTTTGAATCCAAGAATACTGTACCCAGCAAGGCTATCAATCAAAACTGAAGGTGAAATCAGGAGCTTCACAGACAAAAAAGGACTAAGGGAATTTATTACCACCAAACCAGCAATGCAAGAAATGCTAAAGCGTCTGCTGTAAATAAAAAGAAATAGGAAGTTTAGAAGGAACACAGGGGTAAAGAATAAAAATGGTGACAAAAAAGTACCTGTCAATAATAACTTTAAATATAAATGGATTAAATGACCCAATCAAAAGACATAGGGTAACGGATTGGATAAGAAAACACGACCCATATATCTGCTGGCTACAAGAAACCACTTCAGAAAAAAAGACGCACACAGACTGAGGGTGAAGGGATGGAAAAAGGTTTTTCAGGCAAATGGAAATGAAAAAAAAAGCTGGGGTAGCAATACTTATATCTGACAAATTAGATCTCAAAGTGAAGGACATAACAAGAGATAAGGATGGCCACTTCATAATACTAAAGGGAGCAATCCAACAAGAAGAAATAACTCTGGTAAACATATAAGCATCCAATACAGGAGCACCCAACTACATAAAAAAACTCCTGGAGTATATCAATAGAGAGATTAACAGCAATACAATCATAGTAGGAGGCTTTAATACCCCACTATCACCATTGGACAAGTCCTCTAAACAAAAAATCAGCAAAGAAACATCAATCGTAAATGACTCACTAGACCAGATGGAATTAATTGACATCTTCAGAACATTTCACCCAAAAGCCACAGAATATACATTCTTCTCAAGTGCACATGGGTCATGTTCAAAGATAGACCATACGTTGGGTCATAGGCAAAGTCTCTTCAAATTCAAGAAGGTAGAAATCATATCAATCATCTTCTCAGATCACAATGGCATAAAACTGGAAATCAACTACAATAAAAACAAAAAAATCAAACATACGGAGACTAAACAGTATGCTATTAAACAATGATTGGGTTACCAGAGAGATTAAGGAAGAAAAAAACCCATCATGGCAACAAATGAATATGAAAATACAACAATCCAAAATCTATGGGACACAGTGAAAGCAGTCTTGAGAGGGAAGTTCATAGGTCTACAATCCTACTGCAAAAAACAAGAAACAATGGTAATAAATTACCTAACCCTACGACTCAAAGTGTTAGAAAGAGAGCAACAAGAAAAGCCCAGTGTAAGCAGAAGGAAGGAAATAATAAAGATCAGAGCGGAGATAAATGACATTGAGACCAAAAAAACCCCCAGCAATACAAAAGATCAATGAAACCAAGAGCTGGTTCTTTGAAAGGATAAACAAGATTGATGAACCTCTAGCCAGGCTCACCAAGAAGCAAAGAGAGAGGACCCAAATAAACAAAATCAGAAACAACAGACCCCACCGAAATACAAAGGATTGTTAAAAAAATACTATGAATATCTCTATTCCAACAAACTGGACAACCTGGAGGAAATGGACATATTCCTAGAAAAATATAACCTTCCAAACTCAATCAGTAAGAATCTAAACATTTCAATAGGCCAATAACTATAAAAGAAATTGAAGCAATCATCAAAAAGCTTCCAGAAAACAAAAGCCTGGGGGCAGACAGCTTCACAGGAGAGTTTTACCAAACATTCAAGGTAGAATTAAAACCTATCCTCCTCAGACTATTCAAGAAGAAGGATCACTTCCAAGCTCATTCTATGAAGCCAGCATCACCCTAATACCAAAACCAGATAATGAAAGAGAATTACACAATGAAAGAGAATTACAGGCCAATATCCCTCATGAACATAGATGCCAAAATCCTCAACAAAATTCTAGCAAATTGGATCCAGCACTACATCAGAAAGATCATACACCTTGACCAAGCAGGATTTATCCCAGGAATGGAAGGATGGTACAATATCCGCAAATCAATAAACTTCATACATCACATAAACAAATTGAAAGATAAAAATCACATAGTCATATCAATTGATGCAGAAAAAGCATTTGAAAAAATCCAACACCCTTTCTTAATAAAAACTCTCACATGGTAGAAATAGAAGGATCATACCTCAACATATTAAAAGCTATAAATGATAAACCCACAGCTAACATCATACTCAATGGGCAAAAACTAAAACTATTTCCCCTAAGAACAGGAACAAGACAGGGATGCCCACTCTCATCACTCCTGTTCGACATAATACTGCAAGTATTAGCCATTGCAATTAGACAAGAAGAAGAAATAAAAGACATCCAAATTGGAAAAGAAGAAGTAAAGCTGTCCTTATTTGCAGAAGACATGATATTGTACATAAAAAAATCTGAAAGACTCCATCAAAAAACTGATAGACTTAATAAATGATTTTGGCAATGTAACAGGATAAAAATTAATGCCAAGAAATCTATGGCATTTCTATACACCAATAATGAACTTGCAGAAAGAGATACTAAAAAAGCAATCCCATTTACCATCGCACCAAAAAAATTAAATACCCAGGAATAAACTTAACTAAGGAGGTAAAAGACCTATACGTGGAAAACGATAGGACACTGAAAAAAGAGATAGAGGAAGACGTAAACAGATGGAAGAACATACCATGTTCATGGATTGGGAGAATCAACATCATTAAAATGTTCATACTAACCAAAGCAATCTATAGGTTCAATGCACTCCCCATTAAAATACCAACGGCATATTTCACAGACCTAGAAGGAACTCTCCAGAAATTCATCTGGAATAAAAAAAGACCCTGAATAGCCACAGAAATCCTGAGAAAGAAGAACAAAGTAGGTGGGATCTCAATACCAGATTTCAAGCTGTATTACAAAGCCACTGTTCTCAAAACTGCCTGGTACTGGCACAAGAACAGACATATAGACCAATAGAATAGAATAGAGAACCCAGAAATTGACCCAAATCACTATGCTCAATTAATATTTGACAAAGGAGTCATGAACATAAAATGGAGTCAAGACAGTCTCTTTAATAAATGGTGTTGGGAAAATTGGACACATACATGCAAAAAAAAAAATGAAACTAGACCACCAACTTATACCATACATAAAAATAAACTCAAATTGGATCAAGGACTTAAACATAAGATGGGAAACCATAAAAATACTAGAGGAATCCACAGGCAGAAAAATCTCTGAAATATGCCTAAGCAATTTCTTCACTGATACTGCTCCTAGGGCAATGAAAACTAAAGAGAAAATAAACAAATGGGACTACATCAAAATAAAAAGGTTTTCACAGCAAAGGAGACCATCAATAAAATAACAAGAAAGCCCACTGCATGGGAGAACATATTTGCCAATGATATCAATGATAAGCATTTAATCTCCAACATTTACAGGGAACTCATGCAGCTTAACAAGAAGAAGATAAACAACCCAATCAAAAAATGGGCAACTGATCTAAAAAGACAGAAGGAAGGCCAAGAGACATATGAAAACCTGCTCAAAGTCACTAATCATCAGAGAGATGCAAATCAAAACAACAATGAGGTACCATCTCACACCTGTCAGAATGGCTATCATCAACAAATCAATAAATGACAAGTGCTGGCGAGGATGCAGAGAAAAAAGAACCCTGGTGCACTGCTGGTGGGAATGCAGATTGGTGCAGCCACTGTGGAGAACAGTATGGAGTTTCCTCAAAAAAAAACTAAAAATGGAACTCCCATTTGACCCAGTAATACCACTTCTAGGAATATATCCCAAGAAGCTAGAAACACCATTCAGAAAGGATATATGCACCCCTATGTTCATAGCAGCACAATTCCCCTAGCTAAGATTTGGAAACAGTCTAAGTGCCCATCAGCAGATGAGTGGATTAAAAAACTGTGGTACATCTACACAATGGAATACTACCCTGCGGTAAAAAAGGAGTTCTTACCATTTGCAACAACATAGATGGAGATGGAGAGCATTATGTTAAGTGAAATAAGCCAGGCAGAGAAAGATAAATATCACATGATCTCACTCATTTGTGGAATATAATGAATAACATAAACTGATGAACAAAAATAGATCCAGAGACAGAGAAACATCAATCAGAACATCAAACCTCAGGGAAGGTAGGGGAGGGTGGGGGTAAGAGGGAGAGATCAACCAAAGGACTTATATGCATGCATGTAAGCCTAATCAATGGACACAGACAACAGGGGGGTGGGAGCATGAATGGGAGTTTGGGGGTAATGGGGGATTAAGTACACATATGTAATACCTTAATCAATGAAGAAATTAAAAATAAATAAAATAAATAAATAAATAAATAAAATAAAAATGCCATTGATTTATTGGCATTAATTTTGTATCCTGGTACATTGCCAAATTCATTTATTAAGTCTAATAATTTTTTATGGAGTCTTTAGGGTTTTCTATGTACAGTATCTTGTCATCTGTGAAAAAAGACAATTTTACTTCTTTTCCAATTTGGATGCCTTTAATTCCTTCTTTTTGTCTGATTGCTTTGGCTAGCACTTCCAGTATTATATTGAACAGGAGTGGTGAAAGTGGGCACTCCTGTCTTGTTCCTGTTCTTAAGGGAAATGGTTTTAGTTTTTGCCCATTTAGTATGATGTTGGCTGTAGGTTTGTCATATAAGGCTTTTATTATGTTAAGGTATGATCCTTCTATTCCCTCTTTGCTGAGCTTTTTTTTTTTTTATCAGAAAAGGTTGTGGGACTTTGTCAAATGCCTTTTCTGCATCAATTGATATGATTATGTGATTTTTGTCTCTCAGTTTGTTTATGTGATGTATCACGTTTTCTTTGTGTTTTTTTTTAATATTTTTATTGATTTTTTTACAGAGAGGAAGGGAGAGGGAGAGAGAGTTAGAAACATTGATGAGAGAGAAACATCGATCAGCTGCCTCCTGCACACCTCCCACTGCAGATGTGCCCGCAACCAAGGTACATCCCCTTGACTGGAATCGAACCTGGGACTCTTCAGTCCGCAGGCCGATGCTCTATCCACTGAGCCAAACCAGTCAGAGCTATATCACATTTATTGATTTGCAGATATTGTACCAGCCTTGATTCCCTAGAAAATATCCCTCTTGGTCATAGTGTATGATCTTTCTAATATAATGCTAGATCTGGTTTGCTAGAATTTTGTTGAGGATTTTAGCATCTATGTTCATGAGGGATGCTGGCCTGTAATTCTCTTTCTTTGTGGTGTCTTTATCTGGTTTTCGCATTAAGGTAATGCTGGCTTCATAGAAAGAGCTCGGAAGTGAACCTTCCTCTTGAATTTTTTGGAATAGTTTGAGAAGTATTGGTTTTAGGTCTTCTTTGAATGTTTGGTAAAACTCCCCTGTGAAGCTACCTGGTCCATGGCTTTTGTTTCCTGGAAGCTTTTTGATTACTGTTTCAATTTCATCAGTAGTTATCGCCCTATTCAGGTTTTTTTATTCTTCCTGAATGAGTTTTGGAAGCTTGTATTTTTCTAGGAATATGTTCATTTCCTCCAGGTTGTCCAGTTTGTTGGAGTAGAGTTGTTCATGGTATTTTTTTTTAAATCCTTTGTATATAAGTGGGGTCAGGTTGTTACTTCACCTCTTTCATTTCTGATTTTGTTTATTTGGGTCCTCTCTCTTTGCTTCTTGGTGAGTCTGGCTAGAGGTTCATCAATCTTGTTTATCCTTTCAAAGAACCAGCTCTTGGTTTCATTGATCTTTTGTATTTTTTTTTAATTTTTTTTTTGGTCTCTATGTTGTTAATTTCTGCTCTGATCTTTATTATCTTCTTCCTTCTGGATACTGTGGGCTTTTCTTGTTGCTCTCTTTCTAATTCTTTAAGTTGCAAGGTTAGATAATTTATTACCAGTTTTTCTTGTTTTTTGAGGTAGGCCTGTAGAGCTATGAACTTCCCTCTCAATACTGCTTTCATTGTGTCCCATAGATTCTGGATTGTTGTGTTTTTATTGTCATTTGCTTCCAGTATGCTTTTAATTTCTTCTTTGATCTCTTTGGTAACCCAGTCATTGTTTAATAGCATGCTATTTAGCCTGAAAATGTTTGATTTTTCTCATTGTTTTTATTGTAGTTGATTTCTAATTTTATGCCATTGTGATCTGAGAAGATGCTTGTTATGATTTCTATCCTCTTGAATTTAAAGAGACTTTGCCTGTGTCCTAATATGTGGTCTATCTTTGAAAATTTCCCATGTGCACTGGAGAAGAATTTATATTCTGTAGCTTTGGGGTGAAATATTCTGAAGATGTCAATTAAATCCATCTCATCTAGTGATTCATTTAGTATTGATGTTTCTTAGTTGATTTTTTGTTTAGAGGATTTATCCAGTGGTGTCAGTGGGGTATTAAAGTCCCCTACTATGACTGAATTGCTGTTGATCTCTCTCTTGATATCTTCCAGAAGTTTTTTTTTATGTATTTGGGTGCTCCTGTATTGGGTGCATATATGTTTACCAGAGTGATATTTTCTTGTTGAATTGCTCCCTTTAGTATTATGTAGTGGCCTTCCTTATCTCTTGTTATGGTCTATTTTGTCAGATATAAGTATTGCAACCCCAGCATTTTTCTCATTTCCATTTGCCTGAAAATTTTTTTTTCCATCCCTTCACTATCAGTCTGTGTGAGTCCTTTGTTCCAAGGTGGGTCTCTTGCAGACTGCAAATATATGGGTCATGTTTTCTTATCCATTCAGCTACTCTATGTCTTTTGATTGGAGCATTTAATCCATTTATGTTTAATATTATTATTGATAAGTACTTGTTTGTTTTCATTTTTATTCTTACTGTTTGTGTTTCTTCTTGCTTTTCTGTTTCTTCTTTTTACAGCAGTCCCTTTAGCATTTCTTGCATTGCTGGCTTGGAGATCCCTTGTAGGTAACTTTCTGTCTTTCTCTGGCAGCCTTTAAGATTCTTACTTTGTTGTTGGCCAATTTAATTATGATGTGTCTTGGTGTTGGGCTTTTGGGGTTCATTTTGTTTGGGACTCTATGTGCTTCTTGTACTTGTGTAGTTTCTTTCTTGTCAATATCATTGAAGTTTTCTGTCATTATTTCTTCAAACAGGTTTTCTATTCCTTGCTTTTCTTCCTCTCCTCTGATACCTCTATTATGTGGATGTTGTTTTGTTTTGTGTTGATCCAAAGCTCTCTTAGGCTCCTTGTCTTGCTTTTTAAATTTTCTTTCCAGTTGCTGCTGTGTTTGTGTGTTTTTTCCTACTTTGTCTTCTAATTCGCTGATGCGGTCCTCAGCCTCTTCTAGTTTACTATTGATGCTTTCTATTGTGTTCTTTATTGCTGCTATGTCCTTCTTCATTTCCTCTTGGTCCCTTTTCATGTTGGTGACATTCTCATTCAGCTCCTTATAATTCTTGTTGAATTGTGTGTATTTGTCATTGAGTTGTGTGTATTTGTCATCCAGTCATTTGAGCATTCTTATAACCATGACTCTGAATTCTTTCTCTGACATGTTACTTGCCTCCATTTCATTTAACTCCCTTTCTGGTGATTCCTCCTTTTCTTTCCTTTGGGGATTGCTTTCTAGTCTTCCCATGTTTTTCTGTAACATTTTAATTGTTTCAGTGTCCTAGATCCAATTGCTTTGCTACCCAGGTTCTTTTGGGGATGGTGCTACTGGTGTGATCTCTCTGGTCTCCTGGGCTTGGTAATCTAGCGTAGCTCCCTACTTGAGCTATCTGGGTTCTCTAGATGTAGGCCTGTGAGCTGGAAAGGAGCAACTGCAGTGTCTAGAAATCAGCAGCCATGGAGGGAGGTGTCCCAATTTTTGTTGCCTTGCACCCTTGGTTGAAATTGTGCATGCCCAGCAGGGACTCACAGTGGCACCCAGGAGCCGTCTGTTGGGGTGGCTGGTCTCAGGAGGCCTGCACTCTGGAAAGGCAAGACTGTGGTGTTCAGAGTTCTGTGTCTGTGAGGTGGGCAGACTCAGCTTTTGCTGCTGCTTCCATGGTTGGATACATGCGCCCCCAATGGCAGCTCACAGGGGCACCCACGGTACATTTGACAGCATGGTGTACTGACACACTCTGAAGGGCCCTGGAGCTGAAGTCACATGGTCGAGGTGTCTGTGGGCAGGTATTCAGGAAGAGGAAATTCAGAATTTCTACTGCCCAGCAGTGCACCCCTGTTTGTATAAGTGCATGCCCAGTGGGGGCTCATAGTGGCACCCAAGGGCTGCCTGTGCAGCAGTGGGCTTGGGAGGCCTTCACACTGGAAAAGCGTGACTGTAGTGTCCAGAGTTCTGCAGCTGTGGGGAGGGAAGACTCAGTTTTTGCTGCTGTGCCCGTGTTTGGATACCCACTCCCAGAGGTGGCTCATAGGGGCACCTGTGGTGCATTTGCCAGTGCAGTGCACTGATGCACTGAAGAGCCCTGGCACTGAAGCTGCATGATCAAGGTGTCTGTGGGCAGATATTCAGGATGAGTGAATTCAGAATTTCTACTGCTGGGGGAGTGTGTCCCTGATTGTACAATATTGCACCCAGTGGGGGCTCACAGTGGCTCCCAGGAGCAGTCTGTGGATCAATGGGCTCAGGGGGCTGGCATGCTGGCAACACATGACTGTGGCAGTGTGTTTGTCGGCATGGAGCTCTGACGCACTCTGAGGGGCCCTGGCACTGAAAATGCACAGCTGGGGTTTCTGTGGGCAGTTATTCAGAAATAGAGAATTCAGAATTTCTACTGCGGGGCAGTGCACCCTTGTCTGTACAAAATTGCACCCAATGGGGGCTCACAGCAGCATCCAAGAGTTTCCTGTGGAGTGGTGTGCCCAGGAGGCCTGCACACTGGAAACATGCAATTGTGGTCGTGCATTTGCTGGCACAGAGCTCTGAAGCACTCTGAAGGGTCCTGGCACTGAAATTGTGCAGCTGGAGTGTTTGTGGGGAGTTATTCAGGAAGAGGGAATTCAGAATTTCTACTGTGGGGCAGCACACCTTTTCTGTACAAAATCACACCTAGTGGGGGCTCACAGTGGCTCCCAAGAGTGGCCTGTGGAGTGGTGTGCCCTGGAGGCCTGTCCATGACTGTGGTGTTCAGAAGTCTGCTGCTGGGAAGTTGCACTTACTGCTGTGGGAGCAGTGCACCTTTGGAGGTAGAGGTCCCCGGGTCCGTGGGTCTGTGGGTGGGGCAGCAGGATATTGGCTGAATTGGCTACCAGGTCACAGGCAGTGTCTAAGGCAGCCGTGGGCAAACTACGGCCCGTGGGCCAGATCCGGCCCATTCGGCTGTTCTATCCGGTTCTCTTGCTCTCCCCTTTGCTCCTCTACTTTGAATTTATATTAGTTCACACAAACACTCCATCCATGCTTTTGTTCCGGCCCTCCGGTCCAGTTTAAGAACCCATTGTGGCCCTCAAGTCAAAAAGTTTGCCTACCCCTGGTCTAAGGGCTCTCTGAGTGGTGGTGCTGATGAGTTCCTAGAAGAGGCCACTCTCCCCTTCAAGATGGCGTGGGCTCTGTGCCCGAGTCCCACAGTCTGGGAAGCGTCCACAGTGGTGGTAGTCTCTCCCTGTCCAAGAGAGCCTTGTCTGCCTTCTGATCACTTTGTAGCTCATGCCGGGTGGCCCTAGGCAGGACACAGGAGGTGGATAACCATAGCTTGCATCTCCCAGAAGGTCCCAGAGCCAGTGCACCTAGTAGCTTCAGACCACATCAAAGCAACACCCAACCACCACCACAAGTGACACACTCAAGGGAAGACTCAGTGGGCACCAGAGCCCTGCTGAAGTAAGTCCTTCTCCACGGTATGGGCCCGGGCACACCTGATCCTCCAAGTGGTTGCAGCCAGTCCTTGTAGCTGATTGGCCAGGGGGCAAATTCCTTCCATTGCTGTGCCAACAGCAATCAAGGTTCAACTACAACAGAAGGGTGTATACAACCCTCAGACACATAAGGGCACACCTGGAGTGCCCAGCTTGGGTGATCAGGGAGGATGTGCCATTGAGACCTACAGGACACCTATTACATTAGGCCACTCTACCACGCCTGGGAGATGTAGCAGCTTTACCTAATAGATTAGAAACAAACACTGGGAGGCAGCTAAAATGAGGAGATAAAGAAACATGGACCAAATGAAAGAACAGAACAACACTCCAGAAAAAAAAACTAAACAAAATGGAGACAAGCCATCTATTAGACACAGAGTTCAAAATACTGGTTTAGCCCAGTCAGTGTGGCTCAGTGTTTGAACGTTGACCTATGAACCAGGAGGTCACATTTTAAATACAGGTCAGGGAACATCCCCAGGTTGCAGGCTCAATCCCCAGTGTGGGCATGCAGAAGGCAGCCAATCAATGATCCTCTCTCATCATTGATGTTCCTATCTCTCTCTCCTTCTCCCTTCCTCTATGAAATCAATTAAAGCATATTTAAAAAAAAAAACCCACTGGTTATAAGGATGCTCAATGAACTTGGGGGAAGAATAGATGAACTTCATGAGAATTTAACAAAGAGATCAGAAATATAAAAAGGGAGATAGAAAACATGAAAAAGAACCAGTAAGAAATTAAGAATACACTAACTGAAATGAAGAATACAATACAAGGAATCAACAATGGAGTAGATGAAGCAGAGGTTCAAGTCAGAGATTTGAAAGATAAGATATAGAGGGAGAAACCAAGATGGCGGCATAGGTAAGCACCTAAACTGCTGCCCCGCACAACAATTTCAAAACTACAACTAAAAGACAGAACGGACACCATCCAGAACCGCAGGAAAGCTGGCTGAGTGGAAATTCTACAACTAGAAGGAAAGAGGAAAGCTCATGGAGAAGGAGCGGCAAAGAGCTGAGGTACAGAGACACGTGCGCACAGAGAGGAAGGGCGGCGGAGTGCCTGGTTGGCTTTCTCTGGCAGGAGGGGGAAGGAAGCCCCTGACTGCACTGAACCCCAGTTCCGGCTGCACTGAACCTCAGTTCCGGGCGAAACCCTGTGGACCCAGGCTCATACAGGAGGAGTTTGGACTGTCAGGTAGAGAGAAAGGCACACGGAGACTCGGAGACTCGGGGGAGCCGCGGCGGCAGGGGTCAGGAGGTGCGAGTGCACACAGAGACTGACTGTGGAGGTTGCCACAAGCTATCTCTAGCGCAAGGGAGTTGGAAGCTCCTGACTGCACTGAACCCCAGTTCCGATTGCACTGAACCGCAGTTCTGGGCGAGCCCCTGGGACCCACGCTCTTACGGGGGAAATCTGGACTGTAAGGCGGAAACTCGGAAACCTCGGAAGGCTGAGGTCTGGAGACTCATGCGCAAGGGCAAGGCTGATGGGAAGCCAAGACTGACTGCTCCGCCCTGAGACTCCACCCCTTCCAAGCTGAGCACAGAGGCTTTTGCATTCTGGCAAGGCTAATCCTATAAAGCTGTCTCCAGCACCGAAAATCTCCCAGTGTAGACACAGCTGATCCTCATAGCCAACTGGCCTACAGGTCAATTCCTCCCAGTGATACCAACAACAATCAAGACTTAACTACAACAAGGCTGTACACACAGTCTACAAAGGGGTGCACCAAGAGTGTCCACCTCAGGTTAACTGGGGAGGCCGACCCACTGGGCCATAAAGGAAACCTAGCATACAAAGCTACCCTACCAACTCAGGGAAGCAGTGAAAAATGGGGAGATGAAGAAACAGATCACAATCGAATGAAATGGAGGGAAACAAATGACTGGATATAGAATTCAAAACCACGGTTATAAGGCTTTTCAAGAATATCCTAGAAAAGGCCAATAAATATAATGAGACCTTCGAAGATATGAAAAAGGACCAACTAGAAATTAAACATACACTGACTGAAATAAAAAAAATATTATACAGAGACCCAACAGCAGACTAGAGGAACGCAAGAATCAACTCAAAGATTTGAAATACAAAGAAGCAAAAAACACTCAACCAGAAAAGCAAAAAAAAGAAAAAAGAATCCAAAAAGTTGAAGATAGTGTAAGAAGCCTCTGGGACAACTTCAAGTATACCAACATCAGAATTATGGGGGTGCCAGAAGAAGAGAGAGAGCAAGATACTGAAAACCTATTGGAAGAAATAATGACTGAAAACTTCCCCAACCTTGTGCAAGAAATAGACTTACAAGTCTAGGAAGTGCACAGAACCCCAAACAAAAGGAATCCAAAGAGGACCACACCAAGACACATCATAATTAAAATGCCAAAAGCAAAAGACAAAGAGAGAATATTAAAAGCAGCAAGAGAAAAGCAGTTGATTACCTACAAGGGAGCACCCATACGAGTGTCAGCTGATTTCTCAACAGAAACTATGCAGGCCAGACGGGAGTGGCAAGAAATATTCAAAGTGATGAATAGCAAGAACCTACAACCAAGACTACTCTACCCAGCAAAGCTATTTTCAGAATGGAAGGTCAGATAAAGAGCTTCACAGATAAGAAAAAGCTAAAGGAGTTCATCACCACCAAACCAGTATTATACAAAATGCTGAAAGAAGAGGAAGAAGAAAAAAGTAAAGAGAAAAATTATGAACAACAAATACATATCTATCAACAAGTGAACCTAAAAATCAAGTGAACTAAAAATCTGAGGAACAGAATAAACTGGCAAATATAATAGAATCAGGGGCATAGAAAGGGAGTGGACTGATAATTCTCAGCAGGAAAAGGGTATGGGGGGTGCAGGAAGAGACTGGACAAAAATCGTACACCTATGGATGAGGACAGTGTCGGGGGAGGTAAAGGCAAAGGGTGGGGTGGGAACCGGGTGGAGGGGAGCTATGGGGGAAAAAAGGAGAAACAATTGTAATAATCTGAACAATAAAGATTTATTAAAATAAAAAAAATTAACTTAAAAAAAAAGATATAAAACACCCGATCAGAATAGCAAAAAGAAAAAAGAATTTAAAAAACCACTGAGGATAGTGAAAGGAGCCTCTGAGACAGCTTCAAGCATACCAACATTCACATCATGAGGGTGTCAGCAGGAGAAGAGAGAAAACAAGGAATTTAAAACCTATGTGAAAAAATGATGGCGGAAAACTTCCCTCACCTGGTGAAGGTTCTAAACCAGGGGTGGGCAAACTTTTTGACTCGAGGGCCACAATGGGTTCTTAAACTGGACCGGAGGGCCGGAACAAAAGCATGGATGGAGTGTTTGTGTGAACTAATATAAATTCAAAGTAAAGGAGCGGAGGGGAGAGCAAGAGAACCAGATAGAACAGCCGGATCTGGCCCGCGGACCGTAGTTTGCCCATGGCTGATCTAAACACACAAGTCCAGGAAGCACAGAGAGTCCCAAACAAGATGAACCCAAAGAGGTCCACACCAAGACACATCATAATGAAAATGACAAAGATTAAAGAGAGAGAGAATCTTAAAAGCAACAAGAGAAAAGCAGTTAGTAATGACAAGGGAGCTCCCATAAGACTGTCAGCTTATATCTCAACAGAAATTTGCAAGCCAGAAAGTATTGGCAAAAAATATTTAATGGCCTGGCTCTGTGGCTCAGTGGATTGAGCATCACCCCATGCACCAAGAGGTTGCTAGTTCAATTCCCAGTCAGGGCACATGCCCAGGTTATGGGCTCAATCTCCAGTAGAGGGTGTTCAGGAAGAAGTCAATTGATGTTTATCTCATTGATATTTTTATCTCTATCTCCCTCTTCCTTCCACTTTTTCTGAAATCAATAAAAAGCATTTAAAAAGAAATAAATATTTAAAGTGATGAAAAGCAAGGACCTATAACCAAGGTTAGTCTACCCAGCAAAACTATTCATTAGAATCAAAGAACCTATAAAGAGCATCCCAGACAAGAAAAAACTAGAGTTCATCACCATCAAACTAGTACTACATAAAATGTTTATGAAGAAGAAGTAAAAAGGCGTAAAAATATAAATAATAAAATACCAATAAATGCATATCTATCAACCATTGAATCTAAAAAACAAACGAACAAGTAGAACAGAAACAGATTCATAAATATAGAGAACATTTTGATATTTCCATTTGGGAGGAGGGGTTGAGGAGATGGGTGAAAAAGGTGAAGGGATTAGGAAGGACAAATTGGTAGTAACAGACTAGTCATGAGGATACAAATTATAGCATAGGGAATATAGTCAATAATATTGTAGTGACTATGTATGGTGTCAGATGGGTACTAGATTTATTGTGACAATCCCTTACTAAGTTATATAATGTCTAATCACTGGGGTGTACACCTGAAACTAATATGATATTGTATGTCAACTGCAATTGAAAAATAAAAAATTATTTTTTTAAAAAAAGAAAGAAATTGTTGATATGAAAAAAGCATGCTCTGACCCAAGAGTGAATTTGGTTAGAAATGTGAAGAGTCAGCTTGGGAAAACAGGTTTCCATTTTGGATAATGGACTTCAACAAGCAAATTTTATTTACTGATATTCAGAGTATATTGAATTGTAAATTTTGAAAAAGTCAAATAAACACTATACTAAATTAAAATAATAATAAAATAAGAAAAAAAACAGGAATGATCATTGATGTCAAACTTTTGAGAGCCTCAATTAAAAATAACATAAAAGAATAAGTAAATATGATAGGAGAAGTAACAATGAATGCAAATTTAACATTTATAAAGAGCAAAACTGCTTAACTCAAGAATGTCTACAAAGAGCTATTATAAGTTGGAAGAACTCATATTCCATTGCAACAAATGTTACAGCATGGAGCCACTTAAAAATGTGCTAATTGTCAGCAAAGATTCATTTGCTTCAAGCAAGAATCTCTATAAGGTTTGAACCATTTTCCAATGTGGTTAAAACAAACATGGCAGTTTTACTGGTTTATGGCTAGCAGTACAGTATTAAAAGGGAGGTTGTATCTGCTGTGAAGAGTGAATGCCAGCTCACCGAGGCAGTACAGCCTACATAGTAGTGGCTTCACCCTGTTTAAAAGTTTAATATAACCAACATTTTAAAATGAGATTGCATAAAGCAAGGCTCAGAACAGTGTGTATCATATGCTACCACTGTGTTAAAAAGAGGAAAAAGAATATGTGCTTGAACTTGCTTTTATATATGCTGCAAACATATTTGAAAGAGAACAAGACAAGACTCTGAGACCTTTCTTATGCCTTAGTCTACAGAACTGGATATCAGAGAGGAGTTTTGATAAATTATAACCACACAGTGCTTACAGAAGTTTTAGTTTACAAACAACTCCTCCATTTGTTAAGAATCTGGTATCAAAGAACCCTAGTGCTGAGTAGTAGCTGGTATCAAGTGTAGAGGGCAGTACCGATGTCAGTCTGATAGTCTCTGAGGGTGTTGCAGTCAAACATCTCCAGTCCCCTTGGGGTCCGGAGGCAGAAGACACTCACAGGGAAGCCACATCTCAAAGATAACAGCGTTCTCAGCTCAGACACTTTTTTACCAAGAAGGGAAATGCTCTCCATTACCAACATTTTCTCTTGGGTAACAGCATTGAACACATAGAGAGTGGGCTTATCTTCTTCCTATGGGGAGAGAAAAGGAGAGAACTCAGGAATAAGCACCATCTGGAGGTTGGGACAGACAAATATTTTGAAGGGTGGCTCTAAGTGCCTCTAGCTAAGGATGAAAGCAAAGGTCAGTTACATCCCCTGACATCTGGTCTGAATCTTGCTCTTTGCTCCTGCTTTGAGTAAAGTAAAGGAGACTAGGCAGGGCTTTAAGATCCTTCTTACTTCTTAGCCTGCAGGCCCAGCTGCAGTGTTGATCATTTATATCCACACTGAACTTAAGGAGGTTAGTTTCAAAACAACTCCTCCATCATGCTGCACTTTAATTTGGAAATGCTATAGATTCTATACCTTCACTTAAAAAGAAAGTGCTTTCTGTAAGGTTATCTCTGGGAAGGGGAATTGAGTTCAGGTTGGAATGGGAGTTTTGCTTATCATTTTATGCTCTTCATTGTCTGTATCACTTGACCTTAAAAAAATAATCATGTGCATTTATGTGTATTATTTTAAAAAGGAAATAATAAATACGAGTGAAAAAAGTTTTCTTGTTCCTTTTACTTTGTAATCTTAATAGGAAAGCAAGTAGAATGGAAATATTGGAAATAGAGTTAGGAATGAAAATTGGGGGTAAGTATTAATCCTTCTGTTAGCAACAGTTAAGTCAAGCAGAACCAAAACTAAAACCACAGGAAATGAGAAAAATGGAAAAGTGGTAAGGAGGGAAAATTTATTAACATTTCCACTTTTCTAACAAAACAAAAAAAAAATGAAACTGGCTGTACTTCCTCTTTAGAGGATTTAGGTCAGTCACAGGTTTTCTTCAGTGCCCTGTTGCTGGCTTGGCAGATTGGAGTGCACAGAGTTGACATGTAGTGTGCCCTGGTAACCCACCTCCTCTTCAAGCAGGGCCTTGAGCAAAACCTAGAAGCTGAAAATGGCCTCCAGTTTCCTCAAGGTGGCTCCAGCCAGGGACTGCCCTCCTGGACCCCTTCCTGTTTCCCTCCCCCTTTCTCCCATCAAAATTCATCTCTAGTTTCTCCACAGGCTCTCCTTGCTTCAGGCTTATAATGCATTAAATATATTCCCAACCTCCCAGATAACGCATTGCCATAACATAATCAACATGAAAATCTCTTTGAAAGAGCCTTTGAGGAGTAATGTTATTGATGAAAGTTTAGGTTGCGATGTTTTAATCTAGGGCCCATTTTCATAACTCAAATCACTGAGGCTTAGTCATCCAGAAAGCTGAGCTTCTCCCTGAGTCTAAAGTGCTTGGAACAGGATTAAAAATGATGGCAGAGTAAGTGGATGCCACACAGACCACTCCCAGAACAAAACTGGAACTACAACTAAAATACAAAAAAATAAAAAATAAAATAATAATAATTCTGAATAATTCAACTGAAGACTAGCTGGAGAAAACCCTGATAACCAAGGATGGAAAGTGGAGACCACATAGAGACTGGGAAGAAAGGTTGAGGCTCAGAGGGCTTGCTGGTCTCCCACAGACAGCAGCTGAAGTTCTGGAGAGATATCTCAGCTGTGGGGGGGGTGGGGGCGGGGAGGAGGGTTGAAACTGAGAACTCTGGGGTCTAGTTCCCAAGCTGAGCCCCAAAGTCCAGAGCAGCAGAACTGAGAAAGGTGCCCACATAACATCTGGCTGTGAAAAGCAGCAGCGTTGCTGTTTGCCAGGGAGAGATGGCTGGAAATGCAGGCACCCTCTTCAAGGGCAAAAATTTCATGTGCAGCCACTCATTTTGTGGTCCGGCAGAGGTAGGGCAGAGTGGACTGGGGCTCTGTGAGCAGAAGCCAGGGTTGGGTGCTCTGGGGTTAGAGCTCAGAAGGCAGACACCCCGGTCTCCTGTGCTGAGTCATTCCTTCACATTGTAGAAGACACTTTGTTAGGCAGAACTTTACTATTCAGGCAGATTCACTTGAGGGGAAAATAGTTGACACATCCTATTGGAAAACACATTGCCCCATGTGTGGAGTTTCTGAGGCCCATTAAGAGACAAAGAATAACTATTAGCCTCCAGGAATAAGCAATTGCCCCACCATGTTGGAAAAACTCTCACCACACATGTAGATGATTGCCTCAAGACTGAATCCAATCACTCTGCAGGCAGAGGTGGGTCTCTGGAGACTTTGAGTCTTTGCGTGATGTAATTAGTCAGAAACAGCATTTGATACTGTCCATAACTAGAGATTGAGAGGTGTAGCAGATCTACCTAATACATAATCACAAACCCAAACTGGCAGCCAAAATGTGGAGACAAAAAAATAACCCCCAAATGAAAGAACAAGAGAATTCTCCAGAAGAAGAGATAAATGAAATGGAGATAAGAAATTTATCTGAGACTAGAAAGATGGCGACTGGCAAGACGGCAGGGAGAGAGAGAGTGTGAGAGAGTGAGGGAGCAAAAGAGGAGTGTGTGGATGTGTGGTGTGTGTGTGTGTGTGTGTGTGTGTGTGTGTGTGTGTGTGTGAGCTAGGGACAGTTAGATCCTGCATGACATTCAGGGGCTGGAGGACCAGACGATCTTAGACTGTGAAACCATGCTGCCCCTGCAAACACTGCCAGCTAGCTGGAGCAGGCACAGAAACCACGCCATATTGAAGGGCAGAACTGCTGTGACTAGGATCCTAGCCTCATCACCACTCAGACTGTCCTCAAGTGCAAACTGGGATCCTACAGCCACTCTGGACAAAGACCTGCTACCACAGCTGCAGACCCACAGACACTGAGACTCCAGACATCTCGGCCGCAGATTTCTGTGAGTCACAGAATGCATGCCTCTCCCTGCTGGCCTACTGCAGTGGCATAGGGCCTGCCTGATCCATGGTGCGCAAGTGGGCCTCCTGCCAACACAGGGCGGCTGTGCAAACTGGCCCCCCTAGCAGGCTGGGAACTCTGATTATTGGTGCACATGCATGGACTGATTCTCAGCACTAAGTATCAGTGACTCTGATTCTTGGCATGCACATGCACGGGGACACTGATCCTTGTTGAGAGTGCAAGGCCACATGGAGCACCAGAGACTCGGACTCTTGATTCTCAGCTCCTGCACACAGGGACTCTGATTCCTGGTGCATACTTGGGGAATCTGATTTTAGGTGCACGTATGCAGAGACTGCTTCTCAGCGCACACATGCAGGGACCCTCAGTGTACACGTGGGGACCATGATTCTCAGCATGCACACAGGCTGCACTGAGTGTTGGTGACTCTGATTCTTGGCACACGTGGCTCCTGCTGACCCATGGCAGCCACATGTCTCAGTGTCTGAGCTCTTCAGTGATGCTCAGGTGGTGCGACACTCCCACCTCAGGTGGAACAGGCCCCCGCAACTCGGCACTTGGACCTTCTGGTGATAGCTAGAATGGGGAGACAATGAAACAATCCACAAGGGAAAGAAAAAGAGGAATTGCCAAGAAAGGAACTAAATGAAATGAAGGCATGCAATATGTCAGAAAAAGAATTCAGAATAGTGGTCATACAGTTCATAAACTGGATGGACAAGAAAATCAACAGCCTATGCAAAAATCAGGAAGAAATAAAAAAATATGATGGAAGGTTTCAACAGTAGACTAGGAGAATTGGAGGACCGAATTAGTGAGTTAGGAGATAAGGTACAGAAACAAAGCCAATCTGAACAGCAACTGGAGAAAAAAAATTAAAAAGCAGGAGGAGAGTCTAAGGGAGCTCTGGGACATCATGAAATGAAGTAACATAGGGGTGCCAGAAGGACAAGAAGAGCAGCAAGGATTAGAGAATATACTTGAAGAAATAATGACAGAAAACTTCCCTGATATGGGGAAGAAAAAAAGTCACACAAGTACAGAGGTTCCCAAACAACATGAACCCCAAAAGATCTACACCAAGATACATTGTAATTATAATGGCAAACGTTAATGAAAAAGAGAGAATCTTAAAGGCTGCAAGAGAGAGAGAAAGAGTTACCTACAAAGGATCCCTCATCAGATTATCAAATGATTTCACAACAGAAACACATCAGGCCAGCCCTAACCGGTTGGCTCAGTGGATAGAGCATCGGCCTGTGGACTCAAGGGTCCCAGGTTCAATTCCGGTCAAGGGCATGTACCTGGGTTGCGGGCACATCCCCAGTAGGGGGCGTGCAGGAGGCAGCTGATCGATGTCTCTCTCTCATCGATGTTTCTAGCTCTCTATCCCTCTTTTTCTCCCTTCCTCTCTGTAAAAAATCAATAAAATATATTTAAAAAAAAAAAAAAAAAGAAAAGAAACACATCAGGCCAGAAGGGAATGGAATGAAGTGTAGAAAGTGATGCAAAGTAAAGGTCTGAAGCCAAGAATACTCTATCCAGCAAGGCTATCAATCAAAATGGAAGGGGAAATAAGGAGCTTCACAGACAAAAAAGGCTAAGGGAGTTTATCACTACCAAACCAGCAATGCAAGAAATACTAAAGAGAATGCAGTAAAAATAATAAATAGGAAGGGAGGAAGGAGCACAGACATAAAGAATTGAAATCACTACAAACAAGTACCTATCAATAATAACATTAAACGTGAATGGATTAAATGCTCCAATCAAAGGACGTAGAATGACTGATTGGATAAGAAAACATGACCCATATATATTCTGTCTACAAGAGACCCACCTCACAACAAGGGACTCACACAGACTGAAAGTGAAGGGATGGAAAAATAACTTTCAGGCAAATGGACATGAAAAAAAGGCTAGTGTAGAAATACTTATATCTGAAAAATATTACCTCAAAGTGAGGGCCATAACAAGAGACAAGGAAGGCCACTTCATAATTCTAAAGGAATCGATACAACAAGAGGATATAACTCTGGTAAACATATATGCACCCAATGCAGGAGCACCCAAATACATAAAAAAAAATATTCTGGAAGATATCAAGGTTGAGATTGACAGCAATACAATCATAGTAGGAAACTTTAATAACTAATTAACATCCCTGGATAAACCCTCTAGACAAAAAAAAAAAAATAAGCAAAGAAACAGCAATCCTAAATGATTCACTAGATCAGATGTACTTAATCGACATCTTCAGAACATTCCAACCCAAAGCTACAGAATATACATTCTTCTCAAGTGCACATGGGACATTTTCAAAGATAGACCACATATTGGGACACAGGCAAAGTCTATCCAAATTCAAGAAGATTGAAATCATATCAGGCATCTTCTCAGATCACAATGGCAAAATATTGGAAATAAACTAAAATAAAAACAATAACAAAAATTCAAACACTTGGAGGCTGAATAGCATGCTATTAAACAATGACTGGGTTACCAAAGAGATCAAAGAAGAAATAAAAAGCATACTGGAAACAAATGACAATGAAAACACAACAATCCAAAATCTATGGGACACAGTGAAAGCAGTCCTGAGAGGGAAGTTCATAGCATTACAGGCCTACCTGAAAAAAACTAGAAAAATTGGTAATAAACCATATAACAATGCAGCTTGAAGAATTAGAAAGAGAGCAACAAGAAAATCCCAGAATGAGCAGAAGGAAGGAGATAATAAAGATCAGAGCAGAAATAAATGACATAGAGACCAAAAAAAAAAAAAAAAAAAAAAAAAACCAATATAAAAGATCAATGAAACCAAGAGCTGGTTCTTTGAAAGGATAAACAAGATTGACGAACCTCTAGGCAGGCTCACCAAGAAGCAAAGAGAGAGGACCCATATAAACAAAATCAGAAACGAAAGAGGTGAAATAACAACAGACACCACAGAAATATGAAGAATCATAAAAAAAAAAAATACTATAAGCAACTATAGAAACAAACTGGTCAACCTAGAAGAAATGTTCCTAGGAAAATACAACCTTCCAAAACTCAATCAGGAAGAATAAAAAATCTGAATAGGCTGAAAACTGAAGGAAATTGAAGCAGTAATCAACAAACTTCCAACAAATAAAAGCCCTCCACCAGATGGCTACAAAGGGGAGTTTTATCAAACATTCAAAGAAAAAGTAAAATGTATCTTCCTCAGACTATTCCAAAAAAATTCAAGAGGAGGGAACACTTCCAAGCTCTTTCCATGTAGCCAGCATTACCCTAATCCCAAAACCACATAAAGACAATACAAAGAAAGAAAATTACAGGCCAATATACCTCATGAACATAGATGACAAAATTCTCAACAAAATTCTAACAAATCAAATCCAGAATTACTTTAGAAAGATCATACACCATGACCAGGTGGGACTTATTCTGGGGATGCAATGATGGTACGATATCCGCAGATCAATAAACGTGATACACCACATAAACAAAATGAGAGATAAAAACCACATAATCATATCCATTGATGCAGAAAAAGCATTTCACAAAATCCAACACCCTTTCTTGATAAAAAAAAACTCTCAGCAAGGAGGGAATAGAGGGATCATATCTCAACATAATAAAAGACTTATATGACAAACCTAAAGCCAACATCATACTCAATGGGCAAAAGCTAAAACTATTTCCCCTTAGAAGAGGAACAAGACAGGGATGCCCACTTTCACCACTCCTGTTCAATATAGTACTGGAAGTACTAGCCATTGCGATCAGACAAGAAGAAGAAATAAAAGGCATACAAATTGGAAAAGAAGAAGTAAAACTGTCATTATTCGCAGATGACATGATATTGTACATAGAAAATCCCGAAGACTCCATAAAAAAAAACTACTAGACTTAACAAATGAATTCAGCAATGTAGCAGGATACAAAATTAACACCCAGAAATCCATGGCTTTTTTATACACCAATAATGAACTCACAGAAAGAGACCCTAAAAAAAATAATCCCATTTACCACTGCAACAAAAAAAATTAAGATACCTAGGAATAAATATAACCAAGGAGGTAAAGGACCTGTACTCAGAAAATTACAGGTCCCTGAAAAAATTGATAGAGGAAGACATAAACAAATGGAAGCATATACTGTGTTCATGGATTGGTAGAATCAACATCATTAAAATGTCCACACTACCCAAAGAAATCTATAGATTCAATGCAATCCCCATTAAGATACCAATGGCATATTTCACAGACCTAGAACAAACTCTCCAAAAATCAATCTGGATTAAAAAAAAAAAAAAGACCCAAATAGCTGCAGCAATTTTGAGAAAAAAGAACAAAGTTGGAGGAATCACAGTACCAGATATCAAGCTATAATACAAAACCTCTGTTCTCAAAACTTCCTGGTTCTGGCACAAGAACAGACATATAGACCAATGGAATACAACAGGGAACCCAGAAATTGACACGAGCCATTATGCACAATTAATATTTGACAAAGGAGGCAAGAGCATACAGTGAAGTCAAGACTGTATCTTCAATATAAATGCAGTTGGGAAAATTGGTCAGATACATGCAAAAAAATGAAACTAGACCACCAAATTATACCATACACAAAAATAAACTCAAAATGGATAAAGAACTTAAACATAAGACGGGAAACATGAAAATCTTAGAAGAAGCCATAGGCAGCAAAATAGCAGGCATATGTTGTAGCAATATCTTTACCGATACAGCTCCTAGGGCATTGGAAACTAAGGAGAAAATAAACAAATGGGATTAAGTCAAAATAAAAGCTACTGCACAGCAAAAGAAACTATTAACAAAACAACAAGAAAGCCCACTGCATGGGAGAACATATCTGCCAATGTTATCACTGATAAGGATTTAATCTCCAACATTTACAGGGAATTCATACTACTTAACCAAAGAAAGATAAACAATCCAATCAAAAATCGGCAAAGGACCAAAATCAACACTTTTCAAAAGAGGACATACAGAAGGACAAGAGACATATGAAAACATGCTCAAAGTCACTAATCATCTGAGAGATGCAAATCAAAACAACAGTGAGGTATCATCTTATACCTGTCAGAATGGCTATCATCAACAAATCAACAAACTGCAAGTGCTTGAGAGGATGCAGATGAAAAGGAACCCTCATGCTCTGCTGGTGGGAATGCAGACTGGTGCAGCCACTGTAGAAGACGGTATGGAGTTTCCTCAAAAAGTTAAAAATGGAACTGCCATTTGACCCAGTAATCCCACTTCTAGGACTATATTCCAATAAACCAGAAACACCAGTCAGAAAGGATATATGCACCGCTATGTTCATAGCAGCACAATTTACAATAGCTAAGATTTGGAAACAGCCTAAGTGCCCATCAGCAGATGAGTGGATTAGAAAACCGTGGTACATCTACACAATGGAATGCTATGCTTCTGTAAAAAAAGAAGAAATTCTTACCATTTGCAACAGCATGGATAGAACTGGAGAGCATTATGCTAAGCGAAATAAGCCAGTCAGAGAAAGATAAATATCACATGATCTCACTCATTTGTGGAATAAAAGAACATCATAAACTGATGAACAAAAATTGATACAGAAACAAAGAAGCATAGTACAGACTGTCAAACTACAGTGGGAAGGCTTGGGAGTGTTGAGGGAGTGGTAAGAGATCAACCGAAGGACTAGTATGCATGTACCAGGTGTACCAGTTAATAATGAGGATTTTGTGATCCAAGAAAACACGATAATTTTAAGAGAAACATCAAAAGTGCTTTATTCAAAGTAATGTCCATTGCTAGCTACATATTTACCCCATTTTTCGGGTAATTTATGGATACTGTCCCAATAGAACTTTTCTTGTTTTGAGGCAAACCATTCAGAGACCCAATTTTCCACTTTTTCGTACATTTTGAAGTGCTGCTCAGAAAGTGTGTGTGCCATCGATTGGAACAAGTGGTAATCTAAGGAGCAAGGTCTGGTGAATACAGTGGGTGGGTTAATATTTCCCAGGCAAGATCTTTTAACGTGTCTTTAACAGGTTTTGAAGTGTGTGCTGGTGGGTTATCATGAAGCAAAATTACTTTGCTGTGTCTTCTGGCACATTCTGGTCATTTCATAATCAAAGCGTGGTTCAAATTGATTATTTTGTTGTCAGTAGCCATCAGTATTAATGGTTTCAACTGGTTTTAGAAGCTCATAATACACCACACCTTCCTGATCCCACCAAATGCAAAGCATTGTCTTCTTTCCGAAGCGATTTGGCCTTGCCATCGATGTTCATGGTTGACCTGGGTCAACCCATGGTTTTGTGTGTTTGGGATTCTCAAAATAAATCCACTTTTCATCACCAGTCACAATTCGATGCAAAAAAAGACTTTCTTTTGTGCCATTGAAGCAACATTTTACTGATGACCTTTTGTTTTCCATTTGTCTTTCATTCAGTTGATGAAACTGAACCCATTTTCCTTCCTTTGCAATATTTCCCATTGCTTGTAAAAGATCGGAAATTGTTTGCTGAGTAACGTTTAATCTTTCTGCAAGTTGTTTTTTAGTTTGACACACATCTTCATCCAATAATGCTTGTAATTATTGGCCTTCAAACTTTTTTGGTTGACCTGGACGTTCTGTCTTTCACAACGAAATCATCACTTTTAAAGCATTTAAACCAGCATTCACAAGTATCTTGAGATGGATCATGTTCACCACAAATTTCCTGAATTATTCAGCAGCACTTTTCTTCAAAATAAAGTAATGAATTAAAACTCCCCGCAAATGTTCTTCTTTTGCCACGAAATATTTTTTAAAATATCTATGATATTAAGATTTTCAGAAAATTTGACATATGAAGTTTTGAAGCTTGTTATCAATACAACAAAATAGCATACATATCAAATCACATATATGTCAACATATGTGTAACTCCATCTATTGAAAAAAATCCACATTATTAACTGATACACCTGGTATATAAGCATAAGCAATGGATACAGACACTAGCGGAGGGAGGTAAGGGCATGTGCTGGGGGGTAGGAGAGGCCAGGGGGAGGTCAATGGGGGGAAAAGGAGACATATGTACTACTATTTGCAATACTTTAAACAATATAAAAATGAAAAAGAAATTTATCTGATATAGATTTCAGAATAATGATGGTAAAGAAGCTCAGCTTGAGAAAAGATATAATAACTATGAAAAAATAGTCGGAAGTAAAAAATGACATAGCACTAATAAAGAGCACCTTGGAAGGAATATACAGCAGATTCAGGTAAGCTGATATTGGATCAGTGAATTAGAAGACAGGGTAGAAAAAAAATCATTCAATCAGAGAACCAAAAAGAATAAAACAATTGAAAAACAGGGGGACAGCTTAAGGGAGCTGTGGCAAAACCTGAAATGTAATAATATTTGCATAATGGGTGTGCCAGAAGAGGAAGAAAAGGAGAAAGGGATAGAGAATGTGTTTGAAGAAATACTGGCAGAAAACTTCCCTAACCTGGTGAAGGAAAAAGTTGCACAAGTTCAGGAGGGACAGAGAGTCTCAAGCAAGAAGAACCCAATGAGACCCATGCCAAGAAAAACCATAATTAAAATGCCAAAAAATAAAGACAAAGAGAGAATCTTAAGGGCAGCAAGAGAAAAGCAAACTGTTATCTACAAAGAGCTCTCATAAGGCTGTCAGCTATTTTCTCACCAGAAACTCTACAGGGCATGATGTATTGAAGGTAGAGGAATGCCAGGGTCTGAAACCAAGATTACTATATCCAGCAAGGCTATCATTAAAAAAAGATGGTGAAATAAAGAGCTTCACAGAACAAAAAAAAGGGGGGGGGGGTATGGGAGGCTACAGGAGTACATCACCAGCAAGCCAGCATTATAAGAAATGCTGAAAGGACTGCTGTAATGAGAAGAAATAGAGAGAGAAAACTAGGCTTACAGAATTAAAATGGCAATAAATAAGTACCTATCAATAATAACCTTAAATGTAAATGGATTAAATTCTCTAATCAAAAGTTATAGGATAGCTGAATGGATACAAAAACATGACCCAATTATATGCTGTCTACAAGAGATCCACATTAGAACAAGAGACTCACACCTGGGGTAGCAATACTCATATCTGACAAAATAGACCTCAAAGTAAAGGCCATAATAAGAGATAAGGAAGGCCACTTCATAATACTAAAGGGATCTATACAACAAAAGGATATAATCCTAGTAAACATATATGCATCCAATATAGAAGCACCTAAATATATATTAAAAAAAACTTCTAGAGAACTTTATGGGAGAGATCAACAACCATCCAGTCATAGTAGGGGACTTTAACATCCTGCTAACTTCACTGGAGAGATCATGCAGACAAAAAGTTATCAAGGAAACAGTAACTCTAAAGGACACACTGAATCAGATAGATTTAATTGACTTTATAGAACATTTCACCCAAAAGCTGCAAAATATACATTCTTCTCAAGTGCACATGGGTCATTCTCAAACATGGACCACATGTTAGGACACAAGACAAGTCTCTACAAGTTCAAGAACATTGAAATCATATCAAGCATCTTCTCAAATCACAGTGGAATAAAATTAGAAATCAACTACAGTAAAAACACCCCAAAACATTCAAGCACATGAAAGCCAAGTAGTATGTTATTAAATAACTAGAGACCCGGTGCATAAAATTCATGCATGGGTACGGTCCCTAGGCCTGGCCTGTAATCAGGGCCATCTTCCCTGGCTGCCCACAGCTGGCCCTGCCCCCCACCGCCACTCACCCCCAGTTCCCTGTTCACCATCAGGCAATCAGAGCCTGACATCCATGAGGAGGGACCGAGGAGTTGGCCATTCTGTCTGCTCTCTGGACCTGCCCCCCGCCACCACCCACCCCAGTTCCCCGTTTGCCATGGGGCTATTGGAGCCTGACAGCTGGGCGAAGGGACCATGAGGTTGGCCATTTCCACCCGCTCACCTACCCTGACCCACCTTGGGTCGCCCTCTGTGTGGGGGGCAACTGATGGGGCAGGGGTCTTGGCTGGGTGCCACCCCCACCCCCAGTTCCCCATTTGCCATAGGGTGATTAGAGCCTGCCAGCCGGGGAAAGGGACCTACAGGTGGTCAGTGCACCTCATAATGACTGATCAAGCCATCATTCTGGTCATTCAGCTGTTAGGGTCAATTTACATATTACCCTTTTATTATATAGGATAGAGGCTCAGTGCATGGGTGGGGGCCGCTGGCCTGCCCTGATGGGGGCCCCAGATCAGAGTGGGGGTCCCTGCTGGAGGGGGAGGGGCCAGCCGGGCCACGGTTGTTCTGATCTCTGGTCGTTCTAGTCATTCTGGTCGTTCTGCTATTGTGGTCCCTGGGCTTTTATTATATAGGATGAATTGATAATCAATGAGATCAAGAAAGAAATAAAACATTCCTGGAAACAAATGAACATGAACACACAACAACTAAAATCTCTCGGACACAGGAAAAGCAGTCCTTAGGGGGAAGGTCATAGCACTACAGGCCTACCTAAAAAAAAAACAACAAGAAAAATTAATAACAGATTCAGCAAGATGGCAGCCAACAGGATGGTAGTGAGGGAAATAGTGTGAGTGAGTGCGTGAGGGAGCAAAAGGGGAGCGCATAGATGTGTGGGGCATGTGTGTGTGTGTGTGTATGTGTGTGTGTGACAGTTATATTCTGCAGGACTGTTGGGGGATGGCAGACAAGGCTCCCCTAGCCAGACAGCCTCTGCTACCACTGCATTCTCTCCTGGGGCAGTCAGCTCTGCTTCAGAGACCATGCCATCTTGAAGAGGAGAGCAGCTGTGACTGGGAGACCAGCCTCACCTCCACCCAGGGACACCTCTGAAACCACCCAGGACCCTATAACCACAGTGACCAGGGACCTGCTGCCTTGGCTGCAAACCCACAAATACCAAGACTCCAGCCTCACCAGCCGTGGGCTCCTAAAATTTTGTCCAGGGGGAGACAAAATGGCACCTGAAAAGGTGGATGTGTCCTGCGCCTCCTCATGGAGCAGATAGAAGAAACAGCTGAATCAAATAACACCCACCTGGAATTGGCTAGTTAAACACAGCTGGTGAGATAATCCATAGCCCCAAAGGACAGAGAATGCCTGGAGAACACTAGGATCAGGGATATGGGCTGGAGAGAGAGACACACAACTGGGACTAGAGGGTAGAAGGAAACTGCGTTGCACCAAGTCCGCATCCCTTGGGGACACGTGTAACACTTGATGGTGGAAGGGAGTCCACAGGGCTGCTGGCAGCTGGGGACTCTAGATCTAAATCCACAACCATTGGAGACTGTACCCAGAAAGTCAGCCTGAAGTTCTGCATGGGTCACGCAGTGCTGTGGGGAGAGAGATGCGCAGTTGCACAGTTGCTCTGTATTTATATTTTCCTTGCTTTTACTCACTAAACCCAGTGTATAGGATCTTTCCATTACAAACACTCACCAAGGCTGCGGTGCAGGGGAAGGTGGTTTTGTGGAGGCTGGGGAGCAAAATAGGGAGAGATGACCAGAAAGCCAGCTCTAGGACAGTCCAGTCCCTCCAACCCTGAACAGCTAGTTTTTTCCTGAAGACCAGTTCCTTCTAGAAGCTCAGCTGCACCCAGCCTTGAGCTCTGCAGGGAAACAAGGATTCTGAATAACCACAGGGAACCTTTGGGGACTGGGTTGAGGGGCCATTTGGTCCCAGAATCTAATACAGCAACACCGCCACCTAGAGCCCATGTCAGAAATAGACCCTGTGTAAATAAGATTGAAAGCAGGCAGACAAACATAGCAGGCTGATGGTCCCGCCTGCCTGAAACCAAGGCTGTGGAGTCTGACACAGAGGAGCAGTGGATTGCTGGGAACTTCAACATGATGCTAGCTACCTAACAGGAAACTGAGATGTGGTGGGACAAAACAGTAGAGAGGAGTCTTAAACAATCCCCCATGGAATATTAAAACTCAGCTGAAGGAAACGAAATTCACTACTTCACTTTTTTATTTTTTATGTTTTACTTAAGAAATTAAATTTTTTAATTTTTTCTTTATTTTTATTATTATTACTAGAGGCCCGGTGCATAAAAATTCATGCCCTGGAGAGGGGGGTCCCTCAGCCCGGCCTGCCCCCTCTCACAGTCCAGGAGCCCTCAGGGGTGGGAGGCAACCCGGCGATCAGGGGAAGGCAATGCCCCATCACACCTCTGCTGCACAAGCCTCGGCCGGCCCTGGTTACCTAAGCCTTGGGTGGCCCTGGGCAGCTGGGCAGTCAACATCTGAGGCTTGCCTTTGCCTCGGGTGTTGGCTGGGCAACTGCCATCCAAGGCTTGCCTGCACCTCGGGCCGGCTCTGGGCAGCTGGAGGGCGAGGGGACTAGGGGATTCTGGAGGCAGGCGGTGGGGCTGAGGGGACAGCGCGCTGCCATCTTGTGGTTGTGGGCGCTGCCATCTTTGAGGGCGGGGCAGTCAATTAGCATATTCATTCCTTATTGGCTGTGGGTGCCGCCATCTTTGCGACAGCATGAGGGTCAATTAGCATGTTCCCTCTTTATTAGATAGGATTATTTTAACCTTTTATTTTTTGGGGGTTAGTGTTCTAAATTCTATTTTTATTTTTTTAAAATATATTTTTATTGATTTCTAAGAGAGGAATGGAGAGGGGAGAGAGAGATAGAAACATCAATGATGAGAGAGAATCATTGATTGGCTGCCTTCTGCATGCCCCCTACTGGGGATTGAGCTGGCAACCCTGGGCATGTGCCCTTGGCTGGAATCAAACCTGGGACCCTTCAGTCCACAGACTGACACTCTATCCACTGAGCCAAACCAACTAGGGCCTATTTTTATTTTTTATCATTATTTTACTTTATCTCATTTTTTCCTTTTTGCCAACATTTTCTTCCTCACTTCTCCCTTTTTCCTCCTTTTTCTCTTCTCCTATTCATGCTTTATTTTTTCTCTTTCCTTTCTTTTTACTCCTTGTTAAAAAGTGATCTTTATCTGTTTTCTTGACACATTACTATTATGGTAGTCTCTGTTGGCTTACTCATATATCTAATTTCCTCTCCCCTGCTGCAAGTCCAGGCACCCTTCTCTTTTCTCTTTCTTCACTAGCCAATTTTTTTGGTTGTTGTTGTTGTTTGTTTGATTGTTTGTTTGTTTTTGATGTTATATTATTTTTCCTTTCCTCACTTGTTCTCTTCTAGTAATAGCTTAATTAGTTTAACTCACCAAACTTAAGCCTATTTGTTCTCTAATCTATTGTCTTTTTCCAAAAATAGATGAATATATAGATAAAAGGAAGGGGAAATTTATATATATATTAATATATATTTTTTAATTATATTTTTAATTTAGTATTTTGTTTTTTACTCTTTTTCTTTTATACTCATTCTCGTTCTACCTCCTCTATACTGAATTGTGGCTATTCCCCTATTTATTCAATTCCTTTATCTTACCTTCTGGAAATAAGCTCTGTCCCTTCAGATTCAGTTCCCCCCCTTTTTTTCTGGGTGTTTATTGTTTGCATTTTTTGGTTTATTTGTTGGTTTTCTGGAGTTTTCTCCCCATATATGGATATTTTTCCCCTTCTTTTTTTCTTCTTTTTCTTTTCTCTCTTAACTTTTTTCCTTTTCTCAATATCATTTTCACGCTCTTTTATCTTCCCTAATTCTGTTTTCTCTGGCGGTCACCTTTATTTGGGGTTATCGGTGTCATGAATACATTTGTGTGTTTTTCCCTCTGTGCTGTGTCTTGTTGAGTTGTATTTTATGACTTTTGGTTATTTAGAGAGTGAGCCACATAACCAGACATACTGAGAGAAGCAAAAATGGGGAGACAAAGAAACACCAGAAAAGGAAGTAAATGAAATGGAGGCAAGCATTTTGTCAGAAAAGAATTCAGAGCAATGGTCATAATGATGCTTAAAAGGATAGAAGACAAATTCACCAATATGTGTAAGAAACAAGAGGAAATGAAGAAGAACCAAGAAGAAATGAAGAATGACATAGCTGCAATAAAGGACACAATAGAAAGCATCAACAGTAAACTAGAAGAGGCCAAGGACCACATCAGCAAATTAGAAGACAAGGTAGGAAAAAACACACAAACACAGAAGCAACTGGAAAGAAAATTTAAAAAGCAAGACAAGAGCCTAAGAGAGCTTTGGATCAACACAAAACAAAACAACATCCGCATAGTAGGGGTTACCAGAGGAGAGGAAGAGAAGCAAGGAATAGAAAACCTGTTTGAAGAAATAATGACAGAAAACTTCCCTGATATTGGCAAGAAAAAAACTACACAAGTACAAGAAGCACATAGAGCCCCAAACAAAATGAGCCCCAAAAGCCCAACATCAAGACACATCATAATTAAATTGGCAAACACCAACAACCAAGTAAGGATCTTAAAGGCTGCCGGAGAGAGACAGAAAGTTACCTACAAGAGATTTCCTATTAGAATATCAACTGATTTCTCAACAGGAGCACACCAGGCCAGAAAGGAATGGAATGAAATATACAAATGATGCAAAGCAAGGGACTGAATTCAAGAATACTATACCAAGCAGGGCTATCATTCAAAATTGAAGGTGGAATCAGGAGCTTCACAGACCAAAAAAAAAAGGGGGGGGGGGGCTAAGAGAGTTTATTACCACCAAGCCAGCAATGCAAGAAATGCTAAAGGGACTGCTGTGAAAAGAAGAAACAGAAAGGCAAGAAGAAACAAACAATAAGAATAAAAATGAAGGCTGTCTCCCCAGTCTGCGAGGCAGTCCGGCTGGGTCCTCCTTCTCTCCCTCCCCCTCCTCTAATCCTGGTTTTTCTACCCTCCTCTGTAATGAATCTTGCTTGTTAGTGCGGAATAAACTTCCTCCTTTAACATGCAAAAAAAAAAAAAGAATAAAAATGAAAACAAACAAGTACTTATCAATAATAATATTAAATATAAATGGATTAAATGCTCCAATCAAAAGACATAGGGTAGCTGAATGGATAAGAACACATGACCCATATAATTTTTATCTACAAGAGACCCATCTCAGAACACAGGACTCACAAAGACTGATAATGAAGGGATGGGAAAAATTTTTCAACTGAATAGAAATGGGGTACCAATACCTGTATCTGACAAATTAGACCTCAAAGTGAAGGCCATAACAAGAAATAAGGAGAGCCACTTCATAATACTAAAGGGAGCAATTCAACAAGAAGATATAACTCTGGCAAACATATATGCACCCAATACCAGAGCACCCAAATACATAAAAAAACTTCTGGAAGTTATCAAAGGAGAGATTAATAGCAATACAGTCATAGTAGGGGACTTTACTACCCCACTGACACCACTGGATAAATCCTCTAAACAAAAATCAGCAAAGAAACATCAATCCTAAATGACTCACTAGATCAGATGAACTTAATTGACATCTTCAGAATATTTCACCCCAAAGATACAGAATATACATTCTTCTCAAGTGCACAGGGGACATTTTCAAAGATAGACCACATATTAGGACACAGGAAAAGTCTCCTCAAATTAAAGAAGATAGAAATTATATCAAGCATCTTCTCAGATCACAATGGCATAAAATTAGAAGTCAAGTATAATAAAAACCATGAAAAAAAAAGCAAATACTTGGAGGTTAAATAGCATGTTGTTAAACAATGATTGGGTTACCAAAGAGATCAAAGAAGAAATAAAAAAACATCCTGGTAACAAATGACAATGAAAACACAACAATCGAAATATCTATGGGACACAGTGAAAGCAGTCCTGAGAGGGAAATTCATAGCTCTACAGGCCTACCTCAAAAAACAAAGAAAATTCTTAATAAATTATCTAACCCTACACCCAAAGAACTGGAAAGAGAGCACTAAGGAAATCCTAGAGTAAGCAGAAGGAAGGAAATAATAAAGATCAGAGTAGAAATAAATGACATAGAGACAAAAAAAATACAAAAGATCAATGAAACCAAGAGCTGGTTCTTAGAAAGGATAAACAAGATTGGTGAACCTCTAACCAGGCTCACCAAGAAACAAAGAGAAAGGACCCAAATAAACAAAATCAGAAATGAAAGATGTGAACTAACAACCAACCCAACAGAAATACAAAGGATTATAAAAAATTTTATGAACAACTCTATTCCAAGAAACTGGACAACCTAGATGAAATGGGCATATTCTTAGAAAAATACAAGCTTCCAAAACTCAATCAGGAAGAATTAAAAAACCTGAGTAGGCTGATAACTACCAAAGAAATTGAAACAGTAATAAATAATATTCCAGCAAACAAAGGCCCTGGTCTGGATGGCGTTACATGGGAATTCTATTGAACTTTCAAAGAAGAACTAAAAAGTAATCTTTTCAGACTATTGCAAAAAATTCAAGAGAAAGGCACACTTCCAATCTCTTTCTATGAAGCCAGCATTACCCTGATTCCAAAACCAGATAAAGACACCACAAAGAAAGAGAACTACCAGCCAATATCCTTGTTGAAAAGAGATGCTAAAATCCTCAACAAATTTCTAGCAAATCAAATCCAGCATTACATTAGAAAGATCGCACACCATGACCAAGTGGGATTTATTCCAGGGATGCAAGGATGTTACAATATCCACAAATCAATAAATGTGATACATCATATAAACAAATTGAGAGACAAAAATCACACAATCAGAAGGAATATGGCTGCCAACAGGAAGGCAGACTGCAAGATAGTGTGTGAGTGAGAAAATAAAGGGAGAGTGCGTGGTCGCACGGGGAGTGTTTGTTGGTGAGTTGAGAAACAGTTATACTCCAGGAGACTGTGGGGGACTGTCGGACGAGGCTCCCCTGACTGGGCAGCCCCCACTGCTGCTGGGTTCCCTTCCAGAGCGACCAGCTAGGACACGGAGACTCTGCCATCCTGAAGGGGAAAGGGGATGTTATCGGATGCCTGAAAAGCCCGGGGAATCTACAACTACAGCACCCACCAAACAGCTGCAAACCCGAGAACACTGGTTCCCAAGTGGCACAAGCACCTGGATTCAGAGGAACTCTACACTCCACCATAGAAAGGTCAGATTTCGCCTGGGAGAAGGTGAGGACTGTGGTCCCGGCAGAAGAGAAACACGCACACAGGAGCTGAAGACCTGGGGAAGTCTGCACCTAGAAAAATCCGTAGCTGTTGGGGCTGGTGTGATCGGTGAATGTGGAAGGGGATCCGCAGAGCTGCTAACAGAAGGGAACTCTAAAAAGCAACCCATTTTGATCTGGGTGCAAAAGGACAGCCTAAAAATTTAAAAGTGTGCCAGCTGCTTAGACCCAAGGGGAAAAAAGACTGCACAGACTTGCGTGCATCCCCGGAGTTCACACACTTAACTCTGGCTCTTATTTTTTTTTCCTCTTTAAATCCTTGCTTCTGATTACTAAGCCCAATACATAGGATCACCCAATTGGGGACACTCTATGAGACTGCAAGGGAAAGTTGTTTTTTTGGAAACTGGGGATCAGAGCAGGGAATAACCATCAGAGAACCAGCTCTGGGGCAACCCACTCCCCCAAACCGGTATTAAGTGCCACAGGGAAAACAATATCTAAACACTAGCTAGGGAGGACCTATAGACCCGGAGATCAATCCAGAAGCACTGCCACACAGGGGTTGAATCACAAATTGACTCTTGTGTAAACACAAATAAACTGCCTGCTTAAAAATCAGGACTGGCTTACAACACTAAGAAGCAGTGGAACGCAGGGAACTTCAATACTGTCCTGACTAGGAAACAGGCATTCCAAAGAGAACAGTAGAGGAAGTGAATGACCTTCACTACTGCATATTTTTATTTTTAGTTTTTTTTAAATATATTTTATTGATATTTTACAGAGAGGAAGGAAGAGGGATAGAGAGCTAGAAACATTGATGAGAGAGAAACATCGATCAGCTGCCTCCTGCACACCTCCCACTGGGGCTGTGCCTGCAACTAATGTACATGCCCTTGACTGGAATCAAACCCGGGACCCTTCAGTCCGCAGGCCGATGCTCTATCCACTGAGCCAAACCGGTTTTGGCTATTTTTAGTTTTTTCATCTTTTACTTAAGAAACTAATTTTTTTCTTTTTCCTCACATGATTTTACCTTTTTAATTATTACATTTTTATTTTCAATCAGTATTATTACTACTACTATTTTACCTTTTTTTAAAAAAAGTGTTATTCTATTTTCTCTTTATTTACTTTGGGATTAGTGTTCTACATTCTATTTTCATCTTTCCTTTAGCATCATTTTACTCTATCTCAACTTTACCTTTATGTCATCACTCTCTTCCTCACTTTTCCCCTTTTGTTGTCCTGTTTATCTTACCATATTCCTGCTTTAGATTTTCCCTATTCCTTCTTTTTACCCCGTTAAAATTTCACCCTACTTATATATCTAATTTCCAATTCCCTGCTCCAAGTCCATACACACCTCTCTCTTCTCTTTCTTCACTATCCAAAATTTTTTTCTCTCTATCCTTTTGTTGTTCTTTGCTTGATTGCTGATTATATCGATATTTTATGCTTGTTTGTGAGATTGTTTCACCTTTTTTGTTTTTTGTTTTGTTTTTGTTTGTTTTTTGCTTCTGTTTTCCCTTGCCTCACTTGATATTAGTTGTTGTTTGTAGTTTGCATTCATCTCCAGGTACTTGTTGTTGGCAAGTGTTATGATTAGTGGCTGTTCTATTGGAGTTTTCTCCTCATATATATAGTTTTTCCCCTCTTCTTTTTTATTCTCTCTCTCTCTCTCTTTTTTTTTTACCTTTTCCCAATTTCATTTTTGCACTCCTTATTTTTTCTCTTCTTTCTTTCTTATCCTCTAATTCGGCTTTCTCTGGTGGTCACCTTTATTTAGGGTTATTAATATCATGAATACATTTCTGTTCAGTGCCTTGTGTGTTGTGCCTTGTTGTGTTGTATTTTGTGCCTTTAAATCAATGCAGGAGAGAGAGAACTACATAACCAGACATGCGGAGAAGAGAGAACACGGGGAGACAAAGAAACAGCCCGCATATGAAAGAAACGCAGGTATCACCAGAAAGGAAGTAAATGAAATGGAGGCAAGCAACCTGTCAGAGAAAGAATTCAGAGAAATGGTAATAATGTGCCTGAAAAGAATGGAAGACAAATTTGACAATATGTGTAAGAACCAAGAGAAAATGAAGGAGAATAAAAAAAAAATGAAAAATGACATTGCTGCTTTAATAAACTCAATAGAAAGCATCAAGAGTAGACTAGAAGAAGCAGAGGACCACATCAGTGAGCTAGAAGACAAGGTAGGAAAAAATACCCAAATAGAGCAACTTCTAGAAAAAAAAATTAAAAAGCAGGAGGAGAGCCTAAGGGAACTTTGGGACAACATGAAACAAAACAACATCCACATAATAGGCGTGCCAGAAGGAGAGGAAACTGAGCAAGGAATAGAAAACCTGTTTGAAGAAATAATGACAGAAAACTTCCCTGATATAGGGAAGAAAAAACCCACACAAATCCAAGAAGCTCACAGAGTCCCAAGCAAAATGAACCCCAAAAGACTGATGCCAAGGCACATTATAATTAAGTGGACAAACACCAATGACAAAGTAAGAATCTTAAAAGTGGCCAGAGAGAGACAGAACGTTACCTACAAAGTATCGCTCATCAGACTAGCAACTGATTTCTCAACAGAAACTCATCAATCCAAAAGGGGATGGAATGAAATACACAAAGTCATGCAAAGGAAGGGTCTGAATCAAAGAATACTGTACCCAGCAAGGCTATCAATCAAAATTGAAGGTGAAATCAGGAGCTTCACAGACAAAAAAGGACTAAGGGAATTCATTACCACCAAACCAGCAATGCAAGAAGTGCTAAAGGGTCTGCTGTAAAAAAAAGAAATAGGAAGCGAAGAAAGACATAGGGGTAAAGAATAAAAATGGCAAAAAACAAGTAACTATCAATAATAACTTTAAATGTAAATGGATTAAATGCCCCAATCAAAAGACATAGGGTAACGGATTGGATAAGAAAACATGACCCATATATCAGCTGTCTAAAAGAAACCCACCTCAGAAAAAAGTCACACTCAGACTGAGGGTGAAGGGATGGAAAAAGGTTTTTCAGACAAATGGAAATGGAAAAAAAAAGCGGGGGTAGTAATAGTAATATCTGACAAATTAGATCTCAAAGTGAAGGACATAACAAGAGATAAGGAAGGCCACTTCATAATACTAAAGGGAGCAATCTAACAAGAAGAAATAACTCTGGTAAACATATACACACCCAATACAGGAGCACCCAACTACATAAAAAAACTCCTGGAGGATATCAAGGGAGAGATTGACAGCAATACAATCATAGTAGGAGACTTTAATACCCCACTATCACCATTGGACAAATCCTCTAAACAAAAAATCAGCTAAGAAACATCAATCCTAAATCACTCACTGGACCAGATGGAATTAATTGACATCTTCAGAACATTTCACCCCAAAGCCACAGAATATGCATTCTTCTCAAGTGCACATGGGTCATGTTCAAAGATAGACTGTTTATAGGGTCACAGGCAAAGTCTATTCAAATTCAAGAAGATAGAAATCATATCAAGCATCTTCTCAGATCACAATGGCAAAAAACTGGAAATCAACTACAATAAAAACAAAAAAATCAAACATATGGAGACTAAACAGTATGCTATTAAACAATGACTGGGTTACCAGAGAGATTAAGGAAGAAAAAAACCATCATGGCAACAAATGAATATGAAAATACAATAATCCAAAATCTATGGGACACAGCAAAAGCAGTCTTGAGAGGGAAGTTCATAGCTCTACAAGCCTATTGCAAAAAACAAGAAACAATGGTAATAAATTACCAAACCCTACAACTCAAAGAGTTAGAAAGAGAGCAACAAGAAAAGCGCAGTGCAAGCAGAAGGAATTCTATCTAATAAAAGAGTAATATGCAAATTCACCACCACTCTGCTACACCCACAAGCCACGCTCACCAGCCATGCCCAACAGCCAATCAGGAGCGAATATGCAAATAAACCCAACCAAGATGGCTAAAGCCACAGAGAGCAAAAGGGAGGCTTGGGTTTCCCTGGCAATGGAGGAAGCCATGCTTTCTGCCTGCCCTTGACGGCCTAGGCATCCACTCAAGGCTATAAAGTTTCAATGATAGAAGATACATAAACCCAAACAGAAATGGTGGCAGCCACAAAGCTGGAAAGAGCAGGAGGCTAGGGTTGCCCCCAGCGATGGAGGAAGCCAAGCTTTCTGCACACCCTGGCCAGCCCAGGCCTCGCTTAAGGCTACAAAGTTTCAATTATAAAAGATACATAAATCTCCCCCAAAATGGCTGCCACCACGGAGCAAGCAGAAGGCTTGGCTCCGCTCCAGGCTACAAAGTTTCAATTGTAGAAGGTAAATAAACCCCAGATACCAGGGCCTCTGCTTGGGTCACCTGGGGGCATGGCTGGCCTGCAAACCACCACAGGCCCCTCACCCAGGCTGCCCCACACCCGAAGGGAACCCCCAACCTGATCTGGGACAACCTTCAGGGCAAACCAGCTGGCCCCCACCTGTGCACTAGGCCTCTATCCTATCTAATAAAAGAGTAATATGCAGATTGACCATCACTCCAACACACAATATGGCTGCCCCCATGTGGTCAAAGATCCTGCCTCATGTGGACACAAGATGGTCACCAAAAGATGGCAAGCAAGGGAGGGCAGTTTGGGTGATCAGGCCAGCAGGGGAGGGCAGTTGGAAGGGACCAGGCCTGCAGGGGAGAGCAGTTGGGGGGGGACAAGGCCTGCAGGGCAGGGCAGTTAGGGGTGACCCGGTCTGCAGGGGAGGGCAGTTAGGGGTGACCAGGCCTGCAGTGGAAGGCAGTGAGGGGAAAACAGCCTGGCAGGGGAGCAGTTAGGCATCAATTCGGCTGGCAGGGGAGTGGTTAGGGGGTGATAAGGCTGGCAGGCAGAAGCGGTTAGGGGCAATCAGGAAGGCAGGCAGGCGAGCAGTTGGGAGCCAGCAGTCCTGAATTGTGAGACGGATGTCCGACTGCCCATTTAGGCCCGCTCCCACCGGTCCCATATTGGAGAGGGTACAGGCTGGGCTGAGGGACACACCCCAGTGCACGAATATCGTGCACGGGGCCTCTAGTGAAATAATAAAGATCAGAGTGGAGATAAATGACATAGAGACCAAAAAAAAAAAAAAAAACCAATACAAAAGATCAACAAAACCAAAGAGCTGGTTCTTTGAAAGGATAAACAAGATTGATGAACCTCTCGCCAGGCTCACCAAAAACAAAGAGAGAAGACCCAAATAAACAAAATCAGAAATGAAAGAGGAGAAATAACAACAGACCCCACCGAAATACAAATGATTGTTAAAAAATACTAGGAACAACTCTGTTCCAACAAACTGGACAACCTGGAGGAAATGGACATATTCCTAGAAAAATATAACCTTCCATAACTAAATCAGGAAGAATCTAAACATCTCAAAAGGCCAATAACTATGGAAGAAATTGAAGCAGTCATCAAAAAGCTTCCAGCAAACAAAAGCCCGGGGGCAGACAGCTTCACAGGGGAGTTTTACCAAACATTCAAAGAACTAAAACCTATCCTCCTCAGACTATTCCAAAAATTTCAAGAGGAAGGAACACTTCCAAGCTCCTTCTATGAAACCAGCATCACCCTAATACCAAAACCAGATAAAGACAACACAACGAAAGAGAATTACAGGCCAATATCCCTCATGAACATAGATGCCAAAATCCTCAACAAAATTCTAGCAATTCAGATCCAGCAGTACATCAGAAAGATCATACACCATGACCAAGTAGAATTTATCCCAAGGAGGCAAGGATTGTACAATATCCGCAAATCCATAAATGTGATACATCACATATAAAAATTGAGAGATAAAAATCATATAGTCATATCAATTGATGCAGAAAAAGCATTTTACAAAATCCAACACCCTTTCTTGATAAAAACTCTGAACAAGGTGTGAATAGAAGGATCACAGCTCAACATAATAAATGCCATCCTATCTAATAAAAGAGTAATTTGCAAATTAACGATCACTCCGCTACACCCACAAGCCATGCCCACAAGCCACGCCCACCAGCCAATCAGGAGTGAATATGCAAATAAACCCAACCAAGATGGCTATGGCCACAGAAAGCAGAAGGGAGGCTTGGGTTTCCCCAGCAATGGAGGAAGCCAAGCTTTCCGCCTGCCCTTGCCTGCCTAGGCCTCCACTCAAGGCTACAAAATTTCAATTATAGAAGATACATAAATCCAAACAGAAATGGCTGCCACCATGGAGTGAGCAGAAGGCTTGGCTCCTCTCCAGGCTACAAAGTTTCAATTGTAGAAGGTAAATAAACCCCAGATACCAGGACCTCCACTTGGGTCGCCAGGGGGTGTGGCCGGCCTGCAAACCACCACAGGCCCCTTGCCTAGGCCGCCCCACGCCCCAATGGAACCCCCACCCTGATCCGGGACACCCTTCAGGGCAAACCAGCTGGCCCCCACCCATGCACCAGGCCTCTATCCTATCTAATAAAAGAGTAATATGCAGATTGTCCATCACTCCAACACACAAGATGGTTGCCCCCATGTGGTCAAAGATTCTGCCCCCATGTGGACACAAGATGGCCACCACAAGATGGCCAGCAAGAGAGGGCAGTTGGGAGGGACCAGGCCTGCAAGGGAGGGCAGTTTGGGTGATCAGGCCAGCAGGGGAGGGCAGCTGGGGGTGAACAAGCCTGCAGGGGAGGGAAGTTAGGGGTGACCAGCCCTGCAGGGGAGGGCAGTTAGGGGAAAATAGGCTGGCATGGGAGCAGTTAGGCATCAATCAGGCTGGCAGGGGAGTGGTTAGGAGGTGATCTAGCTGGCAGGCAGAAGCAGTTAGGAGCAATCAGGAAGGCAGGCAGGCGAGCAGTTTGGAGCCAGCAGTCCTGGATTGTGAGAGGGATGTCCAACTGCTTAAACGGGCAGTCGGACATCCCTCGAGGGGTACCAGATTGGAGAGGGTGCAGGCTGGGCTGAGGGACACACACCCACCCCCCGTGCATGAAATTCGTGCACCAGGCCTCTAGTATATGATAAACCCACAGCTAATATCATACTCAATGGGCAAAAACTAAAACCATTTCCCCTAAGAACAGGAACAAGACAGGTATGCCCACTGTCACCATTCCTGTTCGACATAGTACTGCAAATATTAGTCATTGCAATTAGACAAGAAGAAATAAAAGGCATCCAAATTGGAAAAAAAGAAGTAAAGCTGTCCTTATTTGCAGACGACATGATATTGTACATAAAAAATCGGAAAGACTCCATCAAAAACTAACAGACTTAATAAATGAATTTGGGAGAGAAACCTAGATGGCGGCATAGGTAAGCACCTAAACTGCTGCCCCGCACAACAATTTCAAAACTACAACTAAAAGACAGAACGGACACCATACAGAACCACAGGAAAGCTGGCTGAGTGGAAATTCTACAACTAGAAGAAAAGAGGAAAGCTCACAGAGAGGGAGCGGCAAAGAGCTGAGGTACGGAGACACTCGCGCGCAGAGAGGAAGGGCGGTGGAGTGCCTGGCTGGCTTTCTCTGGCAAGAGGGGGAGGAAAGCCCCCGACTGCACTGAACCCCAGTTCCGACTGCACTGAACCACAGTTCCGGGCAAAACCCTGTGGGCCCAGGCTCATACAGGGGGAGTTTGGACTGTCAGGTAGAGAGAAAGGCACACGGAGACTCGGAGACTCAGGGGAGCCGCGGCGGCAGGGGTCTGGAGGCGCGAGTGTGCATAAAGAGTGACTGTGGAGGTTACCACAGACTTTCCCTAGCGGAAGGGAGTCAGAAGCTTCTGACTGCACTGAACCCCAGTTCCGACTGCACTGAACCGCAGTTCCAGGCGAGCCCCTGGGACCCACGCTCTTACGGGGGAAATCTGGACTGTAAGGCGGAAACTCGGAAACCTCGGAAGGAAGAGGTCTGGAGACTCATGCGCAAGGGCAAGGCTGATGGGAAGCCAAGACTGACTGCTCCGCCCTGAGACTCCACCCCTTCCAAGCTGAGCACAGAGGCTTTTGCATTCTGGCAAGGCTAATCCTATAAAGCTGTCTCCAGCACCGAAAATCTCCCAGTATAGACACAGCTGATCCTCACAGCCAACTGGCCTGCAGGTCAATTCCTTTCAGTGATACCAACAACAATCAAGACTTAACTACAACAAGGCTGTACACACAGTCTACAAAGGGGTGCACCAAGAGTGTCCACCTCAGGTTAACTGGGGAGGCCGACCCACTGGGCAATATAGGAAACCTAGCACACAAAGCTACCCTACCAACTCAGGAAGCAGTGAAAAATGGGGAGACAAAGAAACATCACAAACGAAAGAAACGGAGGAAAACAAACGACTGGATATAGAATTCAAAACCACGGTTATAAGGCTTTTCAAGAATATCCTAGAAAAGGCCGGTAAATATAACGAGACCCTCGAAGATATGAAAAAGGACCAACTAGAAATTAAACATACACTGACTGAAATAAAAAAAATATTATACAGAGACCCAACAGCAGACTAGAGGATCCCAAGAATCAACTCAAAGATTTGAAATACAAAGAAGCAAAAAACACTCAACCGGAAAAGGAAAAAAAAAGAAAAAAGAATCCAAAAAGTTGAAGATAGTGTAAGAAGCCTCTGGGACAACTTCAAGTGTACCAACATCAGAATTATGGGGGTGCCAGAAGAAGAGAGAGAGCAAGATACTGAAAACCTATTGGAAGAAATAATGACCGAAAACTTCCCCCACCTGGTGAAAGAAATAGACTTACAAGTCCAGGAAGTGCACAGAACCCCAAACAAAAGGAATCCAAAGAGGACCACACCAAGACACATCATAATTAAAATGCCAAGAGCAAAAGACAAAGAGAGAATATTAAAAGCAGCAAGAGAAAAGCAGTTGATTACCTACAAGGGAGCACCCATACGAGTGTCAGCTGATTTCTCAACAGAAAGTATGCAGGCCAGACGGGAGTGGCAAGAAATATTCAAAGTGATGAATAGCAAGAACCTACAACCAAGACTACTCTACCCAGCAAAGCTATTATTCAGAATGGAAGGTCAGATAAAGAGCTTCACAGATAAGAAAAAGCTAAAGGAGTTCATCACCACCAAACCAGTATTATATGAAATGCTGAAAGGTATTCTTTAAGAAGAGGAAGAAGAAAAAAGTAAAGAGAAAAATTATGAACAACAAATACATATCTATCAACAAGTGAACCTAAAAATCAAGTGAATTAAAAATCTGAGGAACAGAATAAACTGGTGAATATAATAGAATCAGGGGCATAGAAAGGGAGTGGACTGATAATTCTCAGGGGGAAAGGGGTATGGGGGGTGCAGGAAGAGACTGGACAATAATTGAACACCTATAGATGAGGACAGTGTGGGGGGAGGTAAGGGCAAAGGGTGGGGTGGGAACAGGGTGGAGGGGAGCTATGGGGGGAAAAAGGAGAAACAATTGTAATAATTTGAACAATAAAGATTTATTAAATTAAAAAATTTAAAAAATCAAAAAAAAATGAATTCGACAATGTAGCAGGATACAAAATAGATGTCAAGAAATCTATGGCATTTCTATACACCAATAGTGAACTTACAGAAAGAGAGACTAAAAAAGCAATCCCATTTACCATTGCACCAAAAAAATTAAGATACCTAGGAATAAACTTAGCTAAGGAGGTAAAAGAACTATACGTGGAAAACGACAGGACACTGAAAAAAGAGATAGAGGAAGACGTAAACAGATGGAAGAACATACCATGTTCATGGATTGGTAGAATCATCATCATTAAAATGTCCAGACTACCCAAAGCAATCTATAGATTCAATGCAATCCCCATTAAAATACCAAAGGCATATTTCACAGACCTAGAAAGAACCCTCCAAAAATTCATCTGGAATAAAAAAAGACCCCGAATAGCCACAGAAATCCTGAGAAAGAAGAACAAAGTAGGTAGGATCTTAATACCAGATTTCAAGCTGTGCTACAAAGCCACTGTTCTCGAAATGACCTGGTACTGGCACAAGAACAGACATATAGACCAATGAATAGAATAGAGAATTCAAATATTGACCCAAACCACTATGCTCAATTAATATTTGACAAAGGAGGCATGAACATACAATGGAGTCAACAGTCTCTTCAATAAATGATGTTGGGAAAATTGGACAGATAGATGCAAAAAAATGAAACTAGACCACCAACTTATACCATACACAAAAATTAACTCAAAATGGATACAGGACTTAAATATAAGATGGGACACCATAAAAATACTAGAGGAATCCACAGGCAGAGAAATCTCAGACATATGCCGAAGCAATTTCTTCACCGATACCGCTCCTAGGGCAATGTAATCTAGAGAGAAAATAAACAAATGGGACTACATCAAAATAAAAAGCTTTTGCACAGCAAAAGAAACCATCAACAAAACAACAAGAAAGCCCACTGTATGGGAGAACATATTTGCAAATGTTATCACTGATAAAGGTTTAATCTCCAACATCTACAGGGAACTTATACAACTTAATAAAAGGAAGATAAATGATCCAATAAAAAAATGGGCAACGGACCTAAATAGAATCTTTTCGAAAGAAGACAGAAGGAAAGCCAAGAGACATGAAAACATGCTCAAAGTCACTAATTATCCGAGATATGCAAATCAAAACGACAATGCGGTACCATCTCACACCTGTCAGAATGGCAACCATCAACAAATCAGCAAACGACAAGTGCTGGCAAGGATGCGGAGAAAAAGGAACCCTCGTGCACTACTTGTGGGAATGCAGACTGGTGCAGCCACTGTGCAGAACAGTATGAAGTTTCCTCAAAAAACTAAAAATGGAACTCCCATTTGACCCAGTGATCCCACTTCTAGGAATATATCCCAAGAAACCAGAAACACTAATCAGAAAGGATATATGCACCCCTATGTTCATAGCAGCACGATTCACCATAGCTAAGATTTGGAAACAGCCTAAGTGCCCATCAGCAGATGAGTGGATTAGAAAACTATGGTACATCTACACAATGGAATACTATGCTGCTATAAAAAAGAAGGATTTCTTACCATTTGCAGCACCATGGATGGACCTGGAGAGCATTATGTTAAGTGAAATAAGCCAGGCAGTGAAAGAAAAATACCACCTGATCTCACTCATTTATGGAAAATAAAAAACATTATGACCTGATGAATAAGAAGATAGATACAGAGGCAGTAAAGCACCGAATAGATGGTCAAATTACAGCAGGAAGGCTGGGGAGTGTTGGGGAGGGAGGGAAATAGATCAACCAAAGGACTGGTATGCTTTCATATAAGCACACCAATGGACACAAAACACTGGGGAGGTGGGATGAGGGCATGCGACAGGGGATAGGGGAGGCTGGGGGAAGGTTAATGGGCGAAAAAAGGAGATATATGTACTAATATATGTAATATTTTAAACAATAAATGAAATAAAAAAATAACCTACACAATGAAATCCCCAAATGAAAAAAAAAAAGAAATGAAAGAGGAGAAATAACAACAGACCCCACCAAAATACAAAGGATTGTTAAAAAATACTAGGAACAACTATGTTCCAACAAACTGGACAACCTGGAGGAAATGGACATATTCCTAGAAAAATACAACCTTCCAAAACTCAATCAGGAAGAATTTAAACATCTCCACAGGCCAATAACTATGGAAGAAATTGAAGCAGTCATCAAAAAGCTTCCAGCAAACAAAAGCCCGGGTCCAAACAGCTTCACAGGGGAGTTTTACCAAACATTCAAAGAAGAACTAAAACCTATCCTCCTCAGACTATTCCAAAAATTTCAAGAGGAAGGAACACTTCCAAGCTCCTTCTATGAAGCCAGCATCACCCTAATATCAAAACCAGATAAAGACAACACAATGAAAGAGAATTACAGGCCAATATCCCTCATGAACATAGATTCAAAATCCTCAACAAAATTTTAGCAAATTGGATCCAGCAGTACATCAGAAAGAGCATACACCATGACCAAGTAGGGTTTATCCCAGGAATGCAAGGATGGTACAACATCCACAAATCAAAAACCGTGATACATCACATAAACAAATTGAGATATAAAAATCACATAGTCATATTAATTGATGTAGAAAGAGCATTTCACAAAATCCAACACCCTTTCTTGATAAAAAACTCTCAGCAAGTTTTGGGAATAGAAGGATCATACCTCAACATCATAAAAGCTATATATGATAAACCCACAGCCAACATCATACTCAATGGACAAAAACTAAAACCATTTCCACTAAGAACAGGAACAAGACAGGGATGCCCACTCTCACCACTCCTGTTTGACATAGTACTGGAAATATTAGCCATTGCAATTAGACAAGAAGAAGAAATAAAAGGCATCCAAATTGGAAAAGAAGAAGTAAAGCTGTCCTTATTTGCAGATGACATGATATTGTACATAAAAAACCCAAAGGACTCCATCAAAAAACTAATAGACTTAATAAATGAATTCGGCAATGTAGCAGGATACATAATGAACGCCAAGAAATCTATGGCATTTCTATACACCAATAGTGAACTTACAGAAAGAGAGACTAAAAAAGCAATCCCATTTACCATCGCACCAAAAAAATTAAGATACCTAGGAATAAACTTAACTAAGGAGCTAAAGTCTTGTACTCGAAAAACTACAGGACATTGAAAAATCAGATGGAGGAAGACATAAACAAATGGAAGAATATACCGTGTTCATGGATTGATAGAATCAACATCATTAAGATGTCCATACTACCCAAAGCAATTTATAGATTCAATGCAATCCCCATTAAGATACCGACGGCATATTTCACAGACCTAGAACAAACTCTCCAAAAATTTATCTGGAATTAAAAAAAGACCCCAAATAGCCACAGCAATCCTGAAAAAGAAGAACAAAGTTGGAGGGATCACAAAACTAGTTATCAAGCTATATTACCAAGCCATGGTTCTCAAAATACCCTGGTACTGGCACAAGAACAGACATATAGACCAATGGAATAGAACACAGAACACAGAAATTGACCCAACTCATTATGTTCAATTAATATTTGACAAAGGAGGCAAGAGAACACAATGGAATCATGACAGTCTCTTCAATAAATGGTGCTGGGAAAATTGGTCAGATACAAGCAAAAAAATGAAACTAGACCACCAACTTACACCATACACAAAAATAAACTCAAAATGGTTTAAGGACTTAAAAGTAATATGGGAAAACATAAAAATCTTACAAGACTCCATAGGCAGAAAAATATCAAACTTATGTCTTTGCAATATCTTCACTGATACAGCTCCTAGGGCAATGAAAACTAAGGAGCAAATAAACAAATGCGCCTACATCAAAATAAAAATCTTCTGCAGAGCAAAAGAAACCATCAACAAAACAACAAGAAAGCCCACTGCATGGGAGAACATATTTGCCAATGTTATCTCAGATAAGGGTTTAATCGCCAACATTTACAGGGAACTCATATAACTTAACAAAAGAAAGATAAACAATCCAATCAAAAAATCGGCAAAGGACCTAAATCAACACTTTTCAAAAGAGGACATACAGAAGGACAAGAGACTTATGAAATCATACTCAAAGTCACTAGTCATCTGAGAGATGCAAATCACAACAACAATGAGGTATTATCTTATACCTGTCAGAATGGCTATCATCAACAAATCAACAAACTGCAAGTGCTTGAGAGGATGCGGATAAAAAGGAACCCTCTTGCACTGCTGGTGGGAACGCAGACTGGTGCAGCCACTGTAGAAGACAGTATGGAGTTTCCTCAAAAAGTTAAAAATGGAGCTCCCATTTGACCCAGTAATCCCACTTCTAGGACTATATTCCAATAAACCAGAAACACCAATTAGAAAGGATACATGCACCGCTATGTTCATAGCAGCACAATTTACAATAGCTAAGATTTGGAAACAGCCTAAGTGCCCATCAGCAGATGAGCGGATTAAAAAACAGTGGTACATCTACACAATGGAATACTACACTGCTATAAAAATGAAGAAACTTTTACCATTTGCAACAGCATGGATGGAACTGGAAAGCATTATGCTAAGCGAAATAAGCCAGTCAGAGAAAGATAAATATCACATGTTCTCACTCATATGTGGGATATAATGAACAACATAAAGTGATGAACAAAAATAGATCCAGAGACAAGGTAACATTGAACAGACCATCCAACCTCAGAGACAAGGCAGGGGAGGAAGGGGTGTTAGATATCAACCAAAGGACTTGTACTCATGCATATTAGCATAACCAATGGACACAGACACTGGGGTAGTGGTGCCTTGTCCTGGGAGGTGGGAGTGGTTGGGTGGAGAGTCAATCGGGGGAAAAGGAGTCATATGTAAAGGAGTCATATGTTTGTTTATAACAAACAAAAAATTAATAATAAACTATTTAACCCTACCACTGAAAGAATTAGAAAGAGAACAATAAGAAATGCCCAGAGTAAGGAGAAGGAAATAATAAAGATTACAGCAGAAATAAATGACATATAGACTAAAAAAAAGAATACAAAAAAAGGTAAGTAAGATTGATGGGATCGGGACTAAACCAGCAGTCGGACATCCCCCAAGGGGTCCCAGATTGGAGAGGGTGCAGGTCGGGCTGAGGGACACACCCCCATGCATGAATTTCATGCATGGGGCCACTTGTTACTTAATAATAATATTTTAGAATATTCCTTTTATATAGTCTTCCCACTTAGTCAATCAGTAAAAATGTTAAAACAAAGTAAGTTAGTTTTATTGATCAGACCGTCAACCCTCAGAGGGAAGGCAGGGGAGGGTGGGGGGAAGGGGAAGAGATCAATCAAAGGACTTATATGCATACATATAAGCATAACCAATGGACACAGACACTAGGGGGGTGAGGGCAGGAGCAGGGGTGGGGTAGGGGGCAGTGGGGAGATAAGGACACATATGTAATCAATAAAGAAAAGAAAAAAAAAGAAGTAATGGTGGACCAATGGACACAGACAGTTGGGGGGTGAGGGCATGTGCTGGGGGGTGGGAGCAGCTGGAGAGAGGTCAATGGGGGAAAAGGAGACTTATATAATATTTTAAACAATGAAGAATTTAAATAAAAAACAAGAGTTAGCTTTGTTTACCATGAAGTTTTTTTAATGTTAAATATGAGAAAATTAGTGTCTCATGTAGCAGAGAATATGCATTTTACTAGGTTTCCTGAGGCTCATGTTTTCATATAGGGCAAAGAGCTGGTACTGAATAATACTTCTGTCCTAGAGAATAACGCTTAAACTCTGTAGGGCCCATTCAGTGTGGCTCAGTGGATGAGCATCAACCTATGAACCAGGAGATCATGGTTCTATTCCCATTCAGCACATGCCCAGTTCCTTGCTCAGTCCCCAGTAGGGGGCATGCAGGAGGCAGCCAATCAATAATTCTCTCTGGTCATTTCTATCTCTCCCTCTTCCTTCCTCTCTGGAATCAATAAAAATATATTAAAAATAAAATAAAATAAACTCTGTAGGCCACCTGTTTCTTTAATAAATTGCCAAAAGTTAAAAGTCCTTCACCCGCCCTAACTGGTTTGGCTCAGTGGATAGAGCGTCGGCCTGAGGACTGAAGGGTCCCAGGTTCGATTCTGGTCAAGGGCATGTACCTTGGTTGAGGGCACATCTCCAGTGGGGGGTGTGCAGGAGGCGGCTGATTGATGTTTCTCTCTCATTGATGTTTCTAACTCTCTATCCTCTCCCTTCCTCTCTGTAAAAAATCAATAAAAAATATATTTTAAAAAAAGTCCTTCACCCAAAAAATCTCCAAGTAGAATAACTTTGCATATATTACAATTTTAGGGTTTTGTCAAGTTCTTAAAGCCCATCCAGGGACCCCAAATTAAGCACCACAGATTAAGGGCCCTATAAATGGAAAAGGCTATCTCCATTGTATATGTACCTAATTCATGAATGGCTGCTCTGCTGGATTTGATTATAGAACCTGCCCCTTCATGCTTGTTGTTGCTAAGAAGTGCTTCCCTTTCCTCACTACAGTGCCCATAATCCATTGTGGACCCATGGAAGTGCTCTACCTGCATCAATATTTCAAATCCTCCCTTTGGTCTTGTTCCAATATTGATTTGTAGGTTGCTCTGTGGTGACTGTTTGGGGCAGGCAACAAGGTAGAGAGGGAGGGAGGGGAGAGAAGGAGTAAACAAGGGGAACTCTGTAGTCTCCATACCCTATCACACCTTACAGCATAAATTGAAAAAGGAAGAAGGCAAGAAAAGAAAACCTCTTCCTAAGCTATGAAATTACTTTCATTGAATTATCCACAATGTTATTCAAAATGAAATAGACATCTTAGACAAATGTTATTTTGATCATCAAACCTTAACAAAGCATTTGAGAGTTGAAAAAAAAGATATTCCGACATCAGCAAGACTCCAGCTGTTCTCCAGGGCTGCTCCAGCATACATCAGCTCCAGATACTGTCTGCCTTGTTCATCTTCAGAGAGAGGAATGTAGAAATAATCCTTAAAAATCAATAGCATTTTTTTCTCCATTAAATGATCTCACTTTATTAACAGAGAATTCTCACAGGTATATCCAAGTTAAGAAAAAAAATGCTTACACAAACCGAAATACAAATGCTTCTAATATTACAGTTACCACCATTTCTATTCCATTAACATAGATAATAAAGAGCTAGCCTCTATAGAGCAATTAAAATATAATAATTCTAGTGTATTGCTGATGAGTAATTTTCTGCATTAACATGAATGGTCCAAAATTTATTCTGTTCTTTGTTTAAATTAAAATGTTCTTTGCCATTTGATAACTTTGCCAGCCATTAGACTCATGAAACAACACATATAGGCCAGGAAAAAACATGTATTAATGCACATAAAAATTGTGAAATGCATACACTACACACAGTTTGTCAGAATTCCTTTCGGGTACCATGAAATGTGCCTGGTACATAAAACTTGATATGCTTATAAAGTACAAATTATGCAGAAAAAATGAAAATTTTAGATGGACAAAACCTAACAAGCTAAGCAAGATAGTTTGGTAGTTACAAGCCTTCTGCTCTAGCTTGGCAACAGAATGAGAGAACTTTCTGAAGTCACAATAACTGAATTATTTCTGAATACAGCAAACAAAATTAAGTATTGAGAAGTTTACAGCTATTCTGGGTTGTATAAATTATCACCAATATCATATTCCAATGTATGCAGGTATTTGGCTTTTGGATTAATTTTATTTATTTATTTTTGGTAAATCATTTTTACAGTTGTTTCTTTGGTACCTAAACTTCCTTGAATGGAGTTTAATATGGTTCTAAAATAAAAAGTATATCACCCAATTTTTATTATCTTAGGTTTATCATTTATTTTACTTTTACATTTATTTTTCCTTAGGTTGATCAGTTAAATGAAACATCTTCAGTTACAAGAAATCATATCCCTTATCTTAAGGATTATAAGCACACTTTTAGCTGTAGATATCTAGTCTGGTATTAATTTCACCCAACTTTTATTCTGCAATTCTTTGATGTGACACAAAAGTATTTTTCTCTTTTTAACTGAAGACAAATGAATCTCAGTTAGAAGGTCAACTATTAAATCCAGAAGACAAATAATTATGTGTAGCAATTCAAACTGATAGGCCAGTCAACAAAATCCAGGTCTGTAAGCCCAGCTTTTACTAAGAAACTTGAGTTCTTGAGCCTAATGACAAAAAGATAATGCTTCATCTCAAATAGGGTATTTTAACCATAAGAAATTCTAGGTTTGTCTAGACATTGTACAAGCATTAAGTGCCCAAGGTTTTATCTCCACCAACCACCAAAAAGAATGAGTTTTTTATTCTATATACATATCCAGATCTCACTAATTTTACATGTATAATTTTTTTTTCAGTGTGAGATGGTACAATAAATGTTTAAAATAGTCGAAAAGCCAGGTTAAAAAATTTTTTTATTGGCTGTGCTGGTGATTCACAAGGACCTAACTCTGAAAGCATTTCTGGTCAATTCCGTTATTTGCTGGATGCTGTAATAGTTGATTCTCTCGTGACCCAGCTGTTGGCGCCTGGGTTCCCTCTCAGTATGTAGTTGTAGGCAAGATGACTGTATGGATTGTATCCCACAAACCCTGGTGTGCTAGGCATTTGTGTTGTATGAATTGGGGTGAGAGATGGGGCATAAGATGGTCTTTTTGACATTTTGGAAGATTAAGTTCTCAGTTCCTTAAGAATGAATCTGAGACATTGCAGGCAGAAAAAGAGCCTACAGCTCCAGCCTTACTTCCCTTTGTCCTGCGCACACCCTGCCCCTCCCAATAGCATATTATAAAAACAGTACACCTTTATATTACTGGACCAACAATGTAATTTCTTTTTGTTTACATTTTCCACTGAGCATTATAAAAGTGTTTAGTACAGAGGAAAAAAGTATAAGACAGGGATTCTTAACTTGGAGTCTATAGACCTCCCCAAAGTTTATGGATACAATTTATATGGGAAAAACTATAATTTATTTTTATTAATTCTAAATGAAATTGAGATTTTAAAAAAATTATGCATGTAAGACACATACTATGTGACTGTTACCAACAGGAATCACCAATATTCTCATATCACCTTACAGTTGCTGCAGATATCTCAAAATATGCTGATCACTACTTTGAAATTACATTAATTATTAGATACACTGCCAGAACTTGTTAATGTGTTTATAATGAAGCCCACATGTCACTATATCACACACAAATTTGTTTTTTAATGTTTGCAAGTTGTATTTCAATATAATGGTTACTTTTTCTTTGTACGTATTTTAATTTTTTTATGCATTTAAAGGTATTCTTAGGAGTTCAGAGGCTTGCCAGATGCCAAAGGGATCTACAACCCATAAAGGTTAAGAGCCTCTGTGTTAAAAGATCTAGCTTGCAGTGATCACAGCAATCCACTAAATAACTTGATTCACTATACGCTCCTTAGCAAATGGAAATGATCATCTCCAAGTTAAATGCCATTGGATGGTCAAGACTTAAATATTTATCTTAATTTCCCATTTTAGAGTGAATATAAGAAGTTTACAAGAAAATATTGCACCCAAATTATTTCCTATTCTAAGATGCCTTCTTTCCCCCAGCTGCCAGCACCAGCTTCCCTCCAGCACCCGGGACCCAGGCTTCCCTCCTCCGGCCACCAGCAGGCACCCAGGACCCAGGACCCGGGCTGGCTTTCCTCCCACCCCGGCTTCATCAGGAAGGATGTCCAGAATGATGTCTAGAAGACATCTGGTCTAATTAGGATATTACCCTTTTATTATTATAGACTAGAGGCCCGGTGCATGAAATTCGTGCATGGGGGGAGGGAGGGTCCCTCAGCCAGGCCTGCACCCTCTCCAATCCGGGACCCCTCAGGGGAGGTCCGACTGCAGGATGTCACCTGCCTAACTGCCCCTAACCACTCTGCCTGCTGGCCTGATCTCCCATAACCGCTCTCCTCTGCCGGCCTAATTGCCCCTAACTGCCTCTGCCTCAGCCCCCACCACTGTGGTGTTGTCCGGAAGGATGTCCAGGAGGACGTCCGGAAGATGTCCAGTCTATCCGGTCTAAATAGAATATTACCCTTTTATTAGTATAGATTGTGTAAGCAAACAAAGATATTTTGAAATAGTTTTAGTTCCCTGTTTGCTGCAAATGTATCCAGTAGCAAAATCTCTGCCCTGTGTGCAGTTTAAACTTCACTGCATAGTTAAAATGAATATACATCTTAGTGGCTCAGTTAAAAAGTACATACGTACCCTTATCATCTGCTTGACAGCTTCCACGGTTTCATCTGCTGAAACTTCAAATGGTTCAAAAGATTCCTCAAAGGCTATGAAAATCCTCATTTCCTCAAAAACAAAACACACACACATAAAATAAACCCCACAACTTAAAAAAAACACCTGTTGGATAGTTGGGAAAAAATCCAATTTGCAATTAAGGACAAAAACGGTGGGCAGAGGCTACTATTACAGTTTAGACTCAAAGGTGAGCTGAGAGAATGTGAAGAGACAAGTCCCACAGTATCACAGTACTGGCAACACAGCAACTACGTTTGGGGAAATGTTACTCAGCCGATGGCAGCAGTCAATAGCCACCTTGTTCCTATATGGTGGAAACTAGCAAACTTGACATTAGTTGAGGCAAATTGAACAACAGTCAAGCATGTAATATAAAACGCCAAATATAAATCACTCTTTTGTAATGTGACCACCATCCACTGACTCTTGAATCCATATTCATTCAGTACAGCTTATTGAAAGTCCCTTCAAAACAGGTATTTAATTTGGATGCACTGGCACACAGTAAAGTAAAGCAGAGTTGCTTTTATTGACTGTGATAATCCTTAAAGTTCTCTGTAAATAACTCTCAGCTGAAGCATTCTGGTTTCCATAACAACTTTGTATACTTGTTCCCCAGCAGTATTTCTAATTCTGCCACAGGGATAGAACAATACCCACTAGCACCAGGGAGATGAATGTGTAGGCAAATAACTGTGGCTTTCCCTTTCCATCTCCGCCCAACAGCAACACAATATAGTTGGTATTTCTTTTAGCCCCGCCTTTATTTAGAACAATTTGCCATTATCTTTTTCAACTTCCTGAAACTTGTTGGTGGAAAATATTTCAAACCCCACTCAATAAATGAGCAAACATATTCAGCACCAATACTCAAATTCGTAGAGTAAACATTTTAGAACTTAATTTTAAGACTCTCCTCTGAAATTCCCAGTATGATACATCTGGTTTAATGTGATTATGTCTGATCATTTTTTCTTATACATATGTAAATATTGTCTTCTTCCTGAAATTCTTCCCGATCTAGGACAGAATCCTCATCTTGCATTTGTTTTCATTCTTAATGGCACTTAGCCCAATGTGACTCATATGACAGGTGCTCAGTAAATGTTAACCTGTTGATTGATTCTGTTTTGATTCCCAACTTGAGTTCTAACTTTAAGAAATCTAAGAAAATGGAAAACATAAAGGCAAAGAATTTCATTGCAAAGCTAACTCTTTTGCCTCATATTTTTCAAGTGTTACAACATAATTCAATCTTATTATACTGTCAACATTTTAATAGAAAGTATATTAATATGGGATGGTAGTTGATGTTGTTTAGCTGTCTTGACCACCCTCCACACTCCCCAGGTGCTATGACTGTTGACTGCTAAAGGCTCATAGTTCTCCAAAGAATTGCCCTTAGTTGATGGGAGCTACCTTGCCAGGAAAGCTAGGCACTCCCCTCAATAACTGACTATGAAGAGGCTACAAAAGGCCCACCTTCTCATCCTAAGGGGTGGAAACTCTACAAAAGATCTCTAGATCGGTCCACAGCTGGACTTTACCTGATGCTGTATCCTTCCTCAGCATTCTCTTCTGCTCAATGCTAGTGAACTCTCTCCCTTACAGTTTTTCTTGAAGAACACTCCCTCAGTAATTGACATGCTTCTCAATCCCTCCCAGGCTCTGCTTCCAGAGAAACCAACCAACCCAAGGCAGAGGATGTTAAAGAAGCTCATATGCTTTAAGAAATCACAACCAAGTGCTTTGTAGCTTCCTGAACTGTATGTTCATTTATACACTAGAGGCTGAGTGCACGAAGCCATCAAAGAAAACATTGATGAATCCAAATGTATTTTTAAAAATCTGAGTGGCAAAAACCACTTGATATATTTTCAAGACAAATGAGCTGAGAATAATATTTACAAATATTATAGAAAAGGGTTAATTTCCTTAGTATATTAACAGTATCCACAAATCAGTAAGGAAATGAGCAAAATTCAGTAGAAAAATGAACAAATGATGTAAACAGATAGCTCACAGAAAAGGAAATACAAGTGGCATTCAAATATTTATATGTGTTTAACTCAGAAGAAATGTAAATTAAAACTATATAGCATGATGCTGGTTTCTATCAGGAAGTTCAAAAAGATCCAAAAGTTTTATTACACATATTGGTGAGTCTCTCTTAGTCATACTTTGCCATAAGAAGTGCATTTTGGTACAATTCCATGTAAAGGAAGATTTGGTAATATATATTAAAATTACAAATGCACATATTCTTTGATCTACCAATTCCATTTCAAGGACTTTAGTTTTACAAATATATGTGTCTATTTTCAAAATAATATTGGTACAATATATTCATTGTACCTATTTCTTATTTGTAACAACAAAAGATTAGAAACATCTTCCATGTTCATTAATAGGGGGCTGATTAAATAAATTATTTTTCATTCTTACAATGCTATCTATAATAATAAAAGCATAATATGCTAATTAGACTGGACAGCCAAATGACCTTCTGGATGTCATTCTGGACGTCTTTCCAGACGACCTTCCTAATGAAGCCGTGGCAGTGCGGGTCAAGGCAGAGGTGGTTAGTGTCAATCAGGGGTGATCAGGCAGGCAGACGAGTGGTTAGGGGAGATCAGACAGGCAGACAGAGTCTGTTAGGAGTTATCAGGCATGCAAGCAAGTGGTTAGGGGTGATCAGTCAGGCAGGCAAGTGGTTAGGGGCAATCAGGCAGGCAGGCAAGTGGTTAGGGGTGATCAGGCAGGCAGGCAGAGGGGTTAGGGGTGGTCAGGCAGGGAGACAGGTAGGCAGGCAAGTGGTTAGGAGCCAGTGGTCCGGGACTGTGAGAGTGGGATCGGGCCTAAACTGGCAGTCGGACATTCCCCAAGGGGTTCCAGATTGCAAGAGGGTGTAGGTCAGGCTGAGGGCCACCCCCATGCACGACTTTCATGCACCAGGCCTCTAGTAGAGCTATAAAAAAGGATGTTCTTTCTGTACCAATATGGAAAAATCTCTAAGGTATATTCTTAGGTGAGAAAAATAAGGTGTCAAATAGAGTGTTTAGTACATTGCCATTTGAGGAAAACAGAGAGCAATTATATTTATAGGTTTGATGTATGATATAGATAGTTGGGTGTACTTCACATTCCTTGGAAACATACTCAGGAAACTAGAAACGTTTGTGCCTGTGGAGAAGAGCCCTGAGCAACCAGGGCTTGAGGATGAGGATAGTACTTTTCACTTTATATCTTTTAAAAAAAATAGACTTTATTTTTTAAAAGAGAACTTTTAGGTTCACAGCAAAATTGAGCAGAAAGTATATCGTCTCATATTTACATTCCCATCACACATTACAGCTCCCCCCTTATCAAAATCCCAAAATCAGTGGTATATTTGTTATAGTTGATGAACATGTATGATACATCATCTCCCTAAATCCATAGTTTACATTAGGGCACACTCTTGCTGTTGTACATTTGATGAGTTTTGATAAATGTATAATGACACGTATCCACTATCTAACTAATAACAGCCTAGGTGGCATCACAAGATGGCCGTCACAAGATGGCCATGAGCACAGTGGAGGTGGGGCCCAGTGGCCACTCCGTGCAGTAAGATTTGGGGGTCCCGCGGCACTGCGTGGCATGGAGGAGGCTGGTCCTGGCATCTCTACAACCTTGCGCAGAGGCGGGTCCCGGCAGAGGAGGCAGGTCATAGCAGGGGAGGGCATTTGGGGGCAATCAGGCTGGCAGGGGAACAGTTAGGCATCATTCAGGCAGGCAGGGGAGCGGTTAGGGGGCGATCAGGCTGGCAGGCAGAAGTGGTTAGGGGCAATCAGGCAGGCAGGCAGGTGAGCAGTTAGGAGCCAGTGGTCCCAGATTGTGAGAGGGATGTCCGACTGCTGGTTTAGGCCTGATCCCTAAACTTGTAGTCAGACATCCCCCGAGGGGTCCCAGATTGGAGAGGGTGCAGGCCAGGCTGAGGGACAACCCCCCTTATGCACAAATTTTGTGCACCGGTCCTCTAGTTATAGTATAAAACAGAACAGTTTCACTTTCCTAAAAATCTACTGTACTCTGCTTATTCATCCCTTCCTCTTCCCTAACCTCTGGTAACCATTGGTCTTTTAGCTGTCTCCATAGTTTTGTCTTTTCCAGAATGCCATATAGTTGGAGACATACAATATTTATCCTTTTCATATAAGCATCTTTCACTTAGTAATATGCATTAATGCTTCTCCCATGTCTTTTCATGGCTTGATAGCTTATTTCTTTAGTGTGAAATAATATTCCTTTGTCTGGACATAACACAGTTTGTTTATCCATTCACCTATTGAAGGACATTTTGGTTGCTTCCAAGGTTTTGGCAATCCTATATAATAAAAGCCTAATATGCTAAGTGCCCGGTCGTCTGGTCATCCATTCAACCAATCAAAGTGTAATATGCTAATGATATGTTAAGGCCTCTCAAACGCTTGCTATGACATGCACTGACCACCAGGGGGCAGTCGACTGGTCAACCAGTTGCTATGATGTGCACTGACCACCAGAGGGCAGACACTCCAACCTGTAGGTTAGCTTGCTGCTGAGGTTTGGCAGAACGGAACTGAGTGAGATGGGCCAGACACACACTGGAGCCCTCCCGCGGTCCCTCCCTGGCTGGCCAACCTCCCATGTCCCTTCCCAGCCCCAATTGTGCACCAGTGGGGTCCCTTGGCCTGGCCTGTGCCCTCTCGCAATCCAGGACCCCTCAGGGGATGTTAGAGAGCCAGTTTCAGCCCAAACCTATTCAATGCAAGAGCTGTCCCCTGGTGCTCAGTGCGCTCCCACAAGGGGAGTGCCACTCAACCAGAAGCTGGGCTCATGGCTGGCGAGCGCAGTGGCGGTAGTAGGAGCCTCTCCCACCTCCGTGGCAGTCAGACATCCCCTGAGGGCTCCTGGACTATGAGAGGGCGCAGGCCAGGCTGAGGGACCCCCTCCCCCAACTGCATGAATTTCATGCACCAGGCCTCTAGTTATAAATAAAGCTGCTATAAACATCCCTGTGTAGGTTTTAGTGTGGACCTACATTTTCAAATCATTTGAGTAAATACCAAGGAGCATGATTGCTGGATAGTATGATAAGAATATGTCTAGTTTTGTAAGAAACTGCTAAACTCCCTTCTAGAGTGACTGTAGTGCCATTTTGAGTTTCCACTGGCAATGAATGAGAGATCCTGTTGTTCCTCATCCTCACCAGCATTTGTTGTTTGTATTATCTTTATATCCTTTGAAATTTTGAACCATGTGAATACTTTAGCTCATCAAAAAATTAAATGAGAAATAAAATAAAAAATAGATTAAAATAAAGCTCAACTGTCTCTTTAAGATGCCTTCTTTTAAAAAATATATTTTTTAAATTGATTTCAGAGAGGAAGGGAGAGTGAAAGAGATAGAAACATTGATGAGACACATTTATTGGCTGCCTCCTGCACACCCCCTCCGGGGGATCAAGCCCACAACCTGGGCATGTGCTCTGACCAGGAATCAAACCCAGGACATCTTGGTCCATGAGACAATGCTCAATCCACTGAGCCACACCAGCTGGGCTCAAGATGCTTTCTTGATCTCCCCAGGAAAGTTGATCTGTCTCTCTCTATTCCTCACTCAACTGCATCATACATTTCTTTTATAAACCTCACCCCAGGATATTTTTTCCATTTACTTTTAAAGAGGTTGAAAGGGAGGGAGGAGAGGGAGAAAGGAAAAGAGAGAGAGAGAGAAACATCGATGTGAGAGAGACACATAGATTGGTTGCCTCCAGAAAAAGCCCCAACGGGTGTCAGGGATTGAACCTGCAACTGAGGGACATGCCCTTGGCCAGGAATTGAACCCAAGACCCTTTGGTCCTCAGGCCGACACTCCAACCACTGAGCAAAACCAGACAGGGCTCATACATTATTTAGTTATAAGATTTTTTCATATTGCATTCCATTATTACATCACTGTCAGCCTCCCCCATTAGATTCTGAGCTTCCCCAGGGAGGGGCAGTGTCTTAATCACCTTTTTAAATTAATTAATTAATTAATTAATTAATTATTTTTGAAATATGTTCTTATTAATTTTTAGAGAGAGGAAGGGAGAGGGATAGAGAGATAGAAACATTAATTGGCTGCCTCCTTGGGATCAAGACCACAACCCAGGCATGCGCCCTGATCAGGAATCAAACTGGGGATGTTCAACCACTGAGGCACATCAGCTGGGCTCTTACTCACCTTACTATCCCTAGTGACTTAGCCCAGTGCCTTGCAGTAGCTGAATAAACAAGCTAGATTATTGTAGGTTGATATCACTAAAAGTTGCCTTGTAACAATGAACTAAGTAGACTTGAAAACTCTCTGAGAAATTTATCTAGGGAGAGCTCAAAATGATAAAAATTAGACTTTAAAATTATCTAGGAACAGCTTGCTTTAGAATCTAGAGGCCCTTTTTCTTTCTTTCTTTCTCTAGGAATTTTTAATTAATTTAGTTGGCCTACTGAGTACCTCTTACATGCAATGGAATATGCTAGGTTTTGGAAGATTTGGTGATGAATGTGACCTTAAGAGATTTGTCATGAATAGGGAAGATGATAGTTGTTCAAAAACACCTAGGAAGTGGTTAGGGGCGATCTGGATAAGAGATACAAACAATCTGGATGGTATGAAAGTGAAGATACATTTGATCTGAAATGAAGATATACTGTTAATTAATTTTATTCATTCAAACATATATACTAGCCCCTACTATGTGCCCTGCACTATTCTGTATTAGATCATTGCAATGAACAAGACATGGAGCTTCCAGACTAGTACGAATGTGTGCATGTGTTTGGGGTGGAGGAAAGGTTAAGGAAATGTAAGGAAAGGGGAAGGGAGATGCAAAGAAAGACAGTAATTAAGTTAGCAATAAATAAATAAGTTTTGTTTGAAGGGAGTGGTCAGATAGTAGGGATAAATATGAAAAAAGTAAATAAGATAAAATAAACATAGAAAAACAGGAAAGGAATCACTTGCTAGGAATAACATTAGGAAAGCATTAAGTTAAATGCAGGGAAAACAAGTAAATAACAAGATGACCCATACCAAGGGAGAAAGAGATCCTATCTAATAAAGAGGGAATATGCTAATTGACCCTCACACTGTCACAAAGATGGCAGTGCCCACAGCCAATATGGAGGGAATATGCTAATTGACTGTCCTGCCCTCAAAGATGGTGGTGCCCACAGCCAATAAGGAGGGAATATGCTAATTGACTGCCCTGCCCTAAAAGATGGCAGTGCCCACAGCCAATAAGGAGAGAATATGCTATTTGACTGCCCTGCCCTCAAAGATGGCAGTGCCCACAGCCAATAAGGAGAGAATATGCTATTTGACTGCCCCACCCTCAAAGATGGCAGTGCCCACAGCCAATAAGGAGGGAATATGCTAATTGACTGCCCCGCCTTCAATGATGGTGGCACCCACAGCCACAAGATGGTGGTGCCCAGTCCCCTCAGCCCCGCGGGGGCAGCAGGCATGTAGCAAGGCTAAGCCCACCCCCAGGCAGGCCCAGCCACTCTGCAACTGCCTCCGGAGTCCCCCAGTCCCCTCAGCCCCCCAGCCACCCAGGGCCAGCCCGAGGTGCAGGCAAGCCTCAGATGTTGGCTGCTCAGCCACCCAGGGCCACCCAAGGCTCAGGTAACCAGGGCTGGCTGAGGCTTGTGCTGCCGGCAGTGGCAGCAGCACAGGTGTGATGGGGCATTGCCTTCCCCTGATCACCAGGTCACCTCCTGCACCTAAGGGCTTCCGGATTGTGAGAGGGGGTAGGCCGAGCTGAGGACCGCCCCCTCCAGTGCATGAGTTTTCATGCACTGGGTCTCTAGTATAGAAATAATGTTACAAGAAGATCTGGACCAGGGTAAAAAAAATAACCATGTCACAGTCAGTGACTACTATTTTAGTACTCTGATCTCTCATAAATTGTAAAGATGGAAATCAATTACTTGATTTTATTTCTGCACTTCAAGTCATTGCATTCTACCTAGTTTATCCCTTTACTTTAGGTTCTTTTAAAAATCTTTGAAATAATTATATGCTTGAATTGACTTTAAGATATTTTCTGATTTATGACATGTTGATATGTCATGCATGTTATATGATATATACAGAATAATAATAAACATAATTTCATGTCACATGGTAAATAGTATTATGAAAGAATGCTAAATGATTGGTGGTGGTTTACAAAACTAGTCACCTTATGGGGGTGAGGGAAGTAGGGGGTCTTAATATATGGTGACAGGAGAAGATTTGGCTTTGGGTGGTGGGCACATGGTGCAATATACAGATCTTGTAACATAGAAACCCACACCTAAAACTTGTATGTTCATGTTGACCAATGTCACACCAATAAATTTAATTTTTTTAAAAAAACTAGTCACCTTAGGAGTATCTGCTTTTGTGTGAAACATGCTCAATGTTGATGTGTTGAGGAAAAATAGATAGGATCTGTTTTTAATATATAATCATGCTTTTATTATTGTAAATTTTAAAGTTTGTTATCTTTAAAAAAAGTTTGTTATCTTTAACTTTTTTCTTCATTGTCTTATAGAATTTTTAGTTTAGTTCTTCTACATCCTTGGTTAAATATATTCTGAGCTATTTTTTATGCAATTGTAAGTAGGATTGTTTTTTTTTTTATTTCTCTTTCTGATAGTTTGGTATCCTATATAATAAAAGGCCAGCCACCATAAGCGGAACAACCAGAACAACCAGATACCAGAACCACCACAGCCCCTCGCTGGGCTGGCCCCACTCCCAAGCAAGCAGTTAGGGGCGATCAGGCAGGAATGCAGAGTGGTTAGGGGTGATCAGGTAAGCAGACCAGTGGTTAGGGGTGATCAGGTAGGCAGGTCAGTAGTTAGGGGCAATCAGGTAGGCAGATGGCCCCTTGCAGGTGGCCATGCCCCCCAGCAAGCAATTAGGGGTGATCAGGTAGGCAGGCAAGTGGTTAGGGGTAATCAGGCAGGCAGGCGAGCAGGTAGGGGTGATCAGGTAGGCAGACAGCCCCTCACTGGGCTGGCCCCACCCCCAAGCAAGTGGTTAGGTGTGATCAGGCAGGCAGACCAGCCGTTAGGGGTGATCAGGTAGGCAGGCAAGCGGTTAGGGGTGATCAGGTAGGCAGACGGCCCCCTGCAGGGCTGGTCACAACCCCCAGCAAAGAGGGAGGCCCAGGCCACCAGCAGCGACTCTGTGGCAGGTGTGTGGCCAGCCAGCGATCACCCTGCAGAGGGAGACCCAGGCCAGCCAAGCCATCGCACCCCACACCTGTCACCTGCAGAGGGAGGCCACTGGTGCAGGGGAGGGGGTGGCAGTGCTGCCCAGATGGCAAGCAGTGGCAGTGGCGGGAATTGGGCCAGCTGCCTGCAGCCAGGGGAAGGAAAGCCCCGATAGGCCCTGGTCTCAGCCCAGGTCTAGGGAATCTACCCAAGGGGTCCTGAATTGTGAAAGGGTGCAGGCCGGGCTGAGGGACTCCCTGCCCCAAGTGCATGAATTTTCATGCACCAGGCCTCTAGTTGGTATATAAAAATGCAACCAAATTCTGAGTATTAATTTTGTATACTGCTAATTTACTGAATTTATTTATTCTAATAGTCTTTTTGGTGGAATCTTTAGAGTTCTCTATATAAAGTACCATGTTGTCTGTAAATAATGATAGTTTTATTTCTTCCTTTTCAATTTGTCAGCTTTTATTTCTTTTTCTTGTTTGTTTGCTATAGCTAGAACTTCCAATACTATGTTGAATGAAAGTGGTGAAAGTGGACATCCTTATCTTGTTCCTGATCGTAAATAAAAAGTTTTTAACTTTTTTTAAAAAATATATTTTATTGATATTTTACAGAGAGGAAGGGAGAGGGATAGAGAGCTAGAAACATCGATGAGAGAGAAACATCGATCAGCTGCCTCCTGCACACCTCCCACTGGGGATGTGCCCACAACCAAGGTACATGCTCTTGACCGGAATCAAACCCGGGACCCTTCAGTCCGCAGGCCGACACTCTATCCACTGAGCCAAACCGGTTTTGGCAAGAGCTTTTAACTTTTTAGCATTTAGTATTGTGGTATTGTGTTAGCTGTGGGTTTGTCAGATATGGCCTTTGTTTAGTTGAGGTATGTTCCTCTAACCCTACTCTTCTGAGAGTTAAAAAAAATTTTTTTTATTAATTTTACAGAGGAAGGGACAGGTAGAGAGAGATAGAAACATCAATGATGAGAGAGGATCATTGATCGGCTGCCTCCTGCATGTCCCCCATTGGAGACTGTGCCCAAAACTCTGACATGTGCCCTGACCAGGAATTGAACCGTGACCTCCTGGTTCATAGGTAGATGCTCAACCACTGAGACATCCAGGCCAGACCACTTTATGTCTTTTGATTGGAATATTTATTCTATTTATATTTAAAGTATTTATGGATAGGTATGTAGTTATTGCCATTTTATTGATTATTTTCTGATTTTTTAAAAATATGTTTTTGATTTTTTAGAGAGAGAGAGGAAAGGAGGGGGATAGAAATAGAACCATTGGTGAGAAAGAAACATCATCAATTGGCTGCCTCCTGCTTCCCCCGCTGCACACCCCGTACTGGGGATGGAGCTCACAACCCAGGCATGTGCCCTGACTAGGAACTGAACCAGGGACCTCTTGGTTCATGGGTAGATGCTCAAACACTGAGCAACACTGGCTGAGCTCTGATTATTCTTCTCTGTTTTTTTCTTATTCTCTTGTTCTCTTCTCTTGTATGTGGATGACTTTCTATAGTGTTATGTAAGTGATTCCACTTTATTTCTTGTATGTCTTTCATAGATTACTAGAGGCCTGGTACATAGTGTCCCTCTGCCCAGCCTGCACCCTCTCCAATCTGGGACCCCTTGGGGGATGTCCGACTGCCAGTTTAGGACATCCCTCTCACAATCCAGGATTGCTGGCTCCTAACCGCTCACCTGCCTACCTGCCTGATCGCCCCCTAAATGATCCCCTGCTGGCCTGATTTATGCCTAACTGCTCCCCTGCCAGCCTGATTGCCCCCAACTGCCCTCCCCAGCTGGCCCAATCTCCCCCAACTGCCCTCCCCTGCTGGCCTGATCACCCCTAACTGCCCTTCCCTGCTGGCCTGTTCACCCCCAACTGCCCTCCCCTGCTGGCCATCTTGTGATGATCATCTTGTGGTGGCCATCTTGTGATGGTCATCTTGTGATGATGTGGGAGCAGCCATCTTGTGGTGGCCATCTTTGATGATGTGGGGACGGCCATCTTGTGGTGGCCATCTTATGACGATGTGGGGGAAGCCATCTTGTGGCAACCATCTTGTGACGATGTGAGGGCGGCCATCTTGACACAGCATCACGCGATGCCACCTAGGCTTTTATTATATAGGATTGGTTTATGGTTACCATGTGTTTCATATATACCACACTATGGTTATAGTAGTCTATTTTAAGTTGACCGTCACTTCAGTTCTAACACACTAAAATCTCTACAATTTTAGAACTACCATATCATGTAGCAATCCCTCTTCTGGGTATCTATTTGAAAATTTTGAAAACATTTATATATAAAGATAATATGTATGTTCATGTTTATTACAGCATTAGTCATGGTAGCCAAGACATGGAAACAAACTAAGTGTTTCTTGGTGGATGATTGGATAAAGAAGATGTGGTACATATATACAAAAAGTAATACTCAGCCATAAGAAAGGATGAAATACTAACAATTATGACAACTTAGATAAATCTTGAGAATATTACGTTAAATGAAATAAGTCAGATGGAAAAAGACAAGAAGACAAGAACCATATGATTTCACTCATATGTGGGATATATAACAGAAAACAAGAAACAAACTAACAAAGTAAACAAACAAATAGACATGCAGAACAGTATAAAGGTTACCAGAGGGCAAGGAGGATTGGGGGAAGATGATGAGGATAAAGGTGATCAAATATATGGTGACAAAGAAAGACTAGACTTTGGGTTGTTAGCACACAATGCAATATACAGGTGAGATATTATAGAACTAGAGGCCCAGTGCACGAAATTCGTGCATGGGGGTGTGTGTCCCTCAGCCCAGCCTGCACCCTCTCCAATCTGGGACCCCTCAAGTGATGTCCAACTGCTCATTTAGGCCTGATCCCAGTAGGATTGGGCCTAAACAGGCAGTCAGACATCCCTCTCACAATCCAGGACTGCTGGCTCCCAACTGCTCGCCTGCCTGCCTTCCTGATTGCCCCTAACTGCTTCTACCTGCCAGCCTGATCACCCTCTAACCACTCCCCTGCCAGCCTGATTGCCCCTAACTGCCTTCCCCTGCAGGCCTGTTCCGCCCCCCCCCCCCAACGGCCCTCCCTTGCAGGCCTGGTCCCCCCAACTGCTCTCCCCTGCAGACCCGGGTCCCCCCCAACTGCCCTTCCCTGCAGGCCCGGTCGCCCCCAACTTCCCTCTTCTACTGGCCTGGTCCCTCCCAACTGCCCTCCCCTGCTGGCCAGATCGCCCCCAACTGCCCTCCCTTGCAGGCCTGGTCCCTCCCAACTGCCCTCCCCTGCTGGCCATCTTGTGGTGTCCATCTTGTGTCCACATGGGGACAGCCATCTTTGACCACATGGGGGCAGCCATCTTGTGTGTTGGAGTGATGATCAATCTGCATATTACTCTTTTATTAGATAGGATTATACATTTGAAACTTACATATTCTTATTAACCAGTGCCACCCCAATAAATTTAATCCTATATAATAAAAGCCTAATATGCTAAGTGTCTGACTGATCATTCAACTGTTCGACCAGTTGCTATGACATGCACTCACCTCCAGGGGGCAGACACTCCAACCTGTAGATTAGCTTGCTTCTGGGGTCCAGGCAATCAGGACTGAGCGAGCCAGGCTGGACATCCCCTGGAGCCCTCACGTGGTCCCTCCCCAGCCCCAGTCGTGCACCACTGGGGTGCCTCGGCCTGGCCTGCGCCCTCTCACAATCTGCAGGCCAGGTTGAGGGACCCCACCAGTGCACGAATCTGTTTTGTGTGTGTGTTTGTACTAGATTCATAATTGATTGACCCACTGCTTTTACTACATGTTTGCCTTGTCAATGAGATCCTCCCTCCCCATATTTTCTTATACCTATTTTTTATCTTTTCTTTCCTTCTTAAAGAAGTTCCTTTAACATTTCTTATAATACTGGTTTTGTAGAGATGAACTTCTTTAGCTTTTATTTATTTATTTATTTTTTGGTCTAGGAAACTATTTCTTTTTTGATTCTAAATGATAGCTTATTTGGTAGAGTATTGTAGGTTGTAAATCTTTGCCTTTCATCACTTTGAATATTTCTTGTCATTCCCCTCTGGCCTGCAAAGTTTCTGTTGAGAAATCAGCTGACAGTGTTATGGGTGCTTCCTTGTAGGTAACTAACTACTTTTCACTTGCTGCTTTTAAGATTATCTCCTTGTCTTTAACTTTTGGCATTTTAATTATGATGTGTCTTGGTATGGGCCTCTTTGGGTTCATCTTGTTTGGGATTCTCTGTGTTTTCTGGACTTGTATGTCTATTTCCTTCAACAGGTTAGGGAAGTTTTCAGTCATTATTTCTTCCTTTCTTTTTTTAGTCCTCACCTGGGGCTATTTTTCCATTGATTTTTAGAGAAAGTGGAAGGGAGCAAGGAGGGAGGGAGAGAGAGAGAGAGAGAAGTGAGGGAGACACATTGATTGGTTGCCTCCTGCATGCGTGTGTGTCCTTCTGTTGTAGTTGGGCCTCTATTGCTGCTGGTACATCAGTGGGTGGTGTTGACCCTCCAGCTGAATGGCTGTGAGGGCTGGCCACAACCAGGGCACATGATTTGTTGTGTAGGGCCTGACCCCACAGAGAGGAATTCGCTTTAGAGGGACTCTTCCTCTCCATTGTGTTGGTTGTGGAGCTATTTATATGCAGTTTCAAGCTTGTCCCCAGGTGTGTTTGGGCTCGAACATTTGGGAGGGGCTTCGGTTTAGGCCAAGTTTGTCTGGCGCTTATGCATGGCTTGAAGCTCTTTTATAAGAGCTACAAAGTGATCTGCAGTTGGTTGCTGTTTTTTCTTGAGTTTGGAGGACCCTGGGAGGGACTAGGCTGTGATCCAAGGTTGGCTGACATTTGTGCCAGGCTTGGGGCCCGTTGATGGGTACTATGGTATGAACTGAGGCCAGCCACCAGTTGTGCCGGGCTTGTGGCTGCTTATTGGGAGCTGCGTTACACTTCAAGATTAGCCACCACTAATGCCAGGTTTGAGGCCACGTGCTTGGAATTACATTTCAAGTTGAGACCTATTCCTGCTTGTGCTTGACTTGGGGCCACTTGGTAGGAGCTGAAATGTACTGAGGCCAGCCACTGCTATGTATAGTTTGTAGACCTTTGAGAGTGTGTAGAGTATAGGCAGAGGACAGGCACCACTTGTGTGGTGTTGCAGTCCTTTGAGAAAATTTGGAGCACAAATTCAGGCAAGAGAAGCCAATGGAAGAGGCTCCCACTGAAGAGGATATGTATGGGATGGGGTCTCTGGGAATCACCAAGGCTGGGTGATCTATCCTGGCCAGATTAATGGAGAGCACATATTTGGTGCTAGCCTGTGCTAGGCCAGCTAGGTTTGGGGGCGGGGGTGGGCGAGATCAACAGAGGAATAATAGCTCTTGTAGGAGGTCCCTCAGCTCAGCCTGAACCCTTTCGAAATCCAGGACCCCTCAGGGGATCTCCATCTGCCGGCTTAGGTCTGTTCCCCATGGGAACAGGGCTAAGCCAACACCTGGAAATCCCTCTCACAGTTCGGGACCCCTCACTCCTTACCGCCTGCCTGCTTGCTGCTCCTTACCACTCGGCTCGCTGCTCCTTAGCGCTGCCATGGAGGCAGGAGAGGCTCCCGCCACCACCACTGCGCTCACCAGCCGTGAGCCCTATCTTTCTGTGTAGTTGTCTGTGGGCCAACTGCTCTCTTCCTTCTCACTTAGGGCGAGCAGCATGTGAGGGCAGAGCGTGCTGTCATGGAACGCAGAGGGATGCCCAGAGCTGAGGGGCGTGGCCGGGCCCACAGGGTGAGAAGTGGACACAGAGGACGCTATCTCACCCAGTTGTGGGGTGGGCTGGCCAGCCTTCATCTGCCTGACCCCACCCAGGGAGGGACTGAACAGGGTGTCTGCCTCTCCATTCTTTATCCTTCTATCTGTGACACCTGTCACCCTTGCCAGGCCTCCCCCAAAGTGAGTTCAGCTCAGTCCCTGAAAGTAAAAAGGCAAGGGGTGGGCTCCACTCCAGTGCCCCCTGATTCCTGGTCTCAGGACAGTAGCCACAGCTGCAGAACATAGATCTGTTTCAAGAAAAGTTGGGAATGCAGACTTTCCTATGAGCCCCTATTCCAAAAGGTGGCAGTTTGTTCACATTGTGGCAAAGACACCTTCAAGAGTAACATAAGTGGGTAAAGTCAGGGCCAAACTGGACCATTTCCTCATCCAATCTCTCTGAGGTGCGTGGACAGAACCAAGTCTCAGCTCTTCGCAGGGCACTTCTGGGTTTTTTTTAAGCCTAAAGGACTGTAGTCTGTCTCCATTCTTGTTCTTTGGGATTTTTTCATCATCGGCTAAAAGGATACGTACATTGGGGCAATCCTCTCGAGATACAATATTCCAGTTGCACCCATAATGATGACATCGCCCTCAGAGGGAGGGAGCCAACAGATGGGGAGCTGGGAATTCTGAAAAACAAAGCAAAGGTTCAGAACACGGAAGAAGTCCTTGGCGTTCTGCTGAGAAACTTGGACTCCTTCCTCTGCGGTCACACAACTGTCACACGCCAGGCAGTCACTCAGAAATATCTTGGCATCGGCCAACTTATGGAATTCTTTCTTCTCTCTGTTCTCCTGAGCCAGACTCCAGACGTTGACTGCGGCATTCTCTTGGTCATCGTTTTTTGTGCGTTTTTTCCAAAACATTACCAAGTTTATATGAATATAACATACAAAGATGCAGCCTCCTTTGTAGGAACAGGGAAGGGAAAGGGTTGTTAAGTAAAGCACATGGAGCTGCAGCAAGCACCAGCTGTGGGGAGGGCCAAGGGGAGAGGAGGTTGGCACTGGGGCCGAGGCCCTAGAGCCATTGCTGGGGATCCCCTCTGAGTGCCACGTTCTGAGGCTGAACTAATTGGTCAAGTTTACCTTTTTAAAGTTTACCTTTGGTGCTGTTTACCTTTTCCCACCCCAACTCTGTTGTAAAACCCCAGAGCCCTGGATTCCAAAGGCCCCATCCAGAGCAGAGGCCCTGGAAGAGGGTGAGAGGAGGTGAGTAGGGCAAGTTTGAAAGCCGATATGCCTGTGTGCTGAGGGATGGCCAGAGACAGTGGTGAGAGGTAGCAGGGGAAAGGCTCTCATACATACTCTTCTGTGGGGGCCACAAGTGAAGAAGGCCAGGGGAGTAGGATAGGCATGGGGCATCATGGCTCCAGCCTCTTAGGCATCCCTGTCTGCCCTCTGCAGTGTACATGGAGGAAAGGGGCTGCCTCTGAGGAGGGGCCAGGCCAGACCAGGTGACCATCTTGACTTCTGGCTGAGATGATGGTCCTCACCCTGAGATGCCTTCTAACTGGTGATGGACCCAGGCCTGACTCCTGCCACTGCTGCCATTGCCACCGCCAGGACCCAGGCCTGTCTCCTCTCACCACCCCCGCCACCGCCGCCACCACCGCCGGGACCCAGGTGTTTGGTCGTCTGTTCAGTCGTGACAGCCCTAGGCTATTATTAGTATAGATAATATAGGTCCATCCTTTAATCTCAAATGCTTTTTCTGCATATATTAAGATAATTTTATAGCTTTTCACTTTTATTTTTTTTTCCACTTCTTCATACGTTTTTTTGTTTTTTTTAAATAAATCTTTATTCAGATTATTACAATTATTTCTCCTTTTTCCCCCCATAGCTCCCCTCCACCCTGTTCCCACCCCACCTTCTGCCCTTACCTCCCCCCCACTGTCCTCATCCATAGGTGTATGATTTTTGTCCATTCTCTTCATGAACCCCCCATACCCCTTTCCCCCTGAGAATTATCAGTCCACTCCCTTTCTATGCCCCTGATTCTATTATATTCACCAGATTATTCTGTTCCTCAGGTTTTTAATTCACTTGATTTTTAGGTTCGCTTGTTGATAGATATGTATTTTTTGTTCATAATTTTTCTCTTTACTTTTTTCTTCTTCCTCTTCTTTAAGAATACCTTTCAGCATTTCATATAATACTGGTTTGGTGGTGATGAACTCCTTCAGCTTTTTCTTATCTGTGAAGCTCTTTATCTGCCCTTCAATTCTGAATGATAGCTTTGCTGGGTAGAGTAATCTTGGTTGTAGGTTCTTGCTATTCATCACATTGAAAATTTCTTGCCACTCCCGTCTGGCCTGCATAGTTTCTGTTGAGAAGTCAGCTGACAGTCGTATGGGTGCTCCGTTGTAGGTAATTAACTGTTTTTCTCTTGCTGCTTTTAATATTCTCTCTTTGTCTTTTGCTCTTGGCATTTTAATTATGATGTGTCTTGGTGTGGTCCTCTTTGGATTCCTTTTGTTTGGGGTTCTGTGGGCTTCCTGGACTTGTAAGTCTATTTCTTTCACCAGGTGGGAGAAGTTTTCGGTCATTATTTCTTCAAATAGGTTTTCAGTATCTTGCTCTCTCTCTTCTTCTGGCACCCCCATAATTCTGATGTTGGTACGCTTGAAGTTGTCCCAGAGTCTTCTTACATTATCTTCAACTTTTTGGATTTTTTTTTTTTGCTTTTTGCTTTTTCGGTTGAGTGTTTTTTGCTTCTTTGTATTTCAATTCTTTGACTTGATTCTTGGGTTCCTCTATTCTGTTCCTGGGTCTCTGTATAATATTTTTTATTTCAGTCAGTGTATGTTTAATTTCTAGTTGGTCCTTTTTCATATCTTCAAGGGTCTCGTTATATTTATCGGCCTTTTCTAGGATATTCTTAAAAAGTCTTATAACCGTGGTTTTGAATTCTATATCCAGTCGTTTGTTTTCCTCCATTTCTTTCGTTTGTGATCTGATTCTTTGACCCCACATTTTCACTGATTCCCTGAGTTGGTAAGGTAGATATTTGTGCTAGGTTTCCAATATGGCCCAGTGGGTCTGCTTCCCCAGTTAACCTGAGGTGAACACTCTTGGTGCACCCCTTTGTGGACTGTGTGTACAGCCTTGTTGTAATTAAGTCTTTATTGTTGTTGGTATCACTGAAAAGAATTGACCTCTGGGCCAGTTGGCTGTAAGGATCAGCTGTGTCTATGCTGGGAGAAGTTCGGTGCTGGAGACAGCCTTATAGGATTAGACTTGCCAAATTGCAATAGCCTCTGTGCTCAGCTTGGATGGGGTGGAGTCTCAGTTTTGGCTTCCTGTCAGCCTTGCCCTTGCGCGCATGTGCGCTTTCAGTCCTCCGCCTTCCCCAGCTCGAGTCTCCGCCTGAGAGTCCAGACTCCCCCCACAAGAGCGTGGGTCCCCAGGGGCTCGCCTGGAACTGGGGTTCACTGCGGTCAGAACTGGGGCTCAGTGCCGTCAGGAGCCTCTGACTCCCTTTCACTAGGGAAAGCCTGTGGCAACCTCCGCAGCCTTTGTGCGCACTGGCACGCGCGCGCGGGCACTTTCAGTCCTCCGCCTTCCCCGGCTCCCGAGTCTCCGCCCGAGAGTCCAGACTCCCCCACAAGAGCGTGGGTCCCCAGGGGTTCGCCCGGAACTGGGGTTCAGTGCTGTCAGAACTGGGGTTCAGTGCGGTCGGAAGCTTCCTTCCCCCTTCCGCCAGAGAAAGTCAGCCAGGCTCTCAGCCGCCCTTCCTCTCTGCGTGCACAAAGCCCCTTTGCCGTACCTCCAATTCTCTGTGAGCTTTCCTCTTTCCTTCTAGTTGTAGAATTTTCACTCAGCCAGCTTTCCTGTGGTTCTGGATGGTGTCCGTTCTGTCTTTTAGTTGTAGTTTTGAAATTGTTGTGCGAGGCAGCAGTTTAGGTGTTTACCTATGCCGCCATCTTGGTTTCTCTCCGCTTTTCACTTTTAATGTATTAATGTGGTGAATCATATTATTACATTTTAAAATGGTATCTCACATTTCAGGAATAAGCACTATTTGGTCATTTTTAAAGCTTTGCCAGATTTTTAAAATATATGTTTTTAATGATTTTAGAGAGAGGAAGGAAGAGGGTAGAGAGAGAGAAATAGAAACATGGATGAGATAGAAACACCAATCTGCTGCCTCCTGAAAGCCCCCCAATGGGGATAGAGTCCACAATCCAGGCATGTGCTGTGACCCAGAATGGAACATGAGACCTCTTGGTGCATGGGAAGATGCTCTACCAAATGAGCCACACCAGCTGGGCTTTGCCAGTTTTAGTTTATCAGTGTTTTATTTGGGATTTTTGCATAACTGCTCAAAATGAGATTAGCCTATAATTTTTCTCACTTTTACTGTTTTTGTACTGTTTTGGTATCAAGGTTATACTACCTTCATGAAATTAGTTGCAAAGTAACTAAGGTTTTCCTTTAGATTCTGTGAAACGGCTTGCAAAAAATGTATTATCTATTCCTTGAAAGTATAGTGAACTCATCTTTCAAAGCTTATAGAGTAGCCTTGGCTGGGTAGCTCAGTTTGTTAGAGTATTGTCCCAATATACCAAGGTTGTGGATTCCATCAGGGCACATATAAGAGGCAACAAATGAGTACATAAATAAGTGGAACAACAATTCGATGTTCCTTTCTCTCAAATCAATAAGTAAAAATTAAAACCGTAAAACCTTCTAGAGTTGTTTTTTTTTTTTTGGAGGGGTGAGTTTTGCAGATTTTTGAGTACTATTAAATTACCTTAGCCTGCTTAGGTTTTCTCCATCTTCTCAGGTGTTTGGGTAAGTTAAAACTTTTTTCTAGGGAATAATCCATTTGATATTTTTTTAAACATATATTTTTAATAAATCTTTATTGTTCAGATTATTACAGATGTTCCTCTTTTCCCCCCTTAGCTCCCCACCACCCTGTTCCCAACCCACCCCATGCCCTTACCCCCGCCCCCACTGTCCTTGTCCATAGGTGTAAGATTTTTGTCCAATCTCTTCCTGCACCCCCAACACCCCCTTCCCCCCAGAATTGTAAGTCCACTCCCTTTCTATGCCCCTGATTCTATTATATTCACCAGTTTATTCTGTTAATCAGATTTTTTATTTACTTGATTTTTAAATTCACTTGTTGATAGATATGTATTTGTTGTCACTTTGTTGTTCATAATTTTTTATCTTTACCTTTTTCTTCTTCTTTCTCTTCTTAAAGAAAACCATTCAGCATACTACCTAATAAAATAGTAATATGCAAATTAACCATCACTCCGCTACACCCATAAGCCACGCCCACAAGCAAATCAGGAGCAAATATGCAAATAAACCCAACCAAGATGGCTATGCCCACAGAGAGCAGGAGGGAGGCTTGGGTTTCCCTGGCAATGGAAGAAGCCAAGCTTTCTGCCTGCCCTTTCCAGACTAGTCCTCCACTCAAGGCTACAAAGTTTCAATGATAGAAGATACATAAACCCAAACAGAAATGATGGCAGCCACAGAGCTGGAAAGAGCAGGAGGCTAGGGTTTCCCCGGCGATGGAGGAAGCCAAGCTTTCCGCACACCCTGGCCGGCCCAGGCCTCGCTTAAGGCTACAAAGTTTCAATTATAGAAGATACATAAATCCCCCCAAAAATGGCTGCAGCCACGGAGCAAGCAGAAGGCTTGGCTCAGCTTCAGGCTACAAAGTTTCAATTGTAGAAGATAAATAAAGCCCAAATACCAGGGCCTCCGCTTGGGTCGCTAGGAGGTGTGGCCAGCCTGCAAACCACCACAGGCCCCTCGCCCAGGCTGCCCCACGCCCCAAGGGAACCCCCACCCTGATCCGGGACACCCTTCAGGGCAAACCAGCTGGCCCCCACCTGTGCACTAGGTCTCTATCCTATCTAATAAAAGAGTAATATGCAGATTGACCATCACTCCAACACACAAGATGGCTGCCCCCATGTGGTCAAAGATCCTGCCCCCATGTGGACATAAGATGGTCACCACAAGATGGCCAGCAAGGGAGGGCAGTTGGGAGGGACCAGGCCAGCAAGGGAGGGCAGTTGTGAGCAATCAGGCCAGCAGGGGAGGGCAGTTGGGAGGGACCAGGACTGCAAGGGAGGGCAGTGGAGGGCAATCAAACCTGCAGGGGAGGGCAGTTAGGGGTGACCAAGCCGGCAGAGGAGGGAAGTTGGGGGCAACCAGGCCTGCAGGGAAGGGTAGTTGGGAGGGACCCAAGCCTGCAGGGGAGAGCAGTTGGGGGGACAAGGCCTGCAGGGGATGGCAGTTAGGGGTGACCAGACCTGCAGGGGACAGCAGTTAGGGGTGACCAGGCCTGCAGGGGAGGGCAGTTAGGGGCAAACAGGCTGGCAGGGGAGCAGTTAGGCATCAATCAGGCTGGCAGGGGAGTGGTTAGAGGGTGATCAGGCTGGCATGCAGAAGTGGTTAGGGGCAATCAGGAAGGCAGGCAGGCGAGCAGTTGGGAGCCAGCAGTCCTGGATTGTGAGAGGGATGTCCGACTGCCCATTTAAGCCCAATCCCACCAGGATCGGGCTTAAACGTGCAGTCGGACATCCCTCGAGGGGTCCCAGATTGGAGAGGGTGCAGGCTGGGCTGAGGGACACACAACCCCGTGCACGAATTTCGTGCACCAGGCCTCTAGTTTCATATAATACTGGTTTGGCGGTGATGAACTCCTTTAGCTTTTTCTTATCTGTGAAGCTCTTTATCTGACCTTCAATTCTAAATGATAGCTTTGTTGGGTAGAGTAATCTTGGTTGTAGGTTCTTGCTATTCATCACTTTGAATATTTCTTGCCACTCCCGTCTGGCCTGCATAGTTTCTGTTGAGAAATCAGCTGACAGTCGTATGGGTGCTCCCTTGTAGGTAACTAACTGTTTTTCTCTTGCTTCTTTTAAGCAAGAATTCTCTCTTTGTCTTTTACCCTTGGCATTTTAATTATGATGTGCATTGGTGTGCTCCTCATTGGATGACTCTTGTTTGGGGTTCTCTGTGCTTCCTGGACTTGTAAGTCTATTTCTTTCACCAGGTATGGGAAGATACATAAACCCAGTTTTCTGTCATTATTTTTTCAAATAGGTTTTCAATATCTTGCTCTCTCTCTTCTTCTGGCACCCCCATAATTCAATGCTGGTACGTTTGAAGTTGTCCCAGAGGCTCCTTACACTATCTTCATATTTTTGGATTTTTTTTTCTTTTTGCTCTTCCAGTTGGGAGTTTTTTGCTTCCTCATATTTCAAATCTTTGACTTGATTCTTGGGATCCTCTAGTCTACTGTTGAATTTCTGTATATTATTCTTTATTTCAGTCAGTGTATGTTTAATTTGTGACTGGTCCTTTTCCATTTTTTTGGCATTCTCACTAAGATCCTTAAAGATCTCACTAAGTTCCTCAGAGGTTTCTAGAAGATTCTTTTTTTAAAAAAAAATCTTTATTGTTCAGATTATTACAGATGTTCCTCTTTCTTCCCCACATAGCTCCCCTCCACCTGATTCCCCACCTCACCCCATGCCCTTACCCCCCGCCACTGTCTTCATCCATAGGTGTTAAGATTTTTGTCCAATCTCTTCCCGCACTCCTCACACCCCCTTCCCCCTGAGAATTGTCAGTCCACTTTCTTTCTATGCCCCTGATTCTATTATATTCACCAGTTGATTCTGTTCATCAGATTTTTTATTTACTTGATTTTTAGATTCACTTGTTGGTAGGTATGTATTTGTCATTTTGTTGTTCATAATTTTTATCTTTACCTTTTTCTTCTTCTTCCTCTTCTTAAAGAATACCCTTCAGCATTACATATAATACTGGTTTGGTGGTGATGAACTCCGTTAACTTTTTCTTATCTGTGAAGCTCTTTATCTGCCCTTCAATTCTGAGTGATAGCTTTGCTGGGTAGAGTAATCTTGGTTGTAGGTTCTTGCTGTTCATCACTTTGAATATTTCTTGCCACGCCCTTCTGGCCTGCATAGTTTCTGTTGAGAAATCAGCTGACAGTCGTATGGGTGCTCCCTTGTAGGTAACTAACCATTTTTCTCTTGCTCCTTTCAAGATTCTCTCTTTGTCTTTTGCCCTTGGCATTTTAATTATGATGTGTCTTGGTGTGGTCCTCTTTGGATTTCTCTTGTTTGGGGTTCTTTGCCTTCCTGGACTTGTAAGTCTATTTCTTTCACCAGGTGGAGGAAGTTTTCTGTCATTATTTCTTCTAATAGGTTTTCAATATCTTGCTCTCTCTCTTCTTCTGGCACCCCCATAATTTGGATGTTGGTACACTTGAAGTTGTCCCAGAGGCTCCTTACACTATCTTCATATTTTTGGATTCTTTTTTCTTTTTGTTTTGCTGGTTGGGTCTTTTTTGTTTCCTCATATTTCAGATCTTTGGTTTGATTCTTGGGGTCCTTTGATCTACAGTTGAATTTCTGTATATTCTTTATTTCAGACAGTGTATGCTTAATTTCTGACTGGTCCTTTTCCATTTTTTTGGCATTCTCATTAAGGTCCTTGAAGGTCTCACTAAGCTCCTTGGAGGTCTCAGCAAGTTTCTCGGCAGTTTTTAGAAGATTCTTGGGTAACCTTATAAATATGGTTTTGAACTCTATGTTCAGTAGTGTGCTTTCCTCCATTTCTTTCATTTGTGACATGTTTCTTTGTCTCTGCATTTTGCTGCTTCCCTGTATTGATGGAGTGGTTTTCTGTGGTAGATGACCAGTGGTTCAGCCTATCACCTGAGGTGGACACTCTTGGTGCACCCCTTTGTGGGCTGAGTGCAAAGTCTTGGTGTAGTTAAGTCTTAATTGCTGTTGGTACACTGGGAGGAATTGACCTCCAGGCCACTTGGCTGTGAGGACCCGCTGTGTCTATAATGGAAGAACTGCTGTGCTGGAGACATGCTTATGGGGCAGGACTTGCTTCAGTGGGGCTTTGGTGCTCACTGAGTCTGCCTCTTGAATGTGTCACTTATGGATGTGAGGAGTTGAAATCTGGTGTCTCACACTGACCACTAGATACACTAGCTTCCGGATCTCCAATGGGGTGCAGGTCAGCTACTGTCTGAGGCCACCCAGCAGGAGGTACAGTGAGAACTACAGTTTTCTCCTCTTTGCTTGGGGTTTGGAGGTATTGGAGCTGTCTGACCAGAGCTGCAGTTTGTTAGGTTAAGCTGCAATTGGGCAGACCATTTATATGCTAAAGCCACTGCGTGGAGCTTGGGTGGGTTTGTAGATTGTGCTGGGCAGGATCTCAGGGAGTCACTAGGCTAGGGCATGGCAAACAGCAATGACTGACAGTCAGCCATCTCTGCGTCTCCGCGTTTCCAAGTCCCCGTGTCCCGCACCCCAGCGCAGTAAACGATTGCTGGGCACACCTCTGCAAAAAAGTCACCCTCACTTTCCAACCCGATGGCAGACAGTCCAGTTTCTCCCTGTAGGAGTTTGGGTCCCCAGCCTCTCCCCAGAAACTGGAGTTCAGAGTAATCGGGAGCTTGTCTCCCTTCAGGCTGAAAAAAGCAGCGCACCCAGTAGCCCGCCGCCAGCCCGGTTTGCGCACTTCCGTACCTCAGCTTTTCAGCTCTTGTGCACGTCTCAGTGCTCTTTTCTCTTTCCTTCTAGTTGTAGAACTTCCACTCAGCCAGCTTTCCCATGGTTCTGGGTAATAGACGTTTTGCCTTTTAGTTGTAGTTTTGAAATTGTTGTGTGAGGCAGCAGTTTAGGTGTTTACCTATGCCGCCATCTTGGTTCCTCCCTTAGAAGATTCTTGAGTAACCTTAGAACTGTGGTTTTGAACTCTATATCCAGTAGTTTGCTTTCCTCCATTTCTTTCATTTGTGACATGTTTTTTTATCTCCGCATTTTGGCTGCTTCCCTGAGGTGATAGAGTGGCCTTGTGTGCTACATGTCCTATAGGGCCCCGTGGCTCAGCCTCCCCAATCATCTAAAGTGGACACTCTTGGTGCACACCTTTATGGGCTGTGTGCAAAGTCTTGATGTAGTTTACCCTTGATTGCTGTTGGTATCACTGGGAGGAATTGACCTCCAGGCCAATTGGCTGTGGTGACCAGCTGTGTCTACAATGGAAGAACTGCTGTGCTGGAGACACCCTTATGGGGCAGAACTTGCTTCAGTGGGGCTTTGATGCTCACTGAGTCTGCCCCTTGAGTGTGTTCCTTATGTATGTGAAGAGTTGTAATCTGGTATGGTCTCACACTGACCACTGGGTACAATGGCTCTTGGATCTGCAGGGAGGTGAAAAGTCAGCCACTGCCTGAGGCCACCCAGCAGGAGCTACAGAGAGATCTGCAGATTCCTCCTCTTTGTTTGGGGTTTGGAAGTGCCCAGATAAGTCCCAGCTGTGAAGCAAGGCAGGCTGCTGCTGCCGAGCTTTGGATCTTCTTTTGGAAACTTTGGAGCTCTCTGACCCAGCTGCAGTTTGTTAGGTTTTAGGTTGCAAAAGGACAGGCCATTCATATGCAAAAGCTGCTGCACACAGCTTGGGTGGGGTTGTAAATTGGGTGGGGCAGGGTCTCAGGGAATCACCAGGGCAGAGCAAACAGCAATGGTTGCCAGTCAGCCCTGCACCACAGAGGTCCCCGCATCTTCGCATCCTGCGCCGCCATGCAGGAACAATGATTGCTGCGAGCACCTCTGAGGGAAAGCCGCCCTCACATTCCAGCCCAATGCCAGACAGTCCATTTTCTCCCCGTATGAGTCTGGGTCCCCAGAGTCTCACCCAGAACTGGAGTTCAGAGCAATTAGGAGCTTGTATCTCCCTCCCGATTGAAAAAAACAACAGTGCACCCAGTTGCCAGCTCATTTCGTGCGCGCCTCTGTACCTCCTCACCTCCTACCAGTCTCAATGTGCTTTTTTCCCCCTTCTAGTTTTAGAACTTCCACTCAGCTAGCTTTCCCGTGGTTCTGGATGATATTTGTTTTGTCTTTTAGTTGTAGTTTTGATGTGGTTGTGAGAGGCAACAAGTACAGTTGTTTACCTATGCTGCCATCTTGGTTCTCCTCTAAAACATACTTTTATTGATTTTTTTTTGAGAAAGAGGAAGGGAAAGGGAGAGATAAAAACATCAATGAGAGAGAACATCAATTGGCTGACTCCTGCACGCCCCTCATTTGGGGATTGAGCCTGCAACCCAGGCATGTCCCCTGACCAAGAATTGAACCAGTGACCTCTTGATGCATGGGTCAATGCTCAACCACTGAGCAACACCAGCTGGGCCATTTGATATGTTTCATATTTATTATCTAAGATTGTTCATAGCATTCCCTTAGAATTTAAGAAAATACTTATTCTATCTATAGTTGAAACCTAGTATTACATTTTGTTATATAACATGGATTATATGCCACTGATTCTCTGGTATTTTTGAAATTTGTGTTACAATTTAATATGCTGCCATTTGGGGAAAGATTTCAGGTGTGCTTGAAAAGAATGTTTACAGGGTTCTCTATGTGTTCCCTTTGTTGTCCAAAATATTCTCTATTCTTACTATTTCTTTGTCTGTTGGGTTTATCAATTATTTAAAATATGTAAAATTCTACTATGGTTGTGGATTTGACAGCTTTTTCTTGTAAGCTTATCAATTCTTGCTTTAAATATATTTTTTATTGATTCAGAGAGGAAGGGAGAGGGAGAGAGATAGAAGGAAACATCAATGATGAGAGAGAATCATGATCGGTTGCCTACTGGGGATCAAGCTCACAACCTGGGCATGTGCCCTTGACTGGAATCAAACCTGGGACCCTTCAGTCTGCAGGCTGACACTTTAAATATTTTGAGGCTGTATTTCCATATGCACATTTGTTCAAGATGTTTATAACTTGGAAATAAATTTTTATCATTATTTAATAATTCAATTTATCCTAATAACAGTGCTTTTGACTTTAGGTCTGTTTATACCTCCTTCATAGTAATGTAGCTATACCATCTTTGTTTTGGTTATTTGGTTTGGAAATCTTTCCTCTTCCTTTTACCATCAACCTTTGGCTGTCCTTTAAGTTTTAGTATTATGTCTTGTTAAAAAAATACAGTTGAAAATCTATCTTTTAACTGCCAAGTGTACCCCATTTACCTCTTTTAGAGATTATTGATATACTAGAGGCCCAGTGCACGGATTCGTGTACCAGTGAGGTCTCTTGGCCTGGCCTGCACCCTCTTGCAATCTGGGGCCCCTCAGGGGATGTCAGAGAGCCAGTTTTAGCCCAATCCCCACAAGCCAGGCCAAGGGACCCCACCAGTGCAGAAAATCATGCACCAGACCTCGAGTATACATATAATATCTTTGGTTAATCTCTTCCCACCCTCACCCCAAACCCCTTTCTTCTGAGATTCGTAAGTTTGTTCCATGTTTTAGAGGAGAACCAAGATGGCAGCATAGGTAAACAACTGCCTGTGCATTGAGTGTCTGGCCCCTGGTGGTGAGTGCATATCATAACTACCGGTCGAATGGTCAAACAGTCATGTAGGCTTTTTTTATATAGAGATTTTTTTCTACCTCATTTTGTATTTGCCATTTACAATACCTTTTATTTGATCCTTTTCCACTCCTACTTACCTTCTTTCTATGTTTTATTTATTTCCTTTTTAAAATCTCCTGGTTTGCCCTGGCTGGATATCTCACTTGGTCAGAGCGGAATTCTGATAGGCCAAGTTTTCAGGTTCCATTCCCTGTCAGGATACATATAAGAATCAGCCAAAGAATGCATAAATAAGTGGAACAACAAATCAATGTTACTTTCTCTCTCTTTATCTCCCCTTCCTCTCTCTAAAAATCAATAAAAAATTTTAAAAGATAATTTAAAAAATAAAATAGAAATTCAAAATGGTGGCAGAGTAAGTGAATGCTGCACAGACATGCTCCCAGGACCAAACTGGAATTACAACTAAAATACAGAAAAATTTCCTCAATAATCAATGGAAGGAAGACTCACTGGAGAGAACCCTGATAACTGAGGACTGAAAGTGGAGACCACATAGAGACTGGTAGGAGGGGTGGAGATGCAAAAGCACTGGCAGGGCTCCCACAGACAGCAACTGAAGTTCCAGAAAGATATCTCAGCTGTGGGGGTTACCACTGAGAACTCTGTGATCTAATCCCCATGCTAAGCACCCCCAGCAGGGAGCACTAGAACTGAGAAGGGTACCCATATAACATTTGGCTGTGAAATGCATCAGGGTTGCTGTCTGCCAGGGAGAGATGACTGGAAATTCAGGCACCCTCCTTAAGGGCCAACACACAAAATTCCCTGTGGAGTCACCCACCTTGTGCTCTGGCAGGGGGAGGGTAGAGTGGACTGGAGTTGTGTGAGCAAAAGCCAGGATCAGGAGCTCTGGGATTAGAGCTCAGAAAGCAGAACCCCCCTCTCCCCTCCCGTCTCTCCTCCCTTACCCCCCCACTCCCCCGCCATTTCTGGTGCTGAGTCCTTCCCTCATGCATTCCAGGTCATCTTTCTCAGGCAGACAATTGCTATTCAGGCAGATTTGCCTGGAAGGGAAGAAAGCTGACACATCCTATTGGAAAACACCTTGCCCCAAGGTGCAGAGTTTCTGAGGCCAAATAAGAGACTGAGAAAAACAATTAGCATCCAGGCATAAGCAATTGCTCCACCTGTTGAAAAAAAAACAACGCAAAACTCTTGCCACACCTGAGGACAACAGCCTAAGGGCAATTCAAGTTAGAATCCTCCCAGGGGTCCTCAAACTTTTTAAACAGGGGGCCAGTTCACTGTCCCTCAGACCGTTGGAGGGCCAGACTATAGTTTAAAAAAAAAACTATGAACAAATTCCTATGCGCACTGCGGGCCCAGGACGAGTTGGCTGCTAAACAGGACAGGCAGCAGCACCTGGCAGGCCGGATAAAAGTCCTCGGCGGGCCGCATGTGGCCTGCGGGCTGTAGTTTGAGGACCCCTGCTAGACAGTGTTGGTCTCTGGAGGCTTGAGTGTTTGAGCTAATTACTCAGAAACATCATTTGACACCATCCTGCACTAGCAATTAAGAGGCATAGCAGATCTACCTAATACATAGTTACAAACCCAAACAGGCAGCCTAAATGAGGAGACAAAGAAACAACCCCCAAATGAAAGAACAAGAGAATTCTCCAGAAGGAAAGATAAATGAAATGGAGATAAGATTTTATCTGATGTAGAGTTCAGAGTAATTATGGTAAAGATGCTCAACAGCATGAGAAAAGATATAGTAAATATGAAAACAGAAATTAAGAATGACATAGCAAAAATAAAGATCACATTGGAAGGAATACACAGCAGATTAGAGATAGCAGTTTAGGGGAAGCTGAGGATCAAATCAGTGAATTAGAAGACAGGGTTGAAAAAAAATCACTCACTCAGAGAACCAATAAATAAATAAATAAATAAATAAATAAATAAATAAATAAAATAAAATAAAATAAAATAAAATAAAATAAAATAAAAACTGGAGGACAGCTTAAGGGAGCTGTGGGACAATGTGAAAGGTAACAATATAGGAATAGCAGGTGTGCCAGAAGAGGGAGAAAGGGAGAAAGAAATAGAGAATGTGTTTGAAGAAATAATGGCAGAAAACTTCCTTAACTTGTTAAAGGAAAAAGTCCACAAGTTCAAGAGGCACAGAGAACCCCAATAAGAAGACCAAAACTGGCCCAAGCCCAGACACATAATGAAAATGCCAAAGGTTAAAGACAAAGAGAGAATCTTAAAAGCAGCCAGAGAAAAGCAAACTATTACCTACAAAGGCGCTCCCATAAGGCTGACACCTGATTTCTCATCAGACACTCTACAGGCCAGAAGGGAATAGGATGAAGTACTCAAGGTAATGGAAAGCAAGGATCTGAAACCAAGATTACTATATCAAGCAAGGCTATCATTCAAAACAGACAGTCAAATAAAGAGCTTCCCAGACCAAAAAAAAGGCTAAAGGAGTACATCACCACCAAGGCAGCAGTACATGAAATGCTAAAGGGACTGCTGTAATGAGAAGAAGAAATAAAGAGAGAAAACTAGGCATACAGATTTAAAATGGCAATAAATAAGTACCTATCAATAATAACCCTAAATGTAAATGGATTAAAAGCTCCAATCAAAAGGCAAAGGGTAGCTGAATGGATACAAAAACATGATACAACTATATGCTGTCTACAAGAGACCCACCTCAGAACAAAAGACACATGCAGAATGAGAGTGAAGGGATGGAAAATAATTTCCATGCAAATGGAAAAGAAAGAGAAGCTGGCGTAGCAATTCTCATATCTGACAAAATAGACTTAAAAATGAAGGTCATCAAAATGGACAACAAAGGTCACCATATAATACTAAAGGGATCAATCCAACAAGAGGCTATAACCCTGGTAAAATATATGCACCCAAAATAGGAGCACCTAAATATATAAAAAAACTTCTACAGGACTTTAAGGGATAGATTGAAAACAATACAGTCATAGTAGGGAACTTTAACACTGCACTGACTTCACTGGGTAGATCTTCCAGAAAAAAACTTAACAAGGAAAGAGTGACTCTACAGGACACACTGGATCAGATTGGTTTAAGTGACATTTATACAACATTTCACCACAAAGCAGCAGAATATAAATTCTTCTCAAGTACACATAGATCATTCACCAACATAGACCACATGTTAGGACATAAAACATGTCTCTACAAGTTCAAGAAGATTGAAATCATATCAAACATCTTCTCAGATTACAATGGGATGAAATTAGAAATCAACTACAGTAAAAACACCCCAAAACATTCAAACACATGGAGGCTAAATACATGTTATTAAATAATGAATGGGTTACCAATGAGATCAAGAAAGAAATAAAAACTTTCTGGAAGCAAATGAAAATGAACATATAACTACCCAAAATCTCTGGGCCATAGCAAAAGCAATCCTGAAAGAGAAGTTCATAGCACTACAGGCCTACTTTAAAAAATAAGAAAAATTTACAATAAACTATTTAACCCTACAACTTAAAGGACTAGAAAGAGAACAATAAGAAAAGTCCATAGTAAGTAGAAGGAAGGAAATAATAAAGATTAGATAAATGACAGAGACCAAAAAAAACCAACAACAAAAACAAAAACAAAAATCAATGAAACCAAGAGCTGATTCTTTTAAAGGATAAACAAGATTGATGAACCTCTAGGTAGGCTCATCAAAAAACAAAGAGAAAGAACCAAATGAATAATATCAGAAACAAAAGTGGAGAAGTAACCACTGACACCACAGACATACAAAGGATTGTAATAAAATACTATGGACAACTATATGCCAACAAACTGGACAATGTGGAAGAAATGGACAAATTACTAGAAAAATACAATCTCTCCAAACTGAATCAGGAAGAATCAGAAAACCTGAATAGGCCAATAACAACTGATGAAATAGAGCGGTAATCAAAAAACTCCCAGCAAACAAAAGCCCGGGTCCAGACAGCCTCACAGGGGAGTTTTACCAAAACATTTAAAGAAGAAATAACATCTATACTCCTCAAACTATTTCAGAAAATCCAAGAGGAAGGAACACTTCCAAACTCTTTTTATGAGGGCAGTATTATCCTAATCCCAAAACCAGTTAAATACACTATAAAGAAAGAGAATTACAGGCCAATATCCCTGATGAATATAGATGCTAAAATTCTCAACAAAATGTTAGCAAATAGAATCCAGCAATATATTAAAAAGATCATACACCATGACCAAGTGGGATTTATTCCAAGGATGCAAGGCTGGTACAATATTTGCAAATCAATAAACATGATATAACACATAAACAAACTGAAAGACAAGAATCACATGATCATATCAATAGATGTAGAAAAAGCATTTGACAAAATCCAACACTCATTTTTTATCAAAACTCTCAGCAAAGTGGGAATAGAGGAAGCATATAGCAACATAATAAAGACCATATATGACAAACCTACAGCCAATATCATACTCAGTAGGCAAAAACTAAAACCATTTCCCCTAAGAATAGAAAGACAGGGATGTCTGCTTTCAACACTCTTATTCAACATAGTATTGGAAGTCCTAGCCACAGTGATCAAACAAGAAGAAGAAATAAAAGGCATCCAAATTGAAAAAGAGGAAGTAAAACTCTCATTATTCACAGATGACATGATATTACAAAAAGAAAATCCTAAAGACCCCATGAAAAACAACTAGATTTAAATGAATTTGGCAATGTAGCAGGATACAAAATCAACACCCAAAAGTTGATGGCCTTTTATATATCAATAATGAATTCTTAGAAAGTGAAACTAGACAAACAATCCCATTTACCATTTCAACAACAACAACAAAAAATTAAGATACTTTGGAATAAACTTAACCAAGGAAGTAAAAGACTTCTACTCAAAAAACTACAGGACGTTGCAAAAAGAGATAGAGGAAGATGTAAACAAGTGGAAGAATATACCTGTTCATGGATTGGTAGAATCAACATCATTAAAATGTCCATACTACCCAAGGCAATCTACAGATTCAATGCAATCCCTACTAAAATACCAACAGGTTTAGAACAAATACTCCAAAAATTTACATAGAACCAAAAAAGATCCTGAATAGCCACAGAAATCTTGAGAAAGAAGACAAAGTTGGAGAAATCACAATACCAGATATCAAGTTATACTACAAAGCCACCATAATCAAAACAGCCTGGTACTGGCACAAGAACAGGCATATAGATCAATGGAACCAAACAGAGACCCCAGAAATCTACCGAAGCCATTACACTCAATTAATATTTGACAAAGGAGTCAAGAACATACAATGAAGTAAGGACAGTCTGTTCAATAAATGGTCTTGGAAAAATTGGACAGGTACATGCAAAAAAATGAAAAACCAACTTACACCATACACAAAAATAAACTCAAAATGGATAAGAGACTTAAATGTAAATTGGGAAACCATAAAAATCCTAGAAGAAACTATAGGCAGCAAAATTTCAGATATCTCTCATAGCAATATCCTTATGGATACATCTCCTAGGCCATAGGAAACTAAGGAGAAAATAAACAAATGGTACTACATCAAAATACAAAGCTTCTGCATAGCAAAAGAAACCATCAACAAAACAACAAGAAAGCCCACTGCATGGGAGAACATATTTGGTAATGATACATCTGATAAAGGGTTAATATCCAAAATATATAAGAAACTCATAAAACTTAACAAAAGGAAGACAAACAATCCAATTAAAAAATGGGCAAAGGATCTAAATAGACACTTTTCCAAAGCAGGGCACACAGATGGCCAATAGATGTGAAAAAAATGCTCAAAGTCACTGATCATCAGAGAGATGCAAATTAAAACGACAATGAGGTATCACCTCACATCTGTTAGAATGACTACCCTCAAGAAATCAACAAGTGAGAAGTGTTGGAAAGGATGTGGAAAAAAGGGAACCCTAGTACACTGCCTGTAGGAATGCAGACTGGTACAGCCATTATGGAAAACAGTTTGGAGTTTCCTCAAAAAATTAAATATGGAACTTCCATTTGACCCAGTGATCCCAATTCTAGGAATATATCCTAAACAACTCAAAATACCAATCAGAAAGAATGTTTGCACCCCAATGTTCATAGCAGCACAATTTACAATATCTAAGATCTGGAAACAGCCTAAGTGCCCTTCAGTAGACGAGTGGATAAAGATGTGGTACATTTATACCATGGAATACTATGCAGTAGTAAAATAGAAGGGTCTTTTACCCTTTGAGACAGCATGGAGGGACCTGAAGAGTATCATGCTAAGTGAAATAAGTCAGTCAGAGAAAGACAAGTATCACATGATCTCACTCAGATGTGGAATCTAAGTAATAAACTGGTTAAAGGAGTTGATCCAAAGACATGCAAGCATGGAAGAGAGTGTGGACTCTCAGAGGGAAAACTGGGGAGGCTGGGTGGGTGGGAGGTGATCAACCAAAGAACTTGTATGCATATATGTATAACCCATGGTGAAAGCCTGGGATGGGGTTTGGGGGCATGCTAGAGGGGGTCAATGGGGAAAAAAGGGAACAAATTTAATATTTTCAACAATGATGATAAAAAAAAACAACAATAATACTTTCACAAAAGTTACAAAAACTATCTAATTATTTTCAGTTTATTGAATCCCATAATCAATTTTTGTTTCTCCTGATTTTCTTGCCAGTTCTCCTATAAATCCAGATACTGCATAGAATTCTAATAATTTTCATCCAGTTTGAATAGGACAATCTGAAAATGTCAGAGTCCTTTGCATGGATCCCACAGACAATGTAACATTTTTGCAAAGGTATTATAACAAAACAGCCTGTCTCTAAACGACAAGTAGAAATTTAAAATGACATGGTATGGATTTGATTATAATGCAAATGACATGAAATCTTGGCCTTTCTGTAAAACACAATATTCCAGAATAACAATTAGAGTTATAAATGAAAGCATATCAGAATCTATTTTAATAATATCCTATATAATAAAAGGCTAATATGCAAATCGACCAAATGGCAGAACAACCAGTCGCTATAACACACACTGACCACCAGGGAGAAGACGCTCAATGCAGGAGCTGTCCCCTGGTGGTCAGTGCACTCCCACAGGGGGAGCGCTGCTCAGCCTGAAGCCAGGCTCATGGCTGGCGAGCGCAGTGCTAAGGACCCCTTGGGGGATGTCCGACTGCCAGTGGGGAGCGGGCGTAAGCTGGCAGGCTGACATCCCCTATGGGGTCCCAGACTGGGAGAGGGCGCAGGGCGGGCTGAGGGACCCCCCGCCCCCAGGGCACGAATGTCATGCACCAGGCCTCTAGTGCATATATAAATAGAAGATAGTTTTTATTTCTTTATTTGACAAAGCTTCCCATGTACCTTCTGCAGAATATTTTCCTTCGTAAGGAGAGAAAACAAATCATTGAAGCATTCCAGGGCCTATTGGAATGACCTAAAGCCAATTCTAGGTCATGAAAAAGTTTCTTAAAATTCAAACCCTGGGAAGCTTGTCAAACTTATTTTACCAAAAGATCATATATCATTATTATTATGATGCATTCAAAGTGACAAAAGGGTATTAAACACAAACATTGGCTAGCAAAGCTTTAGTTTCCATGATTAAAAATGTGGCTTTTTTAAGTAATCAAGTACCTGATTAATATAACATAATATATAATCATTTCAATAATTTATAGAACTTTTACTTCCTGGGCAAAAACAGGAAAGAATTTTTCCTTTTTTTAAAAAAATATATTTTTATTGATTTCAGAGAGAAAGGGAGAGGGAGAGAAGGATAGAAACATCAATGATGAGAGAGAATCATTGATTGGCTGCCTTTGCATGCCCCCTACTGGGGATTGAGCCCGCAACCCAGGCATGTGCCCTTGACAGGAATCGAACCCAGGACCTTTCAGTCACTAAACAAGCGTTTTCCCCTCTTAATAGACTAAAAAAGGACTAAAAAATTCTGCATTAGCTTACTTTAGATTCATTTTATTTTATTTTTTTCCCTTTATTTTTTTAAATAAATCTTTATTCAGATTATTACAATTGTTTCTCCTTTTCCCCCCCATAGCTCCCCTCCACACGGTTCCCACCCCACCTTCTGCCCTTACCTCCCCCCCACTGTCCTCATCCATAGGTGTATGATTTTTGTCCAGTCTCTTCCTGAACCCACCATACCCCTTTCCCCCTGAGAATTATCAGTCCACTCCCTTTCTATGCCCCTGATTCTGTTATATTCACCAGATTATTCTGTTCCTCAGGTTTTTAATTCACTTGATTTTTAGGTTCACTTGTTGATAGATATGTATTTGTTGTTCATAATTTTTTTTTATCTGCCAATATTAACATATATTTTCATGGAAAAATGTGAGAATTAATGAGGGACAAGGAAGTTGAAGAGACATCAAAGGGTTTACTTAACACCTCTGTAATTCCTAAATCTTTTTTTTAAAATATATTTTATTGATTTTTTACAGAGAGGAAAGGAGAGGGATAGAGAGTTAGAAACATCGATGAGAGAGAAACATGGATCAGCTGCCTCCTGCACACCCCCTACTGGGGACATGCCCACAACTAAGGTACATGCCCTTGACCAGAATCGAACCTGGGACCTTTCAGTCTGCAGGCTGACGCTCTACCACTGAGCCAAACCGGTATCGGCAGTTGTTCATAATTTTTATCTTTACTTTTTTCTTCTTCCTCTTCTTTAAGAATACCTTTCAGCATTTCATATAATACTGGTTTGGTGGTGATGAACTCCTTTAGCTTTTTCTTATCTGTGAAGCTCTTTATCTGCTCTTCAATTCTGAATGATAGCTTTGCTGGGTAGAGTAATCTTGGTTGTAGGTTCTTGCTATTCATCACATTGAAAATTTCTTGCCACTCCCGTCTGGCCTGCATAGTTTCTGTTGAGAAATCAGCTGACAGTCGTATGGGTGCTCCCTTGTAGGCAATTAACTGTTTTTCTCTTGCTGCTTTTAGTATTCTCTCTTTGTCTTTTGCTCTTGGCATTTTAATTATGATGTGTCTTGGTGTGGTCCTCTTTGGATTCCTTTTGTTTGGGGTTCTGTGCGCTTCCTGGACTTGTAAGTCTATTTCTTTCACCAGGTGGGGGAAGTTTTCGGTCATTATTTCTTCCAATAGGTTTTCAGTATCTTGCTCTCTCTCTTCTTCTGGCACCCCCATAATTCTGATGTTGGTACCCTTGAAGTTGTCCCAGAGTCTTCTTACACTATCTTTAACTTTTTGGATTTTGTTTTTTCTTTTTGCTTTTTCGGTTGAGTGTTTTTTGCTTCTTTGTATTTCAATTCTTTGACTTGATTCTTGTGTTCCTCTATTCTGTTTCTGGGTCTCTGTATAATATTTTTTATTTCAGTCAGTGTATGTTTAATTTCTAGTTGGTCCTTTTTCATATCTTCAAGGGTCTCGTTATATTTATCGGCATTTTCTAGGATATTCTTGAAAAGTCTTATAACCGTGGTTTTGAATTCTATATCCAGTCGTTTGTTTTCCTCCATTTCTTTCGTTTGTGATCTGTTTCTTTGACGCCGCATTTTCACTGCTTCCCTGGGTTGGTAGGGTAGATTTGTGTGCTAGGTTTCCTATATGGCCCAGTGGGTCGGCCTCCCCAGTTAACCTGAGGTGGACACTCTTGGTGCACCCCTTTGTGTACTGTGTGTACAGCCTTGTTGTAATTAAGTCTTGATTGTTGTTGGTATCACTGGGAGGAATTGACCTCCAGGCCAGTCGGCTATAAGGATCAGCTGTGTCTATGCTGGGAGAAGTTCGGTGCTGGAGACAGCCTTATAGGATTAGACTTGCCAAATTGCAATAGCCTCTGTGCTCAGCTTGGATGGGGTGGAGTCTGAGGGTGGAGCAGACAGTCTTGGCTTCCCGTCAGCCTTGCCCTTGCGCACACGCGCGCGCCTTCAGACCTCTGCCTTCCCCGGCTCCCGAGTCTCCGCCCGAGAGTTCAGATTCCCCCCACAAGAGTGTGGGTCCCCAGGGGCTTGCCTGGAACTGGGGTTCAGTGCAGTCAGAACTGGGGCTCAGTGCAGTCAGGAGCTTCTGACTCCCTTCCACTAGGGAAAGCCTGTGGCAATCTCCGCAGCCTTTGTGCGCACTGGCACGCGCGCACCTTCAGACCTCTGCCTTCCCCGCCTCCTGAGTCTCTGCCCTAGAGTCCAGATTTCCCCCGTAAGAGTGTGGGTCCCCAGGGGCTTGCCTGGAACTGGGGTTCAGTGCAGTCAGAACTGGGGTTCAGTGTGGTCGGGGGCTTCCTTCCCCCTTCCGCCAGAGAAGTCAGCCAGGCCCTCAGCCGCCCTTCCTCTCTGCGTGCACAAAGACCTTTTGCCGTACCTCCAATTCTCTGTGAGCTTTTCTCTTTCCTTCTAGTTGTAGAATTTTCACTCAGCCAGCTTTCCTGTGTTTCTGGATGGTGTCCATTCTGTCTTTTAGTTGTAGTTTTGAAATTGTTGTGTGAGGCAGCAGTTTAGGTGCTTACCTAGGCCGCCATCTTGGTTTCTCTAGATTCATTTTTGTAATTAAATTTATTATTCAAATTACTTACAATTTCCTTTTATGATTTCTTTTCACAACCCTTCTATAACTTTCACAAACCTTCTTTCCCATTCAGAAATAACCAGCATTAGAACTTACTTTTTTTTCCTTCAAAATGCATCTCCATGCCTCATGCCTTCTAATACTAAAACTACATAATTTCTTTCCAATTGGTTAAAATTCTTAAGTCTTGGAAATCTTAATTTTTAGGTGATCACTAAAAAGTAAGCAGTTAGGCCTAGCTGGCATGGCTTGATGGTTGAGCATCGGCCCATAAACCAGGAGGTCAAGGTTCGAATCCCGGTCAGGGCACATGCCCGGGTTGCAGGCTCAATCCCCAGTGTGGGGTGTGCAGGAGGCAGTCAATCAATGATTCTCTCTCATCATTGATGTTTCTATCTCTCACTCTCTTTCCCTTCTCTGAAATCAATAAAAATATATTTATAAAAAAATTAAAAGTAAACAGCATTCTTTAGATTGGCAGATACATTCACACTTTTGAGAGACATATCCTATATAATAAAAGCCTAATATGTGAAGCATCTGGTCATCCAGTCGTCTGCTCACCCAATCAAAGTGTAATATGCTAATGATATGCTAAGGCCGCTCAACCCCTCGCTAGGACGTGCACTGACCACTAGGAAGCAGACAGTCGACTGGTTGACCAGTTGCTATGACGTGCACTGACCACCAGGGGGCAGATGCTCCAACTGGTAGGTTAGCTTGCTGCTGGGGTCCAGCTGATTGGGACTGAGGGAGATGGGCTGGACACACCCTAGAGCCCTCCTGAGGGCCCTCCCCCCGGCCAGTCTGGCTCCCGATGGGCCCCCATCAGGGCAGGCCAGCCAGACCCCACCCATGCACGAATTCATGCACCAGGCCTCTAGTTTCTAATAAAGTGTAAAACATTCACTAACAGTTTGAAGTGTATTTTCTAGCTTTTTTGTAATAAAAGGTCAAAAGTAGGCAAACTCAGATTAATTAATATTTCAGTATCCTGTTATTTCAAAATACCCCAATATTTAATAACTTCTACTATTTAGGCCAGCAGAACTACAAACTTTTAAGTTACCAAGGACTTTACTTTGTTTTTTTCCTTTACAACATGGGAGTGGCCCCTGCCTGAGGACACTTCTGTAGCTCAGGCCCTCCAAGGAGAAAAACTTGGGGGGCTTAGAAGGTTTATTTCCCATAACTTTCTTTCTGAGTAGACTGTAACAACATGAAATCTTGCATATAGAAGAGATCTTATCGTATTCAAAACAGAAATAAAAACAACCCCTAAAGTAAATAAATGAGTACTCCCAAAAGGAGGGACTGGGACAGTAGAATCTTATTTTATGTTAATCCAGAACAGCAAATGACCTTCGGTTCTGAGTGGCACAAACCCCAAATAGCAGAGACAGAGGATTCTCTGTGTTCATAAAAGAGCGAAGAGTAAACTAAGTCCCCAAAAGATAATAAAGCAAGCAAAGAACATCCTTAACCACAGTTACATTATAGACAGACAAAACTCTCACTAGCTAAGCATTTCGGCAGCTGATGCCGAGAGAGAGAGAGAAAGAGAGAGAGAGAAAGAGAGAGAGAGAGAGATAGAGATGAGAGAGAGAGAGAGAGAGAGAGAGAGAGAGAGAGAGAGAGAGAGAGAGAGAGCACGTGCAGGGAGAATCCCTAAGATTAAGAACTCCCCGAAGCTGCTGCCAAGTTCCTGCAATCCCTCGCATGGGTTTAGCCTGTCACAAGCAGTTGGGGCCCCTAAACAAAGTGGGATATTCCCCATCTTTAAACAAACCAAAAAACAAAGAGACACAAAGTAACAATCAACTGAGACACTCTTACATACAATATTTATAGGAATGTGCACAAGATACAGAAAGAGCTTCACACCGTGCTTTCCCAAACACTAATCTCCACTTGTCCCCAGTGGAGAGGATATTTAAGACTGAAGCCAAGCAGTATTGCAGTAAAAGACCCTTTTCCTTTTTTGTTTTGTTTTGTTTTTTGTTTGTTTGTTTGTTTATTGGCAAATAAGGATAAGTAGCTTAATCCCCCAAGATCCATCCCAGTGGAGTATCTTTTGAGATTGAGCCACCAGCACCCATCCTTGAATAATTTAAGCAAGATTATAGGCAAAGTTACACCAGGCAAAAAACACCCTAATATATAATATTTAGAAGTGCGCACAACAGGCAGACAACCATTTGTGGCTTTCCGTGCACAACCAGACCTTACAGTGCACAGCCAGACAGAATACCAGACTGGAGCTCTGCATCACGCAGGACCTTGTCTGGAACCTAAACTGATCAGGCCTGGGTGTGGAGAAAAGGCAAGAACTTGAGAGGCTGCTTGCAACCAGGAGTTGATTAGGCTCACCCCAATGGGGGCAACAGGCAACTGACTTCCCATTACAGAAAGCTTCATTCAATTTAAGTTTTAGTTGAGATGATGGGAATTGCTGAGGCTGGGGCTCAAAACAGGAAAATTCCTGGCAGTGCTGCAAGTAAAAGAGTCCAGGCCTCAGCCTAAGGAACCCCCAGTCCAGACAGCAAGCTGGATCCCTGGTACTCACCCAAGAGGACTCCCTGCTTGTATCCACCAAAGTCGCCAGATTATGTAATCAAGGGGTCTGGGCTGCCTGTCACTACTTCAGCCAATTAAGCAGAAACATATATGAGCGTTTATTCCAATAATGCTGGCAGTATGGGAGAGCAGCAGGTCATTCACAAAAATCTGCTCTGTCTCTCCCCATAAGCCAGCTGCTTATATTGGGTAGAAGGACAAAGATTATGTGGAAAAGTAAGAATCACAGCCATGGGAAAGTAGGCACGGTATAATCATTACAGATTACAAGTTATACAGGCTGGGGGTGTGGCAGAAGGTGGGCACCTCCAGGACTAGATTGTTTCAGGCACGAAGTTGTAAATCTTTCCATAATGATAGACAGTTCTTGGGAAAGGAAGATGGACTGCATTCTGATGTTAGCTCCCATGTCACAGGGCATACAACTCTCAACCAGGTTAGAATGTGCTTTCTCTAATCAGAACGGAACCATCACCAACAGAGCATAATTAATACTTCTTTTAATTGTAGCTAGTCCCCAATATTCTCTTTCTTCCCCTAACAATCTTAATATATAATAACCCAGGGTCCATAACATCCAAAATCACTGAAGGCTCGACCGACCGGAAGTCAGTCCTGCAGTCAGTGCTGGGTCGCTGTGGCGACCCAGGACTGACTGCCGCTGCTGCAGGTGCAGTGACCCAGCACTGACTGCTGAGGGGGCTGCGGATCAGGCCCAAAGAGAGGCCTGGGGAGAGAGAGGCAGGGTCTGATCTGCAGCCTCTGTGACAGCTGTTGATCAGCCGTTGCCTCTCTCTTTCTGCGCTTCACCAGCAGCCGTGCCTCTATTTCTCTCTGGTCCTTCGTGGCAGCTGCTGATCAGCCCCGCCTCTCTGATCAGGACTGGAGATAGGCCTGGAGATGCTGACTGGCATAGAAACTGACCAGTCAGAACCAAATCTGGGTGAACTGTGAGGAGCCAATGGTTGTCTAGAGGGCAGAGCTTTGGACGCTGACTGGCATAGAAACCGACCAATCAAAACCAAATTGGCTGGCAGGGGAGGGCAATTGGGGGCGAGATCAGGCTGGCCGGGAAGGGCAGTTGGGGGCAATTAGGTAGGCAGGCAGAGGCAGTTAGGGGAGATCAGGCAGGCAGGTAGAGAGGTTAGGGGCAATCAGGCAGGCAGAGGCAGTTAGGGGTGATCAGGCAGGCAGGCAGGTGAGTGGTTAGGAGCCAGCAGTCGTAGATTGTGAGAAGGATGTCCGACTGCTGGTTTAGGCTTGATCCCAAAGGCGTTCCCAATTGGAGAGGGTGCAGGCTGGGCTCAGGGAATCCCCCCTCCATGCATGAATTTCGTGCATCAGGCCACTAGTGTTAGCTATAAGAGAGGGGTACAATTCATCTCAAGGGAAACAATGACCAGGTCATTTCTTAAAGGCATTTAACTTTATACAGCCCCCCTTTTTTTGGTCTGAACTTTCTCAACTGGAAAATACACTTTTTTGAAAAACTCTTTTGACTGATACCTGACTTTTTGTATCTGAACCTTTCAGTATCTTACAAAATGAACTTATTTTTTATCTTAGAATTTTATAAGGAAATGGGAGTCTGTTTTAAACTTTGGCTAGAAATTTCCTAAAGCAGTTTTTAAAAGTTCTGTTTGGTGCTTTTTCAAATGTGTCAATTCCTTATCTATGTCAATGTAAGAAACATTCAAACCTGCAGAAAGCTTTTATAAGAGTTTATTTGAGCCACATTGATGACAGTTGCTGGGAACCAAGATTTCAAATGCTTCTGAGAAAAACAGTTTTGCAGTTTCTCTTACACGTTTGAAGTTATAGAGGGAAGTAAAGAAGAGTAGGTGAAGGTGGGAGAAAGCTGGGTGGGGATTAGATAACACTATAGTTAACAAAATTATGTGCTCTCTGGAGGGAGGTTACACCTTCCAGGGGTATTTCAAAGTTCAAAGGTGTGTTAACCTAGATACACAGACACAATGAACAGAACTTGCTTAAAAACTTTTCACTAAAGAAATTATATGCTTGGGCATGACTACCTCTCATGACTTGCCCAGTTAGGAATTTATGATTATACTAGAAGCCCGGTGCATGAAATTCGTGCACAAGGAAGGTGTGTCCCTCAGCCCAGCCTGCACCCTCTCCAATCTGGGATCCCATGAGGGATGTCTGACTGCCCATTTAGGCCCGATCCAGGTAGGATCAGGACTAAATGAGCAGTCGGACATCCCTCTCACAATCCAGGACTGCTGGCTCTCAACTGCTCACCTGCCTGCTTTCTTGATTTCCCCTAACCGCTTCTGCCTGCCAGCCTGATCACCCCCTTAACCACTCCCCTGCGAGCCTGATTGATGCCTAACTGCTCCCCTGCCAACCTGATTGCCCTTAACTGCCCTCCCCTGCAGGCCTGGTCACCCCTAACTGCCCTCCCCTGCAGGCCTGGTATCCCCCAATTGCTCTCCCCTGCAGGCCCGGTCGCCCCCAACTTCCCTCCTCTGCCAGTCTGGTCACCCCTAACTGCCCTCCCCTGCAGCTTGATCACCCCCAACTGCCCTCCCCTGCAGGCCTGTGTCCCCCCCAACTACCCTTCCCTGCAGGCCCGGTTGCCCCTAACTTCCCTCCCCTGCAGGCCTGGTCACCTCCAACTTCCCTCTCCTGCAGGCCTGCCCCCCCCTCCCCAACTGCCCTCCCTTGCAGGCCTGGTCACCCCCAACTTCCCTCCTCTGCCGGCCTGGTCACCCCTAACTGCCCTCCCCTGCAGCTTGATCGCCCCCAACTGCCCTCCCCTGCAGGCCTGTGTCCCCCCCAACTACCCTCCCCTGCAGGCCCGGTTGCCCCTAACTTCCCTCCCCTGCAGGCCTGGTCACCTCCAACTTCCCTCTCCTGCAGGCCTGCCCCCCCCTCCCCAACTGCCCTCCCTTGCAGGCCTGGTCACCCCCAACTTCCCTCCTCTGCCGGCCTGGTCACCCCTAACTGCCCTCCCCTGCAGGTCTGGTCCCCCCCAACTTCCCTCCCCTGCAGGCCTGGTCCCACCCCCAACTGCCCTCCCCTGCAGGCCTGGTCCCCCCCAACTGCCCTCCCTTGCAGGCCTGGTCCCCACTCCCCCCCCCTCCACAACTGCCCTTCCCTGCAGGCCCGGTCGCCCCCAACTTCCCTCCTCTGCCGGCCTGGTCACCCCTAACTGCCCTGCCCTGCAGGCTTGATTGCCCCAACTGCCCTCCCTTTCAGACCTGGTCCCTCCCAACTGCCCTCCCCTGCTGGCCATCTTGTGGCAGTCATCTTGTGTCTACATGGGGCAGCCATCTTTGACCACATGGAGGCAGCCATCTTATGTGTTGGAGTGACAGTCAATTTGCATATTACTCTTTTATTAGATAGGATCATCCTATGAGATTACCTTGAGGAGGAAACTAGTCTTACAAGGCATGTCAGGCCATAAAAACTATGAACAATGCACTGCCCTGGGAGGGGGAGGGTTGTTATTGCTGGCCCCAGGACAAGTCATCGGATATGGCCTGGGGACCCCCAACACCTGGTGGCCTTCCTGTAAGCCCATATCTGCAAGACAAAGACCCCAGAAGGTTATAAAAAGTGAAGCCCTCTGTGTGTTTTTTCACTCTGATTTGGAAATTATTCCTGGAGTCCACTCGTGTTAATAAACGGGGTCCTCACTGCCCAGTGCCTCTAATGGGTAGAGACCTTTTAGCCAAAATGGGGACAGAAATCACTTTTGCTCCAGATGGCTCAGCACAGCTTTGCCTAGGTGAGGAGACCTCCCCAATGATCCTATCCTTAGCAGTGCTGAGGGAGGAAGAATGGAGACTTTATACCCCCCCAGACAAAGGCCTCACCATTAGAACCTGAATTAGAGAAGGGATTCCCACTGGTCTGGGCAGAAGGAAATCAATCAGGCAGGGCTAAGGACCATGCCCCGGTGCTAATCCAGTTAAAGCCTGGGGCACAGCCTGTTAAAATCTGCCAATATCCAATTCCAAGGGAAGCACGCCTAGGAATCCAGGTCCACTTAGGCCGGCTGCTTCAGTGGAGACTTGTTAAACGATGCAGGTCTCCATGGAACACGCCTCTCTTGCCTGTCAAAAAGCCTGGGACTAATGACTACCGCCCAGTGCAGGATCAACGGGCTGTTAATGAGGCTGTTATAACCCTGCATTCAGCACTGCCGAACCCCTACACTCTTCTGGGACTCATTCCATCAGAGGCGGAATGGTTTACATGCCTAGATCTGAAAGATGCCTTTTTCTGTCTTCAATTAGCACTTTCCAGGCAGTCTCTCTTTGCTTTCAAATGGGAAAACCTAACTACTGGGGCCAAGGAGCAGTTCACCTGGACCAGACTGCCACAAGGGTTCAAGAACTCCCCTACTCTTTTTAGTGGAGCACTAGCATCTGATCTGTCTAAGTTCCCAGGACAGGACTTGGGGTGTGTTCTACTCCAGTATATAGACGACCTCCTACTGGCCAGCTCCACACGAGCTCAGTGCTGGGAGGGAACACGAGCCCTTCTGAGACTACTAACTGAAACAGGTTATCGGGTGTCTAAGAAAAAGACACAGATTTGTCAGAAAGAAGTCAAGTATCTAGGCTTCTGGATCACCCAAGGGAAACGAAGGCTGGGGACTGAAAGGAAGCAGGCAGTATGTGCCATCCCAGACCATAGCACCCGGCGGCAGATTCAGGAATTCCTGGGAGCGGCAGGGTTCTGTCGAATTTGGATCCCAGGGTTTTCAGACCCGGCCAAGCCTCTCTATGAAACTTTAAGAGGAGAAGAGAAGGTACCCATCGACTGGGGTCCCGAACAGGAGAAAGCCTTCATCACCATAAAGGCAAAGCTCACTGAGGCCCCGGCACTAGGGCTACCAGATGTGACACAAGACTTTAATCTTTTTGTTCACAAGAACAGCGGGGTAGCCCTAGGAGTTCTAACCCAGGAGTTTGGACCCTGGCAAAGACCAGTAGCCTATCTCTCCAAGCAGATTGACCCAGTTGCCTCCAGGTGGCCCCCGTGCCTCAGGGCCCTTGCAGCCACGGCATTGTTAGTCAAGGAAGCCGATAAGCTTACCTTAGGACAAAACATAAATGTCAAAGTACCTCATTCTGTTGTCACCCTGATGAAAGCAAGGGGGCAGCACTGGCTGACTCATGCTCGAATGACTCAGTATCAAGGGCTGTTATGTGAGAATCTGCGGGTACGATTAGAAGCAATGAGAACACTTAATCATGTCACCTTTCTACCCATCGCTGAGGGGGCCCCTGAGCATGATTTCCTGGAAGTCCTAGAGGAGGTTTATTCCAGCCGGCCAGACCTAAGGGATAGGTCCCTGCAAAACGTGGACTTGGTATTGTTCATAGACGGCAGCAGCTTCTTAGATGAAGGAAAAAGATGAGCCAGATATGCAGTGGTATCAAACTTTGAGACAACTGAAGCACAGACCCTGCCTGAAGGATGGCCAGTGCAGAGGGCAGAACTTTGGGCCCTAGTAAGAGCCCTAGAACTCAGTAAAAATAAGCGTGCCAACATTTACACTGACTCGCGCTATGCCTTTGCTACCCTGCATGTCCATGGGGCCATATATAAGGAAAGGGGGCTCTTGACAGAAGGAGGAAAAGGAATAAAAAATCAGAATGAGATTTTAAAGTTACTAGAAACAGTCTGGGAGCCCAAGGAAATAGCTGTCATCCATTGCAAAGGTCACCAGGAAGGGAAAGACTCAGTATCAGAAGGAAACCAGCATGCTGACGCCACAGCCAAGCTGGCTGCTAAAGAACAAGCAGCACCGGCACGGATCATGTTGGCCCCCAAATTACCTGAACCTCCAAAATACACTCCTCAGGAAGAGAAATGGGCCCAGAAAGAAGGGGGCAAGAGAGCAATGGAAGGCTGGTGGATACTCCCAGATCATAGGGTTTATGTCCCAGAACAGTTAGCCCATAAAGTAGTCCTCCAGCAGCATGAACTCACTCATTTAGGAAAGGCTGCCCTAGAAGCTTTGATAGGCAGGTACTACCTGATTGCCCGTCTACCCTCCTTGTGTGCCTCAGTCTCTCAGCGTTGCCGCCTCTGTGCTCAGAACAATGCTAAACAAGGTCCTGTGGGACCGATAGGAGTTCAGCGCTGTGGGCAAGCTCCTTTTGAGGACTTAGAAGTAGATTTTACAGAAATGGGGCCTAGCAGAGGAAATAAATAACTGCTAGTCTTTGTTTTGCACCTTTTCAGGTTGGGTCGAGGCATATCTCACTTGCACTGAAAAGGCAAGAGAAGTCACTAAGGCATTGCTGAAGGATATAATTCCATGGTATGGAATGCCCCTGACCATAGGGTCCGATAATGGCCCAGCCTTTGTAGCAGAAATAGTACAACAGGTAGCCAAGGCTTTAGGAATTAGATGGAGCCTACATACAGCCTACAGGCCTCAGAGTTCAGGGAAAGTAGAGCGCATGAACCGGACTCTAAAGCAGGCTATGGCTAAGCTATGCCAAGAGACAACCCTACCCTGGACAGATATCTTGCCTTTTGTACTCCTGTGGGTACGCTGTGCCCCAAGGGCCAGGGTAGGTTTCTCTCCCTTTGAAATTCTATATGGTAGACCCCCTCCCTTAATTTTGCCAAAGGGAGACTTGGGGGAAATAGGGAACTTAGAAATCCAGAAACTACAAGGACTTGGAAAAACTGTCTTTGAGGTCCACAGGTGGGTTATTGACCGACTACCCATCTCTCTAGGAACAGCTGTACATCCTTATAAACCTGGAGACCATGTTTGGGTAAAGGATTGGAAAAAGGAGCCCCTCAAGCCTACCTGGAAGGGACCCTATCCAGTCATATTAACCACCCCCACAGCTCTTAAGGTTGCAGGACTAAACACCTGGATCCACCACTCCCGGGTGAAGGTAGCCCACCAGCCGAGTGACATCCAGTCTGAGTGGAAGGTGACCTCTGACCAGAAACACCCCCTGCGGATCACCCTCAAGAAGACAGCAGACATGGCCGAGCAACCTGCTCCAAGGAACTCAGATAACACCCTGCAGAATTCTCCCTAACTGCCGGAAACCAATCATTCTACCACTAATAGAAAGATGTGGCCAGGAAACTGGGAAGGCTGGTCAACAACCTTAATTGTTTTGATCACTCACTGTTTAGTTGAAACATTGTTAGCTGAAGCAGCCTCCACCTCTGTTTGTTTCATGTAAATTTCTGTTATTGGAATTTCCTGCCTAAAGGTTATGGGCATATCCCATAGTCTCAATAAAAGGGATTGCAAGGCCAGAGCAAGGGGTAGTCCTTCCACTAGAGTTGGGTTCCTGTGTGGCACCCACTATTTCCAAATTAATACTTTTCCAAGTCTCTTTTCATTTGTGTGCGGCCTTCTCCAGAACCCGAACCCTGAACTGGAACCCTGAACCACGCGGGACGTGAAAGGGGTTCCCACACCTAACACTAATCTTTCTTTTTTTAAAAAATATATTTTTATTGATTTCAGATAGGAAGGGAGAGGGGGAAAGAGATAGAAACATCAGTGATGAGAGATAATCATTGATCGGCTGCCTCCTGCATGCCCCCTACTGGGGATCGAGCCTGCAACTGGGCATGTGCCCCTGACCAGATTCAAACCCGGGACCCTTCAATCCTGCAGTCCGATGCTCTGTCCACTGAGCCATACTGGCTAGGGCTAATCTTCCTTTCTTATCTCCTCCTAATGTAACATGCTCTAGTATTTCTGGATAATCACTGGTTTTATCTAATAATTCTTATTTTGTCTTTTTATGAGTGCCAGCGGAATCCGAGACTAGTACCAGGAGAACTCATCTGCTCTTGCTGGGACACAGAAGCACCATAAAATTACTCCCCACACAGCAAGGAAACAAAGGCCTTATCATAAATTGTTGGATTGCACCTTCTCATGCCATCCTTTGCTCCTTGCTTAGAAACTCGCTACCCAAATATGCTAGACCGGGTAGTCCACGAGAAAACCCAATCAAGCCAGATTTTTGTTAGCTATACTTACCAGCCTGTGGCATGTTATGACTCTACTACCAAATGCATGTAGTGGTGGTGGTGGGGGAGATTATATTGGACGGAAAAAAATAATAATAGGACCTGTCACAGCCAATGTGCATCTAACTAATGTTGCTCCTATTTGTTTCAGCAGTATGCAGGGCCAACGTCCAACAGGTCACCTCCCAGATGAACTATGCAACTCTACCCCCAAAGCTGAAAACACCACCTACCCTTGGTGCCCCCTTCAGGAACATTCTATGTGTGTGGGACCACTGCTTACCTCTGCCTGCCTGCAAACTGGACTGGAATGCCTTTAAACTTCAGATGGTCCTACAAACCAGAACTCCCTACAAACCCCTCTGAGAGGAAGAAGCGGGATGCTAACCCTTTGGTTATCATCTCTTTCCAGCATGAAGTAGCTAAGAGTGGTCGTCATCCCTGTTCACCATAACATCCCCTGGTCCTTACTCCACAAGGCTAAAAGAAGCTTGTGGGACAAGGCGGGGGGTCGTAATGAGGAGGAACCTGGTCTTGCAAGGCGTGTCAGGCCAATAAAAACTGAACAGTGCACTGCCCTGGGGGGGAGGGGAGATTGAGATTGTTATCTCTAGCCCCACGACAGATCATGGGATATGGCCTGGGGACCCCCAACGCCTGAGGGCCTTCCCGTAAGCCCAAGAAAAAGGGCGGAACCATATCGGCAAGACAAAGGCCCCAGAAGGTTATAAAAAGTTAAGCCCTCTGCGTGTTTCTTCACTCTGATTTAGAAATTATTACCGGAGTCCACTACTGTTAAACGGGGTCCCTCCCTTTCTCTAGGAAGCGTGCTTGGTATTTCTTTGGTCTTCTGCAACAACCTTAGGTAAAAATCCCCTTTTCATCCACACATGTGAAGAATTGGCAACTGATAATCAGTGTGGATGATCCAATCCGGTTAAATTTCAAAGAAGCTTCGTTTGAGACTGGAATGCCCAGGACCAGTAAGGTTTACCTGAACCAAGCAAGGTAGAGGACGAGAATTTTTGATTCATCAAAAGGAGGCAAAGGTTTTAAAAGTCTGATGTAGGCCTTAATCAAATGGTTTGACTGTTGCTGGGACTTTTGCCGAGTCCTGGAGTTGGCCCCTGTCAGGCCCAGAGTGCTAATGTCTGCGCCGCTCCCAGCCAGGCAAGGTCGGGCATGTAGCCCTCCGGGAACTCGCACCTCTAACCACTGCACCGGGACTCTAAGGCGCTGGCCTAGGTCCCTTCAGTCTCCTCTCTCAGCCGGCAGACAGCGTGTAGAGGGGATGAGGCGTCGTCCATGCCGCTTTAGCCGGTCAGGCCAATGGGTGCAGGAAGAGACTTCCCGGTACAGCTCCAGGGACGCCCAGGAGCAGCCGGCCAGCTGGGTGTCGGGCTGCTTCCGCCCAACAGCCACATCAGACCACGGCTGCCCGCCGGCCGCTCGGTCAGGCCCCCTCCAGACCCCAGGGCCTCCACTCCCCGGGGGCACAATCCTCTCGGCCAGCCTGCTCCCTCCCCGGCCAAAAGCAGAATTCTGCCCCACCCTGTCCTCAGGGGAAGACCGATCACGCAGCCAAGAACTCGACTCCACCAACCGGGCATTTCTCAGAGCCAGGCGGAGCAGGCGGAGACACCGCGTGGGTGTGGGAAGGAGCCTTAGTAAGCAGCGCCAGGGCGCAATGGCTTACTTCCGCCTTCGGGTGCAGGCCAATGAGGAGCGCGGGGCGGGACTTCCGCCTTGCCGCCGTGCAGTCGTCTCCGCTGCCACTCCGGGATCTGGGGTTGGTGAGGATACTCAGTCATGGAATCAGGTTAGGACTTCTCCCGCAGAGACGCGGCCTGCGAGCCTATTTGTGTTGTGGGGCCAGCTTCCAGGTAAGAACCCCCGCGCCTCGGAGCGGCCGGGCGCCGGGCCTGAGCCGAGAGCACACCCCCTCGCCTGACTTGGAGCTGCGAGGTCTTTGCTGCTCCTCCCCAGGCTGGGCGCTGAGGAAAATAGGCTTTTCGTAAAAGGTTAAGAAGATAAAAAGCTCTGCCTTGGGAAGGCCGAGACTCCCCCACCCCACACCCCACCTCCCTGTCGTGAATTTGTTTGTATATGAAGTTGCTGGTTTATTCGTTTGGCTCCTTACAATCCCCTACCGAGGTGGCAGGAGCTTGGGAAGATGTTTGGAAGGCTTCTCTTGCCTCAAAATCCCCAGGCTAAGCGCTAGACTTTAGTTGCGGGGACTCTTTAATCTTTGGAAAAAAGAGGCTGTCACCTCCTTTCTTCCCAACCTTTTCCCTCCTCCTTTTTCACTCCCTCCAACCCCCGCCCAATGGGAGCTCAGATTGTAGGTGGGACGTGACTCTGCTGGAGACCGATTCCACGTCCCTGCCTCTTAGAGTCAGCTGCTCTGCCCCAAAGCTTATTGCGTGACCGGCAAGAACTTGCGGGAGAGGGAGTAGCCCCACACCGAGGCCAAGCGACCCCAGAATCACTCAGGCCACCAGGTAACTTTGGTGGCAGCCACTGAGTGTTCTGTCAGCTTGTGGTAAACTCCTCAATTTTGGTCTAATTTGGCAATAGCAAATTTCCAAAACTATCGTTTTGTCCTCAGTTTCAGCACCGTGGGCAGCCACTCAAGTCCTCCTGTGTCCCCAGACCTGACCGACTGTTATTTGTCAGCAGGAACAGTGAAAACGAAGACATTTCTTTCAACAATGATCTGTTGTTTTCCAAGGAGAACATCTGCAGTTTTGATACAATATAAGTCAGATTGGGTGTGCCACCAAAAGAGTTTAATATATTAACGGATTTTGGAATCAATTTCGTGCATTGGCATTAACATTAGAGAGAGGGAGTAATATCAGAGGATATCCTATGGAGTAAGAGTAGGTATTTATTTCATGAAGCTTTTGTTGGTTTTTAAATATGTGTATATGAAGATGTTAATGTTCTTATTCATTAATTGAAATAATGAATTAATTGAAATAAATTGTCACATAGTTAAGCCTCAATGTTTTTTTTAAATAATTGGGTAGAGCCCAGTATTTTTTGTGTCAGAAATGACAATGTTTTATTAATGTATTTTTTACTTCTGCTTTTATTTGAAGCCAACCAGCTGATGTCTCCATGTGTAATAGTAAATCATGTGGACAGAATCTTGGTTTGTGAAGTTTCAGTACTTGAAGTGTTTGGAGTAAATTCTCATCGATCCTTGTTTAAAGCTCATTTCTCTCAAGCATTTTGTTACTAGCATTCAGTACCCTTCCTTTGATAGTTTTCTGCATCAGAGTAACATAGATGTAGTAGAAGTTTTTCAGGTACTAATTTTAGCAAAGTAAGGGTAGGACTAAGGGTATGATAGATTTATGTCTTGGAGTTACATTGGATAGGAAGGCATTTTATGTTTTATAGTTATTGCCATAGAAAAATGAAATGAAATGGCTTGGTCAAATTTCATGGCATGTTTACTTTATATTGGTATGATCTAAAAACAGTTGGTGTTTAAGTAAAAAGTATGATTTTGGACATTTTAAAATCTGGGAATTAATGTTTAGCAGAAGGCAAGATGAGTTTAAATCAAAATAGTTTTTTGAAACATTTGACATGGCATTGCATATGGTAGTTTCACAGGCAAAAAGGGAAGAAAGTTGGTAAGCATTGTTAGTTTTCTTAAAAGAGGAAACAGTGAATTTCTTTTAATACAGCATGGAGGTTAATCATTGTTTAAAAATTAATGTATTCTGCAAATATTTATTGAGCATATATAAAAATACAGTATTAAGCTTTCACATTATGCAAAAGTTCATTTGGAAACAGAACATATAATTGATTTAGTCAGAGTTTACATATCATAGCATATAAATAGCAAAAACAATAATAGCTAACTATGGGCCAAATACAATTTGATTGTTTACTATGGGCCAATTCTAAGCACTTTATATTATCTCATGTAATTCTCACTGCTATCAATGTGGTAGATAGTACTATTACCCCCTTTTTATATGGGGAACAAAGGCATCACAAATACGTAATTTGCTGAGTTCACACAGGTTGTTACTGGAGTTACTAGAATTTGCATGTAGGCATTCTGACAGTAAAGCCTTCCAACTTGTATTGTTTTATTAAAAAATACAGAACAGTATGGGGTTATTTTGGATTATTTCCTTGCTGGTTTGGATGACTACGTAAGCTCTTTTGGCCCTCAGTTTCGTCAACTTTTCCTTAAAAAAATGTAGTAAGCCGTTAAGTTTTTGTGGGGACTAGGATAATTTGTAAAGCAGTGGACAGAATATGTGTTCAATGAATGCTATGCCTCAGCCATTTTTCTTTCTTTGAGGATGTGAACATTCAAAATATTGTTAGCAGTTGGAGGAGGATGGGAGACAATAGCTAGTTCCACATAAGGACACTGAACCATCAAAAGTACTGAGGTAGGAAAGCAGAGAACATTTGCCAAAGTTGTGTAAGGAACAGGCTGGTAAGGATACCTATTTACAGATTATGTAGATCCTTAATGCCAGGGTAAGGATTTTGTACATGATTCTTAGTTGAAAAGAATCCCTTTTTATGGATATTAACCTTTTTTTTCCAGCCACCTTTCTAAATGTGATTTAGGTTCTGCTCATCAGATGCTCTCACACTATACACTAATTTGGATCTGGATTAGGTGAGGGGAGGGACTGGGCACAGGATAGCCCTTTTGCTGGAACAAACTGCAGCAGAGGCAGCATAGATATAGAGCTAGCAGGTGTAGCAAGTGCTTTCTGATTCTGCGCCTTCTACATTATGGCAAAGACAATAGCTTTCTTGAGAGCTCACTTCTTCAGTGCAGTTTGGGGAATTAGTTCCTGGAAGCTCAGCCTGGGTCCATTTCTTCTACTTTCCCAAAGACTCTTTCCTTGGGGGGTGGGGTGGGGGGAGAAGACACCATTTTAAACAGGTGATAATAATAAAAGTACTATACCAGATTGTACTTAATTTTGTAGAGCACTTGAAGGAACAATGTCATTCTTACTCATGTGTGTCTCCCCATTTCCCTTCCCAATGGAATGATTTAGATGTATTTAATAATTAGCAAATGTAGGTACTAACTAATGGGGAGCAAGAGGGTGTGTTAAGGTGGAGGCCAGATCTTAAAGATAAAGAAATCAGTTAAATGTAGCAAGTATTAAGGACCTATATTCTCTCACTAGATTGGAGGTAGGGAAAAAGAAAAGGGTGCTATGAATTGCATTGCCTGGCTTATCTTTGAGGTTGAAATGGAAGTACAGTTATATTGTAGCTGAAAACATAAACATTAAGGGTGACTTTGCATAAATAACTTGACCTTTGTTCATTTCCTCATTTATAAAATGAGGTAGTTGAAATTTTCTAGTTAAAAAAATCTTCTTTTAGATTGGTGCAGCCACTGTGGAGGACAGTATGGGGTTTCCTCAAAAAACTAAAAATGGAACTCCCATTTGACCCAGTAATTCCACTCCTAGGAATATATCCCAAGAAACTAGAAACACCAATCAGAAAGGATATATGCACCCCTATGTTCATAGCAGCACAATTTACAATAGCTAAGATTTGGAAACAGCCTAAGTGCCTGCCCATTAGCAGATGAGTGGATTAGAAAACCGTGGTACATCTACACAATGGAATACTACACTGCTGTAAAAAAGAAGGAACACCTACCATTTGCAACAGCATGGATGGATCTGGAGAGCATTATTTTAAGCGAAATAAGTCAGTCAGAGAAAGAAGCATTGATCAGATGGTCAAACCTCAGAGGGAAGGTAGGGGAGGGTGAGGGTGAGGGGGAGAGGTCAACCAAAGGACTTGTATGCATACATATAAGCCTAACCAATGGACACAGACACTATGGGAGTGAGGGCACGATCGGGGGTAGGAGTGGGGTTGGGGGGAGGGGGAGGGCAATGGGGGGATAAGGACACATGTAATACCTTAATAAAGAAAAAAAATCACATTAAAAATCTGCTTTTAAGATTTCTTACAGTCTTACAGTCTCTATTGCAGAAATGTTTCACTTTATAATGTAGATAAAATAGAGCTGATCATGAGCTTTCATTGAATAATAATAGGAACTAAATTTATACTCTTTTTAACAAACCAGATGTTTAAAAAAAAGATGCCTACAAAATTAATGCTGTCTATTTCATGTTATTTACTAGTAAGACCACATTGTAATTTCAAAAACAAATTATAGCCTAATATGTAGTTTTCCCTTTAGCATTATGTAAAAAAAAGCAATAATATTTTATATACTAATAATGGATCTTTTTAAAAAATTTATCTTTATTGTTAAAAGTATTACAGATGTTCCCCCTTTTTTCTTTTCCCATTGACTCCCTCCACCCCACACCCACCCCTCCCAATCCTCAAGCCTTCAGCACACTATTGTCTGTGTCCATGGGCTACGTATATAAGTTCCCTGGTTAATCTCCCCCTCCCTCCCCTCCCACTTGCCTCTGATATTGGTCAGCCCATTCCATGATTCTGTCTCTGGACCCATATTTTCATACTTTAATTTTACAGCAACGTTTGATTATTTTGTTAGATGCTGAGTATATACTAGATTGAAAGGGTTTGGTTTCTAACTTCAAGGAGTTTAAGGAATAATGGAAGTGATGAACAATTAAATTAGTTTAAATTGGCCCAATGGCTGGGAAGAGAAAAAGTTCATATGGTCAGAGAAGAAAGAAGGAATAGCAAGCGATAAAGCTAGCATCATAGGCAGAGCCAGTTTATGAAGAACTTTCTGTGCTAAATCACTATTTAGCTTTGAGCTTTATTCTGAAAGTTATTTTATCTGTTAAGAAATTTTATGCAGAGAGTAACATGATCAGGCATTTTTATATCTACCTTTATATTTCTCTTAAGGAAAGGGACCATGAGGAAGATAGTTATGTTATTTCTAGTAATTTCAACATTGTAGTCCTACTTGAGGAAATCAGTCTTTTAATTGTGAAATAAAGTTTGAGGAACAATCTCAATTTTGTGATTTTTAGAGTATGAGTAACCTTGAAAAATTTAGACATTAAAACATTGCAGCCCAGTCAGTGTGGCTCAGTGGTTGAGTGTTGGTCCATGAACCAGGAAGTCATGGTTTGATTCCCGGTCAGGGTACATACCCGGGTTGTGGGCATGGTCACCAGTGGGGGGCATGCAGAAGTCAGTCAATGATTCTCTTTCATCATTGATGTTTCTATCTCTCACTCCCTGTCCCTTCCTCTCTGAAATCAATAAAAATATATTAAAAAACAACCCCCCCAAAACAAAACAAAACAAAACAAAACAAAACAAAAAAACCCATTTCATTGTTGTTGGTTGGAGTGTCATCCAGTACTCCAGAAAGGTTGCAGGTTTGATCCCGAGTCAGGGTGCATACAATAGGCAACTGATTGATGTTCTCTCACATTGCTTTTTCTCTCTCTGTGTGTCCTTCCTCTCTAAAATCCATAAACATATCCTTGGATGAGGATTAAAAAAAATCAAGAAAAACCCACAAACATTTCAATGTTCATAGCCATAAATTGAAAAGACAGCTGAAATTTGGGGATATTTTGCTCATTGAAATAAGAGACCTGCTCTGGTCAACTATAAGAATTTGATTTATAATCATTTCTAAGGTGCTAGAAATTTGTTGAATTTTAATTGATTCAATGTGACTCTGGTTCAGGCTCAATTTTTAATGATCTTGCTATCCAGTCACACTTTATAGAGGGAATGAATTTGCAGGGGGAAATAACCACACTTGGTGATTGGTGAATATTTCTAAATCAGGCCATGAAAGAGAATAGGAGTTGAATTTCTATTTTGCTTAGTTATAATATTCAAATGTTGAAGAGTGCTTTATTTGCCTAGTTAACGGTACTTGTAATTTATATGTTTGACCTTCAAAATGGAAGAACTGTGATTGTGATTTATACATTTGTCAACATGTATCATAAAAATTAATTGCTTTAAAATTTTTATGAGGTGAAATGAATGTAATATAAAATTAATGATTTTAAAGTTAGCATTTAAGTGGCATTTAGTTCATTCACAGTGTTGTGCAATCACTATTTCTATTTAGTTCCAAAACATTTTTATTACTCCAAAATAAACCCTATACCCATTAAGCAGTTACTCCCCATTTCCTGCTGCCCCCAGTCCCGGTAACCACCAGTTTGCTTTCTAGTTCTATGAATTTCATGGACATCTCATATTGATTCTGGAAATCTCATATAAATGGAGCTATATAATATATGACCTTTTGTATTTGCTCCTTCCACTAGCATATTCTTTTTTTTAAAAAATATATTTTATTGATTTTTTACAGAGAGGAAGGGAGAGGGATAGAGAGTTAGAAACATCGATGAGAGAGAAACATCGATCAGCTGCCTCCTGCACACCCCCTAGCATATTCTTTTTGAGGGTCTTCCATTTGCTGCAAGCCACATTGTATATATCAGTACTTCTTTGCTTTTTACAGCTAAGTCATTATTGTTGTATAGTATATACTACACTTTATCCACTTATCTATTGATGGACATTTGAATTCTTTCTACCCTTTGAACATTGTCAATATTGTTGCTATGAACATTCATGTATAAGAATTCATCTGAATGCCTATTTTTATTTCTTTTGGGTATATACCAGGCGTGCAATTGCTTGATCATATGGTAATCCTCTGTTTAGCTTTTTAAAAAAAATTAAATTTTTTTTTTTTTTTAAATATATTTTTTATTGATATTTTACAGAGAGGAAGGGAGAGGGATAGAGAACTAGAAACATCGATGAGAGAGAAACATCGATCAGCTGCCTCCTGCACACCCCCCACTGGGGATGTGCCCGCAACCAAGGTACATGCCCTTGACCGGAATCGAACCTGGGACCCTTCAGTCCGCAGGCCGACGCTCTATCCACTGAGCCAAACCGGTTTTGGCAAAAAAAAAAAAATTAAATTTTTTATTGTTTAAAGTATTACATGAGTCTCCCTTTTCCCCCATTGACCTCTCCCTGGCCACCCCCACCCCCTAGCACATACCCCCTACTGTCTGTGTCCATTTGTTATGATCATATGCATGCATACGGGTCCTTTGGTTGATCTCTTACTCCCTCAACCCCCCCCCCCCCCCCCCGCCTCCCCTCATAGGTTCAACAGTCTGTTCGATGCTTCTGTGTCTCTGGTTCTATTTTTGTTCATCCAGTACTAGTATATGTTGTTCATTATATTCCACAAATGAGTGAGATCATGTGATATTTATCTTTCTCTGACTGGCTTATTTTACTTAGCATAATGTTCTCCAGTTCCATCCATGCTGTTGCAAATGGTAAGAATTCCTTTTTTACAGCAGCATAGTATTCCATTGTGTAGATGTACCACAGTTTTCTAATCCACTCGTCTGCTGATGGGCACCTAGGCTGTTTCCAAATCTTAGCTATTGTAAATTGTGCTGCTATGAACACAGGGGTGCATATATCCTTTCTGATTGGTGTTTCTCGTTTCTTGGGATATATTCCTAGAAGTGGGATCACTGGATCAAATGGAAGTTCCATTTTTAATTTTTTGAGGAAACGCCATACTGTTCTCCACAGGGGCTGCACCAGTCTGCATTCCCACCAGCAGTACATAAGGGTTCCTTTTTCTCCACATCTTCACCAGCACTTGTTGTTCGTTGATTTGTTGATGATAGCCATTCTGACAGGTGTGAGATGATATCTCATTATTGTTTTGATTTGCATCTCTCGGATAATTAGTGACTTTGAGCATGTTTTCATATGTCTCTCTGCCTTCATTATGTCAAGTTTTGAAAGGTGTCTGTTTAAGTCTTTTGCCCATTTTTTGATTGGATTGTTTATCTTCCTTTTGTTAAGGTGTATGAGTTCCCAGTAAATTTTAGAGATTAAACCCTTATCTGACATAGCATTGGCAAATATATTCTCCCATGCAGTGGGCTTTCTTGTTGTTTTGCTGATGGCTGCTTTTACTGTGCAGAAGCTTTTTATTTTGATATAGTCTCATTTGCATATTTTTTCCTTAGTTTCCATAGTCCTGGGAGCTACATTGATGAAAATATTGCTACGACAAATGCCTGCTATTTTGCTGCCTATAGCTTCTTTTAAGATTTTTATGGCTTCCCGTCTTACGTTTAAGACCTTTATCCATTTTGAGTTTATTTTTGTGTATGTTGTAAGTTGGTGGTCTAGTTTCATTTTTTTGCATGTATTTGTCCAATTTTCCCAACTATTAATTGAGCATAATGGCTTGGGTCAATTTCTGGGTTCTCTGTTCTGTTCCACTGTTCTATATGTCTGTTCTTGTGCCAGTATCAGGCAGTTTTGAGAATAATGGCTTTGTAGTATAGCTTGATATCTGGTAGTGTGATCCCTCCAACATTGTTCTTCTTTTTCAAGATTGCTGCAGCTATTCGGGGACTTTTTTTTATTCCAGATGAATTTTTGGACAATTTGTTCTAGGTCTTTGAAGTATGCCGTTGGTATTTTAATGGAAATTGCATTGAATTTATAGATTGCTTTGGGTAGTATGGACATTTTAATGATGTTGATTCTCCAATCCATGAATATGGTATATTCTTACATTTGTTCATGTCTTCTTCTATCATTTTTTTCAGTGTTCTGAAATTTTCTGAGTCCAGGTCCTTTATCTCCTTGGTTAAGTTTATTCCTAGGTATCTTAATTTTTTTGTTGCAATGGTAAATGGTATTGCTTTTTAAATTTCTCTTTCTCTGAGTTCATTATTGGTGTATCGAAAAGCCATAGACTTCTGGGTGTTAATTTTATATCCTGCTACATTGCTAAATTCATTTATTAAGTCTAGTAGTTATTTGATGGAGTCTTTGGGGTTTTCTATGTACGATATCATGTCATCTGTGAATAAGGACAGTTTAACTTCTTTTCCAATTTGGATGCCTTTTATTTCTTCTTCTTGTCTGACCGCAATGGCTAGTACTTCCAGTACTATGTCGAACAGGAGTGGTGAGAGTGGGCATCCCTGTCTTGTTTCTGTTCTTAGTGGAAATGGTTTTGGTTTTTGCCCAGTGAGTATGATGTGGGTGTGGGTTTGTCATATATGGCTTTTATTATGTTGAGGTATGATCCTTCTATTCCCACGTTGCTGAGGGCTTTTATCAAGAAAGGGTGTTGGGTTTTGTCAAATGCTTTTTCTGTGCCAATGGATATGATTATATAGTTTTAATCTCTCAGTTTGTTTATGTGGTGTATCACATTATTGATTCATGGATATTGTACCATCCTTGCATCCCCACAATAAATCCCACTTGGTCATGGTGTATGATCTTTCTTAATGTAATGCTCGATTCGATTTGCTAGAATTTTGTTAAGGATTTTGCCATATATGTTCATGAGGGATATTGGCCTGTAATTCTCTTTCTTTGTATTGTCTTTATTTGGTTTTGGGATTAGGGTAATGCTGGTTTCATGGAAAGAGCTTGGAATTGCTCCTTCCTCTTCAATTTTTTGGACTAGTCTGAGGAGGATAGGTTTTATTTCTTCTTTGAATGTTTGATAAAACTCCCCTGTGAAGCCCTCTGGTACAGGGCTTTTGTTTGTTGGAAGATTTTTTGATTACTGCTTCAATTTCCTCCATAGTTACTGGCCTATTCACGTTTTTTGATTCCTCCTGGTTGAGTTTTGGAAGGTTGTATTTTTTTAGGAATATGTCCATTTCTTCTAGGTCAGTGGTCAGCAAACTCATTAGTCAACAGAGCCAAATATCAACAGTACAACGATTGAAATTTCTTTTGAGAGTCAAATTTTTTAAACTTAAACTTCTTCTAACGCCACTTCTTCAAAATAGACTCGCCCAGGCTGTGGTATTTTGTGGAAAAGCCACACTCAAGGGGCCAAAGAGCCGCATGTGGCTCGCGAGCCGCAGTTTGCCAACCACAGTTCTAGGTTGACCAGTTTGTTGGAGTAGAGTTGCTCATAGTATTTTTTTTACAATTCTTCATATTTCTGTGGAGTCTGTTGTTATTTCACCTCTTTCGTTTCTGATTTTGTTTATTTGGGCCCTCTCTCTTTGCTTCTTGGTGAGCCTGCCTAGAGGTTCATCAATCTTGTTTATCCTTTCAAAGAACCAGCTCTTGGTTTCATTGATCTTTTTATTATTTTTTTGGTCTCTTTGTCATTTATTTCCACTCTAATCTTTATTTCCTTCCTTCTGCTCACTCTGGGCTTTTCTTGTTGCTCTCTTTCTTATTCTTCAAGTTGTAGTGGATGCCTTTTATTTCTTCTTCTTGTCTGATTGCTGTGGATAGCACTTCCAGTACTACGTGAAACAGGAGTGGTGAAAGTGGGCATCCTTGTCTTGTTCCTGTTCTTAGGGAAAATGGTTTTAGTTTTTGCCCATTGAGTATTATGTTTGCTATAGTTTTGTCATATAAGTCTTTTATTATGTTGAGGTATGATCCCTCTATTCCCACTTTGCTGAGAGTTTTTATGAAGAAAGGGTGTTGTATTTTGTCAAATGCTTTTTCTGAATCAATTGATACGATTATGTGATTTTTGTCTCTCAATTTTTCATGTGTTGTATCATGTTTATTGATTTGCGGATATTGTACCAGCCTTGCATCCCCGGAATAAATCCCACTTGGTCATGGTGTATGATTTTTCTATTATAATGCTGCATTAGATTTGCTAGAATTTTTTTGAGGATTTTAGCATTTATGTTCGTCAAGGATATTGGCCTGTAGTTCTCTTTTTTTGTGGTGTCTTTATCTGGTTTTGGGATTAGGGTAATGCTGGTTTCATGGAAAGAGCTTGGAAGTGTGCCTTCCTCTTGAATTTTTTGCAATAATCTTAGGAGGATAGGTTTTATTTCTTCTTTTAATGCTTGCTAGAACTCCCCTGTTAAGCTGTCCGGACCAGGGGTTTTGTTTTCTGGAAGATTTTTGATTACTGCTTCAATTTCTTCAGTAGTTATTGTCATATTCAGGGTTTTTGATTCTTCCTGATTGAGTTTTGGAAGCTTGTATTTTTCTATGAATATGTCCATTTCGTCGAGTTTGTCCAGGTTGTTGGAGTAGATTTGTTCCTAGTATTTTTTTTTTTTTTTTTACAATCCTTTGTATATCTGTTGAGTTGGTTGTTAGTTCACCTCTTTCATTTCTGATTTTGTTTATTTGCGTCCTCTCTTTTTGTTTCTTGGTGAGCTTGGCTATAGGTTCATCAATCTTGTTTATCCTTTTAAAGAACCAGCTCTTTGTTTCATTGATCTTTTGTATTGCCTTTTTTGTGTCTATGTCATTTTTTTTCTGCGCTGATCTTTATTATTTTCATCCTTCTGCTTACTCTGGGCTTTTCTTGTTACTCTCTTTCTAATTCTTTAGGTTGCAGGTTTAGATTATTTATTACCTTTTTTTCTTGTTTTTTTTTTTTTTTTTTTTTTGAGGTAGGCCTGTAGAGCTATGAACTTCCCTCTCAGGACTGCTTTCACTGTGTCCCATAGATTTTGGATTGTTCCGTTTTCATTGTCCTTTGTTTCCAGGATACTTTTTATTTCTTCTTTGATCTCTTTGGTAACCCAATCATTGTATAATAGCATGTTATTTAGCCTCCAAGTGTTTGAATTTTTTTCAATGTTTTTATTGTAGTTGATTTCTAAATTTATGCCATTGTGATCTGTGAAGATGCTTGATATAACTTCTGTCTTCTTGAATTTGAAGAGATTTTGTCTGTGTCCCAATATGTGGTTTCTCTTTGAAAATGTTCTGTGTGCACTTGAGAAGAATGTATATTCTCTAGCTTTGTGGTGAAATGTCCTGAAGATGTCAGTTAAGAACATCTGATCGAGTAAATTACTTAGGAATTTCTTGTTTCTTTGCTGATTTTTTATTTAGAGGATTTATCCAGTGGTGTAATGGGGTATTAAAATCCCCTACTATAATTGTATTGCTGTTGATCTCTCCCTTGGTATCTTCCAGAAGTATTTTTATGTATTTGGGTGCTCCTGTATTGGTTGCATATTTGTTTCCCAGAGTTATATCTTCTTGTTGAATTGTTCCCTTTAGTATTATGAAATGGCTCTCCTTATTTCTTGTTATGGCCTTCACTTTGAAGTTTATTTTGTCAGATATAAGTATTGCTACCCCAGTTTTTTTGTCATTTCCATTTTCCTGAAAAAATTTTCCATCCCTTCACTATCAGTCTATGTGAGTCCTTTGTTTTGAGGTAGGTCTCTTGTAGACAGCAAATATATGGGTCATGTTTTCATATCCATTCAGCTATTCTATGTCTTTTTATTGGAGCATTTAATCCTTTTACGTTTAAAGTTATTATTGATAGGTACATGGTAGGTGGCCATTTTTATTCTTTATTTCTTCTTTCATTTATATTTATTCCTTTTTCAGCACTCCCTTTAGCATATCTTGCATTGCCTGCTTGGTGGTAATAAACTCCCTTAGCCCTTTTTTGTCTGTGAAGCTCCTGATTTCACCTTCAATTTTGATTGATAACCTTGCTGGGTATTCTTGCATTTAGTCCCTTGTTTTTCATCTCTTTATATTTTTCATTTTATTCCCTTCTGGCCTGATGTGTTTCTGTTGAGAAATCAGTTGATTGTCTAATGGGAGATCCTTTATAGGTAACTTTCTGTCTCTGTCTCTGGCAGCCTTTAGGATTTTTACTTAGTTGTTGATGTTTACCAATTTAATTATGATGTGTCTTGGTGTCTGTCTTTTTGGGTTCATGTTGTTTGGGACTCTGTGCTTCTTGGACTTGTGTGGCTTTTTCTTCCCAACATCAGAGAAGTTTTCTGTCATTATTTCTTCAAACAAGTTTTCTATTCCTTGCTCCGCTTCCTCTCCTGCTGGCACCCCTGTTATATGTGGATGTTGTTTAGTTTTGTGTCATTCCAAAGCTCTCTTAGGCTCTCCTCCTGCTTTTTAAGTTTTCTTTCCAGTTGCTGCTGTGTTTGTGTTTTTTTTTTCTACCTTGTCTTTTAACTGGCTGATGTGGTCCTCAGCTTCTTCTAGTCTACTGTTGAAGCCTTCCATTGTGTTCTTTATTGCAGCTATGTCATTCTTCATTTCCCCTTGATTCCTTTTCATGTTGGTGACATTCGCATTCAGCTCCTTATAATTTTCATTCTGTTGTGTGTATTTGTCATCCAGGCATTTGAGCATCCTTATAAGCATTACTTTGAATTCTTTCTGTGACTAGTTACTTGCTTCCATTTCATTTAATTCCTTTTCTTATGATTCCTTCTTTTCATTCCTTTGGGGATTTTTTTTCCCCTCTCCCTGTTTTTTGGTGTAACATTTTAATTGTTTCTATGTCTTAGATCCAACTGCTTTGCTACCCAGGTTTTTCAGGAGTGGTGCTATGTAGTTGGTGATTTTTGGGATCCATTGGTGGAGTCTCTCAGATCCCCTTGGCTTAGTGATCTAGTGGAACCCCCGACTTGAACTATTTGGATTCTTTTGATAAGTTGGGTCTTGAATGTCAGTTTCTTGTTTGTGGGTGAAGTCTTGCCATAGATTGTCTGGCAGTGTGACTCATCCCTTGCCTTGTTGTGCAAGCTGTTGTGGATATGATTGTGGTTCCGTCTTTTGTGGAAAAGGTTTCCTGAGGTCTCACTGGTATGTGCTCACTGTGTGTTTCTGGAGTCCATGGCCTGGGAGGAAGGGGTCTTGGAGCCTGAGGCTCAGGTACTGTGACTTTGGCCGGTGTTGTGTGACTTTTGCTGGGGTAGCGTCACTCTTCAACTCACTATTATGGTTCTGGAGCCCATGATGGTGGGGGCAGCTGTCCCATAATCTGCGGTTGAAGCAATGGAATTCTGGCCAATTTGATTTCCCTCTGTGAATCACGAGGGGGTCCATGAGCCAGCTGCTGGGGATGTGGGAACTTTGGAGTTTGTGGCTCAAACACTGTGACTTTGTTCAGGGAGGCAATTCCTCATTAACTCACCAAGGTGTCCAGAAGCAGGCAGCAGGAGGGGAAAGTCATGGATCCTGCTGAGGGAGCTGTGTGTCCTTGGTTGGAGAGGCATGCACCCAGTGCCAGCTCACAGAGGGGCCCAGGAGCTGACTGCTGGGGCTGTGTGCTCGTGAGGCCACATGCTTGAGCAGCGTGACTGCAGAGACTGGATGCTGGCAGCCGGGGGTGCAAGACCCAGCTTCTGCTGCGGGAGCCCTCTGCCTTGGTTGGGGACGCTCGAGCCTTGCAGCGGCTCACAGAGGCACCAGGAGCTGTCTGCTGGGGCGGCAGGCTAGAGGGGCCCCACGCGCTGGAACAGCGCGACCACAGTGTCCAGAGGTCGGCAACCAAGGAGGGGGAAGTCCCACTTGCTACTGCAGAGGCCGTGCGCCCTTGGTTGGAAATGCGTGTGCCCAGTGGCGGCTCACAGAGGCACCCTGGAGCTGCCTGCTGGGGTACAGGGCTCTTGGCGAACCCGCGTGTGTGCTGTTGTGGCAGGACTACCAGTGTCTGTGGGCTGGCAACCGGGGATGGGGGAGTAGCGGTTTCTGCTGTGGGAGCCGTGCACCTTTGGCAGTGGACATCCTAGGGTCTGCAGATCTGTGGTCGAGGCAGCAGGACTTCTGCTGGTGTGGCTGCAGGGTCCTGGACAGTGTCCAAGGCTAGTGTGGATGATGGTGATGTTGAGTTCCTAGAGGAGGCTGTTCTCTCTTTCAAAATGGTGTGGGCTCCGTGCCCGAGCCCTGCAGCCTGGGGAGTGCCTTCAGTGGTGGCAGGGGCTCCCTGTCCAGTAGAGCCTGGTCTGCTAGCTCCTGATACTCCTCCAGTGCCTTACTCACTCACACACACACCATTCACTCCCACACACTCCCCTTTCACCCCCTCACTCACACCCTCTCCCTCATCTCCGTCCTGCCAGCCGCCATCTTCCACATCCCTGAACTTTATTCCTATGTTTAGCTTTTTCAGGAAGTACCAAACTCTTTTCCATAGTGCCTGAATCATCTTAACATTCTCTCTGGCAATGTACGAGGTTCCAGTCTCTCCATATTATTGTTACCAGCACTTACTTGTTGTTTTCTATTTTTTTAAAAAAATTGCTATCATTGTGGGTATCAAGTGATGTCTCAAAGTAGTTTTTTTTATTATTTTATTTTTTTTAATATATTTTATTGATTTTTTACAGAGAGGAAGGGAGAGGGATAGAGAGCTAGAAACATCGATGAGAGAGAGACATCGATCAGCTGCCCCCTGCACACCCCCTACTGGGGATGTGCTCGCAACCAAGGTACATGCCCTTGACCGGAATCGAACCCGGGACCCTTCAGTCCGCAGGCTGACGCTCTATCCACTGAGCCAAACCGGTTAGGGCACAAAGTAGTTTTTTTTAAATTGATTAAGGTATTATATATGTGTCCTTACCCCCCCCCCCCCCATTCCCCCCACCGCACTCCCGTTCATGCCCTCACCCCCCTGGTGTCTATGTCGATTGGTTATGCTTATATGCGTGCATACAAGTCCTTTGGTTGACCTCTACCCCTTACTCCCACCCTCCCCTACCTTCCAGTAGTTTTAATTTGTATACCATTAATGACATTGAGCATCTTTTTATGTTCTTGTTGGCCATTTGTTTATCTCTGGAGAAGTATTTATTCAAGTTCTTTGAACATTTTTAAATTGGGTCATATATGTTTTTGGCTTGTGTTTTTATATATTCTGGATACTAGACTCTTATCAGATACATGATTTGTAAATATTTTCTCCCATTTCATGGGCTGTCTTTTCACTTTCTTGATAATGCCCTTTGATGCCTAAAAGTTTAAAATTTTGATGAAGCCCAGTTTAGTTTTGCAGTTCATGTTTGTGGTATCACATATCTAAGAATCCATTGCTGAATCCAGGTCATGAAGATTTATCCCTATGTTTTCTTCTAAGAATTTATAAATAGTTTATAATCAGTTTATAATATAGTTTAGCTCCTATACTTAAGTCATTGAACCATTTTTTAGTTAATTTTTATATACTAGAGGCCCGGTGCATGAAAATTTATGCACTGGAGGGGGGTCCTTCAGCTAGGCCTGGCCCCTCTCACAGTCCAGGAGCCCTCAGGGGCGGGAGGGGATTCCAGAGAGGAGTGACTTTATTTACTAATTAGAGGCCTGGTGCATGAAAATTCATGCACTGGAGGGGTGTCCCTCAGCCCAGCCTGCCCCATCTCACAGTCCGGGAGCCCTCAGGGGTGGGAGGTGACCCGGCAATCAGGGGAAGGCGACGCCCCATCACACTTCTGCTGCTGCCACTGCCGGCAGCGCAAGCCTCAGCCAGCCCTGGTTACCTGAGCCTCGGATGGCCCTGGGTGGCTGGGCAGTTGCCATCCGAGGCTTGCCTGTGCTTTGGGCCAGCCCAGTGGGGCTGAGGGGACTGGGCATCGCCATTTTGTGGCAGTGGGCACTGCCATTTTTTAGGGTGGGGCAGTCAATTAGCATATTCCCTCCTTATTGGCTGTGGGTGCTGCCATCTTTGAGGGCGGGGCATCAATTAGCATATTCCCTCATTGGCTGTGGGCGCCTCCATCTTTGTGAAGGCGTGAGGGTCAATTAGCATATTTCCTCTTTATTAGGTAGGATTATTAGATAGGATAGTACTAGAGGCCCAGTGCATGAAATTCATGCACTGTTGGGGGTGTCCCTCAGCCCAGCACCCTCTCCAATCTGGGACATCCCTCTCACAATCCAGGACTACTGGCTCCTACCCGCTTGCCTGCCTGCCTGCCTGATTGCCCCTAACCCCTTCTGCCTGCCAGCCTGATCATCCTCTAACTGCTCCCCTGCCAGCCTGATTGATGCCTAACTGCTCCCTTGCCGGCCCGACAGCCCCCAACTGCCCTCCCCTGCCAGCCTGATGGCCCCCAACTTCCCTCCCCTGCTGGCCCAATGGTTGCCCCTAGCTGCCCTCCCTTTTAGGCCTGGTCACACCCAACTGCCCTCCCCTGCTGGCCTGGTAACCCCCAACTGCCCTCCCCTGCCAGCCCGGTAACCCCCAACTGCCCTCCCCTGCTGGCCCGGTCACCCCCAACTGCCCTCCTCTGCGGCCCAGCCCCCCCCAACTGCCCTCTCCTGCCGGCCTGGTTGCCCCTAACTGCCCTCCCCTGCTGGCCTGGTCACCCCTAACTGCCCTTGCCTACCGGCCTGGTCGCCCCTAACTGCCCTCCCCTGCTGGCCTGGTCACCCCTAACTGCCCTTTCTTGCTGGCCTGATCGCCCACAACTACCCTCCCCTGCTGGCCATCTTGTGGCGGCCATCTTTGACCACATGGGGGCGGCCATCTTGTGCAAGGGCGTGAGGGTCAATTTGCATATTACCTCTTTATTATATAGGATTATTATATAGGATATGCATTACCTATGGACACAGACAATAGGGTGGTGAAGGCCTGGGGTGGGTCAGGAACTGGGTGGATGGAGGAAAAAAGGAGGGACATCTGTAATACTCCCAACAATAAAGGTTTTTTTTAAAAAATATATATTTTTATTTATTTCAGAGAGGGAAGGGAGAAGGAGAGAGTGATAGAAATATCAATGATGAGAGAATCAATTATAAAGATTTTTAAAAATTAAAGAAAAATAAATATAAATGATATTTCAGAGAGACTATGAGTGCTTTTTCAGATTCCGTACGTTAATACACACTAATGGCCATATATTCACTTTCTTTTTCTTACTGTTAAATGAGAGAAGCACTGTTTTATTTAAGTACTGTTAAAAACAGAAGGATTACTGTGTCAGTTATCAGTATATTTCTGCTCCAGATTCACCCTTCAATAGATGCTCTTCAATAATGGACCGGACTTTTAAGCATTTTTCCTTTACAAAGAGCATGATATTAATTAAGCTTTATCAGGTGTTGGAGGGGACTAAGTACTAGGGAGGAAGAGTTTTTTTTTTTTTCTTCCTAGGTCACGTGAGCTGTGCTTTCCATTTTCTTCTACTGCATGGTCTGTCAACAGTACATATGGGTGGGAAGATCTGGTGTTGCTCTGTCTTAGCCATGTGCACAGAGAACAAAGGATTTCAGTGACCTTGTAGCCCCAGACCTGGTGACCACCTTGTTAGGCCCTTCTGAAGTGGACACTGCCTACCTCAGGCCTGGTGCCTGCAGTGCCCAGATTACCTCTGCCTGCCTGCATTCCAGAGGATTGTTTCCTGTTTGGCAACAGTGGATCAGCTCTGGTTTTGGAAAACCCAGTGAAATTTTCTATTATCAAGTGTGCTGCAACCATACCTTCTCCAGTGAGAAATCCCAGCCTTGGGGATTTCTACCAAGTTATTCCTTTTGGGTTCTCTCCCTCAGCACTATTTTCCCAACATAGTTTAATTATTATTTTTTTAAAAAATAAAAACAGCTTTGCAGACTTAAAATTGACATACAACAAACTGTACATATTTAAAGAGTATGCTTTGATGAGCTTTGAGATATTTATATAACTACTAGAGGCCTGGTGCACAAAATTCATGCACTGGGGGGGGGGTGTTAGTATAAATGAAACCATCACCATAATGAAGTTAATGAAGATATACATCTCCCAGAGGTATAATTGTGCCCCTTTGGGATCCCTCTCTCCTGCCCCTGTTACATCTTTATAGCTACTATCCTACCATAGTTTAATAAATTATTTTGCAAAGCACTCTGTGTTTAATTTAGTATGCAGTTTCTGTCTCTTGATTGAACCCCTTCTGATACAGATTTGGTGCCTGGTGGGGTTCTAGGAGATAGATGTAAGAATGTGAGATTTTGGTATTGGTTTGGTCATGCCTTTGGGACTGAGCCCAGTATTGAGCTCCTTGCCCATGGAAATGGGATGCTAGTGTTCCATGTTATCACAGTTTGTCAAGCTGTTACTTGCAGTTGATGGTAATTAGTCATGTGCTGCATAATGACATTTTGACCAACGACAGAGCACATATGTGAGGGTGGTCCCATCTATAATAATAAAAATTAGTATGCTAATTAGACTGGACATCCTTCCGGATGACCTCCCGGATGAAACTGCAGTGGTGGGAGCCGAGGCAGAGGCGGCCACCGTGGTGGTGGGGGCTGAGCCCCTTGTACAAATTTAAGCATTGGGCCTCTAGTCTATACTAATAAAAGGGTAATATGCTAATTAGACTGGACATCTTCTGGATGTCCTTCTGGAGAAAGCCACGGTGGCGGGGGCTGAGGCAGAGGCCGTTAGGGGGATCAGGCCGGCAGGGGAGTGCAGTTGGGGGTGAGATCAGGACAGCAGGGGAGGGCAGTTGGGGGTGAGATCAGGCCGGCGGGGAGGGCAGTTGTGGGTGAGATCAGGCCGGCAGGGGAGGGCAGTTGGGGATGACCAGGTCAGCAGGGGAGGGCAGTTGGGGGCGACCAGGCCGGTAGGGGAGGGCAGTTGGGGATGACTAGGCCTGCGGGGGAGGGCAGTTCAGGGTGAGATCAGGCTGGCAGGGGAGGGTAGTTGGGGGCAACCAGGCCAGCAGTGGAGGGCAGTTGGGGGCGACCAGGCTGGTAGGGGAGGGCAGTTGGGGCAATCGAGCTGGCAGGGGAGCAGTTAGGCGTCGATCAGGCTGACAGGGGAGTGATTAGGGGGTGATCAGGCTGGCAGGCAGGCGAGTGGTTGGGAGCCAGCACTCCTGGATTGTGAGAGGGATCCCAGATTGGAGAGGGTGCAGGCTGGGCTGAGGGACACCCCACTCCCCCAGAGCATGAATTTTGTGTACCAGGCCTCTAGATTATAAAATCACAGCTGTAGAAAAAATCATTCCTAGAAGAAATGGGTTTAGGAAGTAAGTTATAGAGGTAAAGGAAGGGCCCTTGGAGCTTGGGAGTGAGGAAGCTAATGGTGTTATGCTTGGTGGGAGGGGAAGGGGAAGGAGAAGGGAAAGGAAAAGGCAGTGGTGTGCTGCGTGGGGGTTGGGGAGAAGAGAGCGCGCTGGGTCCTCCAGCTTAAGGGTTTTATGGGTGGAAATTTTAGGGGAGGTCTTAAGGGAAGATCTGAATAGAATATTCAGCAGCTTTGTCCTTTCAGGGTTGTGTTCTCCACTGATTGATTGGCAGGCACCAGGGCAGGGGGTCATTATTCAATGCAGTTGGTCCTGTGGCTGGTTTTGTGCTTATCTGGGCCTGGAACTGAAATACAACTGAGGCATAGATGTTATCTCTAGGGAGGAAAGGACAGGGGGTCCAAACTTGATGACCAGTGATATGCTAGGGGAGAAAAAGTCACCCTGAGGGCCAGGTTCCACCCTACAATTGATTGATTGTCCATTGATTAGACATTTGGGGCTTTCCACCTTGGTTGGCCTCTTGTACCTGGCCCATTTTCCGTGTCCTGCTCATGTCTGTCCAAATGCCTACAACATTACAATAGCATAAAAAAGAATAAAATACTTAGGAATGAATTTACCTAGGGTGGCAAAAGATTTGTACACAGAAAACTACATTATGTTGCTAAAAGACATTAAAGAAGGTACAAGTAAATGGACAGATATCCTATGGATTGATAGACTTAATATTGTTAAGACATCATTATTGTCCAAAGCAATCTAGAGATTCAATGTAATCCCTGATAAAATCCCAAATACATTTTTTTTTGCTGAAATAGGAAAAATCCATTCTAAAATTCATATGGAATCTCAAGGGAAACAATATTGACAAAACAATATTGACAAAGAACAAAAACCTATAGTAATGAAAACAATATGGTACTGGCATAAAAACAGACATATAGACCAGTGGAAGAGAATAGAGGATCCAGAAATATATCCTTCCATATATGGTCAAATGATTTTTGACAAGGTTGCCAACACCATTTAATATGGAAAGGAGATAGTATCAGTGGGTTGGAGTGACATCCCGTACAACAAAAAGTTGAGGGTTCGATTCCTAGTCAGGGCACATACCTAGATTTCAGGTTTGATCCCCTGTTGGGGTGTGTATGGGAGGCAACTGATTGATGTTCTCCCCCCTCCCCTCCCTAAAAATTAATAAACATATTCTGCAGTGAGGATTAAAAAGAAGAAAGGGTTTAAGCTTGTTAACCTTTGTCTCCAGAAGACTTCTTTGAGAAGGGAAGATTTAACAACAAAAAGACCCCTTTTGTGCTTTTGTTGAGAATGTGTTAATAATGATGGATCTCTTTAACAGAAACTGCATATACTTATACATACAAAAATTTGCATACAACTTCATATGATTCTTAGTTTTTCCCTAAATTTTCCTTTGAAGGTAGAGGAAAGTGTATTTAATTTCTGGATGACACATGAATAAAAAGATACAGAGCTGGCCATAGCACAGTGCATTCTTGAAAATAAAGAGGTGGTCAGAGCAAGGGTACCTATTAGAGTACAGGGGAATGAAATTATTTGGATTGGACAGGTCCTGAAATGGGAAAATTTTTTGTGCCTTTTTGCCTCTTTTCCAACGTGTACTTCGTTGGCTGCCTTTCTCTCTCTCCCTGCCCCTCCCTCCGTCCCGCCCCCATTTATCTCTAAAGTTCTTTTCTTTCTTTACTTTGGTGAAATCAGTCTCTTTCTCTCTTTTTTTTTCTGCTTTCTTTCCCTACCCTTAAATTTAGGTATTCTTCAGAGTTCTCTCTAGTCTCTTCTCATTTTAATTTTCATTTTTACATTACGATCACTGATATGTTGGTGCTTCTTAAATATCTTATGTCTTGGACAACTCCTGACTTCTACCCAAGAGTGTGGACTTTGGAGGCACATAGCTTCGGTTTGAATCCTGGTTCTGCCGTTATTTATTGTTAGACCTTGCACAAGATACTTAACAGCACGTTTTCTCCATCTATGAAATGATACTTACCTTATAGGGAGTTGTTAGAATTAGATGAAATTAATTCAATAACATGCTTAGAACAATGCCTGTTGCTCTAACTACAAGTGATCTATAACAGTTTTGTGGTTATTATTCCTATTTTTAGAGTTATTTTTTCTCTAAACCAGGGATGGGAAACGTCCAGCCGTAGGCCATAAAAGGCCTGCAAAATCATTTGGTCTAGTCCTGCCAAAGCATTAGGGGTGAGTTAATTAGATGTTTGCACAAATATAGTAGGCTAATTTTAAGTAGATAATTTTGTATGGCGAATGATGTTATAAATATCCAAATGGCCCTTGGCAGAAAAAAGGTTCCCCACCCCTGCTCTAAGCTCTGCCCCCTCATCCCCAAACTTGGCAATTGCAGAACATTACAAGGGAAGTCAAATAGGTCAGTGGTCAACAAACAGAATATTTTTTCTTCCTAGCAACTATGCCTTATTTAATAAGGATTTGTATGTTTTTATGGTATGATTTTTGACCAGAAATTGTCTAATGTGGTTGTGTTGGGGGTCCCTGGGGCACCCCAGGTTAAATGATTCATGAGGAGAACTTACAGAATAGGGTTTATTACAGTGAAAGGATATAAAGCAAAATCAACAAGGAGAAAAGGAGCATAGGGTCAAGTCCAGAGGAAAACAGGTGTCAGCTTTGAGTCCTCCTCCAGTGGAGTCACACAGAATATGCTTAATTCCTCATCAGTGAGTTATGACAACATTTGGAAATGTCTGCCAGGGAAGCTCATAGATACAGTGCCTATGGTTTACACTGGGGGCTGTTCATGTAGCCTAACATGTACCAAAATTTCAGATTCCTGGAAAGAAAGTTTAGGCACAATGAGCTGTTCTTATCAGGGAATGATAGGAACCCTTCTGAAATCTAAGTTCCCAAGTGCCAGTGAAGGGCCAACCTTGAAAGGAGACCTTTCTAAGGATAGCAACCTCAGGCCTGTTATGTTAACTTTTATTCTGCACAGAGGTATATTATAAAATGTACTTTACCTAAGAAACCAATATCAATAAATCTATACATTTTGCCCTAACTGTTTTTGGCTCAGTGGATAGAGCGTCGGCCTGCGGACCTAAGGGTCCCAGGTTCGATTCAGGTCAAGGGCCCGTACCTCAGGTTGCAGGCTCCTACACCCCCTTGTCCCCTATGCCCTGGTTGGGGCTCCTGCAGGAGGCAACCAATCTATGTGTTTCTCTCACATCAATATTTCTCTGTCTTTCCCTCTCTCTAAAAATCAATGGAAAAATAACCTTGGGTGAGGATTAAAACAAATCTATACATTTTAAAAACAGTTTTATTGAGATATACATCATACACCATAACATCTACCCATTTAAAATGAACAGTGCAGTGCAGTGATTTAGTATACACTGAGTGGCCAGATTATTATGATCTCTGAATGCATAATAATCTGGCCACTCAGTATATATATTAGAGGCCTGGTGCATGAATTTGTGCATGGGTGGGATCCGGCCAACCTGGCCAGGGGGAGGGGACATGGGCGGTTGGCTAGCCTGCCTGCTGGTCGAACTCCTGGTTGAGGGGACGATTTGCATATTAGCCTTTTATTATATAGGATATACACTGAGTGGCCAGATTATTATGTGTTCAGAGATCATAATAATCTGGCCACTCAGTGTATTTATTCAGTTAAGTATCCATCACCTCAATCTGATTTTAGGACATTTTTATCACCCTGAAAAGAAACCCTGTTCATATCTGTCCATCCCCTCCCTTAATTCTTAACCCCAGCCACAGGCAACCACTAATCTGCTTTCTGTCTCTGTGGAACAAATCTATACATTTAATAGGTTTTCACCATTATTTCATCTCTGATCTTAATGGGTTTATAAGGTGGTAGTTCAGAAATTATCCAGAGATACTTCTCTTTCAGTGTTTGTTAAAGAACCAGTGGTTGAGTCCGTGTGTAATCTCCTTACCAACAGTAGTCATCATCATTGTTGGTATTACATGAGTTGGTGGTATTTAATGAAATAATTATTTATGAAGGCAAACTTTATGCTCGCCTTTAAGTATGCTATATAGTTGGTTGAGGCTTACTGAAGAGAATTTTGAACTCAGCTTGGTTAACATTTAGTCCTTTCATGATACCTTTCTGCTGTGAGCTAGGTAGAGATTCATGTAGAGAATTGCATGAGATTGGGAGAGATAGCTGCACTGTCGCTATTAGGATGTAGAGCTATTAGGATGTAGAGATGGAAAAATGTATATATTAGGAGAGAAAGGACAAAAGTATTACTTAAGTGTTTTGTTTTCTTTTTACATTTTATATAGGCACAATATGCAATAATAAGTGAATTTATATGTGAATTTATAAATTATATTTAAATAATTATAAAAATTCTTTAAAATTGTAAAAAATTTAAAGCAAAGGTGCTTGTGAGTTTTTAAATAATTATTTGGATTGAAATCTAGTTTCCTCATAATAGAATTAGTAGGTAAGTTGTACTGTAAACCAACAACTATGGGAAAATGTTTGTTTTATGGTTAAAACACAGAATTCAATCACCATGAGTTATGTAAGTTTTGACTAATCTTGGGTGTTTACCTAAATGTTCAAATCTGTGTAAATCCCTATGCTTTTTAATATGTTTAATTTTAATGTTTTCACGATCATAATTAAAAGAGATATTTTTGGACATCAGGAATTAATATAGGGAGTCATTTATTTTCAGGGACAAAGCACCAGAGTTCATTGTTACTTACCTGCTTATCTTCCAGGTGATTTGACAGCGAGATGCTGCTCTCCATAGGGATGCTCATGCTGTCGGCCACACAAATCTATACCATCTTGACTGTGCAATTGTTTGCATTTTTAAACCTACTGCCTGTAGAAGCAGACATTTTAGCAGTAAGTATCGTAAAATTTATTCATGCCTAAAAACATCCCTTAAAGGAAAGCTTTAAAAGTCCTAAATGGTAGAATTTTATAAGGTGTTTACCTACAAATATATGGGCACATACACATAGTTGTTACTTGAAAGTGGGGGACCTTACTCATCTTTTTACTGCTGAATATCTAATGTAATATCTAATGTACAGTAAATACCTGATAGATGTTGTTCTTGCGAGTGTGTGTGCTCCCAAGAGTGCTCATATGTATGTATAGCTATATGCTGTGTATTTCTAGAATTTTACTGTTTTCCTTGATAATTAGTATATATGTAATGACTTTAATAATGTTATTTTAAAAAATTGTACAAGATGTCCATAGAAAATATTAAACTGCCCTACCTGGTTTGGCTCAGTGGTTAGAGTGTCAGCCTGTGGGCTGAAGGGTCTCAGGTTCAATTCTGGTCAAGGGCACATACGTAGGTTGCAGGCTCAATCCATGTGCACGTGTGGGAGGCAACCTATTGATGTTGCTTCTCTCTGTCTCTTCCCCTCCCTTCCACTCTCTCTGAAAATCAGTGGGGAAAAAAAATCCTCTGGTGAGGATTAACAAAGAAAATATTAAGCTAAAATTAATGTTAATGAGTAAGTAAAAAAGCACAATGGTCTTATCTGTAATGATGGCTAGAAAAGATTTTAGAGAACATTGTTCTTCAAAACCTTAGGTGTCCTTTCTAGGTGTCTTACTATCCTCTAAACTGGGAAGTGTATCTGTTTTCTCTTTCTCATTTCTGTGAAGCTAGAAAGAGAAGAATTAACTCTGTGTGTGTGTGCATGTGTGTACCCATGCACATCTATACTCTAGGTACTGTGCTAAGGTTTTTACTTTTTCAGTACGAATTGCTTAGTGACATTAGGTGAGAAATAGAAGGGCTGGAATTGTTGCTGATCAAAGCTTGATGTGGTCCTCAGCCATGTGTCTGCATACCGTAGCACTTATGGAAGAGTCTAGGATCAGTGTAGAGCCTGGGAGAAAACTAAGCTGGTTTCTATACCTTAGCTTTTGAAGGCATAGAAATTCTAATCCCTATGAGATTTCTTACCTTCTGTTTCCCTCTTTAGTAGAGAAATGGCTGATTAGATTATTTTTTAGAAAAGTGGATTTTTTTTTTTTTCAGTTGGAATGGAAGCAGAATTAAGAGTCCATTGTTATCCAAATCTCTCCTCCAAATTAGTCCCTAAAGTGCTTGGAATATTTTTGGGATGACTTTTGAAATGAGGTAGAGGATGTATGAATGGACTGATCAAGGAGTGAAGTTCTTGTTGTCTACCTTTTTTCCTTTGATTTCTTTCATTTCCTCCTCCCCTCTCTCCCTCCTTCCCATCTTCCTATTTTCTCTGTTCTTTCTAACATCTGCCACTCCTTGTTGTCTTTCTTTCCTTTTTACCTGAAGTGGATTGTTACTCTATGGTTCAGCTATGATGGGTTAAATGACTGTCTGTGGACTGCTCTGGGAACTGAACTGCTGTGTGATTTTTTTGTTTTTTACTGTTTAAAGCAGCGGTCTCCAACCGGTCACCCATTGACTTCTCCCCGGCTGCCCTCACCCCCTGGCACATGCTCTCACCCCCTTAGTGTCTGTGTCCATTGGTTATGCTTATATGCATGCATACAAATCCTTTGGTTGATCTCTTAACACTCCTCCTCCCCTGCCTTCCCACTGAAGTTTGGCAGCCTGTTTGATGCTTCTCTGTCTCTATATCTATTTTTGTTCATCAGTTTATGTTGTTCATTATATTACACAAATGAGTGAGATTATGTGATATTTATCTTTCTCTGACTGGCTTATTTTGCTTAGTATAATGCTCTCCAGGTCCATCCATGCTGTTGTGAATGGTAAGAGTTCTTTCTTTTTTATAGCAGCGTAGTATTCCATTGTGTAGATGTACCCCGCTGTGTCATTTTGATCAAATTATTTAGCCACTGTAAGTGTCTCAGTTCCTTTATTTATAAGCTGAGGTGTTGTAGTGATGATTAAGTAAGATAAACTTCTTAGAACAGTATCTGAAACACAGTAAATGTTTTATCTGTTTTACCTGCATTTCTAATTATCATTCTCTTCATCCTTCACTCACTCCCTCGAGCAGTGTATGAGACTGCCCAAGGTGATTTTTTTAATAGAGACAAAACAAAATATTAAGTACAAAAGAACAATCAGTTCTTGCCATCAGTGTTCCCCATGCTTTAGGCAAGTGAGAAATGTATGATGTTATCTGGTGAAGGAACTATGAACATGGGAGTTGCTCATGGCAGGAGGAGGAGGAGGAGCATGGGAGTTGTTTAAATCTGGCCTTTGTGCTGACATTAAAAGATGGAAGGCTGACATGAGTGCAGAGATAGCTGGAGGGGAGAGGGTTGTAAAGACTGAGGAACTGGATGTAGTAACACAATTATTCAAAATAAGTGAGTCAAGAGGTAGAAAATATTAGTTCTTTCTTTTAATTGAATGAGAATATCTCTGAAATCTGAGTTTGCAGCAACACAGAATTCAATAAGTTGGGAAAGATTGATTCTAATTCCATTTTTAATAGGTATTAGTATTCTGCCTTTGAAGTGATAAAGTCAGTTTTAGTCATGATATTTGTATGTCAGATGATTTTATTTTTGGCATTTGAATTCTCCCATTTAACTGTTAATATCCTGACAACAGTACTCTAATTTACTAGAGCAGTACTGTTGTCAGGATATTAACAGTTAAATGGGAGAATTCAAATGCCAAAAATAGAAGAGACTATTGGAGATGCCACTATAGTGTGTTGCTAGCCAGTCAGTAAACTCTCTAGATCAGTGGTCGGCAAACTGCGGCTCGCAAGCCGCATGCGGCTCTTTGGCCCCTTGAGTGTGGCTCTTCCACAAAATACCACGGCCTGGGCGAGTCTGTTTTGAAGAAGTGGCATTAGGAGAAGTTTAAGTTTAAAAAATTTGTCTCTCAAAAGAAATTTCAGTCGTTGTACTGTTGATATTTGGCTCTGTTGACTAAAGAGTTTGTCGACCACTGCAGATCATGAATACCTGGAAGTCAGGACTGTCTTACTAAACATTACATCTTGTGCCTAGAGCAAGTTACACAGTGGGAATTCAGTAAATCTTTGAACTGATAAATAGCTTTTCACTGGATATTTAGTTCTTTTATGTTTTCTTTTAGTAGTATTCATTTTTTGGTACTTTAGATTGTTGTTGTTTCTGTTAACAATTCATTCTCTTTTCATCTCTTATCTCATTTCTCTTTCTTTTGATCCAAAAGGAAATGTGAAATTATTAATTATGTAGGTTTATATATAGAAACATGGAACCTTAGGATTGGCAGGGGCATGACACTTTAGAGATAACCAGATCAGTGTTGAATGTTCTCAGGCTCATAAGCTATGAGTGATGTATTAGCTTTGAGTAGGGCCATGATTTTATTGAGAAGTAGTATCCATCGTATATTGTTTTAGAGTGAGTCAAACAATCCAATTTTGGTTTACTCCCAATCTGCTTTTTGATTCTGTTGAAGGGATTTGTCAGGGACAGAATTCGTTGCTTGGTAGGTGCTTGTGAGGGCCAATGGGCAGAATAGGAGAGTAGCACCCAGTGGTGTGAATGGATTGGATTACACAGCATGGTAGCTCTAGCAGTTGAGTTAGAATCTGAGCTAAATTTAACATCTCTTAAATCTCACTTTACTTCTTATGAAAATGAGACTGTATGAGAGACAATGTGGGGCAATGGGTTAAGAGCCAGGGTTCTGGGGCCATACGGCATAGATTAGAATCCTGGTTCCTCTAATTTACTAGAACAAGTTATTTTCAACATCTGTGGTCTCTCTAAAATGAGGATGAAAATAATAGTGACTGACTTTAGGGTTGTTGTAAGGATTAAATAAGTGAATACCTATTAAGTGTTTAGCATGATGTCATAAATGCTCAATAGTTACTTTCTAAATTAAATGAAATTTTCTATTAAGGCTGCTGTCAAAGAGGAGAATTGGTTTAGGAAAAGACCTTTTCAAAATATGTGCATTAGCCAAAACCGGTTTGGCTCAGTGGATAGAGCGTCAGCCTGCGGACTGAAGGGTCCCAGGTTCGATTCCGGTCAAGGGCATGTAACTTGGTTGCGGGCACATCCCCAGTGGGAGGTGTGCAAAAGGCAGCTGATCGATGTTTCTCTCTCATCGATGTTTCTGACTATCTATCCCTCTTCCTTCCTCTCTGTAAAAAATCAATAAAATATATTTAAAAAAAAAATATGTGCATTAAAACTGTTATACGTGGTAATCACTGCAGATGGGATTCCAGAGAGGAGTGACTTTATTTACTAATTAGAGGCCTGGTGCATGAAAATTCATGCACTGGAGGGGGTGTCCCTCAGCCCAGCCTGCCCCATCTCACAGTCCGGGAGCCCTCAGTGGTGGGAGGTGACCCGGCAATCAGGGGAATGTGATGCCCCCATCACACCTCTGCTACTGCCACTGCCGGCAGCGCAAGCCTTGGCTGGCCCTGGTTACCTGCACCTTGGGCCATCCCTGGGTGGCTGGGCAGCCACCATCCGAGGCTTGCCTGCGCCTTGGGCCGGCCCTGGGCGGCTGGGCGTCTAAGGGGACTGGGAGACTCTGGAGGCAGGAATGCGGTGCGCCTGCGGCCCTGGCGGGGCTGAGGGGAATGGGCGCCGCCATCTTGTGGCTATGGGTGCCGCCATATTTGAGGGCGTGACAGTCAATTAGCATATTCCCTCCTTATTGGCTGTGGGTGCCGCCATATTTGAGGGCGTGATGATCAATTAGCATATTCCCTCTTTATTAGATAGGAATCAAACATTTTAATAGTGAGCATGCTTTAATTTCAGGAGCAGCAGTCTCCCCTCAGTAGTAAAAATGTAAAGCACTTAGTGCTAAAGATGTTTCCATTTCTCTTATTCATGATAAGAAGTGTTTTTTTAAACAATTTATCATCTATCTATATATAAGCCTAATATGCAAAGTGTCCCCTTGGGAGTTCAACCAGGAGTTCGATCACTCGCTATGACGTGCGCTGACCACCAGGGAGCAGCGTGGAATGAAGGGAGCTGGCAGCTGCTAGGGACCCTACCTGTGAACGAATTTTGTGCACTGGGCCTCTAGTGGGACTATAAGAGGCAGTGTGAGACAATCCTTATTTTGCTATTAAGAAAACACAAAGTAATTTCAAAATGGGTCTCACTTAATAACAAAACTGATTCCAAGCCCTAATATTACAAGTATTATGTAGGTCAAGGCAGATATTTTATTTCTGAACTTCTAGTAAAAAAGTGAAACTCCTCAATAATAGGAAATGATAAAAAAATACTTTAGTACAGTTGTAGATTTTCCATTTCCTAATTTTAAAAGTACCTTTTAAAAAAGTACTGTCTGCACGCATTTGTATTTTTCTTTGGTCTATTTACGTTGATCTAGATCATTTACTTTATTTTACAGTAGTGTCTTCAGCCTTGGAAGAGTTAAAAGACTTTCTCAAATTCAACACAGAGCTGATCATAATTGAATTAAATCAGTTAAAGGTCTTTTACTTAGGAGATTAAATGATACATGTGGTGATGGATATAATAGCACTTTGTGACTCTAAAGCACTTTGTAATCCTAGTGCACTCTGCAAAGACGAATTAGTGTTACAGTAGGAAATGACTCAGAAGCAGCGCTGGCCTCCAAGTATAACACCAGGCCCACTATTCTAGAGGTGACACAGTGGATAGGTTCAGAGACTACATTTAGGTGCTTGAATCACAGTTTATTGAATTAACTAGAGGCCCGGTGCACAAAATTCGTGCATGGGGGTGTTTGTCCCTCAGCCCAGCCTGCACCCTCTTCAGTCTGGGACCCCTCGAGGGATGTCCGACTGCCCGTTGAAGCCCGATCCCGGTGGGTAGTCAGACATCCAACTCACAATCCAGGACTGCTGGCTCCCAACTGCTCGCCTGCCTGCCTTCCTGATTGCCCCTAACCACTTCTGCCTGCCAGCCTGATCACCCCCTAACCACTCCTCTGCCAGCCTGATTGATGCCTAACTGCTCCCCTGCCAGCCTGTTTGCCTTTAACTGTCCTCCCCTGCAGGCCTGGTCCCCCCCAACTGCTCTCCCCTGCAGGCCTGGTTCCCCCCTAACTGCCCTTCCCTGCAGGCCCGGTCACCCCCAACTTCCCTTCTCTGCCGGCCTGGTCACCCCTAACTGCCCTCCCCAGCAGACTTGATCGCCCCCAATTGCCCTCCCTTGCAGGCCTGGTCTCTCCCAACTGCCCTCCCCTGCTGGCCACCTTGTGGCGGCCATCATATGTCCACATGGTGACAGGATCTTTGACCACATGGGGGCAGCCATCTTGTGTGTTGGAGTGATGGTCAATCTGCATATTACTCTTTTATTAGATAGGATAGAGGCCTGGTGCATGGGTGGGGGCCAGCTGGTTTACCCTGAAGGGTGTCCCGGATCAGGGTGGGGGTTCCCTTGGGGCGTGGGGCGGCCTGGTTGAGGGGCCTGTGGTGGTTTGCAGGCTGGCCATGCCCCCCGGCGACCCAAGCGGAGGCCCTTGTATCTGGGATTTATTTATCTTCTACAACTGAAACTTTGTAACCCAGAGCAGAGCCTTCTGCTTGCTCCATGGCGGCAGCCATTTTTGTTGGGATTTATTTATCTTATATAATTGAAACTTTGTAGCGGAGGCCAAGGCAGGCCAGGGCTTCAGTAGCTTGGCTTCCTCCATTCCTGGGGGCAACCCTAGCCTCCTGCTCTCTCCAGCTCCGAGGCTGCTGCCATTTTTGTTGGGATTTTATTTACCTTCTATAATTGAAACTTTGTAGCCTGGAGTGGGCTGGCCAGGGTGTGTGGAAAGCTTGGCTTCCTCCATTGCCAGGGAAATCCAAGCCTCCCTCCTGCTCTCTCCGTGGCTGCAGCCATCTTGGTTGGGTTAATTTGCATACTCGCTCCTGATTGGCTGGTGGGCATGGCTGGTGGGTGTAGCAGGCTGATGGTTAATTTGCATATTACTCTTTTATTAGATAGGTTTACAAACATACAGTGAGAAGTACAGGGAATAGATGGATATGCTGAGGCACTTGGGATAGGGTACAAGTGGAATGCAAGAACTACACTGCTCGAGTCCTGTTTTACTGTCATCATTTTGTCCAGTCTCTCTCTGCTGCATCAGCTTCCCCTGGTGACAGGGTGATTACCAGGGCATGAGCTGAGGTTAGCAAGGGGACTTGACAGATGGAAGGTGTCTAGATCCAACCTTTGCTTGCTCTATGGGAGAGATGTGAGGTTATTTGCATATGAACACAGCTGTAACTTGCTGTTAACCTGAAGAGCTATTATTTATCTTGCATGTCTCTGGCAGATGACACATGAAGCTAGAATGGGGATCACCAATAGGTGTTTGATTTAGGGATGATATAGCCATCAACTTGGATGTGCGACCTAATCCTTGTTTATGAATATTTAAGTTTTGCTTGATCGTTCTATCCTTTGCTATCTATATGTAACACTCTTGCTTTGTTCCATTCTTTTTATCTATATTCAAACAAATATGTTCTATTTTTTGCCTACAGTTTATGACAACTATCTGAACTTCTAATGCACAATACGTGTTTTGTCTGTGTTTCTAAAGTTACTTATTTACTGTTTACTTCTTTTGTTCTGTGTTGGTAGAGGACTGATAAATATTTTAGCATAGGAATCTATATCTGTAAGGAAGGGGAAAATTGTTAAAATAGGTTTTATATATATATGTACTTCATTCAGTTTAATCCTTTCATTGGTTAGCCCTAGATAAAAATTTTCAGATTATATAAAAAATGACAATGCTTTAAAAGTAGGATTTGATACTCCTCCTTGCTTTGGGGAAAATGCATTTTTCATAGCTAGGGCCAGAAATCCTGTAAATCTCTTCTATTAAGTCAGACCCTATAATATAGAGAAAATAAAGTGAAATCCTGCTGGGAAATAATCTTTCTAGAAAATCCCTTGCCTAGGGTATTGTCCCTGGGAAAAACTCAGAAAATAGTCGGCACTTTAATGTTATAGAATTATTGCTGTTGTTTAATTATTATATGAAATCAGAATCCAATTTAAGCAGTTGTATATGTAGTAAATTGTATGTATTCCTTGCTATTTTAGTGGATGCGCATTTAAAAAATTATTTTTCTTGTAATAAACTGTGATAATAAATCAGAATTATGGAAATGACAACTCAAATAATTTAATAAACCTTTTGTTTTTAATGTTATGTTTAAATTGGTTGTAACTGGATTGTTTCTAATTTTACATTTAGTATAATTTTGAAAATGTGTCTCAGACATTTGATGATCTTCCAGCAAGATTTGGTTATAGACTTCCAGCTGAAGGTTTAAAGGTAAGAAAATAGTAATATATGATTACAGCACAAAGCATTTAATAAGGTGACTTTATTGCTCTTTGTTTCAAGAATGAAAATATTTATTACTATTTCTCATCAGAAAACCCATACATATTCATTTGTACAGGTTTTAGACTATTCAAAAGGTATGAAGAAGAAAGTGGAAATCACCTATGATTGTATTATTCTGGACTAGCCACTGTAACATTTTGGTATGCAATATATTAGACCTGTTTTCTAGAATATATGCTGTGGTGTGTGTTTGTAGATTTGTGTGCATATATATAAATGCTTATATAGATATGTATTTAACACTAATAGAAAATACTACTTGGTTGCCCGCCTTTTTCACTTAATCATATATCTAGAAAATCTTTTCATGCTAACAGAGGTGGTACATTTTTATTGGCTGGATGGTTTTGCAATATCATAAAACACTATGGATTTTTGAATATTTATTTGTTTAATTTTTCATAGTGCCTGAATGTCTTTATCCTTGTATGTCTGTTTATTTGCATAAGATACTTTTCCAAATGTAGAATTGCTTTGTTTATGGTACACATGTTTAAACTTTTGTTGGTATTCCAGGTTGCCCCTCTAAATTTAGTGTCTGAGGCTGTCCTTTTCCCTATATCATAGTTAATACTAGATATTACCAAATATTTGTTGATGGATAAAAAAACCGAGATTGACCATTTTAATATTTTTTTGTCGTGTGTGTGTGTGTGTGTGTGTGTGTGTGTATGTGTGAAAGAAAGAGATGCCTGTTAATGCTCTTTGCCTATTTTTAAATTAAGATGTTGATTCTTATTTATTTGTAAGAATTCTTTTTATATAGGAAGTATCAATCTATTATTTGCCATTATGCTTCAGATTATTTCCCCCAGTTTTTTGCTCATCTTTTAACTTTATTTAAGGTTTAAAATTTTATTTTAGTTAAAAATAGCTGTTTTTTCTTTCTACCTCTGTGGTCATAGTTAGAAAGTATTACCCATATTACCCATTCCAAGGTAATATGAAGTTTTTATGTTATATAAGTCAGAATACATGAAATTATGTATATATGTACCATAGAATGTTTTTAGTTTGTTAAGTACAGTAAAACTATTATTCTCAATTAGGATGACAGGCACCTCTGGGTTATAATTTTTTAAAGTTTTAAAAAAATTACTTTTAGTATATGTGCTGCATGCATGATTTTAAATTGTGTTTTTTAAATTCCCAGTACTGTATGACTATTTCTCATTGTAAAATGTATTTAAACAGAAGAGAAGTATACAGAAGAAAAATGAAAGCCTTCCTTTACCCCTTCGTTTACCTGTACATGTCAATCCCACTTTTCTCTTTAGAGTTAAACTTTAGGGTGTTATCTGCTATTACAGGCCTTTAGATCTTTTTTCTGAATATGTAGTGCTTTCAGTTTATAAATTTATAAACTCATAAAGTTCATACTTGGTTATCATTTGTGTATATGAAAGGTTTCTTAATTTTTATAATGGAATTCCTTTTAGCTAATTTACCTAGAAAGGGATAGAGATGTTCAGAGTATCATAGCCTGGAAAAGCAGTTTCCAAACTGTTTCAGGAATAATACCCAGAATCACCTGTAGACCTGGCTTGATAAAGGATTAATGCAGCCACTGACTTCCAAAGCACATTCCCTTTTCTCTGATCAGGAGGCCTCTGTGGTTTCACCTCAGAATATTCTGACTCTACTGCTACCCAGCAAATCAAGGAGCTATCCTTTGCCAGTCTGTTTCCCCAAATCTAACACGTGGATTTTTCTCGCTGACCGGCTGCAGGCTAGGTAGTGACTAACCACGTATTTAGTGAAATACTAGCTATGAGGGAGGCTGCTCTCAACCTAAGAAATGTTCAACCCCGTAGAGACTTTTTATCTGTTCTTCCCCAAGTTCATTGAACTCCGTATCTGGTAGATTGCATGCCTCCATTTGGTTTAGTTCTTTTTCTGGAGTTTTTCCCTTTTACTTCATTTGGGATGTGTTATTTGTGTCCTCATTTTGGCTGCCCCTCTGTGTTTGTTTCTATGTATTAGGTAGATCTTCGCAGGGTGTCCTTATATAGTACATGTGTTGTGGAGCCCAGTGGCACAGTCTTTCTGATAACCTCAGCTGGGTGCTCCAAGAATGTGGGTTGTGTGTGCCCTCCGGTTGCAGACTGGCTGGCTGGAAGGATTAGCCATGATCATAGTGTACCAGCTGCTGTGCAGGGACTGACCGCATGGAGTGGGATTTGCCCCAGAGAAGCTCTGGTGCCTGCTGAGACCACCCTTTGGGTATGCTGTTTGTGGATCTAATGGGTGGTTCTCTGTTATGGTTATGGTCTGAAGCAGGCCACCAGGTATGTTGGTTTTGAGGACTCTTGGGTGGGGCTTCTGTTCAGGCCAAGGTCAGCTGCTGCCTGTGCTTGGCCCTGGGCCACCTGATAGGAGCTACAAAGTGATCCACAGTTGGTAGCTGCCTGTGGTGGGCCTAGAGGCATGTGGGAGAGGCCACAGGGTGAACCAAGGCTGGCCACTCTATAGAGCAGGCTTGGGGCCAATCAGCAAGAGGCACAGGGCATGGTGTGTCCATTAGCCACCTTCCCAGACCCTTTGGACCTTTGAGAGTTATTAGGACAGTTTGCAGCACTAGTGAGATGGCAGCCTTCGAGGAATAGCCAGAGCTTTGTGGGTGGAGCAAGGTCTCAGGGAGTTTCAGCGTAAGGCAAATGGTGTTCACCAGGTTAATGTTCACTAGGTTAATGAATATTCAGATTTGGCACCATTGCTGTGGCTGGAGTCTTTCAGCCAGAAGTAAAGGGCATTCTGAGGCCAATCCTTGCCTGCCTGGGGTCTGAGGATCCTTGAGAATTTTTAAGAAAGTCTGCGCCTGTACCTTCAGGCTGTGTTGGGGGCGGGTCCAACATAGGAACAATCTCTGCTGTACCTCCACCCTTACCCAAAGCCTTACCAGTCAGTTTCTCTATGTATGTTTCTGGTACCTTTCAAGCTGCTGTCCCTTCAAAGGAGCTTAGGGTGAGTGTGGGCAACTGAGACTGTACATAGGCCCTTTAAGGGGATGCCTGGGTTTCCAGCAGCCCTCTGTCTCATCTGGATAGAGTCCCTGCTGATTTTCCCAGCCAGATGTTGTAGAGACTCCTCTTCCTGGCACTAGAACTGGGCTGGGGAGCCCACTGTGGGACTGGGACCCCTTGCTCCTTACTTAGGTGGGACCTCTGCAGACGAGATATCCCTCCTGATGATTCTCAACCATCACATGTGGTGTGGGTCTCCGCCCCTCCTACCAAATGTGGCTTCTTTATGTCCTTAGTTATGGGAATTCTGTCCAGCTAATCTTCATTCAGATGGTTTTCCAGGTTGATTGTTCTATAATTTATTTGTAATTTTGATGTGGTCATTGGAGGAAGCAAACACAGTGTTTACCTATTTCACCTTGGCCAGAGCATCTATGATATCTTTTAATCAGATTTTATTATAATCTAAAATCTAACTCATTGATAAAATGTTTAATCTAAAAAGGTTATAAATCTAAAATCTGATAAAATATATAACCAAAAAAGATTATTGTGAAGAATTCTAACAGTATGTAAAAGATGGGATGTTACTTTGAGGTGAAAGATACTCAGTTACTGCTCTGAATAATGTTATAAATATAATATCTAATTTGTGAAGAGGTTTTTGAAAACCCTTTCTTTTGATCCAGTTAACCTTTTATTTATTTATTTTTAAATTCTCATTGGAGGATATATTTTCATTGATTTTAGAGATAGGGAGAGGGAGGGGGGGAGAGAGAGAGAGAGAGAGAGAAGCACACACACATCTATGTGAGAGAGAAACATTGGCTATTCTTACCTTAACCGGGGATCGAACCACAACCTAGGTATATGGCCTGACCAGGAATCAAACCCGAAACCCTTTGGTGTATGGCACAACATTCCAACCAACTGAGCCATCTGGCCAGAGCAAGGGCTTAGATTTTTTTTGTTTGTTAATCCTCATCTGTGAGATATTTTCCCACTGATACTTAGAGAGAATGGAAGGGAGGGGGAGAAACAGAGAGAAACATCAATCAGAGACACATTAATTGCCTCCCCCATGCCCCATCCGGGGCTGGGGATTGAGCCTGCAACCAAGGTACATGCCCTTGACGGGGAATCAAACCCACGACCCTTCAATTCGTGTGTTGACACTCTATCCACTGAGCCAAACTGGCTAGGGAAAGGGCTTAACTTTGATTTCAGAGAGGAAGGGAGAGGGAAAGAGAAACATCTATAATGAAAGAATCATGGAACAGCTGCCTCCTTCATGCCTCCTACTGGGGATTGAGCCCACAATCTGGGCATGTGCTCTTGACTGGAATCAAACCCTGGACCCTTCAGTCTGCAGGCAGACACTCTGTCCACTGAGCCAAACTAACCAGGGCAAGGGCTTAACTTTGAATTGGTCTATAACCCTCACATTTCTATCTTATTCAGTGCATTTCTTGATGTGCAGAAAGACTTGGAAGGAATGGCTGTTGGATTTGCATATGGCATGAACCTTGGAATGGTTAATATACTAATGTTTGCCCTTGAGTCTTAAAAGATAGGCACTGAAAATATTAGAAATATAGCTTAGATGCAACATGTCAAAAATTTGTTGAAATAACTGATGTACTTGCCAAAAACCTAATTCGGTTTTACAGCGCATCAATAGAAATATAATGTCTAGAACATGGTAAAAGAGTGATAGCTTAGGGCACCTTTCCATTTACTAGGTGGGATGCTGCCCGATTCATGAATTGTTGAATAAAGCCAATTAGATCTTGAACTTAAAAAAAAAAAATAGAGCAATATCTGTTGTTATATTGGTCAAGTCATTTATAGTAGTATGGTCAGTTTTTGGCACCCAACTGAAATACAGTCAAGTTTAAGAACCAAGACAAACACCACTTTTTCTGTTACTGCCTCTCATAGAGCAGATTTGCTCTGTTCTGTGCAGTTGTACTACATGTTGCTTATTCTTTGTTTTTTTCTTCTCTTATTTGGGTTAGTTCTTTTCAGATATTACTAGGGTAGGGCCTCAGTCTTATGCATCCTAATACTTAAACAGAGCCCTCATGAAATGCAGCCGGTGTATGCAAAGCAGTGTTAAAGGAATTTACTATGCTATGAATTATAGTTAAAGGATGTTTTGTTGCATAAGAGGAGCATAATGTCCAATTATTTGTAAAAAAGGAATTAAATGTATCCTGTATATGAAAGTTACTGGTAGATTTATAAAGAATGATCTAATAAAGAATTAGAGGAAAAGGCAGTAGATATTTTTAGCATTCTAGGAAGTTATTGATATAAATAAAATCATCTGGGGGTTTTCTACGTTGAACAAGTATGGCTGGTGGGCAGCGCTCTTGCTTGGCCTGGCCCCGGCCCCTGCGCCTGGGAGCACATCTGCACGCCCGCCCAGCGCCTGAGGCGAGGAGCACTGGCCCAGTCCACCTGCTCAGGTGCCAGGCTGCATGGTCGCAGACATAGCTGGTGGAGCGGGCAGGAGGGGGGACACTGGTGGGCAGGCGGGAGGTTGCATTTTGCAGGGCTGGGCTCCGAGGGGGCAGGGGCTGGAGGAAGCAGAAAGCCACGCAGAGTGGCTGGGGATCTCAGTGAACCATGTTGAACCCTGCCAACGGGAGCAGATCCACTTGGTGAACTATGTGGAGGGCTATCTGGACTCCATCGGGTCTCTGCCTTTCGACCTGCAGAGAACTGTGTTGCTGGTGCGGGAGATCGACTAGAAATAGCAAGAAATCCTGAAGGAACTAGATGAGTATTTTGAGATGTTTAAACAGGAGACAGAGAGCAACCAGAAGAGGAGAGTGTTGCACTGCATTCAGAGAGCCCTGATCTGGAGCCAGGAGCTGGGTGACGAGAAGATCCAGATTGTGAGTCAGATGGTGGAGCTGGTGGAGAACAGGATCAGGCAGGTGGACAGTCACGTGGAACTCTTTGAGGAACACCAAGAAGTCAGTGACATCACTGGCCACAGTGGCAAAGACGGCCAGGATAAGTCCAAGAATGAGACAATCGCACAGGCAGAAAAGCCCAATAACAAGAGGTCTCTGAGACAGTGCAACAGCGAAAATTGGGAGAATGCAACCAATAATCACAACTATGATGACATCACCTCGGGAACACCTAAGGAGAAGAAAGCAAAGGCCTCCAAAAAGGAGAAACGCTCCAAGGCCAAAGCAAAGAGGGAAGCATTCCCTGCAGACCTTCCCACCAACCGGAACGAGCCCATGTACTGTCTGTGCAATCCGGTCTCCTATGGAGAAATGATCAGCTGTGACAATGACGAGTGCCCCATCGAGTGGTTCCATTTCTCCAGTGTATGACTGAATCATAAACTAAAGGGCAAGTGGTACTGTCCCAGATGTTGAGGGGAGAACAAGAAAACCATGGACAAAGCCCTGGAGAAATCCAAAAAGAAGAGGGCTTATAACAGGTAGTTGGTGGACCTTGCTGAACAGGGAGGAGAACTAAGCCAATGTATTTATTACATTGCCACTTTTGGTGAGGTGCAAAGACTGTACAATGTATATTTTTAAAGAATGTTAGAAAAGGAGCCATTCCTTTTATAGGGATGGCAGTGATTCTCTGCTTTTTGTTTTTGTTGGTACACACATGTAACAAGAAAGTGGTCTGTGGATCAACATTTTAGAAACAACAAATATAGGTTTGAATTAAACACTCAAATAAATAAATAAAATCATGTGTCTCACAGTAGGAAAATGATAGCTGATAACATCTGATTGACCAGTATAACTCTTGGTATAGGATTGAATGTAAAAATTATGACAGAAAGGTTGATACCTTTTTTTTAAATCCTCACCTGAGGATATGTTTTTATTGATTTTACAGAGAGAGGAAGGGTGAGGGAGAGAGAAAAGCATCGATTGGTTGCCTCCCATACACACCCTAACCAGGGATCAAACCCACAAACAAGATAGGTGCCCTGACTGGGCAGGAATCAAACCCGCAACCTTTGGTATATGGGATGATGCTTTAACAACTGAGCTACCCACCTGGCCAGGGCGTAAGGTTGACATCCACATCATTTGAAGTATTTGTATCAAATTTTGGAATCAGCCTTAATTTCCCTTTCGACTAACATTTTTGCTTGTTCATTGTTGTAAATGTCCATCCTCTTCTTCTTGTCCATTTTGCTCTTCACCCACTTTTTTTTATCTTGTGGAGCATAGTGGTTGAGAACATAGCACCTGGAGTCAGAATTTCTGGGGATTGCATTATGTGTAACCTTAGGCAAGTTACCTTTTTTGAGAGTTAGATGATTCCTCATCGTTAAAATAGGGATGATAATAATAATAGTAGTTATCTCATAGGGTTTCAAAGATGAACTGAATTAGAACATTTAAAGGGCATAGTGCTTGACACACAGTACTGAGTGCCATGGCTCAGCAAATGTTAACTGTTCGATGTTACTGCAGTTATTAATTCATAACTTCGGGTATTCACTGAGACACCAGTTTATCACTTCTCTTCCTCCTTTCAATTTTTGAAAAAATACATGTTTTTATTGATTTCAGAGAGGAAGGGAGAGGGAGAGAGAGAAATAGAAACATCAAGGATGAGAGAGAATCATCAATTGGCTGCCTCCTGCACGCCCTCTACTCGGGATTGAGCCTGCAATCCGGGCATGTTCTGAGACTTAGAATCTAACCGTGACCTCCTGGTTCATAGGTCAACGCTTAACCACTGAGCAACACTTACTGGCTCTGCTTTTACTTAAAAAAAAAAAAATAAAAAAATCCTTACCCAATGATATTTCCCCATTGATTTTAGACAGAGTAGAAGGGAGGGAGGGGTGGCGGGGGGCGGGGGGCGGGGGAGAGAGAGAGAGAGAGAGGAAGAGAGAAAGAGAGACACATCGATTAGTTGCCTCCCGCACTCGGCCTGACTGGGGTCGGGGATTGAGCGTGCAACCAAGGTATGTGCCTTTGACAGGGAATCGAACCAGAAACCCTTCAGTCTGCGGGCTGACACTCTTAACCACAGAGCCAAACCAGTCAGGGCCCTGCTTTTACTTTTATACTCTAATGAAGGCAAAGATGTTTAGCTGCCTTGCTTTTAGCATTTTTATTGACATTATCAATATATATTCTTCATTTTACTCATTACATAGTTTGACATTCAGTGAAATCTGAAGGTAAGGAAAGTTTACTTTTCAGGCAGAAACAGTCTTTTAAACAAAACCACTTTATTGAATTATCTATCTCTTTATGACTTTATTAACCAGTGTAATTTATCAACAAAAGTAATTTTCTCTAATGTTTACCCCAAAATATTGCAATTCTGAAAACCTGAAGCACTAAAGCAAAATTATACTTGTATGGTTTTTATGTTTAGATTGCTTCAGTTGAAAATTGTAACCCAAATTACCTTGGAAAACTGGTTGGTGGTATTTACTAAAGCTTAATACCCTATGATCCTGCTGGATAGCCTATGATTCTATTTCAATGCACATACTTTACAGACATATACATGTGTTCATGAAAAGACTTGAAGTAGAATGTTTATAACAGCACTATTTGTAATAACCTAGAAATTACCCAAATGCTCATCAACTGTAGAATAAGTTTTGGCATACTCACACAATGTAATACTACATAGAAATGAAAATGAAAAAAATATACTAAGTATATCTCAACAGTGTGGTTGGTCAACAGTAGAATGAATCTCACAAATATGGCCCCGAGAGAAAGAAATCTAAAAGAGCATTTACTGTACTGTATGGTTCTGTTTATGTTATGTGTCAAATTGAGCCAAAACTAATCTATGCTCTTAGATGTTCCTGCAGTGACATTGGGGATTGGGTTGGGGAGCAGTGAATGAATGGCAGGGAGGATGAAGGGAACTTCTGGAGTGCTGTTCATGTTCTGTGTCCTGATACAGGTGTGTTAGAAAAGCATCAAGCTGAAAAATTATATTTTATGCACTTTGCTTTATGTACAGTCATAAAAGCTTTTTAAAAATCAACATATTAATATACTGTAAACTTACTGTATTTGATAATAATTGAGGTGCCAATATACATACACTATTTTTGTCCAGAAACTTGTTTAATCATCACAGAATTACAATAGCAAAGAGAAGAAAGGTGGGCATCCAGTTTCTGAGTATCCTAGGCATTGGTAGTTTTCTTGGGTTTCCTATGTATTGGCATAAAGACCCCCTTCAGAAGATAGAGATGAGGAGTGTTCTTAATCGTGGAGCAAGCATCCTTTTAAAAGGGATTGGCCCTAGAGGGTGACTCTAGACATGTGGACCTGGCTTAAGGCAGCATCTTCTTGGCCACTCCTAAGGACTTCTGCCAATTAATTGGCAGAACTCATTATTACCCTACCTCAGAGACTTCGTGGATCAAAGAAAGTAAATTTGCATTAGTTTTAAGTGACTCACTTCTGAGGGAAGAATAGGAACTATTCTAGGAAGTTATTCTTTTTTTTAGCACAATCAGGAAAGATAATGTTTAATAATTTAAGAGTTGTTTTTTAAGAATTCAGTTTTTCACTAATGCTAATAGTTTTTGTACTTTTAGCGTATGTGTATTTTTATAAATTTTAGGTTTGAAAATAACTGACTGGGTGGCTCAGTTGGTTGGAGCATCATCCCATACACCAAAAGGTCGTGGGTTCAATTCCTGGTCAGGGCACATACCTAGGTTGTGGGTTTGTTTTCTGGCCAGTGTGCGTACATGAAGTGGCTGATCGATGCTTCTCTTTAACATGGATGTTTCTCTCTCTCTTTTCCTTCCTCTCTTTATTAAAAAAAAAAAATAAATTAGTAAAAACATATTCTTGAGTGAGGATTAAAAAAATAATAAAATTAAAAAATAATACATGCTTGTCATAACACATTCAACAATATAGAAATGATTAAAAGCAAATACCTTTTTTTAAGAAAAAAAATCTTTTTATTGATTTTAGGGAGAGGAAGGGAGAGGGAGAGATAGAAACATCGAAGCATCAACAACCATAGGCTGCCTTCTGCATGCCCCCCACTGGGGATTGATCCTGCAACCTGGGCATGTGCCCTGACTGGAATCAAACCTGCGACCTCCTGGTACATGGGTCGACACTTAACCATTGAGTCACACTGGGGCAAAAGCAAAGACCTTTTTAAAGTTCCACTGGTAGACCCCCTTTTTTTGTCTGTACATATCATAAATTTATTTATTCTAAGATGCATTTCAGCCCTGGCCCAATAGCTCAATTGGTTGTAATGTTGTCCTTGTACACCAAAAGGCTGTGGGTTTGATTTCTGGTCCGGGCACATACCTAGATTTCGGGTTGTATCCCCAGTCGGGGCATCAATGGGAGGCAACTTTCTCACATGGGTGTTTCTCTCTCTCCACCCTCCCCTTTTCTTCCTCCCTTTCTCTCTCTGAAACAATAAAAAAACGAACATATCCTTAGGGGAGGGTTAAAAAAACACATTTTCTTACCCCATGTTTTACATCTCTTACATTGGGAAGTCTTTCAATTGATATCCATCAGGTGGCAGTCATGATGGACCGTCATCACCAGGGAATTTGGCCGTAGCTGCTCATGTTTTCTTCACTTTAGTTATATGCCTTAATAGTACAGATTCATTTTAATTGCTGTTATAAGTATCTTGAAAAGAACTGCATGTACTATGTGATTTGGCATTACAGCAAAAAGTTTGTCTGCATAAAGGTGCAGAAAAGGATGTAAATTTAACATGAGTGAACTAAATATTCATTGGAATGATAACCACAGTTCTAGTAAAAACCAAATGCTTTATGGAATCAAGAAGGGCAACTATTCCATGAGTAAATAAAGGTATGCTGCATTTTATTCCTGAAATGTGCAAAAGCATTCCCTAGCACAAACTAAGCAATGAAACTTAAGGCAGGAGGAATTACCAAATTCTGTGGAATAGATGGTTGGTGTGACTGCTAGACCATAGAGATTATAATTAAGGCAATGTGATACAGGCTTAATTGCTTCATTTCTTTTTATAAATGGATTTAATGAATTTGATAATCTTTATGCATTCAGTGTTTTATATCTGTTGACATAGTCATTTGGTTTTTCTGTTTTAACCTATTAATATAACATTAATATGTATCAAATATTAATATAAATATAATGTAACATTTAATATTAATAACATATTTATTATAATAATGTTACTTTTTTATTAATACATTTTCTGATGTCAAACCACCTTGTTCTGGGAAAGCAACTTGCTATTTTCTTTTTAAATTAATAATTATCTTGTGGATATCTTTCCAATTTAATGTATATAGATTTACCTCATTCTTTTTAATGACTTCATTATTTTTTGTTGTATGAATATATTGTAATTTTTAAATGGCTGTCTTATTGATGTGCATGTTTTCAAGTTTTTGCTAATAAAAATGTAGCAGGGGCCATTTTTCTACATATGCCTTTGCTAATTGAGGCTAGTGTTTCCATAGACCAGTGGTCGGCAAACTGCGGCTCGCGAGCCGCGGTTTGCCGCTCTGTTGACTAATGAGTTTGCCGACCACTGGATCGGGGCTTAATCACAAGGAACAACAACAGCCTGTAATTATTGGAATCCAGAGTCTAGGCCAGTGGTTGGCAAACTCATTAGTCAACAGAGCGGCAAACCGCGGCTCGCGAGCCGCATGTGGCTCATGAGCCGCAGTTTGCCGACCACTGCCATAGACTAAATTTCTAGAAATTCTGTGCATTTTCATTGTTTGATAACATAAAATAAATTTAAGAGTGAATTTTAAATAAATAAATCAATAAATGATTGAGACTATACAAAAAGTTAATTTAAAAAAAGTATTTGCTTGTTTTAGAAATGCCAATCATTGTTTTGAAATATACCAAGATGCTAATAGTGATTGTCTTGGGGTAATGAGCTTTTTTGTGACATTTCAAAATATTAATAGCAAAAACAGAACTTACTTCAAAAATCTAAATGCTTATGAAACCAAACACTACTTAGAAGTTCTGGGATTATGAGCAATTGGGGGATAGGAACTGTTGTATTGCCAGATAATTCATCTAGCATAATGCAAAATGAAACAAATTCAAAACATGTTTATAGAAACAAGTTGAATTTTTTTTTTTTTTTTTTTGTTTAACAGAGAAAAAATTTACTACCAATTCTTTTTCAGGGTTTTTTGATTAACTCAAAACCAGAGAATGCCTGTGAACCCATAGTGCCTCCACCACTAAAAGACAATTCATCTGGCACTTTCATCGTATTAATTAGAAGACTTGATTGTAATTTTGATATAAAGGTAATGTTTGCTTTTTAATTTTTTGTTTCTGTTTGCTTAATTAGTATCTTAAGTACTCCCTTGTTTCAGAAAGGATTTAAGTAAGTTTACATAATTCATTCAGGTTAAAAAATGAAAAAAGTGAGGATAAGGAAAATGAGATGGTGAAGGCAAAAAATACAGGAGCAAGTTTACGTAAGTCATTGATTTGCTACAGAATTTACTCTAACTTTTAGCAGCCAGTACAAAGAGGAAGCCACCATCGGTTTCATGAGTCACAGTTTTAGTAGGATTGAAAACAAACAAATTGACTAGGATATAAATAATTACTATTGTTCTAAGAATTTCCACGTGGTTGTTGGGCGTCTTTGAACTATGGTTGAATAGTTGAATCTTGCTTGATCTAATCTAGGAATGGAAATGTTAACCTTTAATTTTATGTCTTCACCCTTCTACTACACCTATATCTGTATCTGTGTTGACATTGGGTTTTCTCAGTGTAATAAGCTGATTCTGTTACCTGTATAAAGTTTGTCTCCCCAGAGTGGGTTAAGCTGGCATTTCAGATAGTGAAATACAGTTTGTCATAGAACTTCCCTCACTATCATCAGTGCTACTCTAGAGATGTGGTTTTATGATACTTTTAATACTGTTTTTACAAATCTGTTTTTGGACTATGCCTGAATTTTGTCTCTACTCATGAAAGAAATAACACCTCCACAGTAAACTTATTAAAGCAATCCTATATAATAAAGAGGTAATATGCAAATTGACAGTCACTCCAACACATAAGATGGCCACCCCCATGTGGACATAAGATGGCCGCCACAAGATGGCCAGCAGGGGAGGGCAGTTGGGGGCAATCAAGCCTGCAGGGAAGGGCAGTTGGGGGGGGACCATGTTGGCAGGGGAGGGCAGTTGGAGGTGACCAGGCCAGCAGAGGAGGGCAGTTAGGGGTGACCAGGCTGGCAGGGAGGGCAGTTGGAGGGGGGAACCAGGCCGGCAGGGGAGGGCAGTTGGGGGTGACCAGGCTGGCAGGGGAGGGCAGTTAGGCATGACCGGGCTGGCAGTGACCAGGCCGGCAGAGGAGGGCAGTTGGGGGTGACCAGGCTGGCAGGAGAGGGCAATTAGGGGCAGTCGGGCCAGCATGGAAGCAGGCATCGATCAGGCTGTCAGGGGAGTGGTTAGGGGTTGATCAGGCAGGCAGGCAGAAGTGGTTAGGGGCAATCAGGCAGGCAGGCAGGCAGGCAGGTGAGTGGTTGGGAGACAGCAGTCCTGGATTGTGAGAGGGATGTCCCAGATTGGAGAGGGTGCAGGCTGGGCTGAGGGATACACCCCTTCCCTCCTCCCGTGCATGAATTTCGTGCACTGGGTAGAGCACTTTGTAAATAATAGGTATTGTTATATTGTATATTCGTTCCAACTCTAAACTCTCAATTGCTTTTAAATGGGAAATAAATTAGAGCTTGAAGTCACGTGTAGATTTACTGCTCTTCAGAGTTCTTATCTTTAATAATAAAAGCGTAATATGCTAATTAGACCAGATGTCCTTCTGGACAAACTTCTGGATGAAGCAGGGGCTGCGAGGGAAGCCCGGGTCCCAGGTGCCTGCTGATGGCCAGAGGGAAGCCCAGGTCCCGGGTGCCAGAGGGAAGCCAGTGCCGGCAGCCAGGGGAAGGAAGGTCTACTCTTGCACGAATTTTGTGCATCGGGCCTCTAGTGTTGTTTATAATAGTTTGAATTTAAACCACTTTTAGATTTGATCCAGAACTAAGCTATAATAATTATAGTTCCAACAAAAATGAAATACTATTTCATTAATTTTTGCCTCTAAAAACTTAAAAGTAAACTGCTGTTTCCAAGGTTTATTACATTATTGTGCTATGCAATATTTGGCTCAGTTCAGTCTTTGGTAACTAGAAACCAGAATACCTTTATTTTTATTTTTTATAACTTTCTTTTTTAGATGGGGATGAGAGGTGGTTTACTCCAAAATTTAGGGAAATACTGTCATTTAATATTTATTTGTTTTTTTCTTGAGAAGTAAATTTATATATTGCTTTTAAGAGGAAGGGAGAAAGAGAGAGAGATAGAAACCTCAATGATGGGAGAGAATCATTGATTGGCTTGCCTCCTGCATGCCTCCTACTGGGGATCAAGCCTCAGGTGCCGTGACCAGGAATCAAACAGTAACCTCCGGGTTCATGGGTTGATGCTCAACCACTGAGCAATACTGGCCAGGCAAATATTTATGTTTGAGGGTGAACACAACCCAGGAATGAATAGGTAGGCTTGTGAGTCTTTTGTGGATCCTCACCATGCATCTTGAGTGCTTTTCATGGAATTTTATGATTTAGGATTCCATCTCAGCTCTTTTTTTTCACTTCCTGCCTACTTGAAGTCTCTCAGCCCACTGTGCCCTGCTGACTACACCTTTGTGCCTTTACACATACTATTTTCTCTGTTCAAGGTCTCTGCCCAAAACGATCTTTACCCCTCTATTTCTGACTGTTTCTTCATGCAAGTGCTAGCTGAGGATGTTAACTCCTCTGGAAGCCTTACTTTTCTTTCTACCCTCTTTGGCAGAATGAATCATTCCAGCTTAGTGTACCACCCTTCCACTTTATAAATACCTTCTTATTGCTCTTTATCACATTGCTAGTGGTCCAGTGCATGAAATTCACGCACATTAAAAGATAACTAATTAGGGGAAATATTTTAATATTGCTATTCACATCCTCTGGCCCGGCACTGGGCAGAGAGGCAGCCTCACATCCCAGGCCTGCGCAAGTCCCTGGCCACCGATGCTGCAAGTCCCTGCCCTCCCGTGCCTGCCTTGCACGTAGCCTCCTGCTGTTCGGTCGTTACAGTGTCATGGCCTGATGACCATTTGCATATTAGCCTTTTATTATTATGATGATATCTGGCCCAACTTTTTGATTATTATGTGTGATACATTCCTGGAAATGTAATCATCCAGCCCAGGAGCCTGAATATTTGCTGCATCCTGTCAAACTGTCTCCAGAAATACTGTCCCCTATACACTGGAGCAGTGCTGTCAGGTGTTGGTTTCATCACACCCTCTCCAGTACTAAATATTGTGATTTTTTAAATGTTCCAGGTATCTTTCATTTGTAATTACTTGATTAACTTTGAAGTTAACTTTTCTCATGTATATTAGTTACTTTATTTCTTCTTCAGTTCAAGGTCTTTGCTCGGACATATTCTTCTTTTATTAATCCTATTTCATTTGAGTTCACAGGAAGCAATAGCAGCTTCCATGGAGGAAGGTGGAGGGCTAGAGGTGGGAGAATGGTGCTGGACCAGATGTGGTTGGCAGTGGCTCCTGTTAAAGGTTAGATCAGAGGTGAGAGGGTTAAGGGAGGTATTAGGTTCTGAGACTGAAATGTTACGGTGAGGGCGCGCAGTCAAAGGTCACCATTTGGGAGGTTGGGCCTCTGGGGTTTGGTGGGGAGGATGAGGTTCAGACCTGGGTTTGGTGAGGGATGCAGGAGGGGAGCAGTCTAGCTGGGAAGGCCTTGTGGGTCTGGGCGGCTCCTTGGATTCAGGCGCCCAGCACTCGCCACCAGCGCCGGGGCCACTGCACTGTCCAGGCCCCGCAATAGCCAGACGGACCTGCAGCTTCAGCTCTGGCCACACTGCAGGGGCCGCGGGGAGTTGCGTGGCCCCCAAGCCTGTACTTCTGAGCTGGGTGCGCGCCCCTCTTCAGGGAAACCGCCTGAGCGGCCCCTCTAAGTGATGTCACCTGTTGACGCCATCAGCGGGCATGTGCCACACAGCCTGAATCTGCGTGGCCTGGGGAAGACTTTATGGGAGTCGGTCCTCTGTCCCCTAACCTTGCCACCGCAGACCAGGAGCCCTCATCCCTACGCACGTGGTCATCTGTAACTGGCACCCAGAGGCTGGGGCGGAGGCAGGGGGTTCCCACAGCATTGGAAACCGCTTGTCCCAAGGGTCCCACGGTCTCAGTGTTGCCACATGACTGCATGGCCTCGGTGTTATGCCACTACTTTCTGATGTCAGTTTTGCACCTTAAACTCTTAAATTAACTGCAAGGACAGCTTTCCTCTTCACCCTCCCGGGACTCACAGTTCTGTTGCATATGCTCCTTTCAAAGGGCAGTTTCTAGTTCTTGGCCATGTGGGGTGTGGCTGACTTTTCATTCTAGGTTTGCACGTGGGGCATCCTGAATTCTGTGAGGATGGTGACTTTGTTCTACAGCAAGCTTGTGAGCGAATAAATATGATCCCCATTTTGCATCTACTCTCATACTGTAGTAACATTTCCCCAAGTGGGACTGGATCCTATAAACCAATTCCCATGCTCCACTACACTGAATAAGAATGATGATCCGAGCTCACCTTTCACATGAGGAGCCAATGAGGCAGCCTCACGTCCCTGGCCAGGCGCCAGGCTGGGAGGCAGCCTCGTCCCGGTGGCACAAGTCCCCGCCCCTGCCCCTGACCCTGCAAGTCCTGCTGCGTGTGCAGCCTGCTGATCAGTCGTTAAATGACGGCATCCTGACCAAATTTGCATATTACCCTATTATAAGAATAGATTATTTTTTATTGTATATATTTCACTTATATGAGCTTAGCATATTTAGAGTTCATGTTTTAATTATATTTATACTAGAGGCCCAGTGTGCACGATTTCATGCGCGTTTAGGGTCCCTAGGCCTAGCCTGGCCTCCGATGCTGGCCTCTGTTGCCCTGTGATGCTATGTGAAGCTCCCTGCTCCGGGATGCTCCGCAATGCTTGCGGCCCCTTGACGGCTCTGCGAGGCTCCTCCCACCCCGCCATGCTCCGCGAAACTCCCCCACCCCGCGACTGCTTCGCAAAACTTGCAAACTTGCTGCCACCCGGTGATTGCTCAGCTAAACCCTGCCCCGCAAAGCAGCCTGTGCCACTGCCGCTCAACAGTCCTCAGTCCCGCCCACCACCACCCTCCCTCATGGTGAGTGGCTGGGGGGCGGGGGGGGACTGGTCGTCCGTTCGGTTGTGATGGCACCTAGCTCTTTTATATATTAGGATATCTAATTTGTATCATAGTGTATGGTAGGAGAGCAATAAAGGTTTATTAAATCAAACTATGTTTTATAGTAGTAAGCATCCTACTTATGTGTATAATGCACTAGTGGCCTGGTGCACGGATTTGTGCACATTGAAAGGACATTAATTAGAAGAAAATATTTTAATATCACTATTCGCCATTTCTCTATAATAGAAGGGTCAACCAAATTCAACGATCAACAATGACAGATCAAAACACATGCGTGTGATTGGTGCCAGCGAGAGCTTTATATTTATGGAGCATGCACGAGTCAACTTAGCCTTTTGTATATATTTAGAATAAACTTGCTTAATTAGACCTGCTTTCTGATGTAGCTAAACTTTTTCTAGCCCAGTGAAGCACCCCAACTTCTCTTTCAGGTGATTGTCAGCAACACAGCAATAAATATCAACACAAAGCAGAATATTGTAGATCATACAGGGAGAACAAAGGGTAAAATATTTAACTGCAGCAGTGTTTGACTATATTCTGCGCAGTGAGAAAACCTGAAGTCATTTTCAAGGTCCACCATTTCTTACTTCTTTTCAATCGGATCCAGTTTCTAAGCTTTCTAAATCTCCATTTTCTGGCTAATGAAAATAAAATAGGATTCTACTGAGTCTCCTATCTACCTACTCCAGGACTTCTGTGAGGATCAAATGGGATGAGGCACAGGAAAATGCTTCACAGACATTTGGTTAAAGGGTAAAATGTTTCTACCTGGTTATAAAGCAAGTCGTGTTCCTGGGTTGAATTTGCTACGTGATATCATTACCTGGTGCCCACAGCGACTGTTTCTGGGCTGGGCTTTGGGCTGCATTTTGCGCCCTGGGGTCTTGGCAGCATAGGTTGTGATTTGGTGGGGTGTTGCTCTGGGGTGCTGGTGGGGCCTGTGTCCTACTTGGAGGAAGCCGAGTGTTGCTTTGTGGGACTCAGGTCCATGGTGCCATTTATTGTTAAACTAGAGGCCCAGTGCATGACATTCATGCCCTGGGTGGGGGTTCCTCAGCTCGGCCTGCGCCCTCTCGCAGTCTGGGACCCCTTGGGGGATGTCCGACTGCCACGGAGGTGGGAGAGGCACCCTCCACTGTCGCTGCGCTCGCCAGCCATGAGCCTGGCTTCTGGCTGAGCGGTGCTTCCCCTGTGGGAGTGCACTGACCATCATGGGGCAGCTCCTGCATTGAGCCTTTGCCCCCTGGTGGTCAGTGCATGGCATAGCAACCGGTCATTCCACCATTCTGTTGATTTGCATATTAGGTGTTTTTTAAAAATAAATCTTTATTGTTCAGATTATTACAATTGTTCCTCTTTTTTCCCCCAATAGCTCCCCTCCACCCGGTTCCCACCCCACCCTCTGCCCTTACCTCCCCGGCACTGTCCTCATCCATAGGTGTATGATTTTTGTCCAGTCTCTTCCCGCACCCCCTACACCCCTTTCCCCCCAAGAATTGTCAGTCCACTCCCTTTCTATGCCCCTGATTCTATTATATTCACCAGCTTATTCTGTTCATCAGATTTTTTATTCACTTGATTTTTAGATTCACTTGTTGATAGATATGTATTTGTTCATAATTTTTATCTTTACCTTCTTCTTACTCCTCTTCCTCCTCCTCCTCCTCCTCCTCCTCCTCCTCCTCCTCCTCCTCCTCTTCTTCTTCTTCTTCTTTCTTAAAGAATACCTTTTAGCATTTCATATAATACTGGTTTGGCAGTGATGAACTCCTTTAGCTTTCTCTTATCTGTGAAGCTCTTTATCTGACCTTCAATTCTAAATGATAGCTTTGCTGGGTAGAGTAATCTTGGTTGTAGGTTCTTCCTTCTCATCACTTTGAATATTTCTTGCCACTCCCGTCTGGCCTGCATAGTTTCTGTTGAGAAATCAGCTGACAGTTGTATGGGTGCTCCCTTGTAGGTAACTAACTGTTTTTCTCTTGCTGCTTTTAATATTCTCTCTTGGTCTTTTGCTCTTGGCATTTTATTTTTTTTTATTTTATTTTTTATTTTATTTTTTATTTTTTTTTCAAATTTTTATTAAGGTATTATATGTGTACATATCTTACCATTACCCCCCCCACTCTTGGCATTTTAATTATGATGTGTCTTGGTGTGGTCTTCTTTGGATTCCTTTTGTTTGGGGTTCTGTGTGCTTCCTGGATTTGTAAGTCTATTTCTTTCACCAGGTGGGGGAAGTTTTCGGTCATTATTTTTTCAAATAGGTTTTCAGTATCTTGTTCTCTCTCTTCTGGCACCCCCATAATTCGGATGTTGGTACACTTGAAGTTGTCCCAGAGGCTCCTTACACTATCTTCATATTTTTGGATTCTTTTTTCTTTTTGCTTTTCTGGTTTGGTGTTTTTTGCTTCTTTGTATTTCAAAGCTTTGACTTGATACTTGTGATCCACTAGTCTACTGTTGAATTTCCGAATATTATTTTTAATTTCAGTCAATGTATGCTTAATTTCTAGTTGGTTTTTTTTCATATTCTCGAGGGTCTCACTAAATTTATCGGCCTTTTCTAGAAAATTCTTGAAAACCTTATAACCGTGGTTTTGAACACTATATCCAGTTGTTTGCTTTCCTCCATTTCTTTCATTTGTGACCAGTTTTTTTGTCTCCGCATTTTGGCTGCTTCCCTGAGTTGATAGAGTGGCTTTGTGTGCTAGGTGTCCTATAGGGCCTAGTGGCTCAGCCTCCCCAGTTACCTGAGGTGGACACTCTTGGTGCACCCCTTTGTGGGCTGTGTGCACAGTCTTGTTGTAGGTAAGCCTTGATTGTTGTTGGTATCACTGGGAGGAATTGACCTCCAGGCCAATTGGCTGTGAGGATCAGTTGTGTCTATGATGGAAGAACTTCTGTGCTGGAGACACCCTTATGAAGCAAGACTTCCTTCAGTGGGGCTTTGGTGCTCACTGAGTCTGCCCCCTGAGTGTGTCTCTTATGGATCTGAGGAGTTGTAATCTGGATGGTCCCACTCTGACTCATGGGTACACTGGCTCTTGGATCTGCAAGGAGGTGCAAAGTCAGCCTCTGCCTGAGGCCACCAAGCAGGAGCTATGGAGAGATCTACAGATTCCTTTTCTTTGTTTGGATTTTGGAAGTGCCCAGATGAGGCCTAGCTGTGAAGCATTGCAAGCTGCTCTGGGGCCTTGGGCCTTCTTTTGGATGTTTTGGGTCTCACCTACTCAGCTGCAGTTTGTTAGGTAAGTTTAGAATTCAAAGGACCAGGCTATTCATATGCAAAAGCCTCTGCGCTCAGCTTGAATGGGGCAGAGTCTCAGGGCGGAGCAATCAGCAATGACTTCGTGGGGCGGGATCTCAGGGCGGAGCAAACAGTAATGGCTTCCCGTCAGCCCTGCTCTAAGAGGCCCCTGGGTTTCAGTGTTCTGCGGTAATCACTGCAAGCACCTCTGCCTTCCGCAGCTCCTGTGAGTCTCAGTGTGCTTTTCTCTTTCTTTCTAGTTGTAGAATTTCCACTCAGCCAGCCTTTCTGTGGTTCTGGATGATGTCCGTTTTGTCTTTTAGTTGTAGTTGTTGTGCGAGGCAGCAGTTTAGGTGTTTACCTATGCCGCCATCTTGGTTTTCTCATATATTAGGGTTTTATTTTAAAGGGTGGCCTGTTGCTAGGGAGAGGAAGCCGGGCATTGCTATGTGACATCATTACCCAGCGCCCATAGTGACCATTTCTGGGCTAGACTGGGCTGTGTGCCGCATTTTACGCCATGAGATCTCCGTAGCGTAGGCTGCAATTTGGTGGACTGTCACTCCGGGTTGGTGGTGGGGCCTGTGTCCCACTTGGGGGAAGCCGAGTGTTGCTTTGTGGGTGCCAGGTATGTGGTGCCGTTTGTCTTCAAATGGCCATTGTGCATCACAGCAGCTCCTGCATTGAGTGTTGGCCCCCTGGTGGTCATTGCTCATCATAGAGACCGGTCAGACGGTCAGATACTTAGCATATTAGCCTTTTATATATATAGACTAGAGGCCCGGTGCACAGGGGTTGTCCCTCAGCCCGGCCTGCACCCTCTCCAATCTGGGACCCCTCACTGGATGTCTGACTGCCAGTTTAGGCCCGGCCCCTGCAGGATCGGGTCTAAACTGGCAGTCAGACATCCCTCTCGCAATCCAGGACCACTGGCTCCTAACCACTCGCCTGCCTGCCTAATGCCCCCAACTGCCCTCCCCTGGCGTCCTGGTCACCCCCAATGGTTCTCTCCTGCCGGCCTGGTCACCCCCAACGGCCCTCACCTGTAGGCCTGATCGCCCCCAACAGCCCTCCCCTGCAGGCCTGGTTGCCCCCAACTGCCCTCCCCTGCCGGCCTGATCTCGCCCCCAACTGCCCTCCCCTGCCGGCCTGATCTTGCCCCCAACTGCCCTCCCCTGCCGGCCTGATGTCACCCCCCAACTTCCCTCCCCTGCCAGCCTGATCTCACTCCCAACTGCTCTCCGCTGCCAGCCTGATTGCCCCTAACCCCCTGCCAGCCTGATCTTGCCCCTAACTGCCTGTGCCTTGGCCCCCACCACCATGGCTTTGTCTGGAAGGAAGTCGGATGTCTGCAAGATGGCTAGTTGACCTGGTCTAATTAGCATATTACCCTTTTATTATTATAGATAGATTATATAGGATAGGATTGCTTAAATGGTGGGGAAGCCTTTTTCAGCAGGAGGAGATGCTTTTGGCAGACAAAAATACAAAACCCCTATCTATATCTGGACTGATAGCCAGCCATATGCACTACACTGCCAAACCGGTTATTAAAAAATTGAACCACTTTCTTACACCCTACACCAAAAAGCTGTTGCCCTTAAAACCCCTTCTCAGCCCCCACCTTAGGTTCTGCTTACGCAGTTCAGATTAGGTTCTGATTGGTCGGTTTCTATTCCAGTCATCATCAAAGCTCCACCTCCTAGGCAACTATTGGCTCCTTGCAGTTCACCCAGATTTGGTTCTGATTGGTTGGTTTCTATGACAGTCGGCGTCAAAAGCTCTGCCTCCTCGGCAGCCCTTGGCTCTTCTGGGAAATCCAGAATGGCCCGCTGACAGCTGTTTCCATCTCAAGGCCTTTGTGGCGGCTGCAGATCAGGCCCCGCCTCTCCGGGCCTATCTCTGGGCCTTATCTGTAGCCCCTGCTGCAGCTGCTGATCAGGCCCTGCCTCTCTTGCCCTGCCCGCCTTGCCCCACCCACCCTCCCCCCCCCCCCCCCCCCCCCCCCCCCGGCCGCCAGCCTTGCTGTGATAGGAGCCTGTGGGCTGCAGGGGAGGGACTGAAAGGTGCTCCATGCACTTCCTGGTGACAGTTCGTTTGGTCATTTTGGTTGTTATGGCCATTGGCCTTTTATTATATAGATTCTTTAAAAACATGTACTTATAAAAAACATGTGGAAACATTTCAATTTGAGGATTCTCATCTTAGAAAGGAAAATGTTAAAAAATTTCCCATTATCTCTCATTGAGTAGTACCATTGGTGTAAAATTGACTAAAGGTAGTGATGGCCAAGATGCTGACTATAATAGGCTGGGAAGTCTCATAGTCTGCTGTCTGCAAGCTGAAGAACCAGGAAAGCCAGTAGTTAATTCAGTCTGAGTTCAAAGACCTGAGAACCAGGGTGCTGATGGTATAAGTCCTGGAGTCCAAAGGCCCAAGAATTATGATTTAGCTATTACTCTAGCTCAGTGGTCTGCAAACTCATTAGTCAACAGAGCCAAATATCAACAGTACAATGATTAAAATTTCTTTTGAGAGCCAAATTTTTTAAACTTAAACTTTTTCTAACGCCACTTCAAAATAGACTCGCCCAGGCCGTGGTATTTTGTGGAAGAGCCACACTCAAGGGGCCAAAGAGCCGCATGTGGCTCATGAGCCGCAGTTTGCCGACCGCAGCTCTAGCAAGAGATAGATTTTGCCCTCCTTTTGTTTTTTGTTATATTTGGGCCCTCAGTGAATTAGATTATGATTACTGAAAACTAATGGGAATCTCATCCCAGAGAGAATTTATTTTCTAAGGGTGCTCAGTGGTGGATAAGCTATTAATTTTATTAGCTATAATCTTAAGATCAGAAATCTATGCCTTTGTTTTCTGGGCATTCAAATCGGTGATTATATATAGTTTTATATTAGGTACTAGAGGCCTGGTGCATGAATTCGTGCACCAGTGTGGTCCCTTAGCTTGGCCTGTGGGATTGGGCTGAAAACAGCTCTCTGACATCCCCCGAGGGGTCCCAGATTGTGAGAGGGCACAGGCCAGGCCAAGGGATCCCACCGGTGCATGGTAGGGGCCGGGAAGGGACGCAGGAGGTTGGCCAGCTGGGGAGGGACCATGGAAGGACTCCAGGGCATGTCCGGCCAGTCTCATTCAGTTCCAGTCGGCTGGACCCCAGCAGTAAGCTAACCTATCAGTCAGAGCGTCTGCGGCCTGGTGGTCAGTGCACGTCATAGCGACTGGTAGACCAGTCGACTATCTGCCCCTTGGTGGTCAGTGCTCATCATAGCAAGCAGTTGAGTGGCCTTAGCATATCATTAGCATATTATGCTTTGATTGGTTGAACATCTGACCTGTCGACTGGACACTTAGCATACTAGGCTTTTATTATAGGATGTTACAGAACCTAATTATTTACAATTTAGATATAGTACTTTTTTCTGAGTTGCAAATAAATAGCTCTTTGTGGGTAATAAATAATGATTCACTTACATATAGCCACAATTTTATATGAATGCATTGACTTAAGGAAAGAGAAAAATAATTCATTTCCTTTTTCCTGATGTAGCAAACTGGGATTGAGTGCTGAGAAAAGGTTAATTCAGCGCCATAGAGAATGCCACAGTTGGCATAGTTGCAAGATTGTTTTTCTGCCATGCTTCCTATCCAAAGTGGCTTAAATTATCTCAGACAAACGAGAATTGGCTCTTTCTTACAAAGCTTTCCTTGGAGAGAGGAACCCTTTCCATTAAACACAGCAGAAAAGAAAACAAGAAAGAAATACAATTTTATCAGGATATTTCAAATGATTAATAGTGTCCCAGGGTTTTACTTTTTATAAATTCTTTAGATTTTCTTTGAAGATGAATATTGTACTGTAATTAAAATGCGACATGTCTTATTTCTTCCATAAAAGTTAATGAAGTGAGAGTTGTGTGCTAAAATAACAGAAATAGCAGATTAAAACTCTTTCAAGCCCTGGCTGTTGTGGCTCTGTTGGTTGAGCATCCTCCCATGCACCAAAAGGTCGCAGATTCATTTCCCAGTCAGAGCACATGCCTAGGTTGTGGGCTTGATCCACGGTGGCGGTCATACAGGAGGCAGTCGATCAGTGTTTCTTTCTCTCCCTCTCCTTTCCTCTCTCTCTAAAATAAATTAAAACATTAAAAAAAAACACAAACAACAACCCACTATTCCAAGTGTTTTGTTAGAGACAGCCAAATAAGACAGCAGACATATAGTTAATTTTTGGAGGGTAGGAAATTGTGTTGTTTGTAACATTCTAAAATAAAGAGCACTTTTTAAATATTTTGTTGGGAGAAGCACATATGAGCTTTTTCATGTGTCTTGCCCTGAAAAGACGCAGCAAAACACATATTTAGAAACAGTATTTGGCTATGTAGAATGTCCAGGAGGCCAGTAAGAAGTACTGATTATATGCCAACTGTTATTCTGAAAACAATCGCTTTTACTTACATTGAGAAGAACTGTATCCTCTAAAAAATAAAAACTCTTTAGAGGAAAAGCAAAACAATGTTATTTTGTTTACCTTTGTACAATGCTGTTCTTTATGTGACAAAATATGATTATTGGGAAATGTTAGTTTTGGGTGAGTGTTGGAAGTTAAAAGCACTTTCTGGCTCTTTGATAAATAAATTAAGGGTATATCAAATATTTTAATTAGTAAAATGACTTTTTAGCATTCTGAGGTAGAGAGTTCTCAGAAAACTTGTATAAGTGTCCCAGTGAGAAATAAGCCATTTAAAAATTTTTGTAAAAATGTCTAGTTCTTTCAAGAACATTAGAATAATAAAATAGAATCCTAACTGGATTGCGCAGTAAACAATATTGAACTGTGACCTCATGGTTCATAGGTCTTATAGGTCAACACTCAACCACTGAGCCATGCCAGCCGGGCCAGGTAACTTTATTTACATATTGGCTTCATGTGCATTTCATTTAATGCTCTTGGGTATTTCTAAGTCTAGATATTCATTTGTTCCACAAACATTTTTCTCTAGGTCCAAATGTTGTGTGAGAATTTTAAAATATTGCCATAAGCCTTTTTTGCATTATTTGGATGATAAAGTCATAATCATAAATAAATTTTTTATTTTGCAAAATTTTATTCTTCTTACAAAATAGTCCTCCAGTTTTTCTTTCGAGGATTACCTTTCATTATCCTATCTCAGGCCTCCTGGTTGATACATTACATGGTATTTCCAGAATTTCACTTTTATTTTAGTAGTACTGAGTAGATATGACCTGAGGTAGAAATTAGCCTCTGCAAATAATCTGAAAGTCATTTAATGTCATTACTTAATTTTTCTTACTCTTCTCTATATTCCTACAAAGTAAGGTATAGCATTTGTTATTAATCTACTTGAATGTGTCCAAGGATACTTGGTGGATTGAACAGTTTCTACCCATATATGGTTCAAACAGCTTTGTACTACTAGCTAGTTAATTTACTCATTTGTTTCTTCCACACTTTAATTGATAAACATATCTGTGTTTTAATAATTAGGTGTCTTTATCCCATAAATTTATTCAATATTCAAACAACAGAGGAAAATTCTTTTTTAACCAGGAAAGTAATAATCAACAAAGGAAAAATGCTAAAAAACATTAAATTACATATACTTTACCCTTACCCAGTGGTCGGCAAACTCATTAGTCAACAGAGCCAAATATCAACAGTACAACGATTGAAATTTCTTTTGAGAGCCAAATTTTTTAAACTTAAAACTTCTTCTAACGCCACTTCAAAATAGACTTGCCCAGGCCTTGGTATTTTGTTGAAGAGCCACAAGCAAGGGGCCAAAGAGCCGCATGTGGCTTGCGAGCCGCAGTTTGCCGACCACTGCCCTAACCCAATGAAGCAATGTTATTCCAGTAACTTTATTTATTTATTTTAAGTATATTTTTATTGATTTCAGAGAGGAAGGGAGAGGGAGAGAAAGAAACATCAATGATGCAAGAGAATCATTGATCAGCTGCCTCCTGCAGGCCCACAGTGGGATCTAGCCCACAACCTGGGCATGTGCCCTGACCACCAGGAATCGAACTGTGACCTCATGGTTCATAGGTCTCTTTGGTCAACACTCAACCACTGAGCCACGCCAGCAGGGCCAGGTAACTTTATTTACATATCTCTTCCCCACACATTCTTTTGTTTCAAAATCAAGATATTCAGATTACTCAGATACCTATAAATGATGAATGTTTAATTAAGAAGGAAAGATGGGGTCTAAAGGAAGAGGGAAAGGTGGCTAATATCATTGAACTTATATTAATAAGAATGAAATGTCATTAGAGCCTAATGCTGTCTTCTCTGGAGTAGTTGCTCTCAACATGGCCTCCAGTGATACTAAAATAATGTGAAGAAAGAATGGTGTTGGAATAGGATTTAATCTTGGCAGTTGTCTCAAGTTGCTAGAACTGCCCAAATTCAGTGTGTATAGCCAGGATGGCTAGAAAAGGCCAGGCCCCTAAACCACCCAGTATCTGTGTTATGCTGTGTGTGTGGGGGTGCATTTTGACTAAATTACCTTTTTGTGTTTTGAAACATAGCACACACAGAAAAAGTAGTTATAATGTATGTATGTATGTATGTACAATTTAAATTATAGTAAAATGAATATTGGAGTACTCACTACTCTGCTTAAGAGATACCTGCTACTTATTAATGTTAATTAAAGTTAATTATTTCAACCAGACCAAATTAAAAACTTTATTAGGTGAATTATCTTTTAGATTTTATTGATACACGGACCATGTTAAATTAGTATTAACATCTGATCTTCATGAAGGAGTTTCCTATTTGTAATATTTTTATAATAATTTCAAATGTTTTAATAAAGTGATGTTAAGTATACCATAAAGTGGTTGCCTATTAAAGCAACTAATTTGATCTGTCTTGTGTTTGAAAAAGCTTGTGATGAGAAAGGTTTTTTGCTAAGACTAGAGAAAACTTCAGCAGTACAGTGCATTTCTTGTTTCTTTATGTAGATTCTTTTCTTTCTGATCCCTAATATTTATTCTCTTTCTCTCTCTCTTGGTTGTAGCCTAGCAAATGCATGGATATATCTTTACTTATTTTAGCTGCTTTGGAGTTGAACTTTTAGTACAGTGCCTAGACAGCCAAAATTAATAGGCAATAAAGGGAGGAGTATAAAAGGAGCTCTGTCACTGGTAGTGCTGAGCATCACAATTCTCATTGTAATTGCTCCATCTGTTATTTTTCAAGTGCAGTGTGAGTTCCTGTCATTACTTGGAAATTCCCAATAGGCTGATAGCAAGTTCAGAGAGTAATTCTTATGCTGCAAAAAAAGTTCTTCCATCAAGCTTAATTTACAGTTGTGTATGGGTTGAAATGGTGCTCTGCTGTGTTAGGATGAGAAATAATTAAGATATGGTTGGATATGAATCCTATCAATGTCCAAAAAATGTGAACTTAAGATTAGAGTCTTCATTTTCATATGCACTTTAATATACACAGGGAACTAGAGAATATTATATGGATTCCTTTGTTAAACTTAAGTTGCAATTCTGAAAATTAAACATTTAGGCAGCTTTTAACTAATGTATTTATTTTAATTGATAGCTCATTGTAAAGTAAAAGGTTTTTTTAAGCATCTTTACTTCAGACTAATAACAAGCATCAGAAATAGTTGCATATAAAGGTTTATTTTTTTTTATTGTCACTGAGAAAAAAAGGATTATTTTTAGTTTTAAATCTTTAGGACTAATCATGTGCCAGATACAATATTAAAAAATTCATTGGAAACAGCCACATTCAAAGATCTACAAACTAATGACTTTGATTTTGTGATGGTATGTTGCAGAATATTATTGTTTTAGTAAGTGGAAAAGTACCAATCTCTTTTCTGATTGCAGACAACCTACAGAACATTAAGAACTCCTTATATGAGTGGGTTTCAAACGTTTTGACTGCAGCCCACATGAAGACATTTATTTTTACTCATGCCCCAATATATCACAACACATAGCCTATAATAAAGTTTTATGAAACAGTAATTTCCTGTAATACTTATGATACTCTGGTATACGAATGTTTCTTTTACTTAGAAGTTTACCAAGGTCCACTAAGTTATTTAATTACCCATAATTTTCACCACCCATATATTTAAAGATTGCTTGCCCATGTACCAAAGACTGACTTAAAATGCTGCCACTGAAATATAACTTAAAGTCTTAATTGATTTTTAAAGTTTCAAGGATTCTAGCTTCTGTTTTCTGCTATACTTGAATGAATAACTATGCATACAAATACAGATTTTGCTCACCTTAACAAAATTTTTTAATGAAACTAATAAATTCAGCTTATCTCTAAGCCTAAGTAAATGTATACAGTTGTAACTGTATATTTAACAAATGCTGAATATTCTCAGAACATCAGCTAAAATAATGGAAGAAAACACACCTTTGTACCACCATAATAAATGTCAAAAAGCTTCATCATTAAAATCATGTACTTTTTCTTGGAACTTTTAAGTACTTAGTTTTTTTCAAGTTTAAAAATCATAGGGTTACTTCTTTGTTTCTTTACCAAGGGTGCAGTGAGGTTGGAATGTCTACTAGTAATCTACCAGTGGTAAGCACAGAGAGAAAGGAAGTGATATTTGATGAGTAACAGTAAGGAGAAAAACTTGCTAAGGGCTGGTGAAGAATGTTCATGATCCCCAAGTCAAGTTACATTTGGTGCCTTGACTTGAGAAAACTGAGGAAACGCAGAATATCTCAGTAAAATTTTTATCCACAATGACTGAAGTAAAATTTTTGGCGTCCTTGTTAGGGGGAACTAACCAACAGATAAAAAGACAATTTATTTTTTTGTGGCATATATATCTTGCTGGGTAGGGCTGGATAGACAGTTACCTTAGTTATGATTCAGTTTGATTAAACAGATATTTATGTGAGAGAGATTCTTCTAGCCTTGAGATATATACAAATAAGGTAGTTCTTTTTCTTAAGGAACATAAAGTGTGTTTTTCAAAATGCTCTAAAAGTTATGAAATCTCTGTGTTTCCAGGTGATAATAGGCTTAGTTTTCTTATAATTAATTTTTTTCCCCAAAAATCATGATAAAATGATCTTTTGTATTTTTTTTAATAAATCTTTATTCAGATTATTACAATTGTTTCTCCTTTTTCCCCCCATAGCTCCCCTCCACCCGGTTTCCACCCCACCTTCTGTTCTTACCTCCCCCCCACTGTCCTCATCCATAGGTGTATGATTTTTGTCCAGTCTCTTCCTGAGAATTATCAGTCCACTCCCTTTCTATGCCCCTGATTCTATTATATTCACCAGATTATTCTGTTCCTCAGGTTTTTAATTCACTTGATTTTTAGGTTCACTTGTTGATAGATATGTATTTGTTCATAATTTTTATCTTTACTTTTTTCTTCTTCCTCCTCTTCTTAAAGAATACCCTTCAGCATTTCATGTAATCCTGGTTTGGTGGTGATGAACTCCTTTAGCTTTTTCTTATCTGTGAAGCTCTTTATCTGCCCTTCAATTCTGAATGATAGCTTTGCTGGGTAGAGTAATCTTGGTTGTAGGTTCTTGTTATTCATCACTTTGAAAATTTCTTGCCACTCCCATCAGGCCTGCATAGTTTCTGTTGAGAAATCAGCTGACACTCGTATGGGTGCTCCCTTGTAGGTAATTAACTGTTTTTCTCTTGCTGCTTTTAATATTCTCTCTTGGTCTTTTGCTCTTGGCATTTTAATTATGATGTGTCTTGGTGTGGTCCTCTTTGGATTCCTTTGGTTTGGGGTTCTGTGCGCTTCCTGGACTTGTAAGTCTATTTCTTTCACCAGGTGGGGGAAGTTTTCGGTCATTATTTCTTCAAATAGGTTTTCAGTATCTTGCTCTCTCTCTTCTTCTGGCACCCCCATAATTCTGATGTTGGTACCCTTGAAGTTGTCCCAGAATCTTCTTACACTATCTTCAACTTTTTGGATTTTTTTTTCTTTTTGCTTTTTCGGTTGAGTGTTTTTTGCTTCTTTGTATTTCAATTCTTTGACTTGATTCTTGTGTTCCTCTAGTCTGTTGTTGGGTCTCTGTATAATAGTTTTTATTTCAGTCAGTGTATGTTTAATTTCTAGTTGGTCCTTTTTCATATCTTCAAGGGTCTCGTTATATTTATCAGCCTTTTCTAGGATATTCTTGAAAAGCCTTATAACCGTGGTTTTGAATTCTATATCCAGTCGTTTGTTTTCCTCCATTTCTTTCGTTTGTGATCTGTTTCTTTGACGCCGCATTTTCACTGATTCCCTGAGTTGGTAGGGTAGATTTGTGTGCTAGGTTTCCTATATGGCCCAGTGGGTCGGCCTCCCCAGTTAACCTGAGGTGGACACTCTTGGTGCACCCCTTTGTGGACTGTGTGTATAGCCTTGTTGTAGTTAAGTCTTGATTGTTGTTGGTATCACTGGGAGGAATTGACCTGCAGGCCAGTTGGCTGTAAGGATCAGCTGTGTCTATGCTGGGAGAAGTTCGGTGCTGGAGACAGCCTTATAGGGTTAGACTTGCCAAATTGCAATAGCCTCTGTGCTCAGCTTGGATGGGGTGAAGTCTGAGGGCGGAACAGACAGCCTTGGCTTCCAGTCAGCCTTGCCCTTGTGCACACGTGCGTGCCTCCAGACCTCTGCCTTTCCTGGCTCCTGAGTCTCCGCCCGAGAGTCCAGGTTCCCCCCACAAGAGCGTGGGTCCCCAGGGGCTCGCCTGGAACTGGGTTTCAGTGCAGTCAGAACTGGGGTTCAGTGCAGCCAGGAGCTTCTGACTCCCTTCCACTAGGGAAAGCCTGTGGCAACCTCCGCAGCCTTTGTGCGCACTGGCATGCGCGCGCCTCCAGGCCTCTGCCTTCCCCGGCTCCCGAGTCTCTGCCCGAGAGTCCAGATTCCCCCCGCAACATCGTTGGTCCCCAGGGTCTCGCCTGGAACTGGGGTTCAGTGCAGTCAGAACTGGGGTTCAGTGCAGTCAGGAGCTTCCTACTCCCTTCTGCTAGGGAAAGCCTGTGGCATCATCCGCAGCTTTTGTGCACACTGGCGCGCGCCTCCAGATTCCTGCCCGCTGGGGCTCCCGCGGGTCTCCCCCGGGTCTCCCCCAGGTCTCCGAGTCTCCGGGTGTCTTTCTCTCTACCTGACAGTCCAGACTCTCCCTGTATGAGCTTGGGTCCACGGGGTTTTGCCTGGGACTGGGGTTCAGTGCAGTCAGAACTGGGGTTCAGTGCGGTCGGGGGCTTCCTTCCCCCTTCCGCCAGAGAAAGTCAGCCAGGCTCTCAGCCGCCCTTCCTCTCTGCGCGCACAAAGACCCTTTGCCGTACCTCCAATTCTCTGTGAGCTTTTCTCTTTCCTTCTAGTTGTAGAATTTTCACTCAGCCAGCTTTCCTGTGGTTCTGGATGGTGTCCGTTCTGTCTTTTAGTTGTAGTTTTGAAATTGTGCGAGGCAGCAGTTTAGGTGCTTACCTATGCCGCCATCTTGGTTTCTCCGATCTTTTGTATTTTAAGGTAATACTTTATAAATTATTACAAAATTTGTTTTCTAGTATTGATATACATTTGTCTTTACATGAAGCAGGATTATAGTTTTATCTTTTTGAGAAATGGTAAAATGAGTTCACATTTATGTTAATTTTATTAATAAACCATGACAGTTGAAAATTATTACATTTAAAGTTAATTATGTGATGTTGGCTTGATTAAAGTATATCTGGTTGTCAGAGTATCCAGATGGGTGTTACAAAAATAATGCTCTCAATACAAAAACTTGTGATTTATATAACAAAAATGAAAACATAGGGTATCCTGTTGAAGTTTTCAGTGTTAGTAAAATAGCCCCATTTTTTGTATTATGACTTTCTCCTTCCCACGGTAGCATTCTTCTACATATCTGTGAAATAGTTACCACACTTACAAAATTTAATATTGATAAATAATATATGTAAATGATATAATATACTGTTTTATATAGTATATTCTATCTACTAATATAGAGTGTATGTTTAAATTTCCTAATTGTGCTCAAATTGTCTTATATAGCTGTTTTGTCTTTAACCATTTCAGAATCCAATCATGAATCACATGTTGAACTAATTGTCCTGTCTCCTTTAATGTGCAATAGTTCTTGATCCCTTTTCTCCCACCTTTCTATTTCTCTATTTCAGGTTAGATAATTTTTATTGCTTTGTCTTCAGATTCTCTGATCTTTTCTTCTATATTGTCTAATCTTGTGTTAAGCTCATCCAGTGAACTTTTGTTTCTGATATAGTATATTTCTTCTCTAGAAGTTTCATTTGCATTTTAAAATGTTTGTGCTAGTATGTGTATATATGTATATCTTCCATTTCTTTATATTCATATTTTCTTTCAAATTCTTGAACATAATTTATAATTTTATATAGTTTACATTCTTTTTGTAAATAAATATAATTATAATAAATTATTGTTTGTAATAGCTGTTTTAAAGTACTTGTCTGCTAATTCCCTACCTGTGTCATTTCTGGATCAGTTCCTTTTGACTGATTTTTCTCCTAATTATGGGTCACATTTTCCTGCTTCTTTGAATGTCTACTAATTTTTTATTGAATGTTGGCCATTATGTTATATTATTGAGTGTCTGGGTTTTGTTGTCTTTCTTTAAAGACCAATTAATTTTGTTTTGCTGGCAGCTGAGTTATTTGCTAATGAGCTTGATACTTTTGAGGCTTGTTTTTAAAGTTTAAGTTGATTAGGAGTCCTTTACTGTAGGAGTCTAGGACTATTTTAGCTCTGTTGCTAAATTGTGTTTCTTCTAGGGTATCCTCTGAACTCCTTGGGTGTTCGAGGTAGTTTCTCCTCTCTGACAGGTCAGAACTTGAAATTCTCCTGACCCTGTTTGAACTCTGGAAATTATTCATCATAAACTTTCCAGTAGTTGTTCTTTTCCCAGTGGGATTTTTTTCCATCCTCAGAGAGTCTCACTATATACATACACATCTTTAAGTTTAACCACAGAACCAAGGAGCCCCAATGTAGATTTCTGAAGTACTGTCCCTCCTCTGCAGTACTCTAATCTGGAAATTCAAATGTGAGCCACCTTGGCTTCTTTGAACTCAGATCTCTGTGTCCATAACTTGGTGAGACTATTGTGATGTGCATCATTCTACATTGCTCTGCTAGGCAATGGTCCACAAAATTTCTCCAGGCCGAAAGCCAGGTTATTTGTAGGCATCATCTTGTTTTCATTCTCTTAGGGACAATAGTCCTATTCTGATTGTTGTCCAGTGTTTGAAAGCAGCTGTTTCATAAAATTTGTCCAGTTTTTTTGTTATTTATAAATTGAAGGGAAATCCGTATCAGTTATTCTTATGGTCAGATGCACAAGTTCCCCATCCTGTAGTTGTCTTTTGTGACACTGATATTTTGGAAGATTCCAGGCCAGTTGTTCCAGAATGCTCCTCACTTTAGATTTGTCTGATTGCTTCCTCATGATTAGATTTAAGTTAAACATTTTTTGACAGAAATTCTACATATGAAATATTGTCCTTAATTTTAATTCTATTTCATTGTTCTATATGTGTATTCTTATGCAGTACCTCACTGTCTTAATTACTCTAACTTTGTGGAATATTTTGAAATGGTAAAATTTGATTCCTTCAACTATTCTTTTTCAACACTGTCTTGATTATTCTGAGTCTCTTGAATTTGCATATGAATGTTAGGATTGGTTTGTTCATTTCTGAAGAAAAAAGTGCCATTGAAATTTTGATATAGATTGAGTTGAAATCAAAGGTCAATTTAGGAGTATTATAATTTTAACAACATTAAGTTTTCCAGCCCATGAACATGAAATATCTTTCTATTTGATTAGATCTTCTTTATTTTTATAACTAGAGGCCTGGTGCATGAAAATTCATGCACTGGAGGGGGGGTCCCTCAGCCCGGCCTGCCCCCTCTCACAGTCTGGGAGCCCTCAGGGGTGGGAGGTGACCTGGTGATCAGGGGAAGGCAACGCCCCATCACACCTCTGCTGCTGCCACTGACAGCAGCGCAAGCCTCGGGCAGCCCTGGTTACCTGAGCCTCGGGCGGCCCTGGGCGGCTAGGCAGCTGCCATCCAAGGCTTGCCTGTGCCTCGGGCCGGCCCTGAGTGGCTGGAGGGCTGAGGGGACTGGGGGACTCCAGAGGCAGGCACCCCGGCAGGACTGAGGGGACTGGGTGTTGCCATCTTGTGGCTGTGGGCGCCGCCATATTTGAAGGTGGGGAAGTTAATTAGCATATCCTCTCCTTATTGGCTGTGGGTGCCGCCATCTTTGCAATGGTGTGAGGGTCAATTAGCATATTCCCTCTTTATTAGATAAGATTTTCAGTGTACAAGTCTTGCACTTATTTTGTCAAATTTACTCCTGGGTGTTTTATTCTTTGTGTTTTTACTATATATGGGATTTCCCCCTTAATTTTATCTTGGATTGTTCATTGTTTGTATATAGAAACATGATTGATATTTGTATATGGATCATATGTCCTGCTACATTGCTGAACTCATTTAGTCTAATAGTTTATTTGTGGAATCTGTAAGATTGTCAATATATAAGATCATGTCATTGCAAAGAGAGATATTTTTACTTCTTCCTTTACAATCTGGATGTCTTTTATTTCATTTTATTGCTTAATTTTCCTGGCTAGAATCTTCAAGAACTAGTAGTCATTGTCTTGTTTCTATCTTAGAGGGAAAGCATTCAGTCTTTCTTAAGTATGGTGTTAGCTGTGGGCTTTTGGTAGGTTCTCTTTATCAAGATGAGAAAGTTCCCTTCTATTTCTAACTCATTGAGTGTTTTTATCATGAAAGAATATTGCTTTTGTCAAATACGCAGTGTTAGCTACATTCCATGAGTTTTGATATGTTTTGTTTTCATTTATCTCAAAGTTTTTTATAATTGCCCTTGTGATTTCTTATTTCACCCATTGATTATATACAATGTGTTGTTTAATTTTGACATATGAATTTTTCTAATTTCTTTCTAATATTGGTTTCTAATTTCATTCCATTGTGGTTGGATAGCATGCTTTGTATGGTTTTAGTACTTTTAAAGTTATCAAGGATTGTTTTATGGCCCAATCTATGGTCTATCTGACTTCATGATAGACTCTATCATGAAGAATGTGCACTTGAGAAGAATATTTATTGTTGAGTGCAATGTTCCATAAATGTTTGTTAGATCTTCTTCTGTTCCTTGTTGATCTTCTGACTGGTTATTATATTTACTATAGACATTGTCCATTATTGAAGTCTCCAGTGATTGTTGTTGAAGTGTGTATTTTTTCCTTCAGGTTTCTCAGTTCTTGCTTCATGTGTTTTGGAGCTCTGTAATTAGGTGTATAAATGTTTATAGTACTTATATCTTCTTGATGAAAAACATTATAAAATATCTTTACTAACAGTTTTTATCTTAGTCTAGTTCTGTAATGTTTGCATGGTATATATCTTCTTCTTTTTCTTTTGAATTGTGAAAGTGAATCTCTCATAGACAGCACATAGATGCATTATGTTTTTGAAATCCATTTTGCTAATCTCTGTCTTTTGATTGAGATACTCTTTGCATTTAATGTAGTTACTTATAAAGTAATATTTACATCTACTTGTAATCTTTTTCATATCTTATGTCTTTTTTTATTACCTTTTCCCCTCAATTTCTATCTTTTGTATTAAATACTATGTTTTTTCTAGCATACATTTTAATTTCCTTGTTTCTTCTACTATGTTATATTCATAGTGATTGCCTTGGGTGTTACAATTAACATATTAACTTAAAGCAATGTAGTTTAGATTAATATGAACTCAATTTAAATAGTATATAAAAACTTCGTTTCAAGATATTTTCATTCACTACGTCTTCTATCATATTGTTGTACTATTATTGTCATACAAATTGCATCTTTATATGTCATAAGCTTATCTGAATAATTATTTTTTTATGCATCTGTCTTTTAAAATAAAAAAGAATAATAAATAAAAATATCTTTATACTGTTTTCATAATAAGTACTGATGCTGTTTATTTTGTGTAGATTCATTTATTTCAGCCTGAAGGACTCCTTTTACTATTTCTCATAGGGCTAGTGACAGATTTTCTTGTTTTTGTTTATCTGGAAATCTCTTAATTTCACATTTATCTTTTTTTAAAATATCACACACACACAGAGACATCTCTTTGTTGTTTAACTTATTTATGCATTCATTGGTTGATTCTTGTATGTGCCCTGACAGGGGATTGAGTCCCCAATCTTGGTGTATTGGGATGATGCTATAACCAACTGAGCAACCAGCCAAGGCCTCACCATCTTTAAAGGATAGTTTAGTTGGATATAGAATCCAAAACTCAAGGTGTTTCTTCTTCTGACCTTTTCATACAATTATAGATGATTATGTCAACTTGACCTTTGCTGAGTGAGAGGATGAATGCTCAAGAGACACTGTCTTCAAGAGGCAGCCCCCAGGAGTCTCTTACTTTTAATAGCATCTTACTTAATAGCAAATTAATAGCATCTTACTTTTTTGTAATCTATGTTTATTCTTTCTCTTTTTCTCTTTCCTCTCTTTTTCTTCTCTCCTACTCCCCGACCCTATTATTCATGAGAAAGATTTTAGTGTTTTATTAGAAATACGATGTTAATTGTTTTTTGTAGATAGCACTATTAATAGAAAATATTTTAAGATGTTAATTTAAAATGTGAACCCGAGTCTCTTGGGTGAGAAAGCAGATTGAGAGCAAAAAGAGAAAAGATGCTTTAAAATCACTGAATGTATTATATAATTAAATGGGAGTTCAAGAAAATTTTAGTAATTCTCTTTCTTATTGTGAATCACCCAAGATACATCTCAAGATAGATTTATTTTTAAAATATTCATCGCTAAGCCAGGATAGTTGAAAGTCCCTAATATTTATTATGTCTTTCTCTATTTCTATTCTTATTACTTTACTTGTTTTAGTAAACAAAATTATAACTTGTCACTGAAATTTTTCTCTAAATCACACACACACACACACACACACACACACACACACATGTATTTAAATTTCTTTATTGGTTAAGGTATTACATATGTATCCTTATCCCCACATTACCCCTCAACCCCCCCTCCCCCCTCATGCCCTCACCCCCCTGTTGTCTGTGTCCATTGGTTAGGCTTATATGCATGCATACAAGTCCTTTGGTTGATCTCTCCCCCTTACCCCCACCCTTCCCTACCTTCCCTCTGAGGTTTGACAGTCTGATCGATGTTTCTTTGTCTCTGGATCTGTTTTTGTTCATCAATTTATGTTGTTCATTATATTCCATAAATGAGTGAGATCATGTGATATTTATCTTTCTCTGCTTGGCTTATTTCACTTAGCATAATGCTCTCCAGTTCCATCAATGCTGTTGCAAATGGTAAGAACTCCTTTTTTACTGCAGCGTAGTATTCCATTGTGTAGATGTACCACAGTTTTCTAATCCACTCATCTTCTGATGGGCACTTAGGCTGTTTCCAAATCTTAGCTATGGTGAATTGTGCTGCTATGAACATAGGGGTGCATATATCCTTTCTGATTGGTGTTTCTAGTTTCTTGGGATATATTCCTAGAAGTGGTATTACTGGGTCAAATGGGAGTTCCATTTTTAGTTTTTTGAGGAAACTTCATACTGTTCTCCACAGTGGCTGCACCAATCTGCATTCCCACCAGCAGTGCACGAGGGTTCCTTTTTCTCCGTATCCTCTCCAGCACTTGTCGTTTGTTGATTTGTTGATGATAGCCATTCTGACAGGTGTGAGATGGTACCTCATTGTCTTTTTGATTTGCATCTCTCGGATGATTAGTGACTTTGAGCATGTTTTCATATGTCTCTTGTCCTTCTTATGTCTTCTTTCGAAAAATGTCTATTTAGGTCCATTGACCATTTTTTGATTGGGTTGTTTATCTTTCTTTTGTTAAGTTGTATGAGTTCCCTGTAAATGTTGGAGATTAAACCCTTATCAGTGATAACATTGGCAAATATGTTCTCCCATGCAGTGGGCTTTCTTGTTGTTTTGTTGATGGTTTCTTTTGCTGTGCAAAAGCTTTTTATTTTGTGTAGTTTCATTTGTTTATTTTCTCTTCAGTTTCCATTGCTCTAGGAGCAGTATTAGTGAAGAAATTGCTTTGGCATATGTCTAAGATTTTGTTGCCTGTGGATTCCTCTATTATTTTTATGGTTTCCCGTCTTATGTTTAAGTCCTTTATCCATTTTGAGTTTATTTTTGACTAAATGTATATTTTTATTCTGCATGAATTACTCATAATCTGGTATATTTTAGTATATTCTTTTTGCTTCCTAATTATAATAAAAATGAGAATAATAATGTAATTACATTCTTAATAAAAACGTTGAAATAATGAACTGAGCTAAAGTTTGTATTATCATTATAATTGGTAGAAAATATGTTTTAAAATGGTAACTATTCTGAGTCAAGCATCTTTTACCCATCACATAAAAATAGAAATACTGGGCATATACAGGAGCTGCATGTATGGTATTTTTGGAATATCACCTGTCTTGTCTGAAGTAATCCTTTTTCTGAGCTTGCCTTTTCACTGTTGTTTAAACATCAAAAGTTATTCTTTTTTTTAATTTATTTTTTTATTGTTGACACTATTGCAGATGTTCCCCATTTCATCCTCTTTTTTTTACTCCCACCCACAAATTATTCTTCATGCAAAGGAAAAGCTATAATTCAAGTAAAGACTTTAGAATTCAAAATGCATTTCAAGTAAAAAAAATGTTCTTGTTTCATGTGTGTCTCATTTTACATGAGCCTCCAGACCGTTGTCTGATATAATAATTGGGTTCTTTTCACTTTTTTTTTTTTTTTTTTTACCATTAAGGAAAGTGACCTCTGTTGCATTTTTATCATTTTTGCAGGTGTATAGCCCAGAAATACACAGAGGCCTGCTTATTTGTAGTATTTCCTCCCAGGGAAAAAGCAAAGTGCATTTCACTTAGTTCACATTTAGATATTAAGGAGTTTTGTTAAAGACTATAGGAAATGTGAAAAATCTGAATGGATTATGTTATATTAGAAGTTCATTTAATTACATATTTTCAGCAACTGGATAAAAGAGGGTGAAAGGATTAGCTAAAGAACATATATGCATAACACATGGATGTGGACAATAGTTTGGTGAAAGCCAAGGGAGGGGAAGTTGGGGAAAGGTGGAGCTGGGCTAAGGGTGGGGAAAAGGGGGACACCTGTAACTATGTCAACATGAAAAATTTTTTATTAAAAAAATCTATATAATAAAAGCCTAAGCGACCGTTACGGCAGAACGACCAGAACGACTGGTCACTATGATGCGCACTGACCACCAGGGGGCAGATGCTCAGCACAGGAGCTGTCCCCTAGTGGTCAGTGCACTTCCACAGGGGGAGTGCCGTTCAAGCAGAAGCCGGGCTCATGCCTGGTGAGCGCAGCAGTGGTGGCAGGAGCCTCTTCCGCCTCCCTGCCAGCACTAAGGAGCAGCGAGCCGAGTGGTAAGGAGCCTGCCACTAATGAGCAGCAAGCTGAGTCATAAGGAGGGAGCAGGCAGGCGGTAAGGAGTGAAGGATCCAGGATTGCAAGAGGGATGTCCCCCGGGGGGATCGGGCCTAAGCCGGCAGGCGGACATCCCTCAAGGGATCCTGGACTGTGAGAGGGTGCAGGCCAGGCTGAGGGGACCGCCCCCCCTCCAAGTGCATGAATTTCGTGCACCAGGCCTCTAGTAATATAATAAAAAAGAAATTTGAAAAAATATGAAATAAGATGTGTGGTGCTTATTTTTCATTATATAAGGCCCATAGTAACTGTTACATTATAATTTGTGTTTTAGTCCTAAGTAAACCATACTTGGTCATTAATAAAATGACTTCTTTTTTTTTTTTTTTTTTAAATATATTTTATTGATTTTTTTTTACAGAGAGGAAGGGAGAGGGATAGAGAGTTAGAAACATCGATGAGAGAGGAACATCGATCAGCTGCTTCCTGCACACCCCCTACTGGGGATGTGCCTGCAACCAAGGTACATGCCCTTGACCAGAATCGAACCTGGGACCTTTTAGTCTGCAAGCCGACGCTCTATCCACTGAGCCAAACCGGTTAGGGCAATAAAATGACTTCTTAAACTAAAAATAAACAAAAAACAACCAGATGGCTATATCTTCCAAATATTTGTTGAAGGAATAAATGATTTAATTTATTGAAATGTCTAATTTTTTATCTCAAATCCTGATCTGTCAAATTTTACCTTCCTAGGAAATATAAACTGTTTCCCAGCTTTCCCATTTTTGGTTGAGTGCAATCCCCAAGTTTTCCAGGTTCAATAATGGGCTGCCTTGTCACATCAGCTTCCAAATCTTCAGTCTCTCCTCCCCACGCCAATCCAAGCGTTACCAGATAGTTCTAAGCATTGCATTAATCATGTCACCCCCTGATTCAAGTGCAAATTGTGAACCCTGGACAGAGGAGGCCCCACCTCTGCTTTTCTGAGTGCCCTTAAGAAACTGCACAACCTGTCCCCTTTTCACTACCTCTCCTCACCTCTTGACCAATAGCAGCAATAAAAACCAATAACAATGACAACAATAATGACTAGCACTATTTACTATGTGCCAGGCACAAAGCACTATTTGAAGTGTACGTATATTAAGTCATTTAGCCTCAGAACAACTGTTTTAGTTGGGTTTATGCTTACTTTACACAAGTTAAGTTATTTGCCTAAGTTTATCCAGCTTGGAAATGACAGAGTCAGAATTTGCATCCAGGTAATCTAGTGTCTATATTTTTAACTCCCCTGCTATTCTTCCTTTCAGTAACACTCATCTTTACTTATTAGTAAGGTCACACATTGTGTTTTTTTTACTTGTTTGTTTTGTTTTTAATATGCCTTGCTAGGTTTTGCCTGTTGACTGTTATTTCTCTCTGTCTCCCATATGAGAAATTTCCCCAAACTCTTTTCACTGTTAACTCAAATTTCCCATCTCTGTTAAAGTGTAATTCAGGTTTCATAAAATCTGCCATAGATATTTCAGTCCATAGCCTTTTATCCTCTAAATTTTTATAAACTTGACCACAATATTTTAGTACTTTTCTTCTTGGCCTTTGCTCTGTTTTGTATACAGAAGCTCCTGCTTATCTGTAGGGGATATGTTCCAAGACCCCCAGTAGATGCCCGACACCAAACCTATATACTATATACACACTATTTTTTCCTGTGCATACATACATACATACCTATAATAAAGTTTAATTCGTAAATTAGGTGCATAAAGAGATTAACAACAATAATAAAACTTAGGTGAATGTGGTCTCTTTCTCTCTCTGACAACTGACCTGATAACCCAGATGGCTACTGATTATTGGGTTGGTGGTAGTGCATGCAGTGTGGATATCCTAGTAGTGGGATGAGTCATATCCTAGGAGGGATGGAGTGGGACTGGGAAAGATTTCATCATGCTCCTTAGAGCAGCACACAATTTAAAACTTAATGAATTGTTTATTTCTGGAATTTCCCATTTAATATTTTCAGATTATGGTTGAGTGGGGGTAACAAACTGTGGAGATCAAAACTACAAGTAAGGGGGTGGCTAATTGTGTAGGTTTTATTTTGCCCACAAGATTTTAAGGTTAATGTTTTCTTTTTTTTTTTTTTAATATATTTTATTGATTTTTTACAGAGAGGAAGAGAGAGGGATAGAGAGTTAGAAACATCGATGAGAGAGAAACATGGATCAGCTGCCTCCTGCACACCCCCTACTGGGGATGTGCCCGCAACCAAGGTACATGCCCTTGACTGGAATTGAACCCGGGACCCTTCAGTCCACAGGCTGACGCTCTATCCACTGAGCCAAACCGGTTTCGGCAAGGTTAATGTTTTCTGAGTCTTGATGCTTTCTCATTTCAATTCCTTTTTATAGACATTTAAAAAATGTTAAATAGGGCTAGTAATCCTGGTTCTCATCCTGATTCATTGGGAAACCCCATGTTTCTCTAATCAAACAACACTGTGTTCAGATCTCAGCTCTGCCTAAGTGTAACTTTAGGGCAGTTTTGTTTACCCATCTTTTTTATTTTTATTTTTATTTATTTATTTATTTATTTTTTATTTTTAAAATACAGAAAAGAATATCTATATTGGAGAGTTGTGTTAGATTTTAGAAATATATTAGAGGCTGTCAGTAATACAATAAAAAAGAAATTGAAAATATTTGGCAAAAGGTGGGGAAAAGGGGGACACCTGCAACTATGTCAACATTAAAAAAATCTGTATAATAAAAGCCTAAGTGACCATTACGGCAGAATGACTGGTCACTATGATGCTCACTGACCACCAGTGGGCAGCTCCTGCATTGAGTGGCTGCCCCCTGGTGGTCAGTGCACTTCCACAGGGGGAGCGCCACTCAGCCCAAAGTCGGCCTCATGGCTGAGTCCCCTCAGTCCAGCCTGCACCCTCTCCAATCTGGGACCCCTTGGGAGATGTCCAACTGCCGGTTTAGGCCCAATCCCGGGGATCGGGCCTAAATTGGCAGTCGGACATCCCTCTCACAATCCAGGACTGCTGGCTCCTAAATGCTCACCTGCCTGCCTGCCTGATTGCCCCTAACTTACCCCCCTGCCAGCCTAATCACTCCTAACCGCCTCTGCCTGCCAGCCTGATTGCCCCCCATGCTGGCCTGGTCACCCCCAACTGCCCCCTCTGCCAGCCTGGTCGCCCCACGCAGTCTGCTGTTCAGTTGTTTGGTTGTCCTTCACTAACCCCCTTGCTGGCCTTGTCGCCCCACACATCCTGCTGTTCGTTTGTTACTGTTACTGCGACAGCGTCCCAGACAATTTGCATATTCCTTTATTATTAGTATAGATATGTAAAGCACCAGCACATCAAGGCTTCTTTTATTCATATGGCTTTTAGTCTGGAGCCTTGTAATATGTGATCTATCTACAGTTTCCCCCAACTCCTCATAGCTCTGTGTCCCTTAAAAGATTTCTACTTATGATCATCTTGACAGCATAATCAAGACCGTTTTATTCATGTTAGTATTACCAGTTTGTCCAATACAAGAATAAGATGAGCTATTGTGTCATTTCCAGGGTTTCTTTTAGAACCTATCTTATTGTAGGCTCTTCCATTAGCAGTGTTTTTATCTTCTGATATACTGGCTATCCTATATAATAAAAGGCTAAAATGCAAATTGTCCCCTCGACCAGGAGTTTGAATGGGAGTTTGACCAGGGGCTGGGGCTGGCCAGCCTAGCCTGATTAGGCCAGATCGGTGCGGGCCGGCCAGACCCCACCCATGCACAAATTTGTACACCGGTCCTCTAATTTATAATAGTTAACAGCAGTTTTATATTTCTTTAAACTCTTGGTTAGGTGTTACCTGGTCTACATTATCTAGTTGCAGGTAATTTTTGTATTAGCCACAATTAGAGCTAATAGCTCTGGTCAGTCTCCTTAAAAAGGCAGTTTGGGAATACAATACAGAAGACTTTTTAATGCATTTTTTCATTTTTATTTCATTTCATTAGGAATTTAGATTTGTTGATTATGTATGCTTTTCATGAAACTTTGAGTTCTTTGCCTTCATTTGATACCATGTGTTTGAGGCTGCATTTGTGAATGTGAAACCTTGCACATGCTTACTAAATGATTTAGGTTTTATTTTTGCTTCCTGTGATTTTAAAATTACCAGCTGCTGCTTATTTTAAAATGTAATTTAATTTGACTGATACATGTTGTGTTTTTTTTTCCATTCATAAACATGGATATCTTTTCTTTGTTTTTTTTTTTTTTTTTTTTTTTTTTTTTTTTAATATATTTTATTGATTTTTTACAGAGAGGAAAGGAGAGGGATAGAGAGTTAGAAACATCGATGAGAGAGAAACATCGATCAGCTGCCTCCTGCACACTCCCCACCGGGTATGTGCCCGCAACCAAGGTACATGCCCTTGACCGGAATCGAACCTGGGACCCTTGAGTCCGCAGGCCGACGCTCTATCCACTGAGCCAAACCGGTTAGGGCTCTTTTCTTTGTTTTTATAAGCCTGTTGTCCTGTTTGTTAATGTGTTTATTGATTTCATCTCATTATTTTATTTTAGAAATCAATAAAAACAACAACAAAAAACCTTTGGGAAGACTTCTTGTTATGTTTTTGAGAGCATATTTCTATTTTTTGGAATTTACTTATGAGCCTACAAGGATTTCTTCTTATATTAGTGTTTTCTAAGTGTTCTGTTTTGGAAATTTTATTTTTTTAGCAGAGAAAAGCTTTTGATACTGATGTAATTTCATATTGATTTATGGAAACAATGGCATTTTGAATGTGTGAAAGAGACATTTCTCCTCAATTACTTGGTGTAGTTTTAAGACTCTAATGACTAGTAGATTTAGTTATACACATAGCAGATTGTTATAAATCCATTAATTTGTATTGGTTTTTCTTAACAATTTTGCGGGGGGGGGGGGGGTGGGGAGGCAGAAAGCCTCTTGTAAAATTGATGATTACTTCATCCCTTCTTACCAGGAAAGTTCATGCATAGATAACTACAGGAGACTTAAGGCCCTCTACAGCAGCAGTTCTCAGCCTGTGGGTCGTGACCCACAGGCTGAGAACTGCTAGGAGGGTCGCCTAAGACCATCAGAAAACACAGATATTTACATTACGTTTCATAACAGTAGCAAAATTACAGTTATGAAGTAGAAAATAATTTTATGGTTGGGGGTCACCACAACATGAGGAACTGTATTAAAGAGTCGCGGTATTAAAAAGGTGAGAACCACTGGGATAGTACATGTATGCATAGGTACTATAATATAAGGCACTACATAAGATTTTAAAGAAAAACATAAACAAACTGACGTACATATTCTATGCAGGATGCCATTATATGAGTGCATGCATGTGGAAAAGGAATGGAATGGGGTGGGAGTGGGAGGGCTTCATGGAGATAATGGAATTTGAAGGCTTGGCAGGCATTCAGAAGACAGCCTGTTGCAAGTAGAGATGATAGCATGAGCAAATAGAGAGGCAGGAAAGCACCTAACCTGTTTAGATATGCATGAGTATGGAGATCTTTTCGAGGGTGATTGTTTCTGCCTTCAAGTTCTGCACTGTGCCCAACATACATTACCTTCCTCCTATGTAAACTCAACAAGTACTTATTGAACTACAATTTTTGTTTTTCATCATGGTTCCTGAGAACACCTTTCTCTGTGTCCTAATATATTGTGTCTTTGCTCACAATATATGTATTTTGTAGGAAAACAAGTTATATCATGTAATTTCAATGACTATGTGCATTAGTTGGTTTTAAAAAGAAACATAAACTTGTTTTATATTAGCAGAGAATAGCTTTGATATAAATTTCATATTTCTTAAATTGTATATCTTTGGGAAAAGTTTTTTGGATGTGTGAAGGAAACATTTCTCCTTCGGGACTTAGCTTTTTGGCAAGTCACATTAAAGCGGTAGATAAACTAATAGCACCCCCGACCAAGCATACTTTTGTTTAAATAAAAGCTAAATGAAGTCTGTACTGCTATGGTAGTTTAATGAATAAATAATAGATTAATATATAAATCAGAAATAAAGTTTAGAAATTATAACATTTTTAAGAAGATTTCCCCCCACCCTTTGAAAAGCAGTAATATCCATGGGGAAGAAGCTGTGGGGCTGTCATTGTCTCAATTTTATTTGGATAACCAAGTCCACCTAAAAATAAAACATGTACACACTGACAAAAATTAGTAAACTTACTTTTTTCTTGCATGACCACAAAATATTCCTTATAACAGTTTTGTTGATCAGTTGATTTTCTTGCCATTATTCTTAACATTAGAACAGTAGGTACTGTGTTGGTCAACTATTTATGCTATTTTAATTTTTTTAAAAAAATCTATGCCTAATTTTCTCTCTTGTGTTTGTAATCTACACTAATAAAAGAGTAAGATGCAAATTGCCCGTACCTTCGTGAGGCCCACCAGCCAATCAGGAGTGAGTATGCAAATTAACTCAACAAAGATGGTGGGTTAATTTGCATATTCAGGCGGCCGGGGGTGGGGTGGGACACTTGCATCGTTCCCATGGCGACGACGCAGGCATTCCGCACCACCCCAGCTGCTCTGGGCCTCTGGGCAACATGGGAAGGCGGAAAGGCGGCTCCAGGCCAGAGCAAAGGCAGAAAGGCGGCTCCGGCTGGAGCAAAGGTAGTGCCAGCAGCCAGGGGAAAGAAGGCCCATTCTTGCACGAATCTTCATGCATCGGACCTCTAGTATTATAATGTTAGCTATTACTTTGAGCACATATTTTATACATTTATTCATTCAAGTAATACTTAATGAATTCCTACTCTGCATTTCATAGATGTAATTAGAGGCTGTAAAAATGAACAATATTAACTTTTTGAGGAACTCTTATTTTGACAGTTTAGTTTTTCTCAGTGATAGGATAAAATTATTCTGATTAATCCACATTATTGTCTCTTTCAGAAACCCAATTTGTATGTGTGGGGTAGTTTTAGAGAAGTCAAAGATTGTAATTGTAGAAGAGAATTTTACCTGTGCAAAGCCAACCTGCCTGATTGGGATTGAGTCCATGAGCCTCACTCCTTACCTAGCATTAAAATCCAGAGTCTGTCTCATACTTGGCTGGCTTTTCCTTTACTCTTGGGAACCTGATTCTTTGAGCATTCCCTTATTCTTTGGAACTTGATTCAGGTTTTATTATTATTGAATTACAGTAGAGTTTTGAATCATTATAATGCTAATAGCTAAAACAGAACCAATAGTAGACCTAAGTATTATAAAGAAACATTTTGAGAGACTTATCACTATGCAGTGATCATAAGGTGATATATTTTAAAAGTTTCCTACCATGTTAAGTACCCAGAACTATATATATAGCTTTCAGAGTTTCAAAATTTTATTTTATATATATACTAGAGGCCCGGTGCACGAAATTCGTGCACGGGGGTTTGTGTCCCTCAGCCCAGCCTGCACCCTCTCCAATCTGTGACCCCTCGAGGGATGTCCGACTGCCCATTTAGGCCTGATCCTGGTACGATCCATCTCACAATCCAGGACTGCTGGCTCCCAACTGCTCGCCTGCTTGCCTTCCTGATTGCCCCTAACTGCTTCTGCCTGCCAGCCTGATCACCCCCTAACCACTCCCCTGCCAGCCTGATTGATGCCTAACTGCTCCCCTGCCAGCCTGTTTTTCCCTAACTACCCTCCCCTGCAGGCCTGGTCACTCCTAACTGCCCTCCCCTGCAGGCCTGGGTCCCCCCCAACTGCCCTCCCTGGCAGGCCTAGTCCCTCCCAACTGCTCTCCCCTGCTGGCCATCTTGTGGTGGCCATCTTGTGTCCACATGGGGGCAGCCATCTTGTGTGTTGGAGTGATGGTCAATTTGCATATTACTCTTTTATTAGATAGGATAGAGGCCTGGTGCACGGGTGGGGGCCAGATGGTTTGCCCTGAAGGGTGTCCTGGATCAGGGTGGGGGCTCCCTTGGGGTGTGGGGCGGCCTGGGCGAGGGTCCTGTGGTGGTTTGCAGGCCGGCAACGCCCCCTGGTGACCGAAGCGGAGGCCCTGGTATCTGGGATTTATTTATCTTCTACAATTGAAACTTTGTAGCCTTGAGTTGAGGCCTAGGCCAGTGAGTGGAGGCCTAGGCTGGCCAGGGTGTGTGAAAAGCTTGGCTTCCTCCATCACCGGGGGCAACTCAAGCCTCCTGCTCTCTCCAGCTCCGTGGCTGCTGCCATTTTTGTTGGGATTTATTTATCTTCTATAATTGAAACTTTGTAGCCTTAAGTGGAGGCCAAGGCCGGCCAGGGTGTGTGGAAACCTTGGCTTCTTCCATTACCGGGGAAACCCAAGCCTCCTGCTTGCTCTGTGGCCACAGCCATCTTGGTTGGGTTAATTTGTATACTCGCTCCTGATTGGCTGGTGGGCATGGCTTGTGGGTGTAGCGGAGTGATGGTTAATTTTCATATTACTCTTTTATTAGATAGGATATATATATATATACATATATATATATATATATATATATATATATATGTAATGTGATTTATGTATGTGTATATGTTTATGTATATTGACTACCCAATTTTTATCTTCTTTTTTTTTATCAATGGTCCAAAGGTTATATACTAAGTAGCTTAGGTTTGGGTTTATTTTATTTAAGACAAAGTTATTTTTAAAGTGAAGTGTAGTAATATGTTTGGTTACTTTTTAGATCTTTCAGGTAAGAAAATTTTGTCACATATCTAGCCATATTCTTATGATGCAAAAGTTACTCTTTTAAAGACTAGCTTTAGGAAAGATTAAATAGCTAGATAGAACGAAAGCAAGCAACTTTAGGCTGGATTATTTTTCATTCTTTCAAAGTTTTAGAAATGAATTTTAAAGAACATGGTTGATGATGAAGCTAATAAAAATAGCTTTTATTTGACTTACTTCTATGTGTTAGGCTTAGTATTCACCATTTTAATATTTTACATGAGAAAAAAATATTGTTGTCATTCTCATTTTAAAATTGGGCAAACTGAGAAATAAGGCAGAAAAATAATTTGCTCAAGTTTATCCCACTAAAAGTGGTGAAGGCAGATTTGAATTCCCAAGGGCCAATGACTCCAGCCTGATCACAGCAAATCTCTATCTCTTTAGAGCTGGATGGGTTTATTGCTTTGGATCCTTTTAGTATTTAAGCTTGTATTCCTATCCTTTATTTGCTTCTCATTTTACTTAACACCCTGAGTGAAATGAAAAAGATATATAAATAAGTCCTTGATAATCAATGTAGAACATCCATTTGTGTTTCAAGAACACACTTGAGATCTGTTATATATATACTAGAGGTCCGGTGCATGAAATTCGTGCATGGCAGGTCCCTCAGCCTGGCCTGCACCCTCTCACAATCTGGGACCGCTGACTCCTAATCGCTTACCTGCCTGCCTGCCTGATCGCCCCATAAACACTCACCTGCCTGCCTGATCACCCCTAACCACTCTGCCTGCCTGTCTGATCACCCCTAACCACTCGCCTGCTTGCCTCATCACCCCTAACCACTTTGCATGCCTGCCTGATCACCCCATTCCCTCTGCCTTATCATCCTTAACCCCTCTGCCTGCCTGATCACCCCTAACCACTCTGCCTGCCTGCCTGATTGCCCCTAACCATTCTGCCTGCCTGCCTGATCGCCCCTAACCCCTCAACCTGCCTGATTGCCCCTAACTGCCTCTGCTTCGGCCCCCGCCACGTTGGCTTTGTCCGGAAGGACGTCCAGAATGATGTCCAGAAGGTCATTTGGCTGTCCAGTCTAATTAGCATATTATGCTTTTTATTGTTAAAGATAAAAGAAGCCCCAGAATATGGTATAGACTTGTTGACTTATGTTTATCAAAGCTTAGGGACTTTGTGACAAAGCCCTCTCTTCTTCATATCATTACTGTTTTCTGACTTGCAGGTTTTAAATGCACAGAGAGCAGGATACAAAGCAGCCATAGTTCACAATGTTGATTCTGATGAGCTCATTAGCATGGGATCCAACGACAGTAAGTACAGGTATCACTTTTCTTCTCTCCTGTTTTACAGATCTTTTGTAAAACTTAACAAAATTCTTCTCTCATTTTTTTTTTTTAAAGCAGATTTTCTTTTCTATCACAATGGTGAGTCCCAATTTTTAGCACCATTGGGACAATTTTATTCACAATAGAAATGGACTTGACTTATTGTTTTCCAAACAGTTTTGTTTGTTTTTTTTAACCAATTTATTTCATTTTGGAAGATATGTTTATATTTTGGTAAAAACCAAAGGAAAACCAAAACTTTAAGTAGAGATAAGCATGCTGAGTTAAGGATGCCATAAAAGAATTTTTTCTGATTTAGAGATTCACAAGATTAAATTTTAGGCTATGGGGCTAATGTGTTCTTGTGGAATTTCAAAGCCACATACTTGTGCTTTCTTAAATACATTTTGGTTATTAGCCACTTAACACACATTGACATGCCTATAGCTATTTATTTATTTATTTATTTAGATTTTTAATTGATTTTTAAAGAGAGGGGAAGGAAGGAGGAGAGAGAGATAAATATCAATGTGAGAGTGAAACATTGATAGCCTGTCTCCTGCACACCTCCTACCTGGGATAGAGCTAGCAACCTGGGCACGTGCCCTGACCAGGAATACAATGGGCAACCTTTTGGTACATGAGATTATACTTAGCCAACTGAGCCACACCAGCCAGTGCTAGCTTTTCATTTAAAATGGGAATATCGTTCCTTACTCTGTACTGAATATTAGCTTGTAAGGAAAATGAGCCAATTTTAATGAAATAACTGGCTTCAATCAGAAAGCTGTGCACTTCCATTTAATTTAGTGAGAGTGATAAAAGATGTCTTTTGTTATGTTGATGAAATGATTTTTGGACCCCGCCTAAGGATGGGGGCTGGTTGCCAGGAGAACCAACCATGTGTTAAGAGGGTTAGAACTTTCAGTTCCACTCCTGACCTTCAAGGAGGGGAGAGGGGCTAGAGGTTGAATGGATTGCCAATGGCTAATTATTTTATCAAGCTTGCCTATGTAATAAAGCCTGTGAATGTCGCATCCTTTTGTGGCTAGGGTTCAGAATCTGGAAAAGGGGCTGTGCACAAACGAATACACTAGACAAGAAATATGTATTTAGAAGTGATGGGGGCCAGGTGGAAAACCCTTTTCTAGTGGAAAGGCTTCATTGTGGCTCAGGCCCTGTTAGTTTTTATTCAGTTTTAGAATACACATTTTGCCCTTAGCCAGGCAGGCAATCCGGTAGTAGACAGATTATTTTAAAGGTCAGTAAATATTAGTAAAGATTTACTTTGAGACTATTAAGTCAGGAAATTGCTTGAGCCACCATTGTCTCGACAGAACAATCAGTGCATAGCTTTTAGCCCTTGCTAAAGCTCAAGGTCCATCAGCCTTCCAAGTCCCCTGTTGTGCTTAGACAATGGTTAGTTTCCAGCATCTCCCCCTTTTTGTTTTCTTAATAAATCTTGAAAAGTGTATGCCGCCTGAAGGGTTTGAGTCCTTTTAAGACTCTTCATTCCACATCTGCAGAGTAGAAATAGACATATAAGAACAGGAATGAGATAGGCAATAGTGGTTATGCTAAGAGGCAAATATCAGGAGATCCAGTGGAAGGGATTAAATTCTTTCATGTCCTTTTTAAATTGCTGCCAGGCATCTAAGAAATTAGTTTGTAAGTTTGCCTGGGATAATTGTACAATATGCTACGGTAATTCTGAAATATCAAGGGTTGTGTTACCTTTACCCCAAGCACCCAAGAAGGTGATTTTTTTATTGATTCCCAAGGGTGTAAGGTACTATTATAGGGAATGGGGGTAACACAAATCTGGGAAAAATTATAATGACACTGCAAGGATATTCTTTGCTCTAGGCTGTGGATTTTATCACCCATCCATAAGTCTGTAGAATTTAGTGCCGATAATTCTATCTTAAACTGGCTGTCAATTCTTTTTTGTATAGACAAGGTCTTAGTTACATTTTCCTTAACTTGTTGTACAAACTGAGAAGTTTGAACAGTTTGTACCATGCATGAAGCAGCAATTCCCACAGAAGTAAGTAACGTTACAAGGGCAAAGAGTCCTGCAGTTAACATTCCAAGAAATCTTTTTTTGTCGTTTTAAGATTTTTAATAGGTCATGTAACAGTTGATGAGATTCCTATGACTCAGTTAGGAAACAAAGCAAAAGCAGGTTGTTTTAAAATCGTGAGGGGATATTTTTGGAATGTAGAATTAATACAGTGGGATAATGTGCAGCCTGTGCATGACACCTCATACAGATGGCTTGTTGCATCTGGATGGGGCCTGAGAGGAGTACAGAAGGATTGAATACACAAGCAGTGGCAAATACTGTCTTATTGGGAGTTCCCCATAAGGTACGAATGGAATTGTCTGAGGTATAGTTAAAACTATACCATTTTATATGTGCAAGTGCAGCAGCTAATTTTCATTGTGTATTTTGTAGGGGCCAATTATCATGTTGTAACTGAGATCCAACAAATCCTCCTCCATACCATGAGATGGAGTGATTAGCTTCAACATATAATTAGGATGCATTCCCCTTCCATTTTAGGGTGTGATAGTTATACGCAGAACCATAGGGGCTCCAATCCACAAAGGAAAAACTGTTCTTAAGTTTGCTACTGGTGGGGTGGTCACTATAACAGTCTTATCAATTAATTTCTTTCTCAGTGGGGTGCCACTCATAAAACTTTTTACATAACGGCTTAGTGTGGGGGAGGTGTCTTAGTAATGTTACATTTTCTGTACCTCTCCCAGGAGCAAGTAGTGATAGTAGATGTATTAGGGCTTTTGCTTCCCCCTCCTTTGGTGTCCATGCTAGCCAGAAACCTCTCTTTAATTCTATACACAAAGGAGCAGTAGTTGGATTCTGTGTCATACAAAAGGGAAGCTGGGTGGCGACTCCCGTGTAATTATACTTTGCCCATATACTTCCTTATCCCACCTGTGGTCCCCCTGGATGACCAAGGTGCTTGGTATTATTGGTGGCTACACTCGGCATGGGATCAGCCCAAGTAAGGGGTCTCACCCATGGAGGGTCAGGAACATAAGTCCAATATACTTCCCCATTTGCCCCTGGTAGTATTACTGCACAGCTGACTTCTAGCATGGCAAGAAAGACGTTCTCAGGCGTTCTTGGGGTTTTGGTTTCCTTACAAATTCGCTCAGCTTTCTGGACCATCTTCTTCACCATTCCCCAGGTCACCTCTGGGCTGTTTATTGTCTGCCTCATTTTCCTCCCACTCCTTATCTTCAGTGGGTTGCTAGGGGCTGCTGCTATCTGTGGTTCAGGTAGTTGATTGTCTACAGCTGCAGGGCGTGGCTCCAGGTGCAAGGTCTTCATTAACCTGGGCAGTTCCTCCCTTGGATCTATGTTGAAGTTTAATATTTCTTGTGAGAATCCACGTGGGCTTGGAAGTTTTCTGGAAATACACAAGGGTATCCTCGACCAAATGTTAACAGGGGGTGGGGGCCTTTCCATAAATCAGACTCGGGATCTTTCCATTTAACCAGACCTTTTCCTTTGGCTTATTCTGACACCAGTTTAATTCTATGGGTGTCTTGCCATCAGCATTACAAGTAAAAAAATTTTAAGTAATTAAGGCTTGATGTAGTTTACTTACAGGAGATTTCTCCACTATTCCCCCTTTTCGTTTTTCAAGTTGGGATTTTAGCTGCTGATGTTGGTGTTCTATAATTGCCTGTCCTTGGGAATTATATGGTATTCCTGTAATGTCCTGAATTTTCCACTTTTTACAAAATTGCTGGAAATGACAGCTTGTGTCACTGTCATTTTAATTGAGTGATAAATTTGTCATTTTCTTCTGTAGAGATTTTTAGATAAGGTCTTAACTAATTAATGCCCTTTAATGATTTCTAAAAAGTCATTTAAAGTTTTAAGGCAATTCTTTTTGTATTTCTACATTTTAAAGTCTAATACATTGACTTTTAACTACAGTTTCTAAATATTTGAAGGGCATTTCCCTTTATTTCCTCCCAGAATGATCTTTAAGCTACAATTAGGGAGTTTCTTTTTAAAAACTTTTACTTTCCTTTAAACAGAGCAACAAACTTGGTTGCTTTTCGGATGCTGGCCAATACTGCAATGTATACATTTCAAGTAAAAGTAACTTTTTAGTTATGGTGTCTCATTAATGGTGAGATTTAATGCTTGAATAATAACTTTTAGTTTACTTTGTAAATAGTAGTGGAAGAGATTTTAGAATGTCTCCTTTTTATTAAGCTTAAAATTTACTTCTAAACAGCATTCTTTTTGGCTAGTGCTCATTTGAATATGTATGCAAATTTTACTTTGGACTTTACTAGAATCAATTGGTCATAAAATATTACCTTTTCATATAAATGAGTTTATATGAGACCTTGATTATATTGTGAAAAGCTAATTTATTAAGTAATTAAAATATGCATCATTATTGAAAAAGTAAAGTAAGCAAACTTATACATTTGATTTATGAAGTACAGATGCTGCCCCACGTCCCAGCCTGTTTGAAGAGCAGTCTGTCTGAGGCATTATGTATGTAACTTTGTTCTGCCCTCCCTTTACGTATTAACCATTTACTCTGTCCTTGGCAGGAGATAGGGTAGTGGTCTAGCCTTTGTTTAAACTTCCCTTTTACAACTTTGCAAATAGTTAACTTTAGAATTTATTTTTCTCTTTCAAAACTTATTTTTTCCTGCTCATCATATACACTTGAGTGGCCAGATTATTATGATCTCTGAACGCATAATAATCTGGCCACTCAGTGTATATCCTATATAATAAAAGGCTAATACGCAAATTGTCCTCTCAACCAGGAGTTCGACCAGCAGGCAGGCCGGCCAACCGCCCATGTCCCCTCCCCACCCATGCACGAATTCATGCACGGGGCCTCTAAAAAAAAAAAAAAAATATATATATATATGTATATATATATATATATATACACACACACACACACACACACACACACACACACACACACACATATATACACATACACACACACTGAGTGGCCAGATTATTATGCGTTCAGAGATCATAATAATCTGGCCACTCAGTGTATATAACCTTCATAAATTTCATGCTTTTAAATTAGTCTTCAAACCTTATGTCCTTCAAAAATGCATTTCTACTCTAATATTCTTTCTGTCATTAACTTGTATATACCTTCAGCTATTTATATAGAACTTTTTCCTCCTTTTCCTTTAAAATGTATGTCCTGCCTTCTATTATTAAAACTATACAATATTTAAACCTTAATTTTCCAATGATAATTAAAAGTAAACAGTCAGCATTTCTTAGATTGATATTTATCAATACACCTTTTGTAATTATTCTAAAAGACATTAATTAAATTTAAACTGTTTTTTATATTAAAAATTTGGTTCAGACCATAGAATTAATCCTCTTTTTTTTAACTAGGCCAATAAAATGTTATATTCTAGGTTGAAATTTTGCCACATGTAATACACATAAGGACTACAATATATTTTGAACTACTAATTTTTCTAGAGAAAATACAATAATTATTTTCTAAAAAATAAATTTCTATACTTTATGCATTTTGTTATTACAACTATATAATTTCTTCCAACTTAATTTGAACTTTAAACTTTTAGAAGCCTTAAAATTGAGGGGGCAAGTTAAATATTTAGCATTTCCTAGGTTAGTAATATATTTATATTTATAAGGATATATTTCAAATAAAATACAAGACATAGCCCTAACCGGTTTGGCTCAGTGGATAGAGCGTCGGCCTGCGGACTCAAGGGTCCCCAGTTCAATTCTGGTCAAGGGCATGTACCATGGTTGCGGGCACATACCCAGCAGGGAGTGTGCAGGAGGCAGCTGATCGATGTTTCTCTCTCATCGATGTTTCTAACTCTCTATCCCTCTCCCTTCCTCTCTGTAAAAAATAAAATATATTTAAAAAAAAAATACAAGACGTATTCAATTAATAGGTTCAACTCTGTCCTCTAGATTTTTCATATGAGGCAAACTCAGATTAATATTTCAGTATTTTGTCATTTTCAAATACCTAGATATTTAATAACTTTTATTATTTAATTCAGCAATGTTCTAAAGTTTTAAGTTACCAAAGACTTTGGAAAACTATATATGAGGCTGGCGAATATCCCCGCCTGCACGTGGAAGGCTGATGAAAAGGAGGAGAGAGCAGGCCTATAACCACTTGAATGTAAAACTGCCACATTCTTCCTTAGAGATAAAGTCTAAGGTTACGGCTGCGGCTTCTCTGGGACTGGCCCTTTCCTATAACAGTGTAGTCAGTCTCCTCTTGAGTGACTGGACTTGCATTATTAATATATTTATAATTACCACTGAAAAGCTTTATTACAAATCCTTTATGTTAGTTACATTTATTTATTTACATTTTAAATAACTTTGAGATTTTAAAGCCAATTATTATCCAAGGCATTTTCTTAGGCAAATTTTGTAACAAAGATAACGTACTGACTTTCAGTGGCTTTAATGTTAAAGTATTATTTTATTTTTATTTTATAAAAACAGGAGTGCCCCCCAAATTTGGGAGGCAACCTTGGAATGCAGTACATTATTATTTAAGAACTAGAGGCCTGGTGCACGAAATTCGTGCACGGGGGTGTGTGTCCCTCAGCCCAGCCTGCACCCTCTCCAATCTGGGACCCTTCGAGTGATGTCCGACTGCCCGTTTAGGCCCGATCCCTGGCTAAAATAAAAGACATTTCTGCCCACTTACGGTTTGCAACTTCCTAAGCTGGCACGGGCTTTGTAAGCTGTGAATTTCCCCACCTTTTTGGTGATTTTCCCACCTTTCTGGTGAACTTCATTTTTCGCTTCTGCTAATCTTCTGCAGGTCCCCTTCAAGGCACCAGATGTGAATGCCGCATCTATTTGCGGCTAGGGTTCAGAATCTGGAAAAGGGGCTGTGCACAAATGAATACACTAGATAAGAAATATGAATTTAGAAGGCATGGGGGGGCCAGGCGGAAAACTCTTCTCTAGTGGAAAGGCTTCATTGTGGCTCAGGCCCTGTTAGCTTTTATTCAATTTTAGAATACACATCTTGCCCTTAGGCAGGCAATCTGGTAGCAGACAGACTATCTTAAAGGTCAGTAAATATTAGTAAAGATTGACTTTGAGACTATTAGGTCAGGAAATTGCTTGAGCCACCATTGTCTCGACAGAACAATCAGTGCATAGCTTTTAGCCCTTACTAAAGCTCAAGGTCCATCAGCCTTCCAAGTCCCCTGTTGACAATGGATAGCTTCCAGCAAAAGCCTTCATAAAAAATAAAAGTAATAAAAAAACAAAAACCCAAGAGGACAGGTTTGGAAAGCTTTGGGTTGGTGAATGAGTAGAGGTGCTGGTAGAGTTGTGTGCTTGAATAGGGCCTGGAAGTTCTGTGCCCCTTAACATATACCTTGCCATGTATATCTCTTCTATCTGTCTGTTCCTGAGTTATAGTCTTTCATAATAAACTGGTAATTTAGAAAGTAAAATATTTCTCTGAGTTTTGTGATCTGCTATAGCAAATTAACTGGACCCAAGGGGAAGGGGTGGTGGAACTTCCAGTCTACAGCTAGTCAGAAGCACAGGTGATAATGTGGATTGCAATTGGCTTTTGAAAGGTGGGTATCTTGTCTTGTGAGACTAAACCTGTGGAATTTGATGCTGTCTCTGACTATATAACATCAGACTTCAGTTCAGTTGAATTGTTTGATGGTGTGGGGGAGACACACACACACACACACACACACACACACACACACACACACAGAGCTGTAGACTGACATACTTTATTGTAATGTATTTAGGACTTTAAATAACTAAATCTTCAATAGGAAATATTTTGAATTCCTTGACCAAAAAAATCTTTTTATAACATAAGATAGTATTTTTGTTGTTTGAGTAGACCTCTTTTCCTTCTTACTCCTAATATAATCTGAGGCAAACTTACAATATAAAAAAGAAACATTCTAGGAATAAGTTCCTTAGTTAATTTCTTTATATTTTAAATTATTATTTTTAAAAAATATGTTTTTATTGCTTTTAGAGAGAGAAAGGGAGAGGGACAGAGAGATAGAAACAGCGATTAGGGTGAAACATTCATTGGCTGCCTTCTCCACATGCCCTACTAGGGATGGAGCCTGCAACCTGGGGATGTGCCCTGACCAGGAATCATCTGGTGACCTCTTCTTTCATGGGTTGCTGCTCAACTACTGAGCCACACGGGCTGGACATATATTTTAAAATATTATTTTAATCTTCTAGCTAATTAAATTATCATAATGGTGGTAGAATGCATGAAGTACCCTTAAGAGGCTCTAGCATTTTACAAAAATTTGACAACCACTGCTTGGGAATTAGAGGACTTTATGAAGAGATTTTATTTACCTGCACCCTTGAGAAAGTTAATTAACCTTATTAAATCCTTTATTTTCATCTATAAAAGTATGAATAGTTTTAATTTTTATTTGACCTGACAAGATTGGGAAGCTTATATGAGAGCAGGAATATGAGAAAACCCATGCCATGGCAGAGTGGGAAGAACCTAGATTAGGATTCAAAGAGCCTCAAGTTTGAGTCCAGGTTGTGTGAATGCCTAACTGTGTAACCAGGACAAGTTATCAATATGTCTCGGTTTGTTTCTTCTATTTTCATTGCTTTCTTCTTTCAGCAAATATTTTTTTGGCAGCGTATACTGATTCAAGCACTATTTTAAGTACCATGACTACAGCAGGGATTGACACAGTTTAAGGCTCTGCTGTCATACTTTTCTTTGAAGTAGCAGAATGCAGTAGTTAAGGGTGTGGTTTCTGGGGACTGCCTGCCAGTGTTTGAATCCCAGCTTTACCACTTACTAGCTGTGTGACTTGGACTACTGGTATGTTACCTAACATCTCTGTGCCTCACTTTTCTGATCTGTAAATGGGAATAATAATACTTAACTCAGTTTGTTGTTTTGAGGATTGAATGAATTATGACATAAAATATTTAGAAGACTGCCTGGTTCTTAGTAATCATTTAATGGTTATTTAGCTATTATTATTATTATTGCTACTATTACTATTATTATTACATTCTAGGGTGGGAGAGAGGAAATGAACACAAAGAGATATGCTATATGTCAAGTAGAAACAGATACTATGAAGAAAAACATGTTTGGCTAAAGGGATATAAAGTGACAGGGATGAGGGGAGGGCTCTTTTAAATAGGGTGGTCAAAGAAGACTTCTATGTATGAGGCTTTGACATTTAAGCATAAGTCTAAAGTGAGAGCTTGAGGAGGAGTTTTCCAAGGAAAGGGAACAGCAAACAGAAAGCTGGAAGATAGAGCAGATTTGGTGTTTCAAGGTGTGGCAGTGGCTGGAATTAATTGAGCAAGGGTCAGAGAGAGTGGTAGGGGATGAGGTTAGAGCAGGAGCCAGGGGCCAGATCCTGTAGGACTTTGGAATTTGTTCTGTATGGGTTTTATATAGAAGTGTGAGGTGATCTGACGTATTTGTAAATGATCACTTTGGCTGTGATTCTTTTTGAGAATAGACTGCAGGGAAAAGATGGGCAAGAGTGCCAGCAGATGAGAGTTAGAATGTTGCTGCAGCAGCAAGGAAGAGGTGATGGTGACTTGGAGTGTTGGCAGTGATTGTGTTGAGAAGTGATAGAATTATGGACTTGTTGTGAAGTTGATAGGATTTGTTATGAGGAATAAAGGAAAGGGGAGAGTCAAGGATGACTCCAAGATATTTACCCTGAGAAACTAGGTGAATAGTGTTGCTATTTACAGAAATGAGAAAGACTAGGAGTAGAATAGAAACATTGAGAATACCAATTGAAAATATTAAATTTGAAACATCTGTTATGCAATCAAGTAGACATATCAAACAGGCAATTGGATATGTGAATCTGGAGAGTTTGGGCTGGCCATGTAAAGTATGATTTGTCTATGATATGATAATACTCTTTGGCAGTGTGTACTTCATGGAGTTATTTTGTGGATCAGAATTAAAATTTAGTGTTTCTAAAAATATTTTGTGAACTAGAACATGTTTTTAGTAGATAATGTTGCAGAGTCTCCAATATGGCTATTCATATTTGCATACATCATTGTCCCTCTTCTTAATCTTCTGACTAAAATGAGAAGCTTTTAAAATCTCTTTAGGTATAAGTCAAAGATGTTATGTTACTTGCAATAATTATAAGCCAGTAGTTACAACCCAAAAGTTTCTCTTTGAGTGTATCAGAGTATCTTCATGAAAGAGTAAAACATTCCTTTTACAAAGGATATATAATTTCAAGTTTTAATTATCAAATAAATTAAATTGTCAACTGTGTGATAGAGGAAGATCTCTTAGCAAGCTAGAAAATACTTTCATAAAATGTATATGATTATATCAGTACCTCTCCAGCTGTTAAGATGATAGGGTGGATCTTTATTGACATGACAGGATCTCTGAAGTTTATCACTGAGTGGAAGAAAAGCTTACACTATGCCCCATTATTATATGATCCTGTTGGTGTAACAATAAAATTTTATTCCCATTGATGTAAAAATAGTGATTAAATATTCCTTTACTTACCATTTTGGTTCCTGCCTTCCTGGGGCTTATATGGTGTGTGTGTGTGTGTGTGTGTGTGTGTGTGTGTGAGTGAGAGTGAGAGAGAGAGGGAAAGAGAAAGAGAAATAGAGAGGAGAGAAAATGAGTGGGAATGAATGATTATATTTTCTTAAACAAATCTGGAAATGAAAAAAATGTATCCTACCAAGGGATACCAAGAGTTTAAAACATTAAAATATGTCTTTATTAGGATTAAAGAAAAACACATTAGTGGTTGCTGAGGTTGGGGGCATGGGTTGCTGAGGTTGGAGGCACAAAGGAATTATTTAGAGGGGTGATAGAACATTCTATATTTTGATTGTGGTGGTGGCTACATAATTACATGTATTTGTCAAAAGAAAAGTGCCCTGGTAGGGTGGCTTAGTTGGTTGGAGTGTCATCCTATGCATCAAAGGGTTTGATTCCTGGTCAGGACACATACCTAAGTTGTGGGTTCGATCCCCAGTGGGCACATGCAAGAGGCAGCCAATCGATGTTTCTCACATTGATGATTCTCTCTCCCTCCCTCTAAAATCTATAAACAAAACAAAACAAACAAAAAACCCCCAAAGATTTATCAAATAAAACCTTTGTCTTTGGGTGGAAAGGATTCTGGCTGTATTCTGTTTTCTTCTTGTGTTCTCCCGCCTTTAAAAATGATGAATATGCATTTTTTAAAGAAATATAGAACAGAGTTATTGGGGAAAATATTACAAAAGAAAACAAGTGGGCTTTGTCGAAAGCCAAATCTGTTAAATTAACTCACAGCTACAAATAAGGCTGCTTTTTCTACGGTAATGTTAAGGGGATTGTTTTATTTCTCTTCCTGAGTAATAGGTAATTTTTTTTCTTTTGGCATTTGATTTTGGTTTTGTAATATAGGTATAAGGGTCAAATTTCTTAGGACACCAACCAAAACAAAAAGATTTATCATGAAATTCAGGATTTGGAGGAAGTAGAAATTTACCCAGCTTTCCTGTACTATGCCTTTCTCAATTCCTGCCACCTTTCACTTTGAAAAGTGTATGTGTGCTGTGCTGTCATTTTTCAGACTGGTGTGAAGTGGTCTTTTCTTACATTCTTAGGCTTGCACCTCTCCTGGGAATGGGTATGTAAAAAAGTTTTTTCACTTTTTCATTCAGGAATTAAGTGTGGAAAGAAAACTTAAGTTCTCTCTTCTTCCTTTTCTAATAGTTAATTATGTCTATAAAAGATAAGTCAAATGGAAATATTAAAAATAATTATATTTCATGCTCAGGACTATTGAGATAGTATATAAGCAAAATGTTAGCTTTCATTACTTAAATGTAGTATTTCTCAGCCACTTTGATGATGGTATAAATCTATTGGGAGAATCAACCAATATATATTTTGAGTTGATTGTTTCCAGTTGCGTATGCTGAAAGAAAATTAAGTTGATTGTACATTAAGTATAGGCTTTTAAGAATAATTTTATTATTGTTTTGTACAGTCGGTGTGCTAAAGAAAATTGATATACCATCTGTCTTTATTGGTGAATCAACAGCTAATTCCCTGAAAGATGAATTCACATATGAAAGAGGGTAAGTAATGGGTATAAAAAATAATAATGTAGATATTAGATAATATTAGCTGTAATCAAGGTTATATTTTAGAATGCTCTATTGTGCTAAATTATCTTTAAGTCATTATGATTTTAATACTTACTATTTGTACTATTTCCTCTATATGGTTACATATTGAAAATATCTTCATGCTACAGAGATTAAGGCACCAGTTTGCTAAAAAGATAGAACTGTTTTTATGGTTTAATGAAACTGCTGGTATTTAGAAACAACGTGATGAACATTTATATGACAGTTTTCATTAAAACATATTTGTATTTTATTATAGTTTGTTATTTTATAAACACAGAATCCAAAACACAGTGTATTAAGTAACTTTTACAGAGATAAAGTTTGTTTGAAAGTTTGAAAAGTTTAATTTGGAATAAAAACGTCTATGTGGAAGTTCCCCAAATCACTTAAGGCACATCTTTCTCAACTAATATAGCTAATACTTCAGAGCTTCTTCCCTGACACAGATCCTCAAACGCAGTGGGCAGGAGCAGGCTTCTGACCAAGAGGAACAATAACAACAACATTAATAATAAAAGTAATAATATTTATTGAGTATTTAGCAAGTGCCAGGCACTCATGAAACTTTTACAGTTGTTATCCATTTAATTCTCATAAAAACACTCTAGAGATTATTGTAACTCTTATTATCTCCATTTGCCAAAAGAGGAAACTGGCACAATGAAATTCAATTATAATTATTTAGGGGGAATAAATCCATGAATATTTGAGTTTGAAAATGCATAAGAGGGCTTTCTGTTTACTACTTTTGCCATTTACCCTATTTAGTTTTGATATTTAAAATACGGTTCACTTACTATATTCTCTGAATGTCTTTATTAAGTTAGGGAATGTAATTTTGGATATTGCATTAAAAATAGTTAATCAAGATGCTATTGCCTGACTGGTGTGGCTCAGTGGTTGAGCATTGACCTATAGACCAGGAGGTCATGGTTCAATTCCCAGACAGGACACATGCCTGGGTTGCGGGCTCAATCCCTAGTAGGGGGCATGCAGGAGGCAGCCTACAATGATTATCATTATTGATGTTTCTATCTCTCTCTCCCTCTCCCTTCCTCTCTGAAATCAATAAAAATAATTTAAAAAAAGATGCTATTGTGTCAGCCTAGTTTGTGTAGTTAATGGAGGGGGAGAACTAATATTTGCTTTTACCTCAATATTGCTGCGCCATTTAGAAAAATTCTGTATATTTTAATATGTATTTTAGAGTCTTGTTTTTAGTTATAAAATCATACTTTTTTGTTGTTAATCCTTACCTGAGGATATTTTTTCTACTGACTTCTATTTTTTTAACTAATTTTAATATATTTTTATTTATTTCAGAGAGGAAGGGAGAGGGAGAGAGAGATAGAAACAAACATCAATGATGAGAATTATTGATCAGCTACCTCCTGCATGCCCCCTACTGGGGATTGAGCCCACAACCTGGGCATGTGCCCTTGGCCGGAATTGAACCTTTGGTCCACAGGCCTATGCTCTATCCACTGGGGCTAAATCAGCTAGGGCTCTACTGATTTCTAGAGTGGAAGGGAGGGAGGGAGGGAAATAGAGAGAGAAACATCAATCTGATGGAGACACATTGCTTGGTTGCCTCTCACACATGCCCCAACTGGAGCCAGAGATCGATCCTTACTCTTGATCAGCAATCAAACCCATGACCCTTCAGTGCATGGGTCGATGCTCTAACCACCGACCAATACCATCCAGGGCTAAAATCATTCATTTTTAAATTAAAAAATAATACATACATGCTGATAAGTTATGGAACAATTCAAAAGTATAAAGTATATTTAAATGAAATTTTCTATGTTGCTATTCTCTAACAATAGCTACTGTTTTAACCAGTTAACTGCCACCATATTTTGAATTTAATTAAAAAAGATCCGCTGCTTGTGTCTATAGATGTTTATAACATACAAATGGTTAAGAAACCTTTTAATTGTACCTGTATTTGAATACTCACATTAATGATTGATAATGTGCTCATATACAATACATAGTATTTTATAACTGCTTTATTTACTTAATATTTGATTTTTTCTATGTTAATTCAAGTTGACAAATTTTCTTATCCCAACTCTTGAGGAAAGATATATTGTGAAATTGAAAATTTTTTAGATTTTTAAAAGTTAAGTAACATTCGAAATAACATTTGAGGGAACATCCCATAATCACATTATATATAGGGGTGGATAAAAGTAGGTTTACAGTTGTTCATATGGAAAAATACGAATAAATAATAACACTAGAATAAACTGTTTTGCATATTCACAATTGTAAGCCTACTTTTTTTTTTAATAAATCTTTATTGTTCAGATTATTACAGGTGTTCCTCTTTTTTTCCCCCATAGCTTCCCTCCACCTGATTCCCCACCCCACCCCATGCCCTTACCCCCCCGCCACTGTCTTCATCCATAGGTGTAAGCTTTTTGTCCAATCTCTTCCCACACCCCTCACACCCCCTTCCCCCTGAGAATTGTCAGTCCACTCCCTTTCTATGTCCCTGATTCTATTATATTCACCAGTCCATTCTGTTCTTCAGATTTTTTATTCACTTGATTTTTAGATTCACTTGTTGGTAGGTATCTATTTCATGTCATTTTGTTGTTCATCACTTTGAATATTTCTTGCCACTCCCTTCTGGCCTGCATAGTTTGAGAAATCAGCTGACAGTCGTATGGGTGCTCCCTTGTAGGTAACTAACCGTTTTTCTCTTGCTGCTTTCAAGATTCTCTCTTTGTCTTTTGCCCTTGGCATTTTAATTATGATGTGTCTTGGTGTGGTCCTCTTTGGATTCCTCTTGTATGGGGTTCTGTGTGCTTCCTGAACCTTTAAGTGTATTTCTTTCACCAGGTAGGGAAAGTTTTCTGTCATTATTTCTTCTAATAAATTTTCAATATTTTGCTCTCTCTCTTCTTCTGGCACCCCCAAAATTCAGATGTTGGTACGCTTTAAGTTGTCCCAGAGGCTCCTTACACTATCTTCATATTTTTGGATTTTTTCTTTTTGTTTTTCTGGTTGGGTGTTTTTTGTTTCCTCATATTTCAGATCTTTGGTTTGATTCTTGGGGTACGTTGATCTACAGTTGAGTTTCTGTATATTCTTTATTTCAGACAGTGTATGCTTAATTTATGACTGGTCCTTTTCCATTTTTTTGGTATTCTCATTAAGATCCTTAAAGGTCTCACTAAGTTCCTCAGCGGTTTTTAGAAGATTCTTGAGTAACCTTATAAATGTGGTTCTGAACTCTATGTCGTCCAGTAGTTTGCTTTCTTCCATTTCTCTCATTCGTGACATGTTTCTTGGTCTCCGCATTTTGCTGCTTCCTTGTGTTGATGGAGTGGCTTTGTGTGGTAGGTGACCTATAGGGGCCAGTAGCTCAGCCTCCCCAATCACCTGAGGTGGATGCTCTTGGTGTTCCCCTTTGTGGGCTGAGTGCAAAGTCTTGGTGTAGTTAAGCCTTGATTGCTGTTGGTACACTGGGAGGAATTGACCTCCAGGCCAATTGGCTGTGAGGACCTGCTGTGTCTATAATGGAAGAACTGCTGCGCTGGAGACACGCTTATGGTGCAGGACTTGTTTCAGTGGGGCTTTGGTGCTCACTGAGTCTGTCTCTTGAATGTGTCACTTATGGATGTGAGGAGTTGAAATCTGGTGTCTCACTCTGACCACTAGGTACACTGGCTTCTGGATCTCGAATGGGGTGCAGGTCAGCTACTGTCTGAGGCCACCCAGCAGGCGCTACAGCGAGAACTACAGTTTTCTCCTCTTTGCTTGGGGTTTGGAGGTTTTGGAGCTGTCTGACCTGGGCTGCAAGTTTGCTAGGTTAAGCTCAGCTTTTCCGCGCTTGTGCACCCCTCAATGCTGTTTGCTCTTTCCTTCTAGTTGTAGAACTTCCACTCAGCCAGCTTTCCCGTGGTTCTGGGTGATAGACGTTTTGTCTTTAAGTTGTAGTTTTGAAATTGTTGTGCGAGGCAGCAGTTTAGGTGTTTACCTACGCCGCCATCTTGGATCCAACGTAAGCCTACTTTTGCCCACCCCTGTATATTTGCAGTGAATGTGTATCTTACGTAAGTTCAGTTTATATTGCCTATTAAATTAATTGCAGACATTATTTTTAAAGTTTTTTTAGGTTTCAGAATTGTGTTTAAAGGACTAAAGACCTGAACATATAGATCTGCCCCATACATTTGCGAGCCTGACTTCCTACCTACCTACTTACCCACTCATTAATTTATTCTGCTTTTTGTTACAGTAGCTTTTAAACATGTTAATAAATAGAGAGATGACTATAATTTTATCATTCATTTTAAAAATTATCAATTCATGGCCAATTCATTTGGACTGCTCACCTCCGTTTCTTCTCCATATCATGATTATTATTATTTTTTAGGTATATATTTTTGAATAAATCTTTATTGTTCAGATTATTACAGTAGTTCCTCTTTTTCCCCCCAATAGCTCCCTCCACCCAGTTCCCACCCCACCCCATGCCCTTACCTCCCCCCATTGTCCTCATCCATAGGTGTAAGATTTTTGTCCAATCTCTTCCCGCACCCTCCACACCCCCTTCCCTCCGAGAATTGTCAGTCCACTCCCTTTCTATGCCCCTGATTCTATTATATTCACCAGTTTATTCTGTTTTTCAGATTTTTTATTCACTTGATTTTTAGATTCACTTGTTGATAGATATGTATTTGTTGCCACTTTGTTGTTCATAATTTTTATCGTTACCTTTTTCTTCCTCTTCTTAAGAGAGTATCATTCAGCATTTCATATAATTCTGGTTTGGTGGTGATGAACTCCCTTAATTTTTTCTTGTCTGTGAAGCTCTTTATCTGACCTTCAATTCTGAATGATAGCTTTGCTGGGTAGAGTAATCTTGGTTGTAGGTTCTTGCTGTTCATCACTTGGTATATTTCTCGCCACTCCCTTCTGGCCTGCATAGTTTCTGTTGAGAAATCAGCTGACAGTCGTATGGGTACTCCTTGTAGGTAACTGTTTTTCTCTTGCTGCTTTTAAGATTGTCTCTTTGTCTTTTGCCCTTGCCATTTTAATTGTGATGTGTCTTGGTGTGGTCCTCTTTAGATTCCTCTTGTTTGGGGTTCTCTGTGCTTCTTGGACTTGTAAGTATTTGTTTCACCAGGTAGGGGCAGTTATCTGTCATTATTTCTTCAAATAGGTTTTCAATATCTTGCTCTCTTTCTTTTTCTGGCACCCCCATAATTTGGATATTGGTACGCTTGAAGTTGTCCCAGAGGCTCCTTACACTGTCTTCATATTTTTGGATTCTTTTTTCTTTTCCGGTTGGGTGTTTTTTGCTTCTTCATATTTCAAATCTTTGACTTGATTCTTGGGATCCTCTAGTCTGCTGTTGGATCTCTGTATATTATTCTTTATTTCAGTCAGTGTATGCTTAATTTCTGATTGGTCCTTTTTCATATCTTTGAGGTCTCACTAAATTTCTCAGAGGTTTCTAGAAGATTCTTGAGTAACCTTATAACTATGGTTTTGAACTCTATATCCAGTATTTTGCTTTCATCCATTTCTTTCATTTGTGATTTGTTTCTTTGTCTCTGCATTTTGGCTGCTTCCCTGTTTGTTTCTATGTACTGGGTAGCTGCTAAGTCTCTCTGAGTTGATAGAGAAGCCTTGTGTGGTTGGTGTCCTTATAGGGCCCAGTGTCTCAGCCTCCCCAGTCACCGGAGGTGGATGCTCTTGTTGCACCCCTTTGTCGGCTGTTTGCACAGTCTTGTTGTAGTTAACCCTTGATTGCTGTTGGTATCACTGGGAGGAATTGACCTCCAGGCCAATTGGCTTTGGTGACCAGCTGTGTCTGCACTGGAAGATCTGTTGCACAGGAGACACCCTTATGGGACAGGACTTGCTTCAGTAGGGCTCTGGTGCTCACTGAGTCTGCCCTTTGAGTGTGTCTCTTATGGATGTGAAGTTTTGTAATCTGGTATGGTCTCACTCTGACCACTGGGTACACTGGCTCTTGGATCTCCAAGGAGGTGCTAGGTCAGCCACTGTCTGGGACTGCCCAGCAGGAGCTACAGAGACATCTGCAGATTCCCCCTCTTTGTAAGGGGTTTGGAAGTGCCCAGAAGAGGCCCATCTGTGAAGCAAGGCCACTGCTGCTGCTGCCAGGCAGTGGGCCTTCTTTTGGAATCTAGGGGGCTCTCTGACCCAGCTGCAGTTTATTTTAGGTGAAAGAACAGGCCATTCATATGCAAAAGCCGATGCGCACAGCTTGGGTGGGGTTGTAAATTGGGTGAGGAGGGGGTCTCTGGGAATCAGCAGGGCGGAGCAAACAGCAATGCTGTCCTGAACTGGAGAAGTCCCAGGTTCTCTGCTTCCCACGCCACTGTGCAGGAACAATGATTGCTGCGAGCACCTCTAAGAGTAAGCTGCCATCGTGTTCCTGTCCCGATGCCAGACTGTCCAGTTTCTCCCCGTATGTGCCTGGGTCCCCCAGAGTCTCGCCCGGAACTGGAGTTCACAGCAAGCAGTAGCTTGTATCACCCTCCTGGTTTAAAGAAAAGCACATCCAGGTGCTAGCACTTTCTGGGCCTCCGCACCTCTTACTGGTCTCAATGAGCTTTCCTCACCTCTCTAGTTGTGGGACTTCCTCTCAGCCAGCTTTCCCGTGGTTCTGGGTGGTAGTTGTCCTACCGTTTAGTTGTGTTTTTGATGTGGTTGTGAGAGGCAGCAAGTATAGGTGATTACCTATGCCGCCATCTTGGTTTCTCCTTAGGTATACATTTTTAAAAATTTATTTTCTTTATTGAATAAGGTATTATATATGAGTCCTTATCCCCTAATGCGCTCCCCCGCCCCCCACTTATGCCCTCACCCCCCTAGTGTCTGTGTCCATTGGTTAGGCTTATATGCATGCATACAAGTCCTTTGGTTGATCTCTCCCCCTTACTCCCACCGTCCACTGCCTTCCCTCTGAGGTTTGACGGTCTGATCGATGCTTCTCTTTCTCTGGATCTGTTTTTATTCATCAGTTTATGTTGTTCATTATATTCCATAAATGAGTGAGATCATGTGATGTTTATCATTTTCCAACTGACTTGTTTCGCTTAGCATAATGCTCTCCAGGTCCATCCATGCTGTTGCAAATGGTAGGAGTTCCTTCCTTTTTATAGCAGCATAGTATTCTGTTGTGTAGATGTACCACAGTTTTCTAATCCACTCATCTTCTGATGGGCACTTAAGCTGTTTCCAAATCTTCACTGTTGTAAATTGTGCTGCTATGAACATAGGGGTGCATATATCCTTTCTGATTGGTGTTTCTAGTTTCTTGGGATATATTCCTAGAAGTGGGATCACTGGGTAAAATGGGAGTTCCATTTTTAGTTTTTTGGGAAAACTCCACACTGTTCTCCACAGTGGCTGCACCAGTCTGCATTCCTACCAGCAGTGCAGGAGGGTTCCTTTTTCTTCACATCCTTGCCAGCACTTGTAGTTTGTTGATGATAGCCATTCTGACAGGTGTGAGATGGTACCTCATTGTCATTTTAATTTGCATCTCTCAGATGATTAGTGACTTTGAGCATCTTCCCACACCATGATTATTTTGATGCAAGTTCCAGATACCATCTTAACTGTAAATATCTCAGAATATATTACTAGATGATAAGGTTATATAAAAAATATAACCACATTTTCATTATTATACCTTTTATAAAAAAAGTAAATGTTAATTCAATATCAAAACATATTTCAGTATTCATATTTTCTCAGCTGTTTGAAATCTTATTTTTAGAAATATTGTTAATACCCCAAATAATATCCATCCACTGCATTGGTTCTTATGTCTTAATATTTTTTTTTTTCTAATTTGCCCTGTGAATTTTACTATAGTCTGGACTTTTCTGATTTAATCTTTGGGTATCCTATTGAGTATTTCTTTCTTATTTTTCCTGTAAACTGCTAATTAGAATTCTAGGTTTGTTCCAATTCAAGAGTTTTTGGGGGCCTCGGAGAATTGGTAAGGCAAGACTACTTTATGTATGGTATCATTTCCACCAAGAGACACAAATTTGGTTCTATCTTTGTGGTGCAAGTAACTTAATTTTAGAATTCTTTCCTTGTTTATTAGTTAAAATCCTTCCCTAAGAGGACTTACATCACCCCCTCCAGGGAACTCAGTTGGTTAGAGCATTGTCCTGATATGCTAGGCTTGTGAGTTTGATCCCCACTCAGGGCACATATAAGAATCAACCACTGAATACATACATAAGTGGAACAACAAATTGATGTTTCTCTCTCACATCAATAAATAATAATTTAAAAAGAGGACTATTATTAAATATTTGATTACCTTGGTATACAATCTGTTTAGGAAAGATAGGATAACCACTTGATTCTTTTCCTTTACTGTTTTTCAGAATGACTTGGTTTGTTAACATCTTCCAAAGATGGTTTAGTATATATTTAAAGTTTCATTGTGAACTTATGAGTAAAAACCTATTTCATATGCTTTAGTCCATTGTAGTTATTATCTTTATTGATTTCACAGTGACCCATTTCAGCCTTCTTCAAGTTTAATCCTGATTGTTTTGATGGGAATCAAGGAGCTTTTGATTGCTCCTTGTTTTTGGTGTATAACAAGATGTTCCAGGTCCGTCTTGTTCTTTTCATTCCCCTAACCTGGGACCAGTCATTTCTTCAAGGTCTGGTTCCTTTTAATTGGTTATGGTATTTAGAGAAATACCATAAGACAAATATCACATGATCTCATTTATATGTGGAATTTAATGATCATTGTTTCTTGATTTGTCATTATTTCTAGGGATTTTCAGTGCACAGAGCTAGGAAATATATATGTTTTTTATTTGTTTTGTTTTTAATTCTCACCCAAGGATGTATCTTTTATTGATTTTGGAGAGAGAGAAAACACATTGATGTAAAAGAGAAATATCAATTGGTTGCCTCCCATATGTACCCAGACCGGGCATCAAAACCCCTAGGACAGTGGACGGCAAACTGCGGCTTGTGAGCCACATGCGGCTCGCGAGCCGCGGTTTGCCACTCTGTTGACTAATGAGTTTGCTGACCACTGGGATAGGGGTTTAATCACAAGACTTATTGGAATTCTTGTAATGATTGGAATCGAGAGTCTAGGTCAGTGGTCGGCAAACTCATTAGTCAACAGAGCGGCAAACTGCCCTAGGATAACCACTTGACTGGGAATCGAACTCACAGCCTTTTGGTGTACTGGATGATGCTCTAATCCACTGAGCCACCCGAAAAGGGCCATCTATGTTTTTAAAAATAAAATAAATCATGAGTGCATACTGTTATTTCCAATTTAATTTCAGGGGTATAGGATTTTTACTTTACTTTCTGGATCTTACATCTGCATTTTATTTTTCTGTGCTTGAAGACACCAATATAGTTATTTTTATTCTCTTTAAATTACATAATACACACAAACAGACTCAGAAGAACAATACCAACACTACTTTGAACATTTATAAAAAACAGTTCTTTCTCTGCTTAAGGTGTATCATAATAAGGATGTAAAGTCAAATTATGTTGTGTGTTTTTTTAAATTTATTTTTATTGTTGACAGTATTACAGATGTGCCCCATTTGCCCCATTTTCTCCCCTTTACTTGGTCCCCTCCCCAACCTTAGGCCTTCACCACACTGTTGTCCATGTCCATGACTTATTCATGTAAGTTGTTTTGTTAATCTCTTCCTGCCTTCCATCCTCCACTCCCTATGAAATCTGACAGTCTGTTCCATGCATCCGTGTCTCTGGACCTATTTTGTCAGTTTATTTTGCTCATTAGATTCCACATATAAGTGAGATCATGTGATATTTGTCTTTGACTGGCTTATTTCGCTTAGCATAACAGTCTTCATGTTCATCCATGCTGTCTCAAAGGGTAAGAGATCCTTCTTTTTTTACTGCTGTATAGTATTCCATTGTGTAAATGTACCACAGCTTTTATATCCACTCATCTACTGATGGGCACTCAGGCTGTTTCCAGATCTTGGCTATTGTAAACAATTCTGCTATGAAGATAGGGGTACATATATTCTTTCTGATTGGTGTTTCTGGATTCTTAGGATATACTCCCTGAAGTGGGATTTCTGGGTTAAATGGCAGTTCCACTTTTAATTTTTTAAGGAAACTCCATAATGTTTTCCAAAGTGGCTGCATCAGTTTGCATTCCCACCAGCAGTGTACTAGGGTTCCCTTTTCCCCACATCTTATCCATCACTTGCTGTTTGTTGATTTATTGATGATAGCCATTGTGGCTAGTGTGAGGTGATACCTCATTATAGTTTTAATTTGCATGTCTCTGATGATTAGTGATGTTGAGCATTTTTTTCATATATCTCTTGGTCAGCTGTATGTCCTCTTTGGAGAAGTTCTATTCAGATCCATTGCTATTTTTTTAATTGGATTGTTTGTCTTCCTTTTGTTAAGTTGTATGAGTTCTTTATGTATTTTTGAAATTAACCCCTTATCAGATGTATCGTTGCCATACAGTGGGTTTTCTTTTCATTTTGAGAATGGTTTCTTTTGCTGTGCAGAAGCTTTTTAGTTTGATGTAGTCACATTATTTTTGTTTGTTTGTTTGTTTCTCTTGCCTTAGAAGATGTATTGGTGAAAATTCTGCTACCTGAGATATGTCTGAGATTTTACTGTCTATGTTTTTTCTTCTAGGATTTTTATGGTTTCAAGTCTTTTATCCATTTTGAGTACATGCCTTTGTGTATGGTGTAAGTTGGTGGTCTAGTTGCATTTTCTTACATATACCTTTCCAATTTCCCCAACACCATTTATTGAATAGACTGTTTTTATTCCACTGTATGCTCTTGCTTCCTTTGTCAAATATTAATTGAGCATAATGGCGTGGGTCAAATTCTGGGGTCTTGGTTCTGTTCCATTGTTCTATATGCCTGTTCTTGTACCGGTACCAGGCTGTTTTGATTACAGTGGCTTTATAGTATACTTTGATATCTGATACTGTGATCCATCCAACTTTGTTTTTCTTCCTTCAAGATTGCTGAAGCTATTCTGGGTCTTTTTTGGTTCCATATAAATTATTCAAATGTTTGTTCTAGATCTGATAAATATGCAGACAGTATTTTAACAGAGATTGCATTGAATCTATAGATTTCTGTCGGAAGTATGGACATTTTAATGATGTTAATTATTCCAATCAATGAACATGATTTATGGTTCTACTTGTTTGTATCTTCCTCTGTTTCTTTTTTCAATGTCTTATAGTTTTCTAAGTACAGGTCTTTAACCTCCATGGATGATTTTACTCCTAGGTACCTTTTTTGTTGTAGCAATGTAAATTTGATTATTTTCTTAGTTTCTCTTTCTGGGAGTTCATTATTGGTGTATAAAAATGCCATAGATATCTGAATGTTAATTTTATATCCTGCCACTTGCCACATTCATTTTTAATATAGCAGTCTTTTTGTGGAATCTTTCTATGTACAATATTATGTAATCTGTAAATAATGAGAGTTTGACTTCCTCCTTTCCAATTTGGATGCCTTTTATTCTTTCTTCTTGTCTGATTACTATGGCTAGGACTTCCAGTTCTATGTTGAATAAGAGCGTTGAAAGTGGACATTCCTGTCTTCCTGTTCTTATGGGGAAATGATTTTAGTTTTTGCTTATTGAGTATGATGTTCACTGTAGGTTTGTTATATATAGCCTTTATTCTGTGGAGATATATTTCCTCTATTCCCTCTTTGCCGAGTTTTTATAAAAAATGTGAGCTGTGATTTTTCTAATGCTTTTTCTGTGTCTATTGATATGATCATGTGATTTTTATCCTTCATTTTGTTCATATGATATATCACATTTATTGATTTATGGATATTGTACCAGCCTAGCTTCCCTGGAATAAATCCCACTTGGTCATTGGGTATGATCTTTTTAATGTATTGCTGGATTCAATTTGTAATATTTTGTTGAGAATTTTAGCATCTATGTTCATCAGGGATATTGGCCTGTAATTCTCTTTCTTTGTACTGTCTTTATCTAGTTTTGGAATTAGGATAATGTTGGCCTGGTAAAAAGATCTTGGAAGTCTTCCTTTCTCTTGAATGTTATGGAATAGTTTGAGGAGGGTAGGTGTTAATTCTTCTCTGAATGTTTGGTAAAACTCCACTGTGAAGCTATCTGGACCAGAGCTTTTGTTTGCTAGGAGGGTTTTTTTTTTTTTTTTTCTTTTTTTTTTTCCTCCTGATTGATTTTTGGAAGACTGTATCTTTCCAGGAATTTGTCCTTTTTCTCCCAGGTTATCCAGTTTGTTGGCAAATAGATGTTAATAGTATCTTCTTACAATCTTTTGTATATCTGTGGTGTTAGTTGTAACTTTGTCTCTTTCATTTCTGATTGTATTTATTTGGGTCCTCTCTCTTTGTTTCTTGATGAGTCTGGCTAAAGGTTCATCAACCTTGTTTAGCTTTTCAGAGACCAAGCTCTTGGTTTCATTTATATTTTTGTTTGTTTTGTTTTTTTTAGTCTCTATGCCACTTATTTATGCTCTGCTCTTTTTTATTTCCTACCTTCTACTTACGTTGGTTTTTTCTTATTGTTTTCTTTCTAATTCTTTTAGTTGTAGATTTAGATAGTTTATTAGAGCTCTTTATTGTTTCTTGAGGTAGGCCTGCATGCTATGAATTTTTCTCTCCGGACTGCTTTTGCTGTGTCCCATAGATTTTGAGTTCATTTTTGTTAGTTTTCTGGAAATTTTTGATTTCTTGTTTGATGTCATTAGTAACCCACCCATTCATTGTTTAATATGCTATTTAGCTTCCATGTGTTTGAATGTTTTTATTGTAGTTGATTTCTAGTTTCATGTCATTATGATCCGAGAAGTTGGTTGATATGATTTCAATCTTCTTGAACTTGTAGAGACTTAGTTTGTGTCCTAACATGTGGTCTGTCTTGGTTTATATCCCATGTGTACTTGAGAAGAATGTATTTTCTACATCTTTGGACAAAATGTTTTGTAAATATGGATTCACTCCATCTGATCTAATGTGTTATTTAAGGTCACTGTTTCCTTGTTGATTTTTTGACTCTAAGACTGACTATCCAGTGATGTCCATGGGGTGTTAAAAGTCCCCTACTATGACTGTATTGCTGTTGATCTCTCCCTTAAAGCCCTCTAGAAGTTTTATTTTTTTATTTATGTGCTCCTATATTGGGTGCATAAATATTTACCAGGGTTATATCCTCTTGTTGGATCTATCCCTTTAATATTATGTAGTGGCCTTCTTCACCTCCTGTTATGCCCTTTGCCTTGAAGTCTATTTTGTCAGATATAATTATTGCCACACCTGCTTTTTTCTTTTTGTTTTGTTACCATTTTCATGGAAAAGTTATTTCTTTCCCTTCATTTTCCCGTGTGAATATTTTGTTCTGAGTGGGTCTCTTGTAGATAGTGTATCTATGGGTATGTTTTCTTATCCATTTAGCTATCTCTATGTCTTTTGATTGGAGCATGTAATTCATTTACATTAAAGGTTTTTATTGATATGTACTTATTTGTTGCCAATTTTATTCATTATGGCTATGTTCCTCTCTTTCTTCTTACTGCAGTTCCGTTAACATTTCTTGCATTTCAGGTTTGGTGGTGATAAACTCCTTTTGCCTTTTTTGTCTTGGAAGCTCTTTATTTCACTTTCAATTTTGAATGATAGCCTTGCTGGATAGAGTAGTCTTGGTTTTAGACCCTTTTCATTGCTTTAAATATTTCTTGACATTCCCTTCTGGCCTATAGTGTTTCTGTTGAGAAATCAGCTAATGGCCTTATGGAACCTCCCTTGTAGGTCACTGACTGCCTCTCTCTTGCTGCCCTTAAGATTTTCTCTTTATCTTTAATGTTTCCCATTTTAATTATGATGTGCCTCAGAGTGGGTCTCTTTGGGTTCATCTTTACTGGTACTCTCTACACTTCCTGAAATTGTGTGGCTTTCTTCCTTCACCAGGTTAGTTAAGTTTTCTGTCATTATTTCTTCAAACAGGTTTTCTATCCTTTGCTTATTTTCTTTCCCCGCTGTTACCCTTGTGATGAGGATGTTATTCCATTTCATGTCTTTTTTATTTTTATTTATTTATTTATTTATTTATTTATTTTTTTAAATAAATCTTTATTCAGATTATTACAATTATTTCTCCTTTTTCCCCCCATAGCTCCCCTCCACCCATATCCCCCCACCTTCTGCCCTTACCTCCCCCCCACTGTCCTCATCCATAGGTGTATGATTTTTGTCCATTCTCTTCATGAACCCCCCATACCCCTTTCCCCCTGAGAATTATCAGTCCACTCCCTTTCTATGCCCCTGATTCTATTATATTCACCAGATTATTCTGTTCCTCAGGTTTTTAATTCACTTGATTTTTAGGTTCGCTTGTTGATAGATATGTATTTTTTGTTCATAATTTTTCTCTTTACTTTTTTCTTCTTCCTCTTCTTTAAGAATACCTTTCAGCATTTCATATAATACTGGTTTGGTGGTGATGAACTCCTTCAGCTTTTTCTTATCTGTGAAGCTCTTTATCTGCCCTTCAATTCTGAATGATAGCTTTGCTGGGTAGAGTAATCTTGGTTGTAGGTTCTTGCTATTCATTACATTGAAAATTTCTTGCCACTCCCGTCTGGCCTGCATAGTTTCTGTTGAGAAGTCAGCTGACAGTCGTATGGGTGCTCCGTTGTAGGTAATTAACTGTTTTTCTCTTGCTGCTTTTAATATTCTCTCTTTGTCTTTTGCTCTTGGCATTTTAATTATGATGTGTCTTGGTGTGGTCCTCTTTGGATTCCTTTTGTTTGGGGTTCTGTGGGCTTCCTGGACTTGTAAGTCTATTTCTTTCACCAGGTGGGGGGAGTTTTCGGTGATTATTTCTTCCAATAGGTTTTCAGTATCTTGCTCTCTCTCTTCTTCTGGCACCCCCATAATTCTGATGTTGGTACGCTTGAAGTTGTCCCAGAGTCTTCTTACATTATCTTCAACTTTTTGGATTTTTTTTTTTGCTTTTTGCTTTTTCGGTTGAGTGTTTTTTGCTTCTTTGTATTTCAATTCTTTGACTTGATTCTTGTGTTCCTCTAGTCTGTTGTTGGGTCTCTGTATAATATTTTTTATTTCAGTCAGTGTATGTTTAATTTCTAGTTGGTCCTTTTTCATATCTTCGAGGGTCTCGTTACATTTATCGGCCTTTTCTAGGATATTCTTAAAAAGTCTTATAACCGTGGTTTTGAATTCTATATCCAGTCGTTTGTTTTCCTCCATTTCTTTCGTTTGTGATCTGATTCTTTGACCCCGCATTTTCACTGATTCCCTGAGTTGGTAAGGTAGATATTTGTGCTAGGTTTCCAATAAGGCCCAGTGGGTCTGCTTCCCCAGTTAACCTGAGGTGGACACTCTTGGTGCACCCCTTTGTGGACTGTGTGTACAGCCTTGTTGTAATTAAGTCTTTATTGTTGTTGGTATCACTGGGAAGAATTGACCTCTGGGTCAGTTGGCTATAAGGATCAGCTGTGTCTATGCTGGGAGAAGTTTGGTGCTGGAGACAGCCTTATAGGATTAGACTTGCCAAATTGCAATAGGCTCTGTGCTCAGCTTGGATGGGGTGGAGTCTCAGTTTTGGCTTCCTGTCAGCCTTGCCCTTGCGCGCATGTGCGCTTTCAGTCCTCCGCCTTCCCCAGCTCGAGTCTCCGCCTGAGAGTCCAGACTCCCCCCACAAGAGCGTGGGTCCCCAGGGGCTCGCCTGGAACTGGGGTTCACTGCAGTCAGAACTGGGGCTCAGTGCCGTCAGGAGCCTCTGACTCCCTTCCACTAGGGAAAGCCTGTGGCAACCTCCGCAGCCTTTGTGTGTACTGGCACGCGCGCGCGTGCGCTCTTTTAGTCCTCCGCCTTCCCCGGCTCCCGAGTCTCCGCCCGAGAGTCCAGACTCCCCCCACAAGAGCGTGGGTCCCCAGGGGCTCGCCTGGAACTGGTGTTCACTGCAGTCAGAACTTGGGCTCAGTGCCGTCAGAATCCTCTGACTCCCTTCCACTAGGGAAAGCCTGTGGCAACCTCCGCAGCCTTTGTGCGCACTGGCCCGCGCGCGCCTTCAGACTTCTGCCTTTCCCAGCTCGAGTCTCCGCCCGAGAGTCCAGACTCCCCCCGTAAGAGCGTGGGTCCCCAGGGGTTCGCCCGGAACTGGGGTTCAGTGCAGTCAGAACTGGGGTTCAGTGCGGTTGGAGGCTTCCTTCCCCCTTCCGCCAGAGAAAGTCAGCCAGGCTCTCAGCCGCCCTTCCTCTCTGCGCGCACAAAGCCCCTTTGCTGTACCTCCAATTCTCTGCGAGCTTTTCTTTTTCCTTCTAGTTGTAGAATTTTCACTCAGCCAGCTTTCCTGTGGTTCTGGATGGTGTCCGTTCTGTCTTTTAGTTGTAGTTTTGAAATTGTTGTGCGAGGCAGCAGTTTAGGTGTTTACCTATGCCGCCATCTTGGTTTCTCCTCATGTCTTTTTTAAAGTATGTCCTTACTGATTTCAGGAAGAGGACAGGAGAGGGAGAGACAGAATCATTGATTGGCTGCCTGCTGCACACCCCCAACTGGGGATCAAGCCTGCAACCTCAGGCATGTGCCCTGACCTGGAAGTGAACTGTGACTTCCTAGTTCCGTGGTCGCCAACTGTGGCTCGCGAGCCACATGCGGCTCTTTGGCCCCTTGAGTGTGGCTCTTCCACAAAATACCACAGCCTGGGCAAGTCTATTTTGAAGAAGTGGTGTTAGAAGAAGTTTAAGTTTAAAAAATTTGGCTCTCAAAAGGAATTTCAATCGTTGTACTGTTGATATTGGTTCTGTGGACTAATGAGTTTGCCGACCACTGTCCTAGTTCATTGGTTGATGCTCAACTACTGAGCCACACCAGCCAGGCAGCCACTTTTGTCTGTTTTACAGAATGCTATGACAACATCCTTGATCATACATCATGTGCAATTGTTCAAATGTTTACTCATCAAAAGCACCTGCAAGTGCAATTGCTGGAATATAACAACTTAATAATTATCTTGTTGCCCTCCAAAAAATGTGAACCAGTTATGTTTCCACCAAAATTTTAGTAAAGCCAGTGTTTTCTTCAACCTTTGCCAATAATATATATTACCTTTTTGATTAGTTATCAATATGATAAGAAAATTCATTGGTTAAATTAGCATTTCTTTATTCATAGAGAACATTTTTATAGACTGATGTCCTTTGTTTATTTTGGACTTTTTAAAAATTAAACTCATCTAGTAACTTTTTAGTAGGATAGATAATACATTGGATGACACACAACTTTTGATAATTGTGGGCACTGGAAAGAATTATTTTCGATCCTAGTGAGTAGCAAGATGTATTGGAGATGTTGTTGGGGTATGGCTTTTAGGGAATCATTTAATCTTCATGGACCTATTTTCTCTTTTGAAAATCAGGGATGAGAATAAAGAACCCTGTTCCTTTTCACTCTAAACTCTCCATCTTCTCTCTCATATTTATAGACTCTAAATTTTCATATTTTTCCCTAGCATCAGGAACAATGACAGCACATTCAGTAAATGCTGGCGAAATTAAATTGCTGTTGTGCCATCTCAGGATTCTTCAGCAAGACAGAGCGTTGGGCTGGTAGCAGAACAGGGTGTGCCACAAGTGTGGACACAACTGAGCAGTGGGCCTGTCTAGTAGGGATTGTAGGATGTTGGTGAGGAGATTGTGAGCTTTGTCTTAAAGGGGCAAGTTCAAGCAAGTAGTCATCTGCAATACCAAGGGTGCCCAGCAGTTGGGCTGATCACAGGTCCTTGCCTTGAAATCGGTTTCTAGGAAGGATGGCTTTGGTGTGTGGTTGTACATCCATTGGGGCTTAGTAGTTCGGCTATAGCTCTTTGAGACAAGATGGTGGGAGTGGATTTGAAAATAGACAATAAGGCAATATCTCATGTGTCAGCAGAGGGATTGGGAAATTAGAGTGATTATTATTATAAGTTGAGGCCAAGACACCTGGTGTGAAATTAGCTTGGGAAATCATTGAAATGAGAACAACATACTATTTTGAGCAAATCTCAGCTGCAGAGTTCATGGACTGTGTTCTGTTTAGGGGTAGACATGGAGGTCATGTGGTAAGATACTAAAACTGTTTGAATATTTTTTCAAATACAAATTGATCTGAGATGAATGAGACAGAGATGAATCTGCAGGCTCAGCTCTGGGAGATTGGACAGACAGAAGAAATAGCAATAAAGCTGGAGGACCGATATTCTGTTGTAGTTCTCCATCATATATCACCATCAATGTCACCCTCCCACCATTAGCAATTTCGTTAAGAAAAAGTATATCTTGAATGTACATTTGGCTTTTGATTTAAGATGCTTAAAACCTTTTATCAATTATAGATCCTTGAAAAATTTTCACAGTTTATCTTTATTTATTTAAATTTAAAAAATGTATATTGTTGAAAGTATTACATATGGCTCTCTTTTTCCCCCATTGACCCCCTCCAGTCTGCCCCCACCCCCCCACCTCAGGCTTTCACCACCCTATTGTCTGTGCCCATGGGGTTATGCATATATATAAATTCTTTGGTTCATTACCTTCTGCCCATCCACCATCCCCCACCTTCCCTCTCAGATTCTTCACTCTGTTTAATGCTTCCATGTCTCTGGAATCATTCCATTCATCAGTGTATTTTGTTAATTAGATTCCATATATAAGTGAAATGATGTGATACTTGTCTTTCTCTGACTGACTTATTTCACTTAGCATGATACTCTCCAGGTCCCTCCAGGCTATCTTAAAGGGTAAGAGACTCATCTTTTTTACTGCTGCGTAGTATTCCACGATACCAATGTACCACAGCTTTTTTAAAAAAATAAATCTTTATTGTTCAGATTATTACAGGTGTTCCTCATTTTTTTCCCCCATAGCTCCCCTCCAGCTGATTCCCCACCCCACCCCATGCCCTTACCCCCCGCCACTGTCTTCATCCATACGTGTAAGATTTTTGTCCAATCTCTTCCCACACCCCTCACACCCCTTCCCCCTGAGAATTGTCAGTCCACTCCGTTTCTATGTCCCTGATTCTATTATATTCACCAGTCCATTCTGTTCTTCAGATTTTTTTATTCACTTGATTTTTAGATTCACTTGTTGGTAGGTATGTATTTGATGTCATTTTGTTGTTCATAATTTTTATCTTTACCTTTTTCTTCTTCTTCCTCTTCTTAAAGAATACCCTTCAGCATTTCATGTAATCCTGGTTTGGTGGTGATGAACTCCTTTAGCTTTTTCTTGTCTGTGAAGGTCCTTATCTGACCTTCAATTCTGAATGATAGCTTTGCTGGGTAGAGTAATCTTGGTTGTAGGTTCTTGCTGTTCATCACTTTGAATATTTCTTGCCACTCCCTTCTGGCCTGCATAGTTTCTGCCGAGAAATCAGCTGACAGTCATATCGGTACTCCCTTGTATGTAACTAACCGTTTTTCTCTTGCTTCTTTCAAGATTCTCTCTTTGTCTTTTACCCTTGGCATTTTAATTATGATGTGTCTTGGTGTGGTCCTCTTTGGATTCCTCTTGTAAGGGGTTCTGTGTGCTTCCTGAACTTGTAAGTCTATTTCTTTCACCAGGTAGGGAAAGTTTTCTGTCATTATTTCTTCTAATAGGTTTTCAATATTTTGCTCTCTCTCTTCTTCTGGCACCCCAAAAATTCGGATGTTGGTACGCTTAAAGTTGTCCCAGAGGCTCCTTACACTATCTTCATATTTTTGGATTCTTTTTTCTTTTGGTTTTGCTGGTTGGGTGTTTTGTTTCCTCATATTTCAGATCTTTGGTTTGATTCTTGGGGTCCTTTGATTTACAGTTGAATTTCTGTATATTCTTTATTTTAGACAGTGTATGCTTAATTTCTGACTGGTCCTTTTCCATTTTTTTGGCATTCTCATTAAGGTCCTTGAAGGTCTCACTAAGCTCCTCATAGGTCTCATCCAGTTTCTCGGCAGTTTTTAGAAGATTCTTGAGTAACCTTATAAATGTGGTTCTGAACTCTATGTCGTCCAGTAATTTGCTTTCCTCCATTTCTTTCATTCGTGACATGTTTCTTTGTCTCTGCATTTTGCTACTTCCCTGTGTTGATGGAGTGGCTTTGTGTGGTAGGTGACCTATAGGGGCCAGTAGCTCAGCCTCCCCAATCACCTGAGGTGGACGCTCTTGGTGTACCCCTTTGTGGGCTGAGTGCAAAGTCTTGGTGTAGTTAAGCCTTGATTGCTGTTGGTACACTGGGAGGAATTGACCTCCAGGCCAATTGGCTGTGAGGACCTGCTGTGTCTATAATGGAAGAACTGCTGGGCTGGAGACATGCTTATGGTGCAGGACTTGTTTCAGTGGGGCTTTGGTGCTCACTGAGTCTGCCTCTTGAATGTGTCACTTATGGATGTGAGGAGTTGAAATCTGGTGTCTCACACTGACCACTAGGTACACTGGCTTCTGGATCTCGAATGGGGTGCAGGTCAGCTACTGTCTGAGGCCACCCAGCAGGTGCTACAGCGAGAACTACAGTTTTCTCCTCTTTGCTTGGGGTTTGGAGGTTTTGGAGCTGTCTGACTTGGGCTGCAGGTTTGCTATGTTAAGCTGCGATAGGGCAGGCCATTCATATGCTAAAGCCGCTGCTTGGAGCTTGGGTGGGTTTGTAGGTTGTGCAGGGCAGGGTCTCAGGGCATCACTAGGCTAGGGCGTGGCAAACAGCGATGGCTGACAGTAAGCCGGCTCTGCATCTCCGACTGCGTCCCCGCGTTTCGCGCCCCCTGCGCAGTAAACAATTATTCCTGCGTGCAGCCCTGCAAGCAAGCCACCCTCACTTTCCGACCCGATGGAAGACAGTCCAGCTTCTCCCCATAGGAGTTTGGGTCCCCCACGTCTCCCCAGAAACTGGAGTTCGGAGTAATCGGGAGCTTGTCTCCCTTCGGGTTGAAAAGAGCAGTGCTCCCAGTCGCCCGCTGCCAGCCCGATATGCGCACCTCTGTACCTCAGCTTTTCAGCGCTTGTGCACGTCTCAATGCTCTTTTCTCTTTCCTTCTAGTTGTAGAACTTCCACTCAGCCAGCTTTCCCATGGTCCTGGGTGATAGACATTTTGTCTTTTAGTTATAGTTTTGAAATTGTTGTGCGAGGCAGCAGTTTAGGTGTTTACCTACGCCACCATCTTGGATCCTCTCTTCCACCACAGCTTTTTTTATCCTCTCATCTACTGATGGGCACTTGGGCTCTTTCCAGATCTTAGCTATTGTAAATTGTGCTGCTATGAACATAGGGGTGCATACATTCTTTCTGATTGCTGTTTCAGATTTCTCAGGATATATTCCTAGAAGTGGGAACGCTGAGTCAAATGCCAGTTCCATATTTAATTTCTTGAGGAAACTCCATACTGTTTTCCATAATGGCTATACCAGTCTGAATTTCTATCAGCAGTGTACTAGGGTTCCCTTTTCTCCACATGCTCGCCAGCACTTGTCATTTATTGATTTGTTGATGGTAGCCCTTTTGACAGGTGTGAGCAGATACCTCATTATCGTTTTAATTTGCATCTCTCTGATGATCAGTGACTTTGAGCATTTTTTCAAATCTCTCTTGGCCATCTGTATGTCCACTTTTGGACAACTGTCTATTTAGATCCATTGCCCATTTTTAAAAGGGTTGTTTGTCTTCCTTTTGTTAAGTTATATGAGTTCCTTATGTATTTTTCATATTAACCCTTTATCAGATGTATCATTGCCAAATATGTTCTCCCATACAGTGGACTCCCTTTTCATTTTGTTGATGGTTTCTTTTGCTATGCAGAAGCTTTCTATTTTGATGTAGCCCAATTTGTTTATTTTCTCCTTAGTTTCCTTTGCCCTAGGACAGTGGTCGGCAAACTCATTAGTCAACAGAGCCAAATATCAACAGTACAACGATTGAAATTTCTTTTGAGAACCAAATTTTTTAAACTTAAACTTCTTCTAACGCCACTTCTTCAAAATAGACTCACCCAGGCCGTGGCATTTTGTGGAAGAGCCACACTCAAGGGGCCAAAGAGCCGCATGTGGCTCGCGAGCCGCAGTTTGCCAACCACTGCCCTACGAGATGTAGCCGTCAACATGTTGGTAATGATAGATATCTGAGATTTTCCTGCCTATGGTTTCTTCCAGGATTTTTATGGTTTTCCAACTTACATTTAAGTCGCTTATCATTTTGAGTTTATTTTTGTGTATGGTATACGTTGGTGGTTTAGTTTCATTTTTTTGCATGTATCTGTCCAATTTTCCCAACAACATTTATTGAAGAAATTCTCTTGACTCCATTGTATGCTCTTGCCTCCTTTGTCAGATATTAATTGAGTGTAATTGCTTGGATTGATTTCTGGGATCTTCTGTTCCATTGATCTATATGCCTGTTCTTGTGCCAGTTACAGGCTGTTTTCATTACAGTGGCTTTGTAATGTAGCTTGATATCTGGTATTGTGATTCCTCCAACTAAGATTACTGCAGCTATCCAGTGTCTTTTTTGGTTCCATTGTTAGAGCACGTTCCTTCTTGAACCCTGCTCACTGTATCATTTCCCCCTATATTCTCTGCTTACTGTGCCATTTTTGGAAGCACAGCTCCTGATCCTGTTCTAATATGCCAATTTTTGGGTCCAAGCCCCTCTATCAGGGTCTGGACTTCTTGGACACTGGGTGGTAGATGGAGAAGCCATGAGAAGTTGTGGGTAGATAAGAGAGGCTATTGTAGAAGCTAGTGACCATGTAGCCATTGCTAACAAGGAGCCATTAGACAAAGCAGTTCTTCAAAGTAAAGTCCCATACAGTAGGCAGCCATACACTGGCTAGTTAACAATGCATCTTTTCTACATAGCAGTAGCCTCTGTACCTACAGCCATTATCTGAGCAGCTGCGTGCTGCCTATGGACCCACAGCCTCTCATAGTAGGCACATCTAAGCTCACTCACTATAGCAGTCTCTGTAACATACTTTAGTGCTACTTAGACAAAAGAGGCTTTCTGCCAAATGGTGACATCAATCATTTGGGTTATAGAAGGGCATGCTTGTGCAGTATAACTTGAGATTACTGTGTCCTTGCACCTGTGTATACTATCTTAGCCTTGAATACTTTAAGATTCCCATTCTCAGAGTGGCCTTGGACATCCGGCGTACTCTAAACAGGGCCCCACAGTTCCATATAAATTTTTAGAGTATTTGCTCTAGATCTGTGAAATATGCTGTTGGTATTTTAATAGAGATTGCATTGACTCTGTAGATTACCTTGGGTAGTATGGACATTTTAATGATGTTGATTTCTACCAATCCATGATCATGGTATATTCATCCAGTTGATTATGTCTTCCTCTATCTCTTTTTTCAACGTTCTGTGGTTTTCAGAGTACAGGTCTTTTACCTCCTTGGTTAAGTTTATTCCTAAGTGTCTTAATTTTTTGTTGCAATCATAAATGGGATTATTTGGTTTCTCTTTCTGAGAATTCATTATCTATACTAATAAAAGGGTAATATGCAAATTGGTCAGGACGCCGTCACAGTAATGACCGGCACAGTGGGTGGGAACTTGCAGCGTCGGAGATGGGGGTGGGGACTTGCAGCTTGGGGATGCAATGGTGGCTGTCGCTTGCTCAGGGCCGGCCCTGGGCAAGCGGCAGTGGGGATGGGTCGGGGAGGCGTGCCTGGTGGAGGGTGGACAGTACTCCCCACATGGTGGTGGGGGCAGCTGCGAGCTCTCCCAATGGCCATTGCCGCTTGCCCAGGGCTGGCCCTGGAAACTTCTGCACTGGCAGCAAAGGCAGGTGATCGAGGGACAGCCCAGCAGCGAAGGCAGGTGAGCGAGGGACAGCCCAGCAGCAAAGACAGCTGAGTGAGGGTGAGGGACAACCCAGCAGCAAAGGCAGGTGAGGGTGAGGGACAGCCCAGCAGCGAAGGCAGGTGAGCGAGGGACAGCCCAGCAGCAAAGACAGCTGAGTGAGGGTGAGGGACAACCCAGCAGCGAAGGCAGGTGAGCGAGGGACAGCCCAGCAGCAAAGACAGCTGAGTGAGGGCGAGGGACAGCCCAGCAGCAAAGGCAGCTGAGTGAGGCGAGGGACAGCCCAGCAGCAAAGACAGCTGAGTGAGGGCAAGGGAAAGCCCAGCAGCGAAGGCAGGTGAGTGAGGGACAGCCCAGCAGTGAAGGCAGGTGAGCGAGGGACAGCCCAGCAGTGAAGGCAGGTGAGCGAGGGACAGTTCAGCAGTGAAGGCAGGTGAGTGAGGGACAGCCCAGCAGCAAAGGCAGGTGAGGGAAAGTCCGAGCTCCACAGCTAAGAGCTCCCGGCTTGGCCACGCCCCACCTTGGCCTCTGGCATCGTGGGTCAGGGGTTCTGAGAACGCCCCTCCCACCCCAATAGGGGATGGGGCCGGTGGCCACCCTCCTGAAGCCCCTCCCCCCAGCAGGCCCTCCCCGAATTGGCCCCCACCACCCTGATCGGCCTGCAGCCCCTCCCCTACCTGGCCCCACCCCAGATCAGTCCCCCAACCCTGATCAGGGGCAGGGCCAGCCGGCCAACCACCCATGTCCCCTCCCCCAGGCCGCTGGCCCCTGATCAGCACCCCCTACCCCATTTGGGGGTGGGGCTGGCCGGCCCACTACCCACAGCCCCTCCCCATGGCTGACCCCTCCCCCAATCAGGGGGCGGGGCCCGCTGGCCAATCGCCTTCAGCCCCTCCCCCCAGCTGTCCTGGCCCTGATCAGCCCCGATCAGGGCGGGCTGGCCGGCCAACCTCCTGACAAGCCCAGACCTGATCCACCCCAATTGAGGGCGGGCCAGTGGACCCCACCTGTGCACGAATTCGTGCACAAGGCCTCTAGTTGTTGTATAAAAAAGCCATTGATTTTGGGGTGTTGATTTTGTATCCTGCTACATTGCCAAATTAAATCTAGTAATTTTTTTGGTGGAGTCTTTAGGGTTTTCTATTTACAATATCATGTCATCTGTGAATAATGAGACTTGTATTTCCTCCTTTCCAATTTTGATGCCCTTTATTTCTTCTTGTCTGGTCATTGTGGCTAGGACTTCCAGTACTATGTTGAACAAGAGTGGGGAAGTGGACATCTCTGTCTTGTTCCTGTTCTTCGGGGAAATGGTATTAGTTTTTGTTCTTTCAGTATGATCTTGGCTGTCTGTCACATGTGGCCTTTATCATGTTGAGATATGCTCCCTCTGTTCCATTTTGCTGAAAATTTTTATCAAAAATGGTGCTGGATTTTGTCGAATGCTTTTTCTGCGTCTATTGATATGATCATGTGATTTTTGTCTTTCAGTTTGTTTATGTGATGTATCACGTCTGTTGATTTGCAAATATTGTACCAGCCTTGCATCCCTGGAATAAATCCAACTGGGTCATGGGGTATGATCTTTTTAATATATTGCTTGATCTCATTTGCTAATATTTTGTTAAGGATTTTAGCGTCTATGTTCATCAGGGATATTGCCCTGTAAGTCTCTTTCTTTGTAGTGTTTTTATTTGTTTTTGGAGTTAGGATAATGCTGGCCTCATAAAACCAGTTTGGAAGTCTTCTTTCCTCCTAGAATTTTTGATATAGTTTGAGGAGTGTAGGTGTTAGTTCTTCTTTGAATGTTTGGTAAAACTCCCCTGTGAAGCCACCTGGACCTGGGCTTTTGTTTGCTGGGAGTTCTTTTATTACTGTTTCAATTTCATCAGTTGTTATTGGCCTATTCAAGTTTTCTGATTCTTTTTGATTCAGTTTTGTAAATTGTATTTTCCTAGGAATTTGTCCATTTCATCCACATTGTCCAGTTTGTTGGTATATAGTTGTTCATAGTATTTTATTAAATCCTCTGTATCTCTGTGGTGTCAGTGGTTACTTTATTGCATTTGTTTCTGATTTTATTTATTTGGGTACTCTCTCTTTGTTTCTTGATTAGTCTGGCTAACAGTTCATCAATCTGGTTTATCTTTTCAAAGAATCAGCTCTTGGTTTCATTGATTTTTTTAATTTTTTTTTTTAGTCTCTGTCATTTATTTATGCTCTTTATTATATCCTTCCTTCTATTTACTCTGGGCTTTTCTTGTTTTTCCCTTTCTAATTCTTTAAGTTGTAGGGTTAAATAGTTTACTATTAATTTTTCTTGTTTTTTTTGAGGTAGGCCTGTAGTGCTATGAACTTCCCTCTCAGGACTGATTTTCCTGTTTCCCAGAGATTTTTAGGTTGTTGTGTGTTCATTTTCATTAGTTTCCAGGAAGTTTTTCATTTCTTTCTTGATCTCATTGTTAACCCATTCATCTACCTAATAAAAGAGTAACATGCTAATTGACTGTACCTTCGCGATGCCTACCAGCCAATCAGGAGTGAGTAAGCAAATTAACCCAACAAAGATGGCGGGTTAATTTGCATACACAGGCGCCGAGCAGCCGGGGGCGGGGTAGGACGACGTCGCCATGGCGACAACGCAGGCGTTCCGCACCACCCCACCCGCTACGGGCCTTTGGGCAGTGTGGGAAGGCGGAAAGGCAGCTCCGAGCTGGAGCAGAAGGGCGATTCTGGGCCACAGTGGAAAGGTGGCGCCGGGCCAGAGTGAAGGTGGTGCCAGCATCCAGGGGAAGGAAGGCCCATTTTTGCATGAATCTTCGTGCATCGGGCCTCTAGTTATATAATAATATTATATTTGCCTCCATGTGTTTGAATGTTTTGGGGGTGTTTGTACTATAGTTGATTTCTAATTTCATTCCACTGTGATCTGAAAAGATGCTTAACATGATTTCAATTTTCTTGAACTTGCAGAGACTTGTTTTGGTTCCTAACATGTGGTCTATCTTTGTGAATGATCTTTGTGCACTTGAGAAGAATGTATATTCTGCAGCTTTGGGGTGAAATGTTCTATAAATGTCAGTTAAATCCATTTGTCCTTTAGAGTCACTGTTTCCTTATTAATATTTTGTCTGTAAGATCTTTCCAGTGAAGTCAGTAGGGTGTTGAGGTTCCCTACTATGACTGTATTGTTGTTGATCTCTCATTTAAAGTCCTCTAGAATTTTTTTATATATTTAGGTGCTCCTATATTGGGTGCATATATTTTACCAGGGTTATAACCTCTTGGATCTATCCCTTTAGTATTATATAGTGACCTTTGTTGTCTCTTTTGATGACCTTCATTTTGAAGTCTATTCTGTCAGATAAGAGTATTGCTACTCCAGCTTGTCTTTCTTTTCCATTTGCATGGAAACTTTTTTTCCATGTCTTTCACTCTCATCCTGTGTGAGTCTTTAGTTGTGAGGTGGGTTTCTTGTAGACAGCATATAGTTGGGTCATGTCTTTGTATCCATTCAGCTACCCTATGTCTTTTGATTGGAGCATTTAATCCATTTATATTTACAATTATTATTGATACTTATATATTGCAATTTTAATTCTGCCCTAGGATTTTCTCTTTGTTTCTTCTTTTCATTATAGCCGTCCCTTTAGCATTTGCATTTTTTGTATTGCTGGCTTGCTGGTGATGTACTCCTTTAGCTTTTTTTTTTCTTTTCTGAGAACCTCTTTATTTCAACATCTATTCTGAATGAGAGCCTTGTTGGATATAGTAATCTTGGTTTCAGATTCTTGCTTTCTATTACCTTGAGTACTTCATGCCATTCCCTTCTGACCTGTAGAGTTTCTGATGAGAAGTCAATTGTCAGCCTTATGGGAGCATCTTTGTATATAACAGTTTGCTTTTCTCTTGCTGCCTTTAAGATTCTCTCTTTGTCTTTAACTTTTGGCATTTTAATTATGATGTGTCTGGGCATGGGCCTTTTTGGGTTCTTCTTGTTTGGGGTTCTCTGTGCCTCCTGAACTTGTGTGACTTTTTATTTTTTTCATGGGGTTAGGGAAGTTTTCTGCCATTATTTCTTTAAACAAGTTCTCTATCTATTTTTCTTTTTCTGCCTCTTTTGGCACATCTAATATGTGACTATTGTTACATTTCCCTTAAGCTGTCCTTCTGTTTATTAATTGTTTTTTCTTTTTGGTTCTCTGATTGAGTGATTTTTTTCTACTCTGTCCTCTAACTCACTGATCTGATCCTCAACTTCCTCTAATATGCTGTGTATTCCCTCCAATGTGTTTATTAGTGCTATTTCATCCTTTATTTCTGACTGTTCTTTTTTTCACAGTTACTATATCTTTTCTCATGCTGTTGAGCATCTTTACCATCATTATTCTGAATTCTATATCAGATAAATTTCTTATCTCCATTTCATTTATCTCTTTTTCTGGAGAATTCTTTTTTTTCTTTCATTAGTGGTTTTTTGTTTGTTTGTTTGTTTCCTAATTTTGGCTGCCTGTTTGGGTTTGTGACTATGTATCATATCGATCTTATATGCTTCTCAATCTTTAGTGCATTGCAGTGTCAAATGCTGTTTCTGACTAATTAGATCAGGCAAGGAATCAAAGCCTCCAGAGACTGCCTCTGTCTATAGGCTGATTGGATTCCATCTTGAGTAGCCCTGAAGCACTTTTCCAACAGGGTGGGGCATTTGCTTCTGCCTAGAGGCTAATTGTTATTTTTTGTCTCTTAATGGGCCTTGTAAACTCCACACTGTGGGGCAGTTTGTTTTCCAATAGGGTGGGTCAATGTACTTCCTCCTAGGCAAAAACCACCTGTATAGCAAATGTCTGCCTAAGAAAGATGATCTTCAGAGTATGAGGGAATGTCTCAGCACAAGAAACTGGGGTGTCTGTCTTCTGAGCTCTAACCGCACAGCCCCAACCCTTGCTTCTGCTCACACAGCTCCTGTTCATTCTATCCTCCCTTTGCTAGAGCACAAGGTGAATGGCTGCACATGGAATTTTGTGCATTGCCCTTTAAGAGGGTGCCTGCATTCCAGCCATCTCTCCCTGGCAGCAACAAACCTGCTTTTCACTGCCAGAATTATGTGGGCACTTTCTCAGTTCTGGCACTAGCTGCTGGAGGCCTGGGTTTGGGGCAACACCCACAAGTGAGATCTCTCTCCTGAACTTTAATTGCTGTCTGTGGGAGCCTGGCCACCCTTTTGCACCTCTGTCCTTCCTACTGGTCTCTATGTGATCTCTGCTTTCCAACCTTGGTTATCAGTATTCTCTCCAGCTAGTCTTCAGTTGATTATTCAGGATGTTTTTTTGTATTTTAGTTGTAATTCTAATTTGGTCCTGGAAGTGTGTCAGTGTAGCATCCACTTACTTCGCTGTCATTTTTAATCTCTTCCTTACAGAATATCTTGATAGTAAACTAAAATGTTTTGAGATATAACAGACAAGCATTAATAGGACATGTTATAGAACATTAGATGTAGAGCACAGACCTATGAATGTTAACTTTAGAAAATTCTGGAATCTATTCTGTTTCTGTGGTTACACACATGGGAACTTTCCAATATAGTTTCTGAATTTCTTATTCATTGGGTCGTCCTGCTTTTGTTCATTTAGCTTACTTCTTGTTACCTAGCAGTTCCATTCATTTCTGAGTAACTCTGGGACTTGTCTCATAGGACAGTGTTTATCTAATTCAGGCTGTAATTATTAATATTAAAGAAGAAATAACAGAATATAAGAAATGTAAGCTTTGCTATTGCTGATATATTTAGATGCTGTGATGGGTTGAATTTAGGATATGCAGTAGTCTGGTTTCTAAACCCTAATGGTGTTAATTTATAGCAGGTTGGGGGGGTGCGGGTAGGGAAGTGTGCCCAGGATCATCACCTCATGGACAGGCTCTTATACCTAAAAGTGGCACTGCTGTCACCACATCTCAGCTTTGGCTTGGGTGGTTCCAGAGGGCTTTTGCCAAGAACAAGGACATTACTTACAGAGCTGACCTCATGTGAAAGAGATGGTATCAAATAGAGCAGCTCAGTCCCTGCTTTTCTCTTTTTTACACTGCTGATCCATCAGTCACATCAGTATTTTATGTAAAGACATAAAAAATGCATGTCATTATTTTGTCCGCATTCTGTTGGAATTGATTGAAATAAAAAGTTATTTTTATTCTAGCAGTCTTAGTAGTTTTTGGAGAATATTTAAATTATTGGGGGGAAATTCCTGATATTATCTCTTCTGTTTTTGTTTCTGGTGAAGCTTGATAGAATGTCTTGGATGTGAGTATAAAAAATCATATCTAATAATAGACAAACATGTAAATTGACCATCTCTCTACTTCACCCACAGCCAATCAGTGAGTATGCAAATTAACCCAACAAAGATGGGGGTTAATTTGCATAAGTAGGTGCCCAGCAGCCTGGGTCCTGGGAACTTTCTCAGCACCCAGGTCACTCCGAGGTAGGCCCCACATGGGTCCTGAGCAACCTGGGAAGGGCCTGAGCCAAGGGCTCCTGGGCAGGGGCGGAGCCCGTGATCAGAGGGAGCTGGGGGGGCCCTGCCCAGGCCCCAAGCCTCGGCCAGAGGCTTTGTTCCTAGGCAGGGGCACAGCCGGCGATTGGAGGGAGCTGGGGGGCCCCTGTCCAGGCCCCGAGGCTTTAGGCCTTGGCAGGGGCGGAGCCCGTGATCAGAGGGAGCTGGGGGGGCCTGAGCAGGGGCGAAGCCCATGATCAGAGGGGCCTGCGCAGGGGCGGAGCCCGTGATCAGAGGGAGCTGGGGGGGCCCTGCCCAGGCCCCAAGCCTCGGCCAGAGGCTTTGTTCCTAGGCAGGGGCACAGCCGGCGATTGGAGGGAGCTGGGGGGCCCCTGTCCAGGCCCCAAACCTTGGCCAGAGGCTGGGTGCCTGGGCAGGGGCAGAGCCTGCAATCGGAGGGAGCTGGGGGTCCCCTACCCAGGCCCCAAGGCTTTAGGCCTTGGCAGGGGCGGAGCCCGTGATCAGAGGGAGCTGGGGGGGCCCTGCCCAGGCCCCAAGCCTCGGCCAGAGGCTTTGTTCCTAGGCAGGGGCACAGCCGGCGATTGGAGGGAGCTGGGGGGCCCCTGTCCAGGCCCCGAGGCTTTAGGCCTTGGCAGGGGCGGAGCCCGTGATCAGAGGGAGCTGGGGGGGCCTGAGCAGGGGCGAAGCCCATGATCAGAGGGGCCTGCGCAGGGGCGGAGCCCGTGATCAGAGGGAGCTGGGGGGGCCCTGCCCAGGCCCCAAGCCTCGGCCAGAGGCTTTGTTCCTAGGCAGGGGCACAGCCGGCGATTGGAGGGAGCTGGGGGGCCCCTGTCCAGGCCCCAAACCTTGGCCAGAGGCTGGGTGCCTGGGCAGGGGCAGAGCCTGCAATCGGAGGGAGCTGGGGGTCCCCTACCCAGGCCCCAAGGCTTTAGGCCTTGGCAGGGGCGGAGCCCGCGATCGGAGGGAGCTGGGGTCCCCAGCCCAGGCCCCAAGCCTTGGCAGGGGCAGAGCCGGCGATTGGAGGGAGCTGGGGGGCCCCTGCCCAGTCCCCGAGGCTTTAGGCCTTGGTAGGGGTGAAGCCGGAGATGGGAGTGAACTACAGAGGAAACACCTTTTTTGACTGCTCATTGGGTAAGCTACCTGTATGCCACTGGTAATATTCTTAGTAACTCGGGTATAAGAATCCAAAAAGGTGATCTAGGGCTTTTCCACCACACTCCTGAAGAACATAATGAAGGCCCGCTGCTGGAGGGGCTAAGAAATGTCATATCCTGCCCTAGCCAGTTTGGCTCAGTGAATAATGCCTAGGCTTGCCCACTGCAGGATCCGGGTTCGATTCTGATCAAGGGCATGTACCTAGGTTGCAGGCTGCTCCCTGGCTGGGGCCCAGGTCAGGGCTCATGCAGGAGGCAACCAATCAAAGTGTTCCTCTCACTGTCTTTCCCTTTCTCTTCCACATTCTCTAAAAATCAATGGAAACATATCTTCAGGTGAGGATAAAAATAAAAAAGAAAGAAAGAAAGAAATGTCATATCCTATGAAAGACACATCTTGAAAATGCCTAAAGAAAGTTGTCATTTTTTCATGGTGAAGGGAGTGGAGTCTGTGTTGATGAAAACACCTTGGCGGCTGCGATGACTGGCAGTGGCTGCAGCAGCGGGGTGATGGGGCTGGTGCCTTTGCCTGATCAGCCTGGTCGTCTCCCACAAAGGGAGCGGGCCTAAGCCATCAGTAGGACATCCCCTGAGGACTCCCAGTATGTGAGAGGGGACAGGCTGGGCTGAGGGACTCCCCCCCCCGCAGTGCACGAATTTCATGCACTGGGCCCCTAGTAATAGTATAAAGACTTAAAAATTGCTTTAGAATATTTTGCTTTCATGTTATTTTTCTTAAGTACTATGGTGTCCTAAGCATCTCTATATGGGGGGAAAAGTCAGTGTATTTATTTTTAATCAAATTGAGAATTTTTGTTTTGCATTTAATCCTTGAGTTATGAAGTACCTGGCTTCACTACCTATAAAAATCACCCAGCAGTAGGTAACAAAGTAGTGTTGTTGGCACCATGTTAGCCGAGTAGCACAGGAGTACAATGAAGAAATCAGTCATGTTACTACCCAGTGCATAGACTGAGGATATTTTCTAATGCAGGATTTTGGTGTTGTACAAAATTTGCTCACACAACACAAATAGTATGCCAACTCTGATCAGTTTTATTTCTTGAGTACTTACTAATTTTTATAATAGTAATTATTACAGTAACTAACAACATGTTCATAACAAGGGGGAATAGGGCATATAAGTTATGTGCATTCTCCACCCTTCCCCTGACAACATACATATTCATGAAGTTGTGTTGGTTTTTTTCCCCCCTGTTATGTATGCAGTGGAGAAGATGGAGAACAGAGAGGAAGCTAAAACTCCTTTGAATTCCTTTACCAGTTTTCCATTCCATATCTCACAGATAATGTAGAGTACAGAGCTGTATCATTTGCCTCTGGTGTAACAAGTTCACGAAAGCAAAGAGGGAGGAAGGAGTGTATTTTCACCAGTGATGGCTTCAGTTTCTCCATAGGACAGTAATTTGTTTGGAGTGAGGGTTTGTGCTTGACATACTACCTGAGATATTGCCATTATTTTAATGCTGATTTTGCATGTAAAATATTCATACTTTTGCCAGGTTACTAAATTCAGTAACATGTTTTTAGGATGGAGAACAGTAAGTATTGATTGGCTGATTTCCCCTACCCAGTCTAAAAGCTTCTTTTAATTGTATTGACATTATTTTGACCAAATGTGTGAAATAGATTTAAAAATGAAAAAATCATTCCTTAAATTATTGGAAATTATATATTAGAAAATGAGATGTGTTCAGTGGATTTAATTGTAATATCCAAATGCTTTTAAAAAAATACCTTCCTTGGTTTAACATCATAATTTGGAAACTCTTAATATTTCTAATGTATTAATTCTCTTTTTTTCCAGGGGCCACATTATCCTAGTTCCAGAATTTAGTCTTCCTCTGGAATACTACTTAATTCCCTTCCTTATCATAGTGGGCATCTGTCTCATCTTGATAGTCATTTTTATGGTAGGTAAATTTATTTTAAGTGCTTTTTAAAAAATAGTATAGACGGTCTAAAAATCATTATATTGAGTAATAGAAGCCTTGCTTTAAAAAGTATATATTGTGTGAGTCTATTTGTATAACTAGTTCTGGAAAAGGAAAGATAATTTGGGTAGAAAAAATCAGAACAGTGATTGCTTCTGGAGGGTTATGGAGTTGGCGAGGGATTTACTGGGACACCTATGAAGGAACTTTTTGGCGTGTGAGTCATGTTCTGATTCTCAAGAGAATTTTGGGTTGTACTAATGCCTGATTCACCAAATTATATAGTTAAATTTTGTGCATTTCATTGTATGTAAATTTTACCTCAAAAGAAGAGAATTTTTTTAGAAAAATTAAATTCTAAGTAATGATATACATGGTGAAGTAATTTGGGGGAAGTATACTGATACCTGCAACCTACTTTGTAAAAAATTAATAGAAAAAGGGGTTTATTGATGGATAGATAGAGGGATGGATAGATATGTGATAAAAAGTAGCCTAGTAAAATGTTCGTTGCAGAATCTAGGTAGTGGCCATATACCACCTTTTTTTTATTTATAAAAATTATTTAAATTTTTCTCTATGTTTGAAAATTTTTATATTAAAATGTAAATAACAAATAGTATGAGGGCTTGAGGTAACCACCAAAACACTGGTTACCAAAGGTTGGCTTCAGAACTCTTAGGGGGTCTTCAGGGTCAAAATCATTTTCATAATAATACTAAGATATTTTTGCTTTTATCACTGTCAGTCTCTCAGGGTTTGTAGTGGAGGTTTCTAGAGGCTATATGGTGTGTCTTATGAAAACAAATTGAAGACAAAAGCAGATATGAGAATCCTTCTGTATTCTACCAAAATAGATACTAAAAGAGACTTGCAAAAATATAAAACAATCCCACTGTTCTAACATTTTTTTTATAAAGAATGTTTATATCAACATCCAGTGAGTTTAGTATTGTACTTAGTTTATACATTAATTTAAAAATTAAATGGCATCTTTGAAATGTTTAGTCTTCCTATGCTGCTATGGTATTTCTTTTTAATTATTTAGGTCTTTCATATCTATCAGTTTAATATTTTTCTGTAAATATTTTGCATGTCTTTTGTTAGACTTTTTTGAAATTGCATTTTCTAATTAGTTATTACTAAGCTATAAGAACGTTATTGATTTTTTACAATAAACTTAATTTTGGAATAACAATAAGATTTATAGAAAAATCACAAAGAAGAGAGCTCCTGTATATTTCTCATCTAGTTTCTCCTTTTGTTAACATTTTACATTATAATGGTACATTTGTCAAAACTAAGAAACTGACATTGCTACATTATCAGTAACTAAACCCCAGACTTTGTATGGATTTTCACCAGTTTTTCTATAAATATACCCAATCCAGGGTACCCCATTGTATTTAGTTATCACATCTTCCCATTTTCCTCTGATCTATGACAGTCTTTCCTTATTTTTCATGACTTTGACATTCTTAAGGAACCCTGGCAAGGTATCCTGTAGAATATCCCTCAATCTGCTATTTTCTATCAGAGGTGAAATGCCCTTTTCATCATATCATGTCAGGGGTATGTGATCGCTGCATAACATCACTGATGATGCTAACCTTTCTCCCTTGGTTAAGATAATGTTTGCTAGGTTTCTCCAATGTAAAGTTATTATTTTTCTCTTTATTCTGTTCTTCCTTTGGAAATGAGGCACAAAGTATAGCCTAAACCTAACGGTGGAAAGGGGCAGGAATTAGGCTTCATTTCATGGGGGTAGTAGGGAGAATCTACATATACTAGTATTACTTAGAATTCTTTTGTAAGGAAGATCTGTCTCTTTTGGGTTATTTATTTATCTATTCATTTATTTATTCACTCATTTATTTACATGAATAAGTACTCATGTATGTTTATTTTACACTTTGAGTAAAATACTATGTTATTTATTTTTGTTGCCTAAATTATTTGAGCTTTGGCCATTGGGAACTGTGTTAGGCTTACTTCTGTGTGCCTTTGATTTGACCCATCTTTTTTTTTTTTTTTTTAAAGTACTTCTTTACTGTCTGATACTATAAGAAGCTTAAGGCTCATCTTACCTTTTTCTTATCCCAGCCCTAGAATCAGACATTTATCCAAGGAGCCTTGGTTTCTTTTATTGAAGAGTTTTATTTAGAAACTGTGATTTGAACAATGGCCATTATTGATTTTAATACAGTAATTTTATATCTGTAAACTTGCTGAATTCTACTGTTCTGATCATTTGAATTTATTGATTCTGTTGGGTTTTCATTGTAGAAACAAGGAAGTATAGAATGTTAGAACAACAAACAAATAAAAATTGCTCTTGGTAAACTGGGAATAGAAGTACATATCCTTAAGCTAATAAAGATTATTGACTAAAAACTGTAAATAAACATCATTAAATGGTGAATTATTAGAAACCTTCTCTTGAAAGTCAGGAACAAAAAAGGATGCCTGTTGTACCTTCTGTTAGCATTGCGTTATTTTCTGGAAAAACATGAAAAAAAAAACACAGTGTAAGGATTAGAAATAAACCAAATTTTTATTTGTTTTTTAAGAAAATAATGAATGGGTGCTGAATTATGTCTCCTGTCTGTTGTAATGATCATTGGTTTTATTTCTTTATTAACACCTTGCTGACTGGTCACAAGTTAACTTGTGTTTCCACTTACATTAATGTAAGTAATTTTAAGGTGTGAAAGCAATGTAGAATTTTAAAAGAGTACTCTTGATTATCAGGAAAATTAAAAGATCATGTTTTACAAAAAAACAGTAATCAGTAGTAAAAATATTCCACTAGGGTGTGTAAAGTATGTTCTTGGAAAGAATAGTAAAATACGATATGTATGTAAAACTTGTTTAGTATCATTGCATGTAGATACATGTTATACAATATATCACACTAAAAATATTAACAAGAATAAAATATAAAAAAAATATTAAAATATATGCAATATGTTTAATTTTGACATATGGTAATATAAATGTAAGATGTGACAAAATTAAGTACATTTAAGTTTATTTAGATACTTTCATTTAATATTCAAGTACGGAAAAGTAGCTGGGTGCATGGGTGAGTTCTGGCTTAAAATAGCCTGTCAGCAAGGTGTTAAGTTGGATTACATGAATGTGTTTTATAAATTTTAAAAATCCTGTATTTTTGGGATAAACTATTTGATCATGATGTGTAAATTTTGTCTTTGCATTTCAATTATTCACATTTCTAATATGGGTTAGTCAGTTTTACATTTGTACATAGATGTAAAAATCCTAAATAAAACATTAGCCATCTGAATGTCTTAGTAAGATAAAGTTTTAGTTTTATCAAGCTAGAAGAATCTTGGCATCAGAACTAGACAATCCCTTGAGTACTGTTGATAGGAATGTTAAATGGAACAGCCACTATAGCAATTCTTCAAAAATTTAAACATACATTATCTTACGATTCAGCAATTCCACTTTTGGAAATATACCCAAAAGAATTCAAGTAGGGAGTTGAAACTATGTTCAATAGGCAATCCGATTTCTCATCAATGGGTGAACAAACAAAATGTGGTATGTACATACAGTGGAATATTATTCAATCTTAAGGAAGGAAGTTCTGACACATGCTACAACATAGCTGAACCTAAAGGGCATTATGCCAAGTGAATAAGCCAGTAACAAGGGGACAAATATTGTATGATTCTATATGTGGTACCTAGGGTAGTCAGATTCACAGACCGAAAGTAGCATGGTAGTTCCTGGGAGCTGTAGGAAAGGGAGAATGGGGAATTATTGTTTAATGGGTACAGAGTTTTAGTTTTGCAAAATGAAAATAGTTTTATGGATGGATAGTGGTGATTGTAGCACCATTTGAGTATACTTAATGCCATAGAACTGTACACTTAAAAATGGATGGAATAGTAAATTTTATGTATATTTTACTATGTTTTAAATAACATAAAAATAACTAGACATAAAATTAACCCTATAAAATTGAAGCTTTCTCTTATTTTCCATTTTCTAAAGTAAATTTTGCTGAAATTGGAATGATCTGTTACTTGATTTTTTGGTGAATGTTGCCAATAAAATCAGAGTCTACTGACCCTTTTCATAGTTACCTGGATATTTAGATGGTTGTCTGCTTCTTCATATTAAATTATATTTCTAAGAAATTACATATTTTGTCTGCTATCAAATATAGTGGCAAAATTTATAATATTGATATCCTATATAATCTATAATAATAAAAGCATAATATGCTAATTAGACCGGAATCTATAATAATAAAAGCATAATATGCTAATTAGACCGGAAAGCCAAACGACCTTCCGGGAATCTTTCTGGATGAAGCCGCCATGGTAGGGGCCGAGGCAGAGGTAGTTAGGGTTGATCAGGTAGGCAGACAGAGTGGTTAGGGGCAACCAGGCAGGCAGGCAGAGGCAGTTAGGGGTGATCAGGTAGGCAGTCAGAGTGGTTAGGGGCCATCAGGCAGGAAAGTGAGCAGTTAGCGGTCCCGGATTGCGAGAGGGATGTCCGACTGCTGAGATCAGGCCTAAATTGGCAGTTGGACATCCCCCGAGGGGTCCTGGATTCCGAGAGGGTGCAGGCCAGGCTGAGGCACCCTCCCCCCATGCACGAATTTCATGCACTGGACCTCTAGTAAAAGCATAATATGCAAATCAACCGAATGGCGGAATGACCAGTCGCTATGATGCACACTGACCACCAGGGGCCAGACACTCAGTGCACTCCCACAGGGGGAGTGCTGCTCAGCCAGAAGCCAGGCACACCGCTGGCGAGCGCATCAGTGGTGGTGGGAGCCTCTCCCGCCTCCGCTGTAGGCGGGTGGTAAAGAGTGAGGGGTCCTGGACTGCCAGAGCCCCAGACTGCCAGAGGGATGTCTGACTGTTGGCTTAGGCCCGATCTCCAGGGGGATCAGGCCTAAGCCGGCAGGCAGACATCCCCTGAGGGGTCTTAGACTGTGAGAGGGCACAGGCTGGCCTGAGGGACCTGCCTCAGTGCACGAATCTCATGCACCGGGCCTCTAGTATTCACATAACAATTTAAAGAAAATTTCTACTATATGTGGAATGAGTTTTCTTCATAGCCATCTGTGCCTTGAACAGTATTGTCAGTTTATCTGTTTTGCCTTTCAAAGAAGTAGACTTTGAGGTTGTCTTTTTTTGTTTTGTTTTTTCCTTTCATTCAACAAATAATTATTTTGCACCTCGAATGAACTGGGCACTTAGGGTCTGAGGATTTATCATTGAACAAAATAGTTAAAAATCCTTGATGTCAAGCAGCTTACATTTCAGTTTTTATATATTTCTTGAATTTCTTCTGCTCTTAGCATCATTATTTGTTTTCTTGTATTCTTTTGGGTAACAGTCATTTTAGCAATAACTCATAAATTTTGGTAAGGGATATTTTTATTTTATTTTATTTGCTAAATTTTATTTTCATTGTTTTATATATGTTTCTTTATGATTCTTGATGGTTCCATCTATGTTAAGGGGACCTCAATTACTATAACTCCTACTCTTTCATTTGGTCACTCATTTGGTCTTAGGGAAGATGAAGTATCTTTTCTGTGTGGTACATTTAGGAAGAGTAAGTTAGGGCATGCTTGACTCAATTCCACCTTTCTTTTGGGACCAACCTGTGTTCAGCTCCCCCAGAACTGGTTCTGCAGTGAAGGTCAGGCCTGCTCCATTCCAGAGTTGTCTTTGTCCGTATCTGGGTGGGTTAGGCAATCTAATTCTGTGGTTTAGAAAGAAGTTCTGTCTCTTTCTCCACTGAGTTAGGTACTCCACTTGTCTCCATCTGCCAGTTCATCATATTATTTCTCAAGTTATTTATAATACAGTGGTGAAGAGGCATGCTGATTTCTATGATTTCTTCTGTGACTTATGAACTATTTTAAATGTTCAAAATACATATTTATTTCCGTAACTCCACCCCTTCCCCGATTGATTTCTAATTCAGTTTCATTGTGGTCAGAAAACATGGTATGTTATGGATTATTTGGTATGCCCAGGTTGTAGGCTTGATCCCCAGTAGGGGCGTGCAGCAGACACCTGATAGATGTTTTGCTCTTGGATTGATATTTCTGTTTCTCTCTCCCTCTCCCTTCTCCTCTCTCTAAAAATTAAAAACAAAGAAAAAAACTTGCTTTTGGTTATATCTTATAAACATTCCATGTGTGTGTAAAAATAATTGTAGTATGCAAAGTTCATATATGTTACTTTGTTTGAGCTTGTGGGTTCGTTTTGTCATCTTTTTTTCAATATGTTTAAACCAGCTTTATTGAAATACTAGAGACCTGGTCCATGAAATTCGTGCACTGCGGGGGGAGTGTCCCTCAGCCCAACCTGCATCCTCTCCGATCTGGGATGCCTCGGGGGATGTACAACTGCCGGTTTAGGCCAGCAGGGGAGGGCAGTTGGGGGCGGGGGGGCAGTTGGGGGCAATTGGGGGGGAGGTTGTGGTGAGCAGGCTGGCAGAGCAGTGACAGTTGGGGGCGATCAGGTCAGCAGGGGGGACAGTTGGGGGCAATCAGGCTGGCAGGCAGAGTGGTTAGGGGCGATCAGGAAGGCAGGCAGGTGAGCAGTTAGGAGCCAGCAGTCCTGGATTGTGAGAAGGATGTCCGACTGCTGGCAGTGGGACATCCCCTGAGGGGTCCCAGATTGGAGAGGGTGCAGACCAGGCTGAAGGACACCCTTCCCTGCCCCCATGCATGAATTTCGTGCACCGGGCCATTAGTATAACATAAAATGGACCCACTTAAAGTGCACGGTTCAGTGATTTTTAGTATACTCACAGAATTATATAGTCATCACAATTGTCTATAGTTTTGCACTCTTCTATTTTCTAAAGCAGTGGTGGGCAATAGAACAATGTTGTGAGTCACATTTGTTATAATTTTATTTATTTATTTATTTGTCAGAAAACTAACAATTATTGTATATTTTATGTAACCAATAACATGCATATGTTATCTCATTATTTTATTTTTTAATCCTCACCTGGGGATATGCTTTTATCAATGAGAGAGAGAGAGAAAGAGAGAAAAACATTGATCAGTTCCTCCCGTACTCACCCCTACCGGGATGGAATCTGCAACGTAGGTATGTGCCCTCTTGACCCAGAATTGAACCTGCAACCTTTTGGTGTATGGGGTGACACTCCATCCCACTGACCCACCCAGTCAGGGCCATATAGTATCTCATTTTGTCTTTATTATGATCCCAATAAGTATGAATTATTATCCTCAATTTACAGGTGAGGAACTGAGCTTCAAAGGGATTAAGCACCTTACCTGTGGTTACACAATGATGGAGCTGGAATTTATTATTTACTTATTTATCTTTACTTTTTTATTGAATTTATTGGGGTGACATTGGTTAAAATAGTTATTGTTTTCAGATGTACAATTCTGTAATATATTATCTGTATATTGTATTGTGTGTTCACCACCCCAAGTCATTAATATAATTTAAATGCCAAATTAAAAAAGATTAAAAGAGCTGAAACCGGTTTGGCTCAGTGGATAGACCGTCAACCTGCGGACTGAAGGGTGCCGGGTTCGATTCCGGTCAAGGGCATGTACCTTGGTTGCGGGCACATCCCCAGTGGGAGGTGTGCAGGAGGCAGCTGATCGATGTTTCTCTCTCATCGATGTTTCTGGCTCTCTATCACTCTCCCTTCCTCTCTGTAAAAAATCAATAAAATATATTAAAAAAAAAAAGAATCCCCTTGTCAGTTTAAATGACAAAACTCTTAAAAAAAATAAAAAATTTAAAAATAAAAAAGATTAAAAGAAACAGGTGAGATTAATTTAAATTCTATATTTTGTTTAATAAAGCTAAAATGTATTTCACCATTCAATTAATAGAAATAATTATAAAATCTGTTTTAAAATTTTTTATTAATACAGTCTTTGCAATCTGGTGTGTATTTTATACTTTTATAGCAAATCTCAATTCAGACAGTTACATTTCAAATGCTCAGAGCCATATATACCATTGGCTACCGTATTGGGCAGCATAGGTCTGTAGTGTAAATTTTTTGTCTGCGTAAGCTATAAATTACTGAGCTTGTGAATTTGTGTATATCTCTTTCAATTTTGTCATTTTCAAGATGAAATGTCCTTTTTATCCTTGTCATGACTGTCTCCTAATGATTTTTGTCTTAAATTATATATACCATCTTTTCCTTTGCTTAGTATTATCATGGTCTATTCCTTTGTTTTTTTTACCATTATTTTTATTTATTTGGGTCTTATCTCTTTGTTTCTTGATGAGTCTGGCTAATGGTTTATCAGTTTTGTTTATCCTTTCAAAGAACCAGCTCTTGGTTTCATTGATTTTTTTGTATTGATTTTTTTAGTCTCTATGTTATTTATTTCTGCTCTAATCCTTATTATTTCCTTCCTTCTACTTACTTTGGGTTTTTCTTGTTGTTCTCTTTCTAGTCCTTTAAGTTGTAGGGTTAAATAGTTTATTGCTGATTATTTTTTTTAAAGAATGCCTGTAGTGCTATTAACTTTCTTCTCAGGACTGCTTTTGCTGTGTCCCAGAGATTTTGGGTTGTTGTGTGTTCATTTTCATTGGTTTACAGGAAGTTTTTAATTTCTTTTTTGATCTTGTTGGTAGCCTATTGATTGTTTAATAACATGCTACTTAGCCTCCATGTGTTTGAATGTTTTGGGGTATTTTTACTATAGTTGATTTCTAATTTCATTCCACTGTGATTTGATTTCAATCTTCTTGAATTTGCAGAGACTTGTTTGTGTCCTAACATGTGGTCTATCTTTGTGAATGACGCATTGTGCACTTGAGAAGAATGCATATTCTGTTGCTTTGGGGTAAAATGTTCTATAAATGTCAATTAAATCCATCTGATCTAGTGTGGCCTTTAGAGTCACTGTTTCCTTGTTAATTTTTTGTCTGGAAGATCTGTCCAATGAAGTCAGCAGGATGTTAAAGTCCCCTACAATGACTGTATTGTTGTCTATCTCTCCCTTAAAGTCCTCTAAAAGTTTATTTATTTAGGTGCACCTATATTGGCTGCATATATGTTTACCACGGTTATATCCTCTTGTTGAACTGATTCCTTTATTATTATGTAGTGACTTGTCTCTTGTGATGGCCTTCATTTTGAAGTCTATTTTTGTCAGATATGAGTATTGCTACTCCAGCTTTTTTTTTTCTTTTTCATTTGCATGGAAAATTTTTTTCCCATCCCTTCACTCTCATCCTGTGTGAATCTTTAGTTGTGAGGTGGGTCTCTTGTAGACAGCATATAGTTGGGTCATGTTTTTGTATCCATTCAGCTACTCTGCCTTTTGATTGGAGCATTAGTCCATTTACATTTAGGGTTATTATTGACAGGTACTTATGTATTATTGACATTTTAATTCTGTATGCCTAGGTTTCTCTCTTTTTTTCTTCTCATTACAGTAGTCCCTTTAGCATTTCTTGTAATGCTCGCTTGTTGGTGATGTACTCCTTTAGCCTTTTTTTTTTTGGTCTGGGAAGCTCTTTATTTGACCGTCTATTTTGAATGATAGCCTTGCTTGATATAGTAATCTTGGTTTCAGATCCTTGCTTTCCATTACCTGAGTACTTTATGCCATTCCCTTCTGGCCTGTAGAGTGTCTTATGAGAAATCAGGTGTCAGTCTTATGGGATCTCCTTTGTGGGTAACAGTTTGCTTTTCTCTTGGTACCTTTAAGATTCTCTCTTTGTCTTTAACCTTTGGCATTTTAATTATGATGTGTCTGGGCGTGGGTCTGCTTGCGTTCTTCTTGCTTGGGGTTCTCTGTGCCTCCTGAACTGTGTGACTTTTTTCTTTGGGGTAGGGAAGTTTTCTGCCATTATTTCTTCAAACACGTTTTCTAGCCTTTTCTCCCTTTCTGTCTCTTCTGGCACACAGGTTATTCTAATATTGTCACCTTTCACATTGTCCCACAGGTTCCTTAAGCTGTCCTTCTGTTTTTTAATTATTTTTTCTTTTTGGTTCTCTGATTGAGTGATTTTTTTCAACCTTGTCTTCTAATTCACTGATTCGATCCTTAGCTTCCCCTAATCTGTTGTGTATTACCTCCAATGTGTTCTTTATTTGTGTTATGTCAGTCTTTATTTCTGACTCTCATTTTTCATAGTTATATCTTTTTTTATGCTTTTGAGCATCTTTACCATCATTACTCTGAACTCTGTTTCAGATAAATTTCTTATCTCTGCTTCATTTATCTCTTCTTCTAGCGAATTCTCTTGTTCTTTCATTTGGAGGTTGTTTCCTCATCTCCTCATTTTGGCTGCCTGTTTGTGTTTGTGACTATGTATTAGGTAGCTCCTTATGCCTCTCAATCTCTAGTGGAGGACATTGTCAAAATGCTGTTTCTGACTAATTAGATCAGTCAATGAATAAAATTCTCCAGAGACCCACTCTGCCTACAAACTGATAGGATTCCATCTTGAATTGCCCCCAGGCAATCATCCTCAGATGTGGTGGGAGTTTTTTTCAAGGGTGGGCAGTTGCTTCTGCCTGGAGGCTAATTGTTAGTTTTAGTCTCTTAATTGGCCTCAGGGCAAGGTATTTTTACAATAGGGTGGGTCAACTGTCTTTCCCCCAGGCAAGGCAAATGTCTTTATGGGAAAGATGCCCCCTGCTGCATGAGGGAATGACTTAGCACAGGAAACTGGGGTGTCTGGCTTCTGCTCACACTGCCCCAATCCACTCTGTTCTCCCTGTGCCAGAGCACAAAGTGGGTGGCTCCACAGGGAACTTTGTGCGTTGGCCCTTTAAGAGGGTGTCTGAATTTTCATCTGCCACTCTTTGGTAGACAGCAACCCACTGCTTTTCATAGCCAGAGGTTATGTGGGTACCCTTCTCAGCTGTGGTACTCTCTACTTGGGGGCCCAGCTTGGGGATTAGATCCCAGAGTTCTCAGTGGCAAGCCCCCACAGCTGAGATCTCTCTCTGAGACTTCAGTTGCTGTCTGTAGGTGCCTGGCCAGACTTTTTGCCCCTCCGCCCTTCCAACCAGTCTCTATGTGGCCTCCACTTTTGGTCCTCAGGTATCAATTTTTTCTCCTTTGAGTCTTCCATTGATTATTCAGGAAATTTTTCTGTATTTTAGTTGTAATTCCAGTGTGTTCCGGGGAGCATGTCTGTGCTGTATTCACTTACTCTGCCGCCATCTTTAATCTCTACCTTTATTTTTGTCTTAATGAGTTGTTAATAGCATATGGTTGTCACTTTTTCTTTAAATACTATGATGCACTCTTTTAAAACACTGGTGAACTTAACCATTTGCATTTTTATGAATAATATATAATCATATATTATATATTATTGGACTAATTTCTATTGTTTAATTTTTCTTCTATTTTTTTCTTTGTAAATTTGGGTTACCCAAATTTTATTCTCATTCTCTCTCTCTCTCATATCTCTGTTTCTGCTACTGGTTTGAAAGCTTACATTATAGTCTTTGTGGTCACTGTTAATTTTTTTAAAAACAATTACTGATGTATGATTGACATATAATAAACCTCACATATTTAAATTTATGATTTGGCAAGTTTTGACATATGTATATCTGTGAAGCCACCACCACTAGCAAGATTTATTGATCAGTTCAAAAAGTTTTCTCATGCTCCTTTGTAATCCCTCCCTGTAACATCTTCCAATTTCATGTCCTACTCACCTCCAACCTTAGTCAACTACAGATCTGCTTTTGGTTACTGTAGATTTTCTACAATTTTATATACATGGAATAATAAATTATGTAATCTTTTGTGTCTGAATTCTTCTTTCAGAATTATTGTGAGATTCATATATGTTATTGAGTACATTGATTATTCATTTCTTTTTATAGCTGAGTTATCTTCCATTGTATGGATATACTACAGTTTTGTTTATCCATTTACCTATTGATGGATATTTGGGTTGTTCATAATTTTTGGCTCTTACAAATAAAGCTGACATGAACATTTGGACATGGACTTCTGTATTCAAATTGTCATGTGGATATATGCTATTTGTGTGTATATAAGTAGGAGTGGGATGATTGGGTCAAATGGTAAGTGTCTGTTTAAATTTATGAAAAATCACCAAACTATTTTCAATGTGGTGGTGCCATTTTGTACCATTAGTGTACCAGAATTGAATTTAATGACAATTTAATGGGGGTAATTAGTTCTACCATTAGTGTACCAGAATGCGAGTTTCTTTGCTTCCATGCCAATACTTGGTATAGTCAGTCTAATTGAATTTAAAGGACAATTTAATGGGGGTAATTAGTTCTACCATTAGTGTACCAGAATGCGAGTTTCTCTGCTTCCTTGCCAATACTTGGTATAGTCAGTCTAATTTTAGTCATTCTAATAAGTTTATAGTGTGGTAATTGTGATTTGAATTTTAGTTTCCTATTGAGTATTTTGTTGAGCATCTCTTCAAGTGATTATATGCTATCTTTAAATCTTCTGTGGTAAAGTGTTTATTCAGATATTGTGCTCATTTTTTTCTATTGGGTTGCTTGTTTTCTTATTGAGTTTTGAGTTCTTTTTATATTCCGGATACAAATCTCTTATCAGATATACAGTTTGGAAATATTTTCTCCCAGCCTGTCTTGTCTTTTCTTTTAACAGTGTTGAGGACAGAAGTCCTTCACATTGATGTAGTTAAATTTGTCAAAATTTTCTTTTATAGATGTTGCTTTTGGCATTTGGTTCTAGCCCTGTGAAATTTTTTATTTTATTTTTGCAAGCATATTAATTTATAGTTAAAAATCTTTGTATGTTATCTAGCATTTCTGAATATTTGTAATAGGTGTTCTGTATTTTTCTCCTAGGACTGAAAGTGTAGTGACTAACAAATGTATTTTTGAAAATTTTTTTAGTTTATAATTATAGGAATTTCAACCCTCCCATTCTTTTGATCTTCTTTGTAACTTATAGTTTACCATTTGTATTTTTTCAAACAAACGTATGTTATTTATAATGTTTTTGTCAGAGTAAATTAAAGATAATTTAGGTCAATGAATAAAAATTCAAAGGACAATTTAATGGGGGTAATTAATCACTAATATAGTTTAATGCTTTAATTAATATTGCCATTAGGATTTAAGTAAATTGAATTTACTTTCAGCAGCTATCCAGAAACTTAAAAGATATTTGTTATTTTAATGGCCATTTTCTATTTGCATGTTTAATGTCTGATGCCTTGTCTTCCCTTTTATTTTTAGATCACAAAATTTTTCCAGGATAGACATAGAGCTAGAAGAAACAGACTTCATAAAGATCAACTTAAGAAACTCCCTATACATAAATTCAAAAAAGGTGAATATTTTCATTTTCTAAATCATTACCCTTAGTTTATTTAAGAGTACATGGTGACCATACTCTTAATACTACCTTTTGAGTCCTTGCCATACACTGTGCCTAACCCTCAGTTAATAATGAATGAGTGGATGTGGGAGATGTTCTTTTTGCTGTGGTATATCCTCATGAAGGCAAGTAGGGTACATTGTCTGCAGAGAACTTAAAAGCAATACTGAAACTTACCAAATGCTTTTTATTATCATCATGTGCTAGTAGTTCTAAACATCAGTGGATAAAATCCTTCTCTGTGCTAGGGTGGCCTGCTCCCACTGACCTCCTTCTCACTCTCTCTCCCACCATACACCATTGCATTAACAAAACACATAGGTAGCTATTGGGTGTCATTATGTTTTAAATGTATCATCTCATTTAATTTTCACATTTCTATGAAATGGATACTATAATGGGTATTATAGATGAAGAACTGGAGGGTCAGAGAGGCAAAAAACTAATGTCACACAGCCAGTACTGACAGAGCTGGAGAGGGGTGTGGGTCTAATACACTAACCAATATAGCTTCTCCTACCTATGCTTTAGTGGGCTTTCAGTGCAGGTATGTGCTTGTTAAATCCTTTTGGCTAGCAGTTCCCAGACTTTTCAATTTAATATACCAGTACAAATGTTCTGTTTTTTAATTCAGCAAAGAAAATGTATAGAGAGTAGAAAGGAGAAATAGAGAAAAAGTCATTAAAACTTAGTTCTGCCAGATTTTTATTTTTTAAGTAATAAAATGTTTTAAAAACCTCCCATTTATAATAACTATTATTTTATGAAAAATACAAAATTTAACAACAAAACATAGGAAAAAGCATATGTTAAAAGAGACATTTATAAAAATGCACTGCACTGATATCACACAGTGAAGATTAAATAAAAGTTGTTCATAGACCAGAAGTAGTTGGCTTTTCCTCTGAGTAAGATGAATAACCACTGAAGAATTTGAAACAGGGAAGATGAGATCCAGATTAAACCTTAAAAGGATCTTTCTGCTTCTTTGTTAAGAATAGCGTGTAGAGGGTTCAAGGGTATAAGCAGAGAGACCAGATAGGAGGCTCCTGTAGTAATCCAAGTGAGATTTGAAGGTGGCTTGAACTATGGGGTAGCAGTTGAGGAGGTGAAAAAATCTTAAATTCTGGTTATATTTAGCAGATGGAATACACTGGATTTACTGATGTTGGGAAAGGAAAAAGGATGACTCCAGATTTGTCTCAGCAACAGGAAGGATGAGATTACCCTAAAGAGAAATAAAGGTTGTTAATAAATGGTAGAGCAGGTTTTGGGGGAAAATGTACAAAATAGTTTTGGACGTGGAATTTCAGATGTCTGTTAGACATTATAAATGAGTCTGGAGTTTGAGAGAATGTATCTGAACTGAAAATATTGGTATAAAGATATATTTAAATCATGAGAGTAGATGAGATTGCCAAGAGAATGAGTATTAGATTGACAGAAGAATACCAAACATATATTGGGCTATCCCAACATTAATTAAAAAGCGAGATGAGGTGCTCGCTTCGGCAGCATATATACTAAAATTGGAATGATACAGAGAAGATTAGCATGGCCCTTGCTCAAGGATGACACGCAAATTTATGAAGCGTTCCATATTTAAAAAAAAAAAAATCGAGATCAGCAGTGCAAATTGAAAAGGAGTGACTAGTTATACGAGGGGAAAAGCAGAAGAGAATGGTATACCAGAAACCAAGGGATGCAAATCTATCAAGGAGCAAGAAGTGATAACCTGTGTCACATGTCAAATGCTCCTGACAGATAAGGAACATGAGAGTGACAATTGATCATTAGAGGTTATGATTATCTTAATGAGCAGTTTTGACAGTGGTCAGGCCAAAACCTGATTTTGGTGGGTTTAAGAGGAAATGGGAGGAGAGGGATTAGAAACAGTAACTACAGATAAATAACTTTTTTAAGAAAATTAGCTACAAAGGGGACAAAGAAATGGGGCAGTAGCTGGTGGGGGAGTTTGGGTCAAGAAATAACAGCATGTTTGCTGAAAGAAATTGATGATGTAGGTGACAGTGGGAGAGTGGCTGTAATGTCTCTGAGAAAGGAAGAAGGGTGCACAAATACGTGGATTGGCCTTAGAGAACTGAGCTAAGGAAAGGTAAAATATGTGAGTACAAAATCCTGATAGATGGGTATTTATGGTGGCAAGTGTGTAGAAGTGTTCTTTACTTCCATACTTCCCAGTGAGGTAAAAAACACAACCATAGACTGAAGGTGAGGATAGGACAGGAGATGTTGGAGGTTTAGTAACAGAAAGGTATAATTTCTTCTAGGAGAGTAAGCAGGCAGATGGACTAAGGAAAAATAATATGGTTGCCTGGCAGCCTGAACCTTCTTTAAGGTTCTTGGTTATGAACTGTCAGCATAACTGGTTTTTCTCTAGCCATGTTTATCTGTATGGAGTGGTATTTATTCTTACCATCCATTCTTTTAAAAAACAATGTAAAGTATAACATATTCAGAAAAGTATATGACATATATTTCTGGAACCATCCAGGTCAAGAAATAGAATGGTACTAGCACTCCAGAAGTAACTGTGTCTGTCCCCTTCTAGATCGTTATCTTTTTTTCCTCATGTGGGAAGTAATTACTCTCCTGGCTTATGATAATCATTTCATTACCTTTCTCTTAAGTTTTACTATCTATGTATGCATTCCAAAAACAATATGCAATCAAAACAGCATGATTTACTCTTCCCTTTTTTTGAATTGCATTTGTTTTCTTTTAGTAATAGATTTTTTTGTGAAATTAATCTACTTTATAGCATGTATTTGTACAGTTCACTCGCTTTCATTCCATTGTATAAATATATTTATTTATCCATTTTACTATTAATAGACAATTTTTTGTTTGTTTTGTTTTGAGTTTAGGGCTATTACAGACCACACTTTTAAAAACATTTCTTACATTCTGGTTTTATCAGTATGAATTTCTTTAGGGTATATACCTAGAAATAGGTTAGCTGGATCATAGGATATACCTGTCTTCAATTTTATTAGATAGTGTAAACTCATTTCCAAAGTAATGATGTTACCAATTTACACTCCCACCCACAGGGTATAGGAGTTCCTGTTGTATCACATATTTACTACTATTTTGTATTGATACCCTCTTAAATTTTACAAAAAGGCATCAGTTTATAAAGATATGTCGTAGTTTTAATTTACATTTTTCTCCTTGCCAATGAGGTTAAGTACCTGTTTTTTGTTTGTTTGTTTGTTTTTTATTTACCAGTTAGATTTTCACTTTCATGAATTACCTTTCATGTAATTTTTTCTGTAAGGTTATCTCCTCCCTCTCTTTTTCATACGTAGGGAGGAATTCTTTGTCTATTCCCACAACCCCCACCCCAGAGTTGTGGTATGTGGTGAATAAGTTCTTTACCAATTTTAATTGTCCTCTTGTTTGTGGTTCATCTTTATGGTGGTATTTTTGCATGTTTTAAAAGAACTTTCTTCCTAGCCCAAGATCATAGAAATATTATATTATCTTCTGTAAGCTTTATAGTTTTGCCTTTCATGTTTGGGTATTTAATTCACCTGAATTGATTCTGTAAGATGGGGTCCAGTTAAGGTGTTTAAAGTTTATATTTTAGCCCTAGCCAGTTTGGTGCCGTGGATAGACCATCAGCCTGCGGACCAAAGGGTCCGGAAGGTTCGATTCCAGTCAAGGGCACGTACCTCTGTTGTAGGCTCCTTCCTGGCCCAAGCCCTGGTCGGGGCTTCTGCAGGAGGCAACCAATCGATGTGTTTCTCTCACATCGATATTTCTCTCTGTCTTTCCCTCTCTTCCACTCTCTGAAAATCAGTGGAAAAATATTCTCAGGTGAGGATTAAAAAACCAAAATAGTTTGATATTTTACATAAGGATATTCAGTTGCTCAGAGCTAATTATTAAAAATACTATAATGTTCTGCAGTATCACCGCTGACATAAATCATGTGTCCATTTATGTGTGGGTTTGTTTCTAAACTGTTGGTATTATTTATCCTTATCACACTATTTCAGTTACTATAGGGTTAGGTAAGTCTAGATATCTGTTAGAGTTAGTCCTCCCACCTTGTTCTTCAAGAGTTCTTAGCTATTTTTGACATTAGGCATTTCCATGTAAAATTTAAAATCAACTTGTCAAGGGCACCCCACCTCCAAACATATACCCACAATTATTATATATTTTGTAGTTAAAATATACACAACATAAAATTGACCATTTTATCCATTTTTAAGTGCAGTTCAGTGACATTAAGTACATTCACATGTTCTGCAATCATCACCACCATCCAGCTCCAGAACTTTTTCATCTTCCCAAACTAAAATTCTGTACCCAATAAACAATAACTCCCCATTCTCTTGCTCCCACCAGTCCATGTCAACTACCCTTCTACCTGCCCTCCTCCTTTGTTCCTATTTTTGTCTTCCATTCTTGTTCTGCATTTTGTGGTTTCAATTGAGCACTTTATTTTATTTCATTTTCTCTCCTGTCTTACGTTTCTATACTTTTGAATATTTTAGATACTTAACACATTGCAGACCAGTAGTTTTATTGCTAGCTTTACCCAGTGGCCAGATAAGTTTCTATTGAACAAGTACAAAAACGTTTTATATAAATAATAAAGGCACACTTTAAAATTAAATACCCATTGCATTTTGAAGTTATTTATTACATGTTCTTACAAGCTAATATCTTTTTAAAGTATGATACTTTGTAAAACAGTGTGTAATATGAAGTGAGAATTCTTGTGATCTGTCCACAATATGAGTGGAATCATACAATATTTGTCCTTTTGTGACTGACTTATTTTGCTTAGTATAATCTCCTTCAGGTTCATTCATGTTATAGTATATAACAGAATTTTCTTTTTAAAAGTTGTATAATTTTCCATTATGTGTATATACTGTTTGCATTAAGGATACATCTTTTGATGGACATTTGAGTTACTTCCACCTTTTGGCTATTGTGAATAATGCCACTATAAATATGGGTCTCTAAATTTCTCTTCAAAACCCTACTTTGAATTCATTTGGATATATACCCAGAAGTGAGATTGTTAGATGATCTAATAATTCTATTCTTAAATATTTTAGGAACTTCTTCACTGTTTTCCACAATGATCGTACCATTTTACATTTCCATGAACTGTGTGCAAGGACTCCAACTTCTCTAATTCCTGCTAACACTTATTTTCTGTTCTTTTATAAAAGTAACCATCCTGATTGGTATGAGGGGATATCTCATTGTGGTTTGATTTACATTTTCCTAATGATTAGTGATATTATCTTCTTTTTTTTTTGTTTGTTATTTTTTTGTTAATCCTCACCCAAGGATATTTTTCTATTGATTTTTTAAAATATTTTCTTTACTGATTTCAGAGGAAGTGAGAGGGAGAGAGAGATAAAAACCTCCCACACTGGGAATCAAGCCCACAACCCAGGCACACGCCCTGACTGGGAATCAAATTGTGACCTCCTGGTTCATAGATTGACACTCAACCACTGTGCCATGCCAGCTAAGCTCCATTGATTTTTTTATTTTTTTAGAGAGAGTGGAAGGGAGGGGGAGAGACAGAGACAGAGAAACATAGATGTGAGAACAGGACTGGGATCAAGCCTGCAACTGAGGTACATGCCCTTGACTGAAATCAAACCCGGGACCCTTCAGTCTTCAGGCCGATGCTCTATCCATTGAGCTAAACCAGCTAGGGCCTGAGTATCTTTTCATGTGCTTTTGTATATTTTCTTTGGAGAAACGTCTATTCAAGTTCTTTACCCAAGTTTTAATTGTTGTAGAAATTCCATATATATATTTTGGGTATTAATTCCTTATTAGATTTGCAGTTATTTTCTTTCATTCATAGGTTGCCTTTTCACTCTAATTGTTTCCCTTGACATGCAGAAGTTTGAAGTTTGGTATAATTGTTAGGTTTTTATTTTGTCTACTCTTTATTTTGCTGCCTGTGATTTTGGTGACATATCCAAAAAATCACTGCCAATCCAGTGACCTGAAGCTGTTCCCCTACATTTTCTTCTAGCAGTTTAATAGTTTTAGGAATTATGTTTAGATATTTAATCTATTTTGAGTTAATGTTTATATATGGGTCCAATCTCATTCTTTTGATGTCAGGGTAATGCTGGCTTCATTGAATGAATTTGGGAGTATATTTCTTCCTATTTGATTCTTTTAAAAAATATATATATTTTATTGATTTTTTACAGAGAAGAAGGGAGAGGGATAGAGAGTTAGAAACATTGATGAGGGAGAAACATCCATCAGCTGCCTCCTGCACACCCCTACTGGGGACGTGCCCCCAACCAAGGTACATGCCCTTGACCGGAATCGAACCTAGGACCCTTCCGTCCACAGGCTGACACTCTATCCACTGAGCCAAACAGGTTAGGGCCCTATTTGATTCTTTAGAAGAGTTTGAGACACAGTGGTATTGATTCTTCTTTGAGTATTTATACTAATAAAAGAGTAATATGCTATTTAGACCAGGTCGACCAGACGTCTTCCGGATGTCCCACTTCCTCTGCACAAAGCCATTGTGGCAGGGGCCAAGGCAGAGGTGGTTAAGGGCCATCAGGCCAACAGGGGAGCAAGCAGTGAGGGGATGACCAGGCTGGCATGGGGGAACAGGCAGTTAGGGGCACGATTAGGCGAGATCAGGCTGGCGTAGGGGAGCAAGCAGTTAGGGGGCGACCAGGCCAGCGCGGGGGAGCAGGCATTTAGGGGGCGATCAAGCCGGCAGGGGAGAGCAGTTAGGGGGCGATCAGGCCAGCAACAGAGGGCAGTTGGGGGTGATCAGGCCATCAGGGGAGGGCAGTTGGGGGCGATCAGGCTGGCAGGGGGTCAAGGTAGGGGCGATCAGGCTGGCAGGGAGGTATCCTGCAGGATTGGGCCTAAACTGGCAGTCAGACATCCCCTGAGGGGTTCTAGATTGGAGAGGGTGTACCAGGCCTCTAGTCTATATATATAAAAAGCCAGCAACAGGAATGCCATAATGACCAGAAGGACCAGTCTCTATGACTCCCACTTCAGCCAGCGAACCGGCCCAATCGGGTGTGAGGCTGGCCAGCCAACCTCCCATGGCCCCTCCTCCCAGCCAGCCCGGCCCCTGTTCAGCCTCCCCTACCCCAATCAGGTGCAGGGCCAACTGGCCAACCTCCTGCAGCCCCTCCCCCTGGCCGACCCTGTCCCTGACCAGCCTCTCCCACCCTAATCTAGGGTGGGGCAGCTGGCCAACCCCCTCACGGCCCTTCCCCCCCGCTGGCCCTGCCCCTGATCAGCTTGCCCCACCCTGATCAGCCCGCAGCCCCTCACCCTGGCTGGCCCTGCCTCCAATTGCCCCCCTAACCCCAATAGGGGGCAGGGCTGGCCAGCCAACCTCCAGCACCCTCTTCCCCTGGCCGGCCCTGCCCCCAATGGTCCCCCACCACCCTGATTGGCCCACAGCCCCTCCCCCTGCCCAGCCCCGCCCCTGACCAGCCTTCCACCCCTGACCAGCCTTCCACCCCATCAGCTCACAGCCCCTCCCCTGGGCTGGCCCCACCCCTGGTCAGCCCCCCACACCTTGATAGGGGGTGGGGCCGGCCAACCTCCTGCAGCCCCTCCCCCCAGCCAGCTCCACCCCCAATTGGTCCCCGCACTCCAATTAGGGACAGGGCCAGCTGGCCAACAACCTACAGCCTCTCCCCCCTGCTGGCCCCACCCCCGATCGGCCCCCCACACCAATCGGGGGTGGAGCCAGCCAGCCAACGACTCACGGCCTCTCCCCCTGGCTGCTCTCCTCCGATAGGCCCTCTACCCCATTGGGGGGTGGGGCTTGCCAGCCCACTGCCCCTCCCTATGGCTAGCTCCACCCCATAATCAGCCCCCACCATCCAATTGGCCCACGGCACTTCCCTCCAGCCAGCTCCACTCCCTAATTGGCCCCCCCACCAACTGGGGGCGGAGCCAGCCAGCCAATCACCTGCAGCCCCTCCCCCTGGCTGGCCCAGACTGATCAGGCCCTATCAGGGTGGGCCAGCCAGCCAACCTTCCTCCTGACAGACCCAGCCCCGATATGCCACAATCAGGGCCGGCCCAGCCAGACCCCACCTGTGCACGAATTCGTGCACTGGGCCTCTATTTTGATATAATTTACCAGTTAAGCCATTTGGTCCTGGATTTTTTTTTTGTTGGGAGGTTTTTTGATTGCTACTTCAGTCTCTTCACAAGTTACAGGTTTGTTCAGTTTTTCTTAATAATTTAGTCTTGGTAGGTTTTAGGATTCTAGGGATTTATCCACATTTTCTCAGTTATTTAATTGATTGGCATATAATTGTTTATAGAAGTCTCTTTTTTAAAACAAATTGATTTCAGAGAGGAAGGGAGCCCACAACCCCGGGCGCTTGTCCTGACCAGGATTTGAACCATAGGTCAATGCTCAACCACTAAGCCACGCAAGCCGGGCCATAGAAATCTCTTATAATCCTTATTTTTGTGATATCAGTTGTGATATCTTTTGCATTTATAATTTTAGCTATGAGCCTTCTCTTTTTCTAGTTATTCTATCTAATGGTTTATCAATATTGCTCATCTTTTCAGTAAACCAACTTTTAGTTTCATTGATTTTTTTCCTATTTTTTTGTTATTCTTTATTTGTATCCTCTTCAACTTCTTTAATGTCTTAATAGTTTTCAGGGTACAGGTCTTTCACCTCTCTGGTTAAATTTATTGAAAGTACTTTTTAATTTTTGGCAATTCACATATTTCTATTTCTTTAGGTTAGTTTTCTGGAGTGTAATTTGTTCCTTAAATGGGTCATGTTTCTCCTATTTTTTTATGTATCTCATTTTTTTCTTGTTAGAATTTTGGCATTTGAAGAATCATTCATCTCTCTAAGACTTTGCAGTCTGGTTTCAAACATGTAGGACTTTCTCGACTCAGCATAGGAAGAGATTTGGAGACCTCCCAAGCCTTTTCTGGGTATGCATCCTCTTTGGGCTTTTGGGTGTAATTTCCTGTCTGAAGAAATTCAGGAGCTTGCTCTGGTGTCCGTTATGATATTACAGCCTCTATTGGTTAGTACCTAGTGTGTCTAAGGTACTACAAATTTTAGTGCATGGTTGATCAGCTGTCTTTGTTTTCAGGGATCCCTAACCTTGCATCCCATTCTTGTCAATACTTAGATATAGCCAGACAGACACCATTCTTTTGGTCAGCCCCTATAAACTTCTGACCTTGGACATACATTCTGTACCTTGTCATCCTCAGGTAGAAGGCAGTCCCAAATGTGCCATGGCAGGGGAAAGGGCCTCTGGTGTAAGGGAGTAGACAATGTCATGAATTTTCTTACCATGCTTTTATGCTGTTGGTTTTGCCCTTGCCTGGAGTGCAGGAACCTTTTAACTGCTTTTAAATTTCTCACAGAAGTATTTGATCTGTTTGTTATTTTTAAGTCTATTGAGATAGACTTGAGTGTCCATTTCTGCCATCTTGCTGACATTACTTCTCTCCTTCAATTGTAAAAAATTTTTAATTGAAGTTATTGGGATAATTTTGGTTAATAAAATTATATAGGTTTTCAGGTACATAATTCTATAATAAATCATCTGTATATTGTATTTTGTGTTTACCATCCCAGATAAAGTCCTCTTCCATCACCATTTATTCCGCCCTTTCCCTTCTTTATCCCTTTTCCTCTGATAATCACCATATTGTTGTCTGAGTCTATGAGGTTTTTTTTGTTTTTTTTTTCTGACTCCTTTCACCTTTTTCACTTAGCCCCTCAACCCAACCCCCCTCTGAAATCCATAAATCTATTCTCTGTATCTATAAGTCTATTTCTATTTTATTTATTTTCTTCATTAGATTCCATGTATGAGTGAAATAATATGATACTTGTCTTTCTCTGACTGGCTTATTTCACTTAGCATAATGCTCTCCAGGTCCCTCCAACTATCACAAAGGTATGTGTTCTCTCTCCCCCCCACCCTCCCTCCCTCTCTCTCTCCCTCTCTCTCTCTCTCTCTCTCTCTTTCTCTCTTTCTCCCCCCCCCCACCTATATACAGCTGAGTAGGATTTCATTGTGTAAATGTGCCACAGCTTGAAAAAAATATATCTATATAATTTTATAGAGAAGAAGGGGTGGGCAGAATAGAAACGTCAGTGATGAGAATCATTAATTGGCTGCCCTCTGCATGCCCGCCACTGGGGATTGAGCCCGCAACCAGGAATCTAACCTTGATCAGGAATCTAACCTTGATCTCCTGGTTCATGTGTCGATGCTCAAACTATACCAGCTGGGCATACTACAGCTTTTTGATCCACTCATCTATAGATAAGCACTTGGATTGCTTACAAATCTTGGCTGTTGTGAATTATGCTGTAGTGAACATAGGGGTACCCAGAGAGGTATCATTGGGTCATAAGGCAGTTCAATTTTTAATTTGAGGTAACTCCATACTGCTTTCCACAGTGGTTGCACCAATCTGCATTCCCAACAGTGCACAAGGGTTCCCTTTCTCCACATCCTCACCAGCACTTGTCATTTGTTGATTTGTTGTTGGTAGACATAGGTGTGAGGTGATATCTCATTGTCGTTTTAATTTGCATCTCTCTGATGATCAGTGACTTTGAACATTTTTTCATATGTCTCTTAGCCATCTATATGCCACTTTGGAGAAGTGTCTATTTAGATCCTTTGCCCATCTTTTTTATTGAATCGTCTTCCTTTTGGTAAGTTGTATGAGTTCTTTTTTTTTAGATTCATCAGATTTTTTTTATTCACTTGATTTTTAGATTCACTTGTTGATAGATATGTATCTTCTTCCTCTTCTTAAAGAATACCTTTCAGCATTTCATATAATACTGGTTTGGTGGTGATGAACTCCTTTAGCTTTTTCTTATCTGTAAAGCTCTTTATCTGACCTTCAATTCTGAATGATAGCTTTGCTGGGTAGAGTAATCTTGGTTGTAGGTTCTTGCTATTCATCACTTTGAATATTTCTTGCCACTCCCGTCTGGCCTGCATAGTTTCTGTTGAGAAATCAGCTGACAATTGTATGGGTGCTCCCTTGTAGGGAACTAACTGTTTTTCTCTTGCTGCTTTTAATATTCTCTCTTTGTCTTTTGCTCTTGGCATTTTAATTATGATGTGTCTTGGTGTGGTCCTCTTTGGATTCCTTTTGTTTGGGGTTCTGTGCGCTTCCTGGACTTGTAAGTCTATTTCTTTCACCAGGTGGGGGACGTTTTCAGTCATTATTTCTTCAAATAGGTTTTCAGTATCTTGCTCTCTCTCTTCTTCTGGCACCCCAAAAATTCTGATGTTGGTACGCTTGAAGTTATTCCAGAGGCTCTTTACACTATCTTTGTATTTTTTGATTCTTTTTTCTTTTTGCTTTTCTGGTTGGGTGTTTTTTACTTCTTTGTATTTCAAATCTTTGACTTGATTCTTGGGATCCTCTAGTCTGCTGTTAGATCTCTGTATAATATTTTTTATTTCAGTCAGTGTATGCTTAATTTCTAGTTGGTCCTTTTCATATCCTTGAGGGTCTCGCTAAATTTATCGGCCTTTTCTAGAAAATTCTTGAAAAACCTTATAACCGTGGTTTTGAACTCTATATCCAGTCATTTGCTTTCCTCCATTTCTTTCATTTGTGATCTGTTTCTTTGTCTCTGCATTTTGGCTGCTTCCCTGAATTGATAGAGTGGCTTTGTGTGCTAGGTGTCCTATAGGGCCCAGTGGCTCAGCCTCTCCCATTACCTGAGGTGGACACTATTGGTGCACCCCTTTGTGGGCTGTGTGCACAGTCTTGTAGTTAAGCCTTGATTGTTGTTGGTATCACTGGGAGGAATTGACCTCCAGGCCAATTGGCTGTGAGGATCAGCTGTGTCTATGCTGGGAGAACTTCTATGCTGGAGACACCCTTATGGGAGAAGACTTGCAAAAGCCTCTGTGCTCAGCTTGGATGGGGCGGAGTCTCAGGGCGGAGCAGACAGCATTGGTTTCCCGTCAGCCGTGCCCTAATGGACCCCTGTGTCTCAGTGTCCCATGGTAATCGCTGCAGGCATCTCTGAGAGAAAGCCGCCCTTGAGTTCCACCCGCTGCCAGACAGTCCAGTTTCTCCCCAAATGAGTCTGGGTTCCCAGAGTCTTGCACAGAACTGGAGTTCAGTGCAGTCGGGAGCTTTTGTCTCCCTCCCTCTTGAGAAAGCCAGCTGCATACTCAGTTGCCCGCCCTCTCTGCACGCATGCCTGGGTACCTCTGCCTTCCGCAATTCCTCTCCGTCTCAGTGTGCTTTCTCTTTCCGGACAGTCCAGTTTCACCCCGTATGAGTCTGGGTTCCCAGAGTCTCACCCGAAACTGGAGTTTAGCGCAGTTGGGAGCATTTGTCTCCCTCCTGCTTGAGAAAGCCAGCTGCGCACTCAGTTGCCAGTCCTCCCCATGCGCGAGCGCATGTCTCAATACCTCTGCCTCCTGCAGCTCCTCTGATTCTCTGTGAGCTTTTCTCTTTCCTTCTAGTTGTAGAATTTCCACTCAGCCAGCCTTCCTGGTGGTTCTGGATGATGTCTATTTTGTATTTTAGTTGTAGTTTCGAAATTGTTGTGCGAAGCAGCAGTTCCGGTGTTTACCTATGTCGCAATCTTGGTTTCTCCAAGTTGTATGAGTTCTTTATCTATTTTGGATAATTGGATTGGTGCTTATTTTGGTGTTGAGCTTTTAGTTAGTTTGCTTGTTTTTATATATTTTTAAATTGATTTTGAGAGAGGAAGGGAGAGACAGAAACATCGATGATCGACTGCCTCCTGTATGCCCCACACCGGGAGCCCCTAACCTGGGCATGTGCCCTGACCGGGAATTGAACCACAATCTCCTGGTTCATAGGTCGACGTTCAACCACTGAGCCATGCCAGCTAGGCTACTGTTGAGTTTTATAAGTTCTTTATAAATTTTGGATATTAAACCCTTATTAGATGTATCATTAATATATTCTCCGATTCAGTGGGATGTGTTTTCATTTTGTTGATGGTTTCCTTTGCTGTGGAAAACTTCATAGTGTGATGTAGTCCCATATGCTTATTTTTTCTTTTGTTTCTCTTGTCCAAGGAGATATATCAGAGAAAAATATGGCTATGATAAATGTCTAAGATTTTATTGCCTATGTTTTCTTCTAGGAGTTATATAGTTTTGAGTTTAACATTTAAGTTTTCAATACATTTTTAGTTTATTTTGGTTTATGGTGTAAGAAGTTGGTCTAGTTTCACTTTTTGTACGTATCTATTCAGTTTTCCCAACACCATTTATTGAATAGACCACTTTTATGCTATTGTGTGTTTTCGTCTCTTTTGTCAAATAGTAATTGACCATAAAGGCATGGGTTTATTTCTGGGCTCTCTCTTCTGTTCCAATGAACTATATATGTCTGTTTTCATGCCAGCACCATGCTGTTTTGATTACTATGGCCTTGCAGTATAGTTTGATATCAGGTAGCGTGATTTTTCCATTTTTGTTCTTCTTTCTCAAGATGGCTGTTGCTATTCAGGATCTTTTGTAGTTCCATATAAATTTTTAAAATATTTCTTCTAGTTCTATGTAATACGCCATTGATATCTTGATGGGAATTGTGTTGAATCTATAGATTGCTTCAGGTAGCATGGAAATTTTAACGATGTTAACTTTTTCTATCCATGAACATGGCATATGCATCCATTTATTTGTATCTTCTTCAGTTTCTTCAGTGTCTTACTATTTTCTGAATACAGGTCTTTTATATCCTTGGTTAAATTTATTTCTAGGTGTTTTTTTTTCATTCAATTGTAATGGGATTGTTTTCTTAGTTTCCCTCCTTGGTAGATTGTTATTGGTGTATAAAAATGCAATTGATTTCTGGATATTTATTTTGTGTCCTGTTACTTAACGGAATTTATCAGTTCTAGTAATTTTTTGGTGGAATCTTTAGAGTTCTCTCTATATAGTGTCATGTCATCTGCAAATAATGACAGTTATACTTCTTCCTTTCCAACTGGGATGCCTTTTATTTATTCACTAGAGGCCCAGTGCACGAAATTCGTGCTCTGGGGGGAGCGGGCTGTCTCTCAGCCCAGTCTGCACCCTCTCCAGTCTGGGACCCCTTGAGGGATGTCCGACTGCCCGTTTAGTCCTGATCCTGGTGGTGGGATTGGGCCTAAATGGGCAGTCGGACATCCCTCTCACAATCCAGTACTGCTGGCTCCCAACTGCTTGCCTCCCTGCCTGCCTGATTGCCCCTAACTGCTTCTGCCTGCCAGCCTGATCACCCCATAACCACTCCCCTGCCAGCCTGATCAACGCCTAACTGCTCCCCTGATGGCCCAATTACCCCTAACTGCCCTCCCCTGCAGGCCTGGTCACCCCCAACTGCCCTCCCCTGCTGGCCTGGTCACCCCTACCTTCCCAGCCTGGTCGACCCTAACTGCCCTCCCCTGCCGGCACGATAACCCCTAACTGCCCTCCCCTGCAGGCCTGGGTCCCCCCCAACTGGCCTCCCCTGCAGGCCTGGTCACTCCCAACTACCCTCCCCTGCAGGTCTGATTTCCCCCAACTGCCCTCCCCTGCAGGCCTGGTCCCTCCCAACTGCCCTCCCCTGCCGGCCATCTTGTGGTGGCCATCTTGTGTCCACATGGGGGCAGGATCTTTGACCACATAGGGGCAGCCATCTTGTGTTTTGGAGTTATGGTCAATTTGCATATTACCTCTTTATTATATAGGATGTCTGATTGCTGTGGCTAGGACTTCCAGTACTAGGTTGAATAAGAGTGGTGAAAGTGAACACCCTTGTCTTGTTCCTGATCTTAAGTGAAATGCCCATTGAGTATGATGTTGGCTGTGGGTTTGTCATATGTGGCCTTTTTTACATTGAGGTATACTCCCTCTCTTCCCACTATGCTTAGAGCAAACATATCAAATACGAAAGCTAACACAGGCCAAATAAACAAGGTTTAAGTTTATGTGGGCCACAAGAAAACAAAAGCTTCCATTTTCATAGAAACGTAGGTTTATTTCGATAGAGACATGCTGAACACAAAGGGCTGAAATAGATGAGTAATCATTAACATAAAATAATAGAATATTTTAATAAAAATTAATATTTTTCTTGACATTAATTTACCAGACACTGAATAACTACAAATAAGTGAACATTGTAGTTTGTGATTAATAACTGTGTATAACAGGATATTTTAAAAATCAAGTTGCGAAATTTTTATTAAAATGTTTCTTACATAGAGTTGTATTGGCTGAGCTGCAAAAATATTCATTGTGGGCTGCATGCAGCCTGTGGGCCTCGAGTTTGACATGCTTGGCTTAATAGTTTTTATCATAAATGAGTGCTAGATTTTATCAAATGCTTTTTCTGCATCTATTGATATGATGTGATTTTGACCCTTCATATTGTTTATGTGGAGTGTCCTGTTTATTCATTTGCAGATATTGTACCAAACTTGCATCCCCCGAATAAATCCTACTTGCTCATAGTGTATGATATTTTTAATATATTGCTGCATTGGGTTTGTTAATATTTTGTTGAGTGCTTTAGCATCTATGTTTATCAGGGATATTGTCCTATAATTTTCTTTCTTTGTAGTGTCTTTATCTGGTTTTGTAATTAGGATAATGCTGGCCTTGTAAAAAGAGCTTGTGAGTCTTCCTTCCTCTTGAATTTCTTGGAAGAGGATATATGTTAGTTCCTCTTACAATGTTTGGGGAAAAAGTCACCTGTGAATCCATCTGGTCCAGGACTTTTGTTAATTTATTTCTGCTTCAATTTCATTAGTTGTTATAGGTCTATTCAGGTTTCTGATTTTTCTTGATTCAGTTTTGGAAGATTGTATGTTCTAGGAATTTATCCCTTTAGTCCAGATTATCCAACTTGTTGGCATATAGTTGTTCATAATATGTTCTTACAATCCTTTGTATTTCTTTGGTGTTAGTTGTTACTACTTTACCTCTTCCATTTCTGTTATTTATTTGGGTCCTTTGTCTTTTTTCTTGATGAGTCTGGTTAAAGGTTTGTCAATTTTGTTTATCTTCTCAAAGAACTAGCTCTTGGTTTCATAGTTTTTGTATCATATATATACACACACACACACGTATATATACATATATATGTATGTATATATGTATGTATCCTATCTAATAAAAGAGTAATATGCAAATTGACCATCACTCCAACACACAAGATGGCTGCCCCCATGTGGACACAAGATGGCCGGCAGGGGAGGGCAGTTGTGAGTGATCAGGCCAGCAGGGGAGGGCAATTGGGAGGGACCAGGCCTGCAAGGGAGGGCAGTTGGGGGGTGATCAGGCCTGCAGGGGAGGGCAGTTGGGGGGAAACCAGGCCTGCAGGGGAGTGGTTAGAAGGTGATCAGGCTGGCAGGCAGAAGCAGTTGGGGGCAATCGGCAAGCAGGCAGGCAAGTGGTTGAGAACCAGCAGTCCTGGATTGAGACAGGCAGTCGGACATCCCTCGAGGGTTCCCAGATTAGAAAGGGTGCAGGCTGGGCTGAGGGACACCCCCTCCCGTGCACGAATTTTGTGCACTGGGCCTCTAGTATATATATTAGAGGCCAGGTGCACGAATTTGTGCATGGGTGGGATCTGGCCAGCCTGGCCAAATTGGGGCACATCAGGGCTGGGCCTGTCAGGAGGAGGAGATGGTGGGAGGTTGGCCGGCCAGCCCACCCCAATCGGGGCCTGATCAGGGCCGAGCTGGCTGGGGGAAGGGGCCGTGGGCGATTGGCCAGCGCACCCTGCCCCTGATTGGGGTTGGGGGGCCGATTGGGGGCAAGGTTGGCCATGGAGAGGGGCTGTGGGCAGTGGGCCAGCTGGCCCCACCCCTGAATGGGGTAGGGAGTGCTGATCAGGGGCCAGTGTCCTGAGGGAGGGGCCATGGGTGGTTGGCTGACCGGCCCTGCCCCTGATGGGGAGGGCTGATCTAGGGTGGGACTATGTGGGGAGAGGGGCTGCAGGAGGTTGGTGGGCTGCCCTCGCCCCCTATTGGGGTTGGGGAATCGAACAGAGGTGGGGCCAGCAGGGGGAAGGTGCTGTGGGCTGATCAGGGTGGTGGGGGCCCATCAGGGGCATGGCTAGCTGGGAGGAGGGGCCTTAGTAGGTTGGCCAGCCAGCCCCACCTCTGATCAGCCAGTTCACTAGCCACAGTGGGCGTCATAGCAACAGGTCATTATGGCTGTTACGGTGGCTTAGGTATCTGTGTCATTTATTTCTGTTCTGATCTTTCTTTTTTTACTAAGTTTGGGCTTTGTTTGTTCTTTTTTCAGTTCCTATAACTTCAGCTTATTTGAGATTTTTGTTTCTTGAGGTTGGTCTGTAATCCTATGAATTTTCCTTAGTGCTGCTTTCACTGTGTCCCATAGATTTGTGGGTTGTTTTCTCATTTTTATTTGTTTCAAGATACCTTTTGATTTCTTCTTTGACCTCATTGTTAAACCAGTCATTGTTTAGTAAGTTTTTGTCTATCTTCCATGACTTTGTGTGTTTTTCAGTTTTTTTCTTGTGATTGATTTCTAGTTTCATACCATTATGGTCAGAGAAAATGCTTCATATGATCTCAGTCTTCTTAAATTTGTTGAGACTTGTTTTGTGTCCTAGAATTTGGTCCATGTGCACTTGAATAGCATGTATATTCTGATGCTCTGAAGTTGTTAAATTCATCTCATTTAGTGAGTCATTTAAGGCCACCATCTCCTTCTTGATTTTCAGTGTAGAATGTCTATCCACTGATGTCTGTGGGGTGCTAAAATCCCCTACTATGACTGTATTACTGTCTGTCTCCCTTTATGTACAAGACTTGCTTTTTATTTAGATGCTCTTATGTTGTGTGCATCAATGTTTACAAGGGTTACATCCTCCTGATGGATTGCTCCCTTTATCATTGTGTAGTGTCCTTCTTTGTCTCTTACTATAGACTTTGTTTTAAAGTCTATTTTGTCAGAAGTTAAGTATTGCTACCCCAGCTCTTTGTTCCTTTCTATTTTCATGAAATACTTTTTCCATCCTTTTACTTTTAGTGAGTGTATCTTTCATTCTGAGGTGGGTCCTTTTATACAGCATATACAGGGTGTCCCAAAAATTCACATATACTTTAAATAATTATATAGGCAGTGTTTATTAAAATACATTTAATTTTAAAATAAAATGTAATAGAATCTACAAAGTGTGTATACATTTTTGGGGGATACCCAGTATATACTTCTTGTCTTTTTTATTTTTTTTAAAAAATATATCTTACTGATTTTTTTACAGAGAGGAAGGGAAAGGGATAGAGAGGTAGAAACATCAATGAGAGAGAAACATCGATCAGCTGCCTCCTGCACACCTCCTATTGGGGATGTGCCCGCAACCAAGGTACATGTCCTTGACCGGAATTGAACCTGGGACCCTTCAGTCTGCAGGCCGACGCTCTATCCACTGAGCCAAACCAGTTAGGGCTACTTCTTCTTTTCTTATCCATTCAGCTTCCCTATGTCTTTTGATTGGAGCATTTTAGCCATTTACCTTTAGAGTGATTATTGATAGGTATGTATTTATTTCCATTTTATTCTTTTAACTATGTTTCTCTGTTTATTTTTTCTTCTTCTTAAAGAAGACCCTTTAACATTTCTTTTAAAACTAATTTAGCTTTTTCTTGTCTGAGAAACTCTTTATTCTCCTTCAATTTTAAATGATAGCCTTGCTGGGTAAAGTAGTCTTGGTTGTAGGTCCTTGCTTTTCATGATTTTGAGTATTTCATGTTCATCACTTCTGGACTGAAATGTTTCTGTTGACAAATTAACAGACAGTCTAATGGGAGCTCCTCTGTAAGTAGCTACCTGTCTTTCTCTTGCTGTTTTTAATATGCTTTGTCTTTAACCTTTGCCATATTATGATGATGTGTCTTGGTATGTGCTTCTTTGAGTTCATCTTGTTTGGGACTCTGTGCTTCCTGGACTTGTGACTTTTTCTTTTACCAGGTTAGGGAAGTTTTCAATCATTATTTCTTAAATAGGTCCTTGATCCTTTGCTTCCTCTCTTTTCCTTCTGGTACCCCTATGATGCGTATATTGTTACTCTTCATGTGGTTTCAAAGGTCCCTTAAACTACCCTCATTTTTGTATAATTCTTTTTTCATTTTACTGCTCTGATTTTGTGTTTTTTGTTGCCTTGTCTTCCACATTGATGATTCTATCTTCTGCTTCATCCAACCTACTATTTATTCCTTCTAGTGTGTTCTTCATTTCAGATTTTGTATTCTTCATTTCTGACTGTTTCTTTTTATGGCTTCTGTGTTCTTTTTCATGCTGTTGTAGTTCTAAGTTCCTTGAGCATCCTTATAACCATTGCTTTGAATTTTAGAGTATCTGGTAAATTGCCTGCATGCATTTCATGTAGATCTTTTTTAAAGATTTTTCCTGTTCATTTGGGCATGTTTCTTTGTCCCCCCAGTTTGGCTGTCCTTTTGTGTTTGTTTGTATATATTAGGTAGATATGCTATGACTCCCAGTTTTGGTATGGTGGCCTTCTGTAGTAGGTGTCCCATGGGACCCAGTGGTGCAGTCTCCTTGATCACCTGAGCTGGGTGCTCCGTGAATGTCCCTGATGTGGGTTATGTGGGCCCTCCTGTTGTAATCGAGCCTTGATTACTATTGGCCCATTCATGCATGGGGTTGACCCTCAGGTAGGCTGACTGTGAGGATCAATCCTGAACACAGTGTACAAACTGTTGTGCAGGCACTAACCACATGAAACAGAATTTTTCTCAGCAGGGTCTGGTACCTGCCCAGATCTCCCTGTGTATATGCCACTAGTGAAGCTAATTGATCCTTCTCTGATGTTGTCTGAAGGTGGCCACTCTATGTTTTTGGTCTTGGGCCTCTTGGTTGTGATTCTGGGGCTGGCCAATATCAGACACTGTCTGTGACTGGCCCTAGCAACCTGTTTGGAGCTACAAAGCGATCTACATTTTGTGGTCATCTCTGCTAGACCTGGGTCTTCATGGGAAAAATCAAGCTGCACACTAAGGCTGGCTTTTACCAGCACTGGGCCCAGGGAAAGGTCGGCAGAAGCCCCAAGGCACCCTGAGATCCACCTCCAGCTGCCTGAGTTTATCAGGCATAAACAGACCAAGATTTGGTCATGTGAAGGGAAGGTTCTTCCACCACTAGGGCTTGTAAGAGAAAAATGGCTCCTGTCCTAGAGCCACACAACTCTGTCTCAGATTCTGCCAGGTATTGATTTCAGCAGGATGCTGACACCAGGAGTTGAGATGATGGGGCTAGTGGATCTCGCATGATGGGGAGGTCTTTTTCAAAGATTTCTCCCGTTCCTTCATTTGGGCCATGTTTCTTTGTCTTCCCACTTGGCTGCCCTTTTGTTTTTGTTTCTATAATCAGGCTTGGGGAAAGTTGTGGGATGTGACCCCAGCCTCAGAAACACACAACTCAGTTTGTCCCAGATTCTGCCCAGACCTCAGAGAGCAGAGCCATCAGGAGTTGGATAGGGCTGCCAGAAGCCTGGAGTTTGGGGACAGTAAATCTCCCATTTGCTCCAGTCAGGTCCCTGGGAACATGGGAGGAATAACCCTGCCCCAAAGCCACACAATACAGTATGCCTAGTGTACTGTAGTGTCACTGATACTTCCTGAGTCTGCCCAGACCTCTACATCCCAACCCAGGTAGCTATAACTTTTCAACAGGGCTCCACAGAGTGGGACAACAAGGAATCAGGAGGTAGGGACTATTGCATTCCCCATGTTGATTCTATATGGAAGGGCATGCTCCACCCAAGAAAGATGGCATCTGCAGTGTGGCAGAGTGACTCAGCACAGGAGTCCTGGAAGCTGTCCCTTCAGTACTCTCTCCAGAGCCACAAATCCCAGTGTCTCCTCACTTGACTCTATTCTGCTTCACCCTCCCTCCATCAGAGCCCAGGGTGAGTGGCTGTGAATGAGATTTTGTGCATTGTCCCTTCTCCATGGTGGACAGAATCCCCAGATTTTCATAGCCAGATGTTATGTGGCTGCCTCTTCCCAGCTCTGGTTCTCTGGGTTGGGGAGCCCAGTTTGGGATTGAGAACTCATACTCCTCAGTGTTTTGCAACTGAGATATCCCTCCTGAATCTCAGGTGTTGCCCATGGGGACAGTGCTGGCCCCCTTTGTGTAACCATCCTTCCTACCAGTCTTGATGTGGCTTTTTCTGTAAATCCTTGGTTGGTCCTTGGAGGAGGTGAGTGTAACATCCACCTACTTTGTCGCCATCTTTTATCACTCCTCTTCACTTTTGAAGGACAGTTTTGCAGGGTACAGAATTCTAGGTTGGTGGTTTTCACCCTTAACACCTTATACACTGGCCAGATTATTATGCTCTCTGAATGCATAATAATCTGGCACTCAGTGTATATCCTGTATAATAAAAGGCTAATATGCAAATTGTCCCCTCGACCAGGAGTTCGACCAGCAGGCATGTCAGCCAACGGCCCATGTCCCCTCCTCCTGGCCAGGCTGCCCCACCCATGCATGAATTCATGCACTGGGCCTCTAATATATATATTATATTCATACACACACTGAGTGGCCATATTATTATGTGTTCAGAGATCATAATAATCTGGCCACTCAGTGTATATTTCCCTTCACTCTCTTGCTTGAATGATTTCTGAGGAGAATTGGAGGTAATTATTTCTGTCCTTTATAGGTAAGATTTTTAAAAACTCTGGCTCTTCAAGATCATTTGTCTGATTTTTTTGCAGTTTGAATATGATATGCCTAGTGTAGTGTTTTTTGGCATTTATCTTTTGTGTTGTATGATCTTCCTGGATTTGTTTGCTGTCTTGCATTCACATGAAGAAATTCTCAATCATCCTTGCTTCAAATGTTGCTTCTGCTCCTTCTCATTCTGGTATTCCATTATGCATATGCTACACCATTTTTTTTAAAGTTGTCCTACAGTTCTCTGATTTGTTTTTCTAGTCTTTTTCTTTTCAGTTTTGTAGGTTTCTAATGATATATTCTGAAGCTCAGACTCTTTCTTCAGCAGTGTGCAGTCTACTGAACCCATTAAAGGCATTCTTCATTTCTGTTAAGTGTTTTGTTATTTTTTTACTTCTAAAGGTTTCTTTTTACTTCTTAGGATTTCCATCTATCTGCTTACATTATCCATTTGTTCTTGCATGCTGTTTGCTTTATCTATCAGGTGCCTTAGCATATTAATCACAGTTGTTTTAAATGCATGGTCTGATAATTCCTATATCCCTGCCATATCTTGAGTTTAGTTGTGATGTTTGCTATCTCTTCAAATTGGTTCTTTTGCCTTTTGAGTGAAAGGAACTCTAGTAAATAGGTCGTTAGTGGTGTGATGTAAAGGTGTTGAGGATGGGAAGAGTCCATAGTCCTATGATTGTCTCAGTGTTTTTGTCAGCCTGTGGCTTTGAGCTGTGCCTGTTTTCCCCAGCCTTTGGTGGGACCTGATGGCTGCAGAAGTATTTCCCTTCTCCCACACAAAAGGCTAGAGTTGAGTTTTTCCCTTCTCCTGTGTCAGACTCTGATTAAAAACAAAAACCTGGTAGGTTATTATCTGATTAGTTTTTCTTGAGGATTGTTAAGAACAGAATTTTCTGGTATATTTTAAAATGGCCACTTTCCCTTTGCCCCCCACCAGAAGCTCAAAGGATTTTTTAAAATATTTTTTTATTTCAGAGAGGAAGGGAGAGGGCAACAGAGATAGAAACATCATAATGATGAGTTAGAATCACTGACGAGCTGCCTCTTTCATGTCCCCTACTGGAATTGAGGCCGCAACCCAGGCATGTGACTGACCTGGAATCAAACTCTGACCTCCTACTTCATAGGTCGGGACTCAACCACTGAGCCACACCGGCTGGGCTCAAGGGGATGTTTTTTTCTCTCCAGTATTCACTATAAGAACCTGATAGAGCTCCACAAGGTAAACTCACAAAAATGTTCAGGCTCCCCTGGAATTTTAAACTCTCAGACTTGTACAAACTGAACCACTGGCAATTCATCACTACTATTCAGGTTCTCCTACTCTGGTACTGGGTTCCATGCAAGTTTCTACTCAGGGAGTTTCTGCTCTGATGAGTAGTGATCTTCTCTTCCTATCTGTACATCCAATTTCCAGGGCAGTAGTTTGCCTAGTAAGTTCACTTCTCTGATGGATCTAGGAAGAATTGTTGATTTTTCAGTTTGTAATCTTTTTACTCATTAAAACAGAATGGCCACTTTCTAAGCTCTTTACATGCTGTCCCAGAAAACCTCATGTAGAGTGTTTTTGTTAATCCTCACCTGAGGACATTTTTTTCCATTGATTTTTTTCTTTAGAGAGTAAAAGGGAGGGAGAAGGAGAGGGAGCGAGAGCGAGAGCAACATCCATGTGAGACACACAATTGTTGGTTGCCTCCAGCACACATCTTGACTGGGCAGGGACAGAACCTGCAACCCAGGTACGTTCCCTTGACCGGGAATTGAACCCGAGATTCTTGGATGTACAGGCTAACGCTGTAATCACTGGCTCACACCAGCCAGGGTTCCTGTAGAGTTTTTAACTCTCAAACATGTCCACCTGAGCCTCCAGCAATTTATCAGGTACAGTTTATGGTTTTCTACCCTGGGGCTGGGTCCCTGAGAGGTTTTTGCTCCTGGGCTTTTGCTCCAGTAAATTGTGATTATATCAGCCAATTAGTCCAATTTGGGGGTCAGTGGTTTTCTCTGAGAACTCAGTCTTTCAGTAGATTTATTTTCAGTTTTTTTCAGCTTTTTTCCTTGTGAGTATAGGACTGAAGTCTCTGCCTTTTCCCCCACCCTTCTACTATTACTTCTTCATACCACCTTGGTTATATGTGTGTGTTACTCTAGATCATTTGTTTACCTAGGAGCAAAACTATTAAGTCATAGAATATGTGTATCATCAACTTTACTGCACTGTGCTAAGTTGATCTCCGAAGTGTTTATATCAGTTTACCATCCCATAGGAGGTATATGAGAATTCCTGTTACTTTACAAATTGCCATGTCAATCCAGAATCCTTAGAAAGTTTTATGTCTGATCACATCCACCAGCGTTGTCTAAGATCTTCATTTAGTATTTTAGCACCAACAAAATTATTCATTAATATTACTGATTTATACAGATTGCTTTAAAAATATATTTTAAAAATACCGTCCTTAAGTAACTTATGTTAGCTTACACAGTAAATTTCAGATTTAAACATCTGTTCATGCATTCAGTAAATAGATATTGGGAACTTGCTGTGTTCTAGACATACTGTTCTACCTAAACATTGGGGATGTAATAGTGAATATATATCAAAGGAAACCTGTATCTTTATGCAAATTACTATTACATAAAATGAGATAAGCCTCACATATTAAAAGTTATTAGTCTACATCTTAAAGATATTTTTCTTTGAATAATTACATTATTTTTAGTTTCCAAGAAATATTCATACTTAGCATGGCACTTAGGAACTCAGATATTTGTTCATTGCTCCAAATTGTAGTTAAATCACAAACCATTTAAGTTCATTTACACTGGTCCTAAAAATATTACTTAAACTTACCATCAGCTGTCAGAGTTCAAACCTTTGCTAAAATATCTTCCTTTGTATCCATTGACAGTAGTTTTTAATTTTCACAAATGATTTGACAGTATAAAACTTTATTCTCAGCACACCTATGATTATTCCATTGTATGCCAAAATATGAGAAATTTAGAACCAATCATTAATGGATGGATTTCCTGTTAAAAGTGGCAGATAAACACATTTTGATAGTTGTATTGTCTGAAAAAGTCATACTTTTTATCATAACTATAGAAAGGATAAAATCAAAATCGTTTGCACATGAACATAGAATTGGAGACCATTTTAATTTTTTTAAAGTTATTCCTTTGCCTAAATGTTACACTTGTTTTGTTTGTTTGTTTGTTTGTTTTTATCCTTAGTCAAGATGCTTGGGGCTACACAGTCTTAGAGTATGAAAAGTCTGTTAGGCTCACCACTGTCTGAGGATAATGACAGTGTTGAAAACTGATATTCTTTATGCCTTTTCAGTTTAAGGATTGAAGTAATCCAGTTTACAAAAAAGGAATCCCACCTACTTTTTCTTACTTGTGGGAAGTTGCCTTACCAAGAATTCTGAGTTCAGGTGGCAATATACAATCACACGTTGTACATTGCATAGCTCTGGGAAGTTAGCATTCATTCTTCTTCATCAGAGATTTTTGTATTTGTGATAATTATTTTTTGGCAGATAGCAATAAAGTGCCTTGAAGAAGTATTGCTTTTTCCCTAATTTGCATAAAGGTACTATTGAGCCAGTAGAAGTTTTGGTGTAAATATGGAATGATTAATGTAGTGCCGTAGCCATCTTAAAAAACAATCATGTGTGCAATCACCACATCCAAAATGTAAATACCGTTACAGGACAAGTCATCCAGTTTCTTTCACGAGTATACAAAGGGGGCAAGACTTGTTAGATTTAGAGAGATTTACAAATCACCACCCAAACATTACAAACATCAGATGCAATGTTTGGATACTAATTTGAATAAATCATCTGTAAAAAGACAGGTTTGAGACAATAGAGGAAATTTATCTTTAAAAATACAGGTTTGAGACAACTGAGGAAATTTGAATATGCCTTGGGTATTGGATGATATTATGAAATTAGTGTTTTGTTACATGTGATAATAGTATTATTTTCTAAAAGTTATATATATATATATATATATATATATATATATATATACACACACACACACACATACATACATACACACACAGATATATATATATGTGTGTGTGTGTGTGTATATATATATATATATATATATATATGCACTTTTTTTATTGAGAGTTGTAATGACAGCCCAATGTAATCATCTAGAAGAAATTCTGCTTTATGCCAAAGTAATGTAGGCCTAATGCCTCCACTTTAAACCCCAAGTGTACCTGAGGCTGCTCAAGGTTTTTGTTTAAACACATTTACATGAAGGAAAAGAAAAATAATTACTACATTAGAACACACAAGTATTAAGGATGCATATAAATCTGAGGTTGTTGAAGTGGGCCGTGGAAGAGTGTACACCAATATTCTAGTGGCCTGAAAAGGAATAATGAAAAGAACATGAAATCTTTAGGACTTAGTACAAGAAAACACTTTTTACTAGTAAGTACTTGAGGCCTGATAGTATTTACCACTTAAAAATTCCTTTAACTTTGATTTTTCAGGATAATGACAAATAGTTGAATCTGTTTAGTTCTCTGTTCAGTAAGTTCTTGGATAGTTTATCTGCATAATTCATCCAAGTTAAAACCAATAAAGACTACTATAGAATAGCTGTTTAGAATACAGGGAAAAGTTAGGTTTTTTAAAAAAATTTACCCAAAATGGAATTCGATCAATGCTAATGTCAAGGTTAAGGGCTTGGATTTTAAGTTTGTTATATAGATTTATTTATGGTCTCTAAGACAATCATTTTTATTCTTACTCTCAATTATTGAATTACCACCACCACCCCAAAAGTTGCCAACATAATGCTCTTTCCTTCAGTGGAGTCATTTGTTTCCTTACTTTGCATGCACTATCATTTCATCATCAGAATATATAAGAAATGTTTGACAGTTAAAGTTATAGAACATAGCTGCTAATTTGTAGCACCCTGATAGGTTTATAAAAATGTGAGGTAGGAATAAAAAACAATCTTCATTCCTTTTCCATGTGTGGATCTGAAGACCAAAAGAGTGTTCTGGCTTATGAATTGGAAACATTTTAATTTCTAATAAGTGGCACCTCTGTATATACATCCCTTGATGTGTAGATAGGACTAACAATACCTGCTTCATAAGGTGGGTGGGAGATGTAAATTAACATGTGAAAAATGCTTGTAACAGTGCCTGACACAGAGCAACAGCTCAACAAATGGTAGCAATTATTACAAAAACAAAACAACCCCTTAAATAAAAATTATAAATAAGATATTAGTGTCATCAAAATTCAGTCATTAAACATTTCTTTTATGTAAAAAAAGATTGCCAAAATCATGAAGCAGCTTAAAAATATGTAATTTTATATTACACTTGCAATCTCTTTCCAATAACAGTAAGTCAAAGCTAGTTATATTTTTGTTTCAGAATGTTTTGTTTATGATAATATTAAAGTAAAAGGAAGGTATATTTGTTATGCATGTTCTAGTATACTGTAATGGTTTTGACAAAGTATGCATAGGTTAATAGAAAGAAAAAAATCCCAGTGTAATTGTTGCAATTTTCTTATAGTTGTATATTCAACTATTAGATGCTTGAAAACATGAAGGGAATATAGAACACTTCTGTGGGTACTCATCACTCCAGTAAGTTATAGCACCAAACCTTGGTAGTCTTAATAAAAAGCTTTTTTTTGTAATCTTCACCCAAGGATATGTTTTTATTGATTGTAGAGAGATGAAGAGGGAGGGAGGGAAAGGGAGCAGAAGGGAGGAAGTGAGGGAGGGAGGGGGGTGAGAGAGACAGACATCAATTGGTTGCCTCCCATATGCTCCCCGATTGGATATCTGCCCTGACCTGCCATTGAACCTGCAACCTTTTGGTGCACAGGACTATGTTCCAACTGACTGAGCCACCCAGCCAGGGCTTAAAAGAATTCTTATAGGCTTAGAATGTAATGGAAATGTTATTGTTAGAATCTTTAACATCTTGGAAACACAGGGTGTCCCCCCAAAATGTATATACACTTGAATAACTGATAGCTCAATTTTGAAAATGAAATGTATTTTAATAAACACTACCCTTATAATTATTCAGTGTTTGGTGGGACACCCTGTATTTGCCAGTGAACCAAAAAAGAATTTGGCTTTGGAACTCTTCCATAGGCATAGCCTGTAATCAAACCAAAGAAACCACCATCTTGAGGTCCTACCATAAGAAGAATATCTGCAGAGGTTAGTCAGCAATCTCACATATTTACCATACTTTGGGGACATGATTATCTTAAATATTCCTAATTATCTTACTGATCTTCATCTTTGCAGCTCTTCTGGAAATGTCTGTGCTGATTAATACTTAAATGACTTAAGTATTAACTGAGCTATATCTAGCACATACAAAATATTAACAGTCTTTTGTTTTGGTGCTTCTGAAGCTTCCTTATAAATTTATTATAAGTCATTGTTCTCCTCAAAATTGATCTTCAATTGAAATTGTGGTTTCCTGAGTTTCCTGTGTTATGCAGTTAATGCATTTCTACAAGTCTATAACCGTAAGGAACTGGTTCCACACACCATGTTTCATAACAGATGAAAAATCCTTATGGTAGCTATCTCCCTACCACATCGGCGTGAGGAGACAGATCCCTAAGATAAAAATGATTTTTTAAATAACGTATTTCATATTTGTAATTTTAAGGTAGCAGAGATTTTTCTTTTGTAGTGTAAACTTTAAGGTTTTCCAAGGTAGTATGCATAGGAAGAAGATTTTATTTCAGAGACGGAAAAAAGCAATATAGCATTTTATAGCAGATGACATAAAAATGAAGCAATATTTAACATTTATAATTTTTTATTTCTTTACCTATTAAGGCATGCTTTACATATTAGTTTTTGTAACTACATTAACTGCTCTTAATCTAGCCTTAACAATAAATATTAGTTCCTTTGCTCAATCCTAAAGCAAATTGGATTTAAAAATATTTCATCATGTTGTCTTTTGATCAGATTTCTTGGGAACTGGTATGGAGGAGAGAACAGCAGATAAAATTTGCTTATTTTGCTAGAAAGAGCTGCCATCATGGGACTTTAGTTTTGTTTTACTGGCAAAGCTGGGAATAACTGGCAAGGCACTTTCTCTAAAAGGAGAGTAGTTTTTGCTTTGAAGCTCATGAATCCAATGCTACATCTTCCCTGAGCAGATTATTTAAAATGTATATGTTAAGCCATTATTTCTCATGAAACCTGTTTAGCTCTGAACATTCACTGTCTTTTATTTTGAGGAAACCTATCCTGGTTGACTTATGGCCTGGACTAGTTGGTTATAAAATTGATTAAGCTCTGCATCAATTTGTTTGCACTGGCTAGACTGTTTCAAACTAGCTCATTTTTTAGTCATCTGTAGAAATGGTGATTCCTCTTCCTATACCTAGTTTTATGTCCAAATATTTTTGTTAAAACATGGCTAAATGCAGGTCCCCATCTAACTCTCATACTAAGACTGAAAGAAGGCCAGTGAAGATTGAAGCAGACCGATATGAGATGGGAGGAGAAGGTAGGGTCAGGTCATAGACAGCTATAAGAAGTACATCCATAATGAGCTCAGATTTTATTCTAAGTGAAATGGGGAATCATTCAAATGGGATTGACATAATATGTTTGCTGTTTTTTAAAAATCATGGAGAAAAACCGCATGGGGCAGGAAAAGGGGGATTAGAGAGGCTCTTACAGTAATCCAAGCGCTTGTACCACAGTAATTGAGGAGACAGGGAGGAGGGACTCAGCAATGTTTTATAGAGACAGGTTTGTAGGGCATGGTAACAGACTGAATGTAGGTCTAAGGGGAGAGGCATCAGGTTATTCCTAAGCCTGGTAATCAGTCATACCACTGCAATGGCTGCTGTAAATCTGTGTGATTCCAGTTCCGATGGATCAGGCCTTTGCTGTACCTGATGACCCAAGGTTTCATGGAAAAACTAGGGAGAAATCGGTCTAGAGGGGGGAAAATCAAAGTTCTGTCCACCTGCATATTATAACATTTCCAGACTGACGAGACAAATTTTTCTGAAACATTATTCAAATAACAATGCCAGAAACATTCCAGACAGAATGTTTCAGAAGTAACAAACATGAATCTCACTCCTCCCACAACTTCTGAACCATCCAGTCACTAGTAAATTGGCCAAGTCTTTGTTTGATAAAGCCGGGAGATGTTTCATATCAGCTTTCCCAAACTCAGCACTATTGACATTTTAGATGGGATAATGCTTTGTTTGAGAGGCTGATCAGATCATGTAGGATGTTTAGCAGCATCACTGACCTACTAGATGTCAGCAGCACCAGCTCCCAATTTTGAAAAGCAAAAAAGTCTTTAGATGTCACCAAATGTCCCTGGGAGGGCAAAATCATCCCCAGTTGAAAACCCCTGGTTCATACTAAGGAACAAAACTTTCAAGAATGATGCTGATGGTAACAAAACTAACATTTATTAGCACTTGTTATAGCCCTTTAATTTTATGCTACCAAAACCAGTCAATTGGTTAGTTTTTTAAAAATCTGTTAAAGTTGTAAATTGTAAAAAAGTAAATGCCTTCAATTTATCTTTACGTTAAAAATAAATTTCTCTCCAGAGCACTAGGCTTCACTTTGGTCCATGACCAAAAGCACCACCTTTGAATCTTGACCTGTCATCTTCAAAATAGTGCTGTGGCTAGAAAGTAAGGGAAATCAATATAAGCCTCAATTCCATACATTTAAGACTAACCCAAATATTGTATCCCTGTTTCCCTTTCCTATTATTAAAAATAAATATAAATCCATTCAACAGTTGGGTGATGTTGAGCCGTGGCCTTGAATATGAATCCGCTGATGGGATTTCAAAGCTGTCATGGTACATGATGCATTTTCCACTATTTTCAGTTTCAGGTATTTTAAAATGGGAAAGATAGTGGATTCTGCTTTCATTCTTGCTTTTTATTAGTATACTAGTGGCCCAGTGTACGAAATTCATACACGGGAGGGAGGGTGTCCCTCAGCCCGGCCTGCACCCTCTCCAATCTGGGACCCCTCGAGGGATGTCCGACTGCCGGTTTAAGTCCAATCCCTGTCGGGCTTAAACCAGCAGTCAGACATCCCTCTCACAATCCAGGACCGCTGGCTCCTAACCGCTCACCTGCCTGATCGCCCTTAACCACTCTGCCTGCCAGCCTGATTGCCCCCAACTGTCCCCCCCTGCTGGCATGGTTGCCCCCAACTGCCCCCCACCCCCCCACCAGCCTGATTGCCCCTAACCGCCTCTGCCTTGGCCCCACCACCATGGCTTTGTCCAGAAGGACGTCCAGATGGTCTCCCGGTCTAATTAGCACATTACTCTTTAATTAGTATAGATGCTTGTCATTTTTTTAGATTTCTCACCTATACCTCATTTAATCAAATTTTGGCTGTATTAAAAGTATTCTTAATACAACTAACCTAGTTTTCAAATAAAACCATAAGTATTTATAGTCACAGTTCAAGGGCTACTGAATATTTAATTAAATCACATAATTACCCTAATACCACAAACCGGTTCAGGGTTCAATGGCCGCTGCTGCTCATTCCTTGTAAGCATACAGTTCATCTGCTGGGGCTATTAGAGAGCAGCTTCCTAGCCACAGCCTTCAGTGTATCATGTCATATGCCAGCGTGTCCATTGGGCCAGTTTCACCAGGTGGTGATTGGTTAAGAGGCTGTATATGCACCAAATACTATGTAAAGTACTCTACTTGCATTATCACTTTTAATCCACAACAGTCCTAAAACATAGATATGTTAAAATGTTTTTCTTTGAGAATGCTGAAACATATAGATGGTAAGCATCTTGCACAAGAATACATAGGTAATACATAACATGATCAGGATGGGAACCCAGGCATTCTAACTTGTATTTTACCACTTCATCACCAGTCCAAGGTCATCAGAGTTATTTCTCTCCAGAGCACTAGGCTTCACTTTGGTCCATGACCAAAAGCACCACCTTTGAATCTTGACCTGTCATCTTCAAAATAGTGCTGTGGCTAGAAAGTAAGGGAAATCAATATAAACCCATCACTTGGAACAATTCCAAGGATTCAGTGTCTCTGAAGCCTCAATTCCATACATTTAAGACTAACCCAAATATTGTATCCTGTTTCCCTTTCCTATTGCTGTGGTAACGAATTACCACAAACTTAGTGGCTTAAAACAGCACAGGTTTATTGTCTGTAGGTTAGAAGTATGACACAGGTCTCACTGGGCTAAAATCAAGGTGTTAGCATGGCTGCTACATTTTTTTTTTTTCTGGGGCTCTATGGGAGAATCCATTTCCCTGCCTTTTCCAGCTTGTAGAGGCCATCATATTCTGTTTTGTGACCCTCCTCCCTTCCATCTTCAAAGCCAACAACATTGCATCTTCCTGACCATTCATCTAGTTACATTTCTCTGATTCTGACCTTTTCTGCTTTCCTCTTGCACTTTTAGGGACCCTGTGATTACACTGGGCCCACCTAGATAATGCAGGCTAACCTCCCTACCTTAATAATGCAAGGCTTAGAGCCTTAGATCAGTCTGTTCCTGTTCAGTTGTATCAACTGTTTTTTTTTAATGGACATTATCAAAAGTTGTAAGTCTAAAAGCTTGATTTGTATGATAAATCAGTCATAACTGAATTGTTTAATGTATTAAAAATGTCCTCTAAGTCCATGTAAATGGATCAACTGTATAATTATATATAGAAACATTGGAGTCCTTTAATTTTTTAATAGTTTGAGATGGGTATAATCAGTCTCACCAAAAGCCACACACAAGGTTCTAACACAGAAGAACCTTGTACTAGTATTTGTTATCGGATGGATGTATCTGATACTGAACAAAAATTAGTAATTTTCATTGAAACTGTCTATGACTCCTCCTGAATGTGTCATTTATTTTTTAAAATATATTTTATTGATTTTTTTTTTTTTTTACAGAGAGGAAGAGAGGGGGATAGAAAGTTAGAAACATTGATCATGCCCTACCTGGTTTGGCTCAATGGATAAGAGCGTCAGCCTGCGGACTCAAGGGTTCCAGGTTCAATTCCGGTCAAGGGCATGTACCTTGGTTGTGGGCACATAGCCAGTAGGGAGTGTGCAGGAGGCAGCTGATCAATGTTTCTCATCAGTGTTTCTAGCTCTCTATCCCTCTCCATTCCTCTCTGTAAGAAAATCAATAAAATATACAAAAAAACATTGATCAGCTGCCTCCTGCACACCCCCGACTGGGGGTGTGCCCACAACCAAGGTTCATGCCCTTGACCAAAATCGAACTTGGGACCCTTCAGTTTGCAGGCCGACACTATCCACTGAGCCAAACTGGTTAGGGCTGAATGTGTCATTTTAAATGACTGAAGGATGTCAGTGGGATTGTGTGTCATGCTCATCCAGCCCTGCTGTCCAAACACAGGCTTTTTTCTAACGTGTGTGAGGTGGACTCTGAATTTAACTGTTGTAAATATCCCCTGAACGTTTTGTAAGTGTTACCTACCATATTCGTTTAATAGAAAACGCTGAGTTGAAAGCAGTCACAATGGTCACTGCCACTACACAAAAGCCACTATTGACTCAGGACTGTATGTGCTATATGATGTAAGACTGCCAGTTCCTTAAGAACTTATAACTACACTTAAATTCCAGAAAGAGCTATGAATTAATAAATGTTCATGATTTAAAGGTGGTAAGTTCAATAATAAAAAATTTAAAAGGGCTGTGATTGATAATGATAAACTCCATTTAGTGAATGCCTATGTGCTGGCCTTTGATTGCATTATCTCATTTCATCCTCACAACCCTACATGGTAGATGGAATTTTTGCCCAGATAAAAGAACTGGATGTCAAAGGACAAGTAACTTATTAGGCAACACAGAACTGGCAAATGTTGAAACAGAGATTTGAAGCTCAATGTGTGTCTCATTCCAAATGTGTTTTTATTCACTACTATACATATTTTTTAAATTATGTTCTAATGTTTCCAATTTTACTTAAAAAAAAAAGGACAAAATTTTGTCTGTGGCATAAAATATTTCAGAACTAGCAACTGCATAGTTATATAAAACACTAATGAAATTTTTATAAAACTTTCACAAAGGTAATCAAGGTAAACAAATGTAACATCTTTTAATTTCTTATTTTAGGTTAAAAGGTTATTTATTTACATTAAAACTTCAGTTTCCTGAAGTTGAAGCAGGTCCTTGACTTGACCGAAACCAAAGGTATCACTTAAAAATAACTGAGGAAGACCTAACTTGCAAAGTTAAGAATACTTCTCTACATCTTTTAATAAGTGTTTACTATTTTCTGTCATAGGAGATGAATATGATGTATGTGCCATTTGTTTGGATGAATATGAAGATGGAGATAAGCTCAGAATCCTTCCCTGTTCCCATGGTATGAATAATTACATATTGCTTTGAATTGACATAGTAAATTTATATTTTGGTTCAGTATTTAGAAGACAGAAAAATAGTTATTAGCACACCATAAGCCAGGCCCTGTACTACCCAGTAATACCTCATTATAAAAATTTACAAGCTTTACTTCTTTTGTTCCTACATGATGCATATAGATCAGAATAACATTAATAAACATGGTAAAAAGTTAAAAATGTTCACAACCACAGTGTACTTGCTAAAGATGTGTATTTTGCTTCAACAGCTTATCACTGCAAGTGTGTAGACCCTTGGCTAACTAAAACCAAAAAAACCTGTCCAGTCTGCAAGCAAAAAGTCGTTTCTTCTGAAAGTGATTCAGACTCTGACACAGACAGCAGTCAAGAAGAAAACGAGGTGTCAGAACATACCCCTTTACTCAGACCTTTGGCTTCTGTCAGCACGCAGTCATTTGGGGCTCTGTCAGAATCCCGCTCACATCAAAACATTACAGAATCTTCAGACTATGAGGAAGATGACAATGAAGATACTGACAGTAGTGATGCAGAAAATGAAATTAACGAACATAGTGTTGTGGTCCAGCTGCAGTCTAATGAACGGGATTACAACATAGCAAATACTGTCTGACCCAATCAGAGGATGATTGGGTTATTTCCCTTTGAAATGTTTATTTAGGTAAATAATTTGATTTTTTTGCTTCCTTCACAGATTTCTGTAGAAATAACTAATTTTTTAGTATTCTACAGTTTAATCTTATTGAAAGTTTTTTTTTAAATCTAGTATTTATCTGCAGGAGTATACTTCATTTTACTAACAAGTAACAACAGACTGGTACCGTAACTCAAGCATCAAATCAACTCTTATTTTGGAATGAAATATAGGCAAAACATGAAAAAGAATTCTCAGTATAACTTGCAATTAAGATCTAGATCACAGTATGCAAATTTGGTGCTTTGCACATAAAGTCAGTGCTGTGGCCACCTAGTATTAGCTAAGCCAGCTCCCATCTCCATAAAGCTACCTAGAGTTGTTGAGTTTGAATGTTTGTTCTGGTATTACCCCAAATTGCCATCATTAGGGAGAGGCAACAAGGCAATTTAGCATTTTTCCTCCCATTAATATCAAAACTCAGTTATCTTTTTCCTTTCTCTTCCCATGTAGTCTTATCCTGAAAGGAACAGTCTATACTGATGCAGATTTCAAGTTTTAAGGTTTTTAATGCTATAGTGTTACATATGAATTTGATTCATCAGCTAAAGTAATATGTCACTGGACTTAACTTACTGAATTTCATATCCTTAAGGGTTTTATGTTATGATTGAAGCAAAAAGGAAATGCTGTACAAAAATACCAAACTTCAGCAGTTGTTAACATGCAGATCATATACCTCTCAATAAAGAGCATCTATACTGATTAGTCCTGCTAAACTATGTATAGAGGAAATTGATCAAGTATTGGATTTGAAAATAATTGCTTATGTTTAACAGAATAATGAATGTAAACAATTTATTATGAAAAGCTAAATTATATTATACATCACTGTAACTATGTAGAAAATAGAGACATATATAATCAAAATGCTAAGAACATTTGTATAGCCTTGTATGAAGGGGGTTTGAATGTTAATAAACACATTTTTCCACTTTAAGAACTTTGTTGTACTGTAATATTACCTACATTAGCCTCATTTTTATATACAGTGCTATAAAGGTATAAAGATTACGGTAATTTAGGTCAGATAAACACATCTTAGATTTTATACAAGGTAACTAACTAAAGCAGTGAGGTAATTCCCCAAAAAGTTATAACTGCTGTTAAAATCATCCCAACAACTGGACATTTTGGTACCCTGTTGTAATTATGGTGTAACCTTACAGTAGACTGCTACGCAGCCTCAGAAGGATAAATTATTATTATTTTTTTTTTTTTTAGGATAAATTATCTTGATACATCTGCATGGACGTGGGAAATTGTTAGTGAACAAAAGCACATTAGAAAATAACTATACTAGGTACATGAGCCTTTGCTATAAAAAGAGAAAAATAACACATTTTGAAAGAAATATAACACTGTTGGGGGAATTTCACTTTCTGAATTGCTTTTTAGAAAAATTCTTATAATTAACATAAAAATATTCCTGCTTATGAAAAGCTTGAATTACCAATCTGATACCACCTCATTCCCCTCCCCCTTCTTTTAAATAATAAAACACAAGCATGAGAAATAGAACATTAGTTTACTAGGATAGCAGAGCTTTGGAATTTGGTCATTCGAATTTTAACTGAAGGTAGGGTGTGAGGATAAAACATTGAACTCCATCTTTGGCACATAAACACACAGTAAGTAATAGCTTTTACAGTTATTAAATAAAAACATTTTTTTAAACGGGAAAAGTTAAGTCACTGTAATGTGTATTAGATACTGTAATGTGTATTAGAGGCAACAAGGCAATTTAGCATTTTTCCTCCCATTGACATCAAAACTCAGTTATCTTTTTTTTTTTTTTTAAATATATTTTATTGATCTTTTACAGAGAGAAAGGGAGAAAGATAGAGAGTTAGAAACATCGATGGGAGAGAAGCATCGATCAGCTGCCTTCTGCACACTCCCTACTGGGGATGTGCCCGCAACCAAGGTACATGCCCTTGACCGGAATCGAACCCGGGACCCTTCAGTCCGCAGGCCGACGCTTTATCCACTGAGCCAAACCGGTTAGGGCAGTTATCTTTTTCCTTTCTCTTCCCATGTAGTCTTATCCTGAAAGGAACAGTCTATACTGATGCAGATTTCAAGTTTTAAGGTTTTTAATGCGATAGTGTTACATATGAATTTGATTCATCAGCTAAAGTAAATATGTCACTGGCCTTAACTTATAAGTTATAACTTTTGGGGGAATTACCTAACTGCTTTAGTTACCTTGTATAAAATTCTAAGATGTGTTTATCTGACCTAAATTACCTCAGTTCTTAATCTACAGTTCAAAGGACCTAGTTCCTTTAAATTTAAATTAGGAGATTTTCTAAGGTAAAAATTACTTTTTTTAAATCCTCCAAACTTACTCTTAGTTGTAAAATCTATGAAGTGTCTTCATTAAATTACTAGTTTTAATATTCACTTTAAATCTTTTATTATGTCTTCACAGTATACACAATTTTTTAAATAGGACACTAAATAAAATAAAAATCTAATTTCTGTTCAATACCTTCTTAAAAATTTTTCTGATTACAAAATGATAGTCACCTGGAAACATACCCGAGACAAATTTAATTTGATATTCAGAAATACATATGTAAAATAAATCTATATTATATACTGTACGTACTTATACTGTATGTAACATCTGTTTATATCCTCATTATTACTTAACATTCATTGGTGAGCATTTTCTTGTGTCATTGTTCAATGACTGGTTTATCCTCTGGACAGTCATTTATATAGCCCATAACACTGAAAGTTAAATTTTGTAGCTTTCCAAGTTTAGCACTATACTAGTAAGTAATGCTATGTGATGGATATTCTGGCATATGAATTTGTATAGCTCCATTTCCTTAGGTTAAATTCCTAGAACGAAGTGCAAAGCAAAGATACATGCACGTTTTCAGAAGTATTTTTCTAATGAAATTGTGCGTAGGGGGCCAATGTTTAGTTTCATTATTTACTTTAATGATACAGATGCCCACTACTGTCTTCTCCTCACCTACACACCCCCCCAACACACATCCCCTCACCTAACTTACAGGTTCATTCATTAAGGGTTTTACAATTGCTGCTTTCTAATTACCCCAGTTCTTTACAACTCAAGTGTGAATGTGTATTACCATAAAATATCAAATCATTGCAACCCAATCACAAAATTTTCATTTGACCCACCTTTTGTTCCTAACAGAGACCTTAATGGGTCAGGAAGTTGAGGTTTTTGTTTTTGTTTTACAATTTCTAAGGTATGCCCACCCAACTACCAAAGTAGACCCAAATCCCTATCTTCTAAACTTGTAATCCCTGAGTGTACAAATTCAGAACTCTTGCTTGACAACACTTCAAAGAAAAAACTTACGTTATGCACAGTATATTCAAGTAAGGCAAAGAGATTAATTCTTCTTCCCTAAGCCACTGTTTCTCAAAAGGTAGCACACAGGCCGCTTGAGGTGATTCAGACTGACCTGGCAATTGTTTCTAAAGGATCTTCTTGGGTTTATGCATAATGTCCATCTCCAGAGTAGAACTCTAGAGCCCAAAATCTGCATTATAACCAGCTCCCTGTTCCACTTAGACTCACCAACTTTTGAACATCCCTGATCTGAGCTTCTGCTTGATAGTTCATAGTGATGATTTATCTAAATAGCATTAAACTAACATATTTACTAAGCTTCAATATATCTCAGGGACCTTCTGACCTCTGGGATTAAACATGACTTCTATAACTATAGTGAATATGTCAATCCAAAGCCAGATATGTCAAGAACATCCCAATCATTTTATATGCTGCCTAAGGAATGTCTTCTCTTATGTGAGAGATCCATTGGGCTCACTGCAGTCTGCTGACACAGCCTCCAAACCTAAAGAAGTCATACGACAGCTCAACACAGAAGAATCCACAATGCAGAAACCCTTGTTGGTACTGGGGCCCTTACTGCTCACTAGATTTCCCATCTAGAGACCATCAATAAAAGAAAAGTATTAATTTCTAGTGATACATTAATTTTTTTTCTCATAAGCCTGAAGATGAGCCTGAGATAACTAAAACCATTTTAATAGGTCAAAGACCATTAAATTCCTGGCACTTATTTTATTTATAATAAGTACTACAGGAAGTGGAATAGGCCATCAACTGAATCTTTAAAAAAGATTATATGCTTACAGCATCTTTTGACCTATCCTGTATATTACCATTGTGTCAAAAATCTACTGTAACAGTAAGCCAACAATTTATATAAACAACATGAGTCTAGAGTATTTGGTTGGAATAAATTTATTTCATCTGTCTGTAAACAAGGTGTTTAATAGTTATGGCATTTTTTAAAATGCATATTAAATCAGATGAGTTAGACTGTATCCCAGATGTAACAAAGTGCAGGGAAAGAAATGGACAAATCAGCAACAAGATTTGTTTTTAAATCTGTACATTATCCACAAGGCCCAAACAATAGAAGCAAATACTAGAATGTCCCTAAAGTAGTGCCATTCAAAAGAAACCTTTTATAGGTCAGTTAAAATCCATCTCACAATAGCAACAGTTCATTTTAACAATAGTATGGCACAGAATACATTTGAAAAAAATTCATCACAAGACAGCCAAGTCCACAATAATGCAACTTCATATAAAAACTTAAGCTGCAAATAAAAATTGGTCCTATGAAGAACAAACTGGACACACTCCAGATGGTTATGCTGGGACACCTAATGTCCATAATGGCAGCCTTTTACAATTTTACTAAAGAGTAGAGCTGGTGTGCAAAGAGAAAGATAGGAACAAAAATCTGAGCTACTGCAATGATGGAATATCCCTGGGGATTCAATCAGTATGTTTATTGTGAGGTCATGGGAGGAAGTGCCTTTTGCTCTTGTTTTGCAGTTGCACTCTTAGTATGTCCTGTAGACACTATGAAAAAAGGTTTGTCTACTCCGGTGCAACAACAATACTGAAAGCAAACTACTGCAGCTCTCAATAGTTCATCAACAAACGGGATTACTAATTGGTTAAATAAACCAGGCACTGCATAAAATAAGGTGGAAGCAAACCAAACAACTTATGTGCGAAGGGAGAGGGTGAGAAAAGACGAGTGAAGGAAAGATGCATGCACACTTTTCCCTCCCAACCATGCGCTACAAAAGGAAGACTAAATGAGCTAAGTAAATGCTCAAAGTGCTGAAAAGACATTGATCAAAATAGAGATTGTACACCGGCACCTTGCTTATATTAACTTATTTTAGTAATCAATATCCCATTAACTGCTAAAACAAAGTGATGCCCAACTTGGCATGCCCCCTCCCCCCAAATTTCAAGGTATCATGCAAATCATTGTTGTGCTGCAATTATGTTGCCAGATAAGGGTTGATTACATACAGTGGTTAACATACAAATAATCCATTGGGCAAACAGGAACCATGACATTAGAAAATAGGTAAAGAAAAATTAGCTACCATATAGTCTGGCAGCACTGTAACCATAATTGGGGTGGTGATGAAGACAGTTGCTAGGTAGATGGGGAGAGGCTGCTTACACATCAGACCGCCTCAGGTATAAAGCGAGTTCATATGCTTTCTTGTTAAGTGTGCCTCCGTGGACACCTTCCTTTCCCATGACTATAACCAATGCTGGAGTACACAAGGAAACAAAACAAAGTGAACAGAATTATTTAAGGGGGGAGGGCAGAAAGATAGATACCTTTCCCCACTAACAGAGGGATACAAAGGAGACAAAGGTTCATACCCCATCACCCTGCATTGCTAATAAAATTTCCAGAATTAAGACTCGAGCTTACAGCTAGGAAAGTTTAAGAGCAATTTTCCCCTAATACTTAACAGTCTGCCTAGCAGCTAGAACCCAGAGTCTCTCAAGTATTTTGCCATTGAGTATGCCTTCTTATTCAATCCGCCTCCATGGACCCCTTCTTTTCCCATTACAAAGACCAAGACTGAAAGAGAAAGAAGAAAAGTGTTTCAAAAGAAGTGTTAATCAAGAAAGTCACATAAGTTTTAGCAGATAGAACCCTAATTAATAAGTTAACATTAAGTTAGTTTTCCATGAACTGTCAAGCACTGAAGTCAACTAGATCTCCAAAAAGAGAACTTTCAAACTAGTTATATGCTAAAAACTATTAACTGCTTCTTGGAAGTCCAATCAATGCAGCTGCAGTGCTCTATAAAAATATCTTCACACTAGCTAGGGAAAAAGGAGTGTGATCATTTTTTCTAGGGCAAAAAACTGCTGGTTAGTATGACAAATACATATTAGACTGGCACTCCAAAAAAAACTTAGAAAAAAATTTAGGTGATTATTTTACAAAATTTTCCCAATTTAACAAGCTTGATTTAAGTACAAACTATTAAGTCTTACCAGTGAGGTTAAATGTGTCTATTACCTCCAGAGGAAAACCAGACCAAATTTTAAATAGTTATTTCCAGTGCTATTCAGAAAAGGTGAAATTAAAGGTATTTAAGGTGTATGCTTACTGATATCCTCACTGTTCTAGCTTTGAGTCTAAAATCTTGAAATAGATTATTATTTCCAAAAACAGATTCTTCTATGATGTGGTTCAAAGATCTTAATTCCCAAAATATATGTCTGATTTTACAATCACAGCCACTAGATGTCAGCAGTACTATATGGTATGAAAATCTCATTCCCATTTTATGTCACATGATTGATGCTTTTTCTGAGCTCAGCTAATACTGAAAAAAAAAAGTTTATTATCTCAGTCACCTAATTTTCTTTCTTTTTATATATTTTTATTGATTTATTTCAGAGAGGAAGGAGGAGAGACAGAAACATCAATGATGAGAGAGAATCACTGATTGGCTGCCTCCTGCACATCCTCTACTAGGGACTGAACCTGCAACCTGGGCATGTGCCCTTCACCAGAATCAAACCTGGGAACCTTCAGTCCGCAGGCCGACGCTCTATCCACTGAGCCAAACTGGCTAGGACCACCTAATTTTTCTGTAGAGCAATAGTCATAAACATCAACTCACATCAGAATAAGAGTAACCTTTAGGATGATCACAGGGAATAGGACCATTTCAGTAAATTACAGCTCAAAGGAGTTTCAAGTTCCTTCACATGGTAGATCTGGTCTTACTTAGAAGTGCCAAGTCTGCTGTTTGAGACTACACAAGCCCTCTTTATTTACAAAATATTTACACAGGTTAATACATTTAAATATACTTGTAAATAATAAACCCCAATTTTGAAAGTTTTGAAAAAGTAGTCAGACTTATTTTCTCCAGTGTTGACAACAGTCAGGAAACACCAGAATTTCTGGGTTAAATATATAAACAAAACGTAATTTTCTACTTTTCCTATTTAAATCACAATCACATTAAGTCTTTGAAAATATTTTAGTAAAGGGACAACTTACTCCAAAACCTTTATTCTAATTATTTCTTTCTTCCCTGCCATGTTTTTAATAGAAAAGTGAATCAATGTTAATTTTTCATTTTTATGCTGAGCAATGAATGATTGAAATGTGAGCAAGAAAGAAAAGGAAGTGATCCAAAGGTCAAAGACTCAAAGGGACTAAAGTAACCAAATAATCAGTTTAACTATCTGGTTACAGATTATCATTGAACATGTCAAGCAGTTTGAGACAAATTTGGATTTTCAGTTTACTAAAGCTGAAACTAGAGAGTTGGTATGAATATTCTATTTTAGAATAAAGTCAGGATCTCAAAGGCTAGACTGTATGTGCAGCTGCTGTAGAGGAAGTAAATTTAAAGCAGTGCCTCCCTTCAGTGCTGGGCAGTTCACAAAAACCACCTTAATAGCCATTATGGACTAACACTTTTATTCAAAATGTTAAAGAAACTGCTTAATAAACTAATGTGGCATGCAACTTTTAACAAAAGAGTGCCTTGCTTACCTCTGCCAGCTCTGCCCACTGCAACGTTGTATGTTGGCTCCCCACCTTGACTCTTTGTCCGGATGTCCATTGTGCAGTCACCATCCACATACAGACTGTCTCTGATCACTGAGCACTTCTTTGCACCAAGAGTCAAACCGTTGGTAAAGAAACCTTCCCGATCTTTTCCTACAATCATATCTATTTCTACTGGCTGTCCCCCACCCCCCAAAAAAAAAGAAAAAGAAAAAGAAAAAACACACATGAAATTAGTTAATTCTTTTCAGGCCTCAATATAACAGGAAAGACTGTGTGCCAAGTTTTTACTACCAGTACAAGACATCCACATTTCACTAATATAAAATCAAGTTTTAGTCTTTTCTAAAGAATAGTTAATCCCACATGATTACATATTTTATATTAGATTTTCGCAGTTCACAGTGTAGTCTGCTAACTAAAGACCAGTCTATGAAAAGAATCTCGATTCACCCTATAAACTTTCAGCAACAGCTTGTCTATCATACTCAGTCACATTACAGTCAGTCATGTTGCATCAAATTTTGGTTGCATCAAAGGTTGCTAGAAAGTTTCCTGAAATAAAACCTAAAGTCCATGCTTATAGCACATCTGTTCACTTCTACTCTGCTTCAAATAGCTTGATATCTCCCCACAAGTACGAACTTCAAACCCTAGAGCTCAGTGCATTCCCAAATTCATATTTCCCTCCTATTTTTCTAGCTACTACTCTTTCTAACTTCCCTTCCCCTCCCACCTCAGTAATCAGTTTTTATTCCGGCAAGTGCAAAAAAGATCCTGTCGGTAGCACAGCAGTAAGCAATGGTAAAAACAAAACAAAACAAAAAAACCCTACAGAAAACGGAGAGGGATTTGGAAAGAAACTGAGGTAGCCACTAGAACCAGAAAGGAGGAAAGGAGAAAACTGCATGCTAACATTCCATGAATAAGGAAGGCGTCGCCCCCATAAGAACTGCAGAGTCATAGCAGGCCCCAGCCATTTCCAAGCACACTCCTGCAATCTTCCCAGCCAGACAGCGGGAACTCACACAAAAAATAAAAAAGACTGCAGAAGAAGTTGATAACCAGATGCCAATTCTCTATAAGAATTGTAGTCCACTGCAATGGAAGAACTTAAAGTACTAACATCAAGGACTGAGTTCTACACAGTTAAGTTTGAAACCATGTTAACTAACTAGTACGAGAATAATTACTAGCACCTTTAACGGGGGACAGGAATTTTAGCGTTTGATGGGAAGGGAAAGTGAGGCCAAGAAACTAAGGATATGGTCTCACTGATATGATCGTCACAATTTTAGAAAGAGCCTTGTGCAGAAAGAGGCGAAACAATAAAGCAGCACTGGAGGCTTAGTGACAATTATTCCCTACACATGTATCAACCAAGTCAAAACCATCAAGTCACAAAATCAGGCACTGTGAAGCATAAATCTGCATTAGTTCCTCACTACCATTACGAAAGAGACTTGGAGAACTGACGTGTCCCCTTGGTGTTGGCAGATTGCTGAAAACCCCGTAAAAGCATCCCCCTTTTTAGGGCTGTGTTGCATAATTGGGAATAACAGTAAATCGATGACTCTCCATAGGAGGAGAGAAATCAATGGCAGTTCGCCATCTTGGAGAATTAAAAAAAAAATCCTATAGAGCTACGGCTTAAGTCGGGATTCACGAATCCACCTACGTCGTCGGTGTACATTTCTCCCAACCCCAGAGGCCTGGACACCAGCAAACCTACGCAAAGTCGCCGCGAGGATCCCGGGGGCCAAGCAGCCGTCGCCTCCCACATCCCGCGGCGCAGGAGGCGCGCCGTCCGCTGAGCAAATGGGCCGCCCGGCCGCCGGAGGACCCCCGCCGGGCCCGGCTTCCATCCCAGGACACAGAGAACAAACCTCCCGGCTTCCAGATTACCCGGGGGACGCACAAGGGGGAAAGGCGCCCCTCCCCGGCCCAGCTGGTGCGTGCCCCTCCCCCAGCTTCACCGGACCAGCGCTGGGAAGCGGGGAGCCGGGCCGCCGCCCCCGCCAGACAGAGAACCCGTTAGTCCCCGACCTCGGCCTCTCGCCAGCCTGGCAGCCGCCTCCTCAGCGCCGGCCGCCTCCACACCTGCCGGCGCGGCCCTGCGCGCCCCCACGGCCGACCGCCCCGCTCAGGTCCGGGGCGGACCCGCGCTGCCGCTGGTCCTCACCGTAATGCTCTGGAAGACGCCCCCGGCCGTGGCTGCCCACACGTATTTGGCGTCGCAGTAGCCGACAATGGCGGCCTCCTGGCAGCAGCCATCGCACATCAGGTTATCCACGTAGCTCTGCCAACCGGCCATCTTCGAGCCCTTCGCACTGCAGCGGGGACGGCGAGGAGCAGCAGGCGCAGCAGCGGCAGCGGCGGCGGCGGCGGCGGCGGCGGCGGCGGGCGCGGGGGGGAGGGGGGAGGCGGGGCGGGGGCGGGGAGGAGGCGGCTCTGCGCAGGCACCGACCGCCCCCCTCCCCGGGAACTGCGGTGGGAGGTCGCGGGGACGGCGGCGAGGGACTGGACGAGAAGCGCGCTGCCCGGTGCCCGCCCGCACCGCGGGGCTGACTAACCGGTGCCGGGAGGCTGAGAAGCGGCTGTGCCGGAGGCGGCAGCTGGTCTTCACCGACGCGCGCCCCTTCCCCGCGGCCACGGAGGGACGTGCGCGCGTGCGTACGATCCTTCCGCCGCGCCCCGACTCGGAGGGTCCCGGGAAGGGAGAGGGAGACTGAGGCGGGGGCGCGGAGGGATACCGCTCGGGGACAATCACGGCCGCCACGTGCCGATGGCGAGGGACCGGCGCGGCGCGTTGCTGGGGGTGGCTCAGCCTCGGGCCCGGGCCCGCGGAGAGGGCGTCTTCCCAGTCGCGTTAGGCACCTAAGAGACGGCGCGCCCGGGACGCCACGGAGTCCCCGCGGCCGTGCTGTGATGCGCCTCTTCTGCGCCCGGTGTGCGGGAAGCGGAATCTTGAGCCTCGGTGTAGGATTGCAGAGTTGTCCTGGTGACGGGATGCGGAGCGGTTATCTTGTGTGTGGCGGTGGCGGTGGTGGTGGTGGTGGTGGTGGTGGGGGGGGGGGGTGGTGACAGTCGCGCACGGTCACCTTCGCATCCCCGGGGACTCCCCGCCCGAGACCTCTCGGCCCCTCTGCCTGCAGGCAGTCCAGCGGGCGCTCCCGCAACCTGCAATCAGAGCAGGCGTTGGTGGCTTGTGGGAACGTTCCTGAGTTTTGTGGATCTTTCATTGTTCCTCGCATTCTGTGGATTCTTTGACTGGAAGGACCTCCCCACCTCCCCCTTATAATGCTTATCACGTGTGGCTACACTGCTTGTAAATTCCAAACAAATCGCGACCTATGTAAACTATTTTTTTGTTAACTGGGAAAGTTATTGGTGGGTCGAAGAAATCGCTGAAAATAAAGAATAAAAAAACTAAGGAAGGGTTCACTGAATGAACACAGTAATATATATATATATATATATATTTGCTCTCGAAGGGTAAAACAAATTTGGGACCCAACCCTGAAAATGACTTTTTCTTTTTTTCTTCTTCTTTTTAAATTTACAAAGTAAATGGTGGGTAGAGTCCCTGTGAATCTCTCATCGTCTTTAGTCACTTCTGAGGGCTATGACTAGACAAGGAATTGAAGCGATGTCCTACAGTTTCAATTTTAAGTGAACAACAATGATCTGCCTTATCAAGAGAAAGAAAAAGAGCATTTAAAACGTTGAAAAGCTGATTTTCAATTTTGAAGTTATGGTGTAAAATCCGGTGTGTGACCGGATTACACTGAGGTAGCTCAGGAAAGAAGAAAAAACGTTGCTAAGCAATCTAATGATTCTGAAGTTTCATATTTTTTCTGCTGTTTGCTTTGAAATGCTGAGGGGCGGAGACACACAGTAGACCCACCCCACCCTCAAATCAGGAACCTGTCAGATTGACACACTGTGGATGTTCAGATGATTTGGTATAAAATGTGTGCCCAAAACTGTTTCATCTTGGCAAGTGTGCCTCCTACCTGATTTAGTTACTTACTCATTCTTTGCTTCTCTACCTTTTTGTAGTTATTGTTGGCTTTAATCCTTCAATTTTAGCAATTTATCACCTTAAAAGTTAATGTTACAGTGTGCTGATGACATGGATGTGGTCATTTTGTGAGATTTGATCAAGCTGTACAGTTATGATTTGTGCTTTAGGTATGCATGTTATAATTCAATAAATTTAAATAGTAAACACTGATAATGAAAGGAAAGAAGATAATAAAATGATAGTTTAAAAAAATATATTGAGCCCTGGCCGGTTGCTCCGTAGATACAGCATTGGCCTGGGGACTGAAGAATCCTGGGTTCCCTTCTTGTCAAGGGCATATATTTGGATTGCAGGTTCATCCCTCCATCCCCTCACTCCCTGCCGGTTCGTGGGAGGCAACCAATGCATGTGTCTCTCTCAGGTGCAAGTTGCTCTCTCCCCTTCCTCCCTCCCTTCTACTCTCTCTAAAAGTCAATGAGAAAAATATCCTCAGTTGAGGATTAAAATAAGAAGAAGAGACCATTTTTTAAAAAATATATATTGAGCCCTAACAGGTTTGGCTCAGTGGATAGAGCGTCCGTCTGCGAACTGAAGGGTCTTGGGTTCGATTCCAATCAAGGGCATGTACCCTGGTTGCGGGCACATCCCCAGTAGGAGGTGTGCAGGAGGCAGCTGGTCAATGTTTCTCTCATCAATGTTTCTGGCTCTCTGTCCCTCTCCCTTCCTCTCTGTAAAAAAATCAATAAAATATATTTAAAAAATATATATATATATTGAAATTGAGTTTTATTTATTAATCTCAGACTATTGTCTTGTTATGTCAAAGAGTTAGAAATAATTGAATTTCATTCTTGTTCTTTTATTGTCTTTAAACAAAAGGATTAGATCAACTGAGTATTCTAGATATTCAAATCTCAAAAGATTCTAAAACACATCTATTGCGCCCTAATCGGTTTGGCTCAGTGGATAGAACTTCGGCCTGCGGACTCAAGGGTCCCAGGTTTGATTCTGGTCAAGGGCATGTACCTTGGTTGCGGGCATATCCCCAGTAGGGGGTGTGCAGGAGGCAGCTGATCAATGCTTCTCTCTCATTGATGTTTCTAACTCTCTTTCCCTCTCCCTTCCTCTCTGTAAAAAATCAATAAAATATATTTTAAAAAATAAAACATCTATTGGGGAAAAACATAAGAATTTAGAATTTCTATCATTTTTCTACATTTTTCACCAAAATGTAACATCACATTCTAAAATTACTCTTTTACTTTTCCAACAGTGTTTTATTTTCCCAGAACTGCATATTGTAAAAGTTAAACAACTATGAAAAATATATTCTGTATAGTAGACTAACTAGATTTTACAGTTTATATTTTTAGATGATATATTCAAAGAGAGTCTCTGATAAAATAATCCTGTGCCTATATTCATTAGAACCTACTTCTTAACATGTTGCCTTATTTTTTATTTGTATACAAATATCTGTTTCTATTTCAAACAATTATTGCTTATCACAACATGTTTCAAAAGGTTTAAATAGAGATAAAGCACCAAGTTTTAGGAATAGCAATAAAAATTAAGTCCAAGGGAGTATTAATATGAGAAGCAAGCATTACCAATTTGTATCTTTCTCACTTCTTTTATTTTTTTTATTTTTTTTAAATATATTTTATTGATTTTTTACAGAGAGGAAGGGAGAGGGATAGAGTTAGAAACATCAGTGAGAGAGAAACATCCATCAGCTGCCTCCTGCACACCCCCTATTGGGGATGTGCCCGCAACCAAGGTATATGTCCTTGACTGGGATTGAACCTGGGACCCTTGAGTCTGCAGGCCGAAGCTCTATCCACTGAGCCAAACAACAGGTTAGGGCAGTGGTCGGCAAACTGCGGCTCGCAAGCCACATGCGGCTCATGAGCCGCAGTTTGCCGCTCTGTTGATTAATGAGTTTGCCGACCACTGGGATAGGGGCTTAATCACAAGGAACAACAACAGCCTGTAATTATTGGAATGGAGTGTCTAGGTCAGTGGTCGACAAACTCATTAGTCAACAGAGCGGCAAACTGCGGCTCATGAGCCACATGTGGCTCGCGAGCCGCAGTTTGCCGACCACTGGTCTAGGAGATCCTGCAACGCATCTACCACCAGAACTACGATTCCCAGCATTCCTGGTGCTCCCCGCACTCTTGGTTTCCGCTTCTGGTCCAGGGGCTGCAGAAATCAAAAAGACTTGGAACTCCAGCTGCCCCGAGGCCAGGCTGACAGGACCGGACACTCCAGTGGCGTTCCAGGACCCCAGCGCTTGGCGCCGGTGTGCGTGCATGCTGCCCACAGGCCTGCCATCTATGCCGGGTTAATTTGCATACTCACTCCTGATTGGCTGTGGGCATCGCGGAGGGACAGTCAATTTACATATTTGTCTATTATTAGTATAGATACTATTATATTTTTATTGGTTTCAAAGAGAAATAGAGAGAGAAACATCAATGATGAGAGAGAATCATTGATCAGCTGCCTCCTGCACGTCCCCCACTGGGGATCGAGCCCGCACCCCGGGCATATGCTCTGACAGGGAATTGAACCATGACCTCCTGGCTCATAGGTCAACATTCAACCACTGAGCCATGCTGGCTGGGCTATTTTATATTTTTAAAGTTACATTTATTGGGATTACATTGGTTAACATGAACATATAGGTTACAGGTATGGGTTTCTATGTTACAAGATCTGTATATTGCACCTTATGCCCACCACCCAAAGTAAAATCTTCTCTTGTCACCTTATACTCTCTTTTCCCCCAGGCCCTGCTTCCCTCTGGCAACCACCACACTGCTGTTTGCATTCACGAGTTTTTGTTGAATATCCCACATATGAGTGAAATCATATGGTCTTGGCTTTTTCGGACTGACTGATTTCACTTAGTATAATGTTCTCAAGGTCCATCCATGTTGTTGCAAATGGCTGAGTAGTATTCCATTGTGTATATGTATCCAGTCCTCTATTGAAGGACACCTTGGTTGTCTCCATGTCTTGGCCACCGTGAATAATGATGCAATAAACATAGGGGTGCATATATCTTTGCAAATATATGATTTCAAGGTTTTTGGGTAGATACCCAGGAGGGGAATTGCTGTGTCGTATGGTAGCTATATTCTCATTTTTTTGAGGAATCACCAGACTGCTTCCTGGAGGGATTTTAAATCAGCCAAGGCAGAAGAGATGTCATCCTGTCTCTTTCTAGTGATCTGCTCATCACAAAAGAGCCCATGCCTGTGTGGCCAAGACTGTCCTTCTCCCCACCTCATGGTTGGAGTGAAGATGGAATTGGTCAGAGCATTAGGACAAGGCACTTCCAATGTTCACTAGTAGATGCTTTTTATGTGATTCAAGCTCACATAGTGATGTGATGAGTTCAGCATAACGATATAATATTAAGGTTAATTAAAACAAGTGGAGTCTATGAAGGGGAATGAACTTCTAATTAATGAGTGAATAAAATGTGTAGAACACTTCGATGGAAAGGGGCCCAACAATTAATCAGCACCAGGCTCATTCACAATAGCTGGATAAAAAGAGGGCTTGTGGTGTATTCCAAGGTGATAAATGTTCTCAATATCCTGCAGGGGTTACCAAGCACATAGTCTCAACTTCTAAGGAATGAAATCCCAGTGGTTCCACTAATGGTAATAAAATGCCAATAAAGACACATATGTTGCTTATAACCCTAATAGACCAGATCAGTGCGTTCCATTATTGGGGAATGTATTATATAATCTTGGCCAAATGAGACTTAAAATCCTTTTTTTTTTTTCTTCCAGAGGCAATTGTCAAGTTCTGGTGACAATCTTAAATCTAGAAAAAGTAGTAACCTAACAGCTTGGATTTAAATCACTTTGGGAGAAAAAAAGAATGGATTTTTTTTTGCCCCAACGAAGAAATGTTTAAAACCCCAGAACTTCACTGAGTTTTGGAGTCTGGTGAAAATTGTGACCTAAAGGTATCAAACTAATATTACTGAAACATTAGAAGATGCCAAAATAAGTTCATCCATAGTCCTAGGGAATTATAATGCAACTTCAATGAAGAAATAAATTTAACATATGGCATTTGATAATTAGAATAAAGTTAAATATTGTAATAAGTTTTGTTATCAGGTTGGTGTATTTTATCTGCTATTTAAGGTGTTGAAGTATTCAGGATAATAAAACATACTGGGTTTGCAATTTCAGTTTAAATTAAGGGAGTTTAATCAAATTTTATATTAATGCCAAAAGGCTCAATCCATTGAGCATTAAGCCAAGTTCATAACTCAGTGGGTGTTCTGCTTTGTGCAAAACTCTCTCAGATATTAATGACTATTCAAGTTCTGAGGAGAGGAGGGCCGTGACTCCTAAGGCACCCGGAGTACGGGGAAGATTTCTGTTTCTGTCACTCAGGTACCACAGACCGCGGGCTTAAACAACAAAAATGTGTTTCCTCATGGTTCTGGAGGCTGGAAGTCTGAGATCAAGGTGTCAGCAGGGTTGATTTCTTCTGAGAGCTTCTCTCCGTGACTTGTAGATGAAGCTCTTCTCCCACTGATTCTCATGGTTTTCCCTCTATGTCTATCTGTGTCCCAAATGGCTCTTCTAATAATGGGGTGAATACTTCTACCAATTCCTCAGGAATACTACATCATGGAAATACTGTACTTAGAAAAACATCATTATCTCCGTGCACCTCCCTGCCCTATGCAATTATTAGTCTTTAACTGAAATAACCCAAACCAGATGTTTCATATCTAGAATATTTTCTCATAGGGAGTTCCAATAGACATAGTTTAGCTCTTCAGATACATCCAAATAGAACATTTAGTCGTGAAACATTCTATTTTAAAAGTCACTGAGTTGTGACTTCATTAAAACAGAAGAAACAGGAATCAGGGACCTGTTATCATTTTTCATTCCTCATCTTCAGGCTGATCAAGGGTGAACTGTGAAAACTGTTGAAATTCTGAGCTCTAGTGATTGAGATGATTTTTTAAAAACATGCAGCCCTCATGTAATGAAACTGAGAAATGCCAGTGATATATACTATAGAACCTGCTTGGCAACTTTATAAAACATCAAGTGGCTTTTAGTTAGAAAAAAATTGTCCTCAAGATATAATAAAATCATGTATACAGCCAAATTTTAAAGTTGCATTTCCAGAGAAAAATGTACTATAACAAGGCATAATATTACCCAAATGTCAATATTATTAATTAATATAGTATAATCAAAATAAACTCCAGAGAAAGTGAAGGTATTCTACAACTATGCTTCTCAAGGTTTGTTTGTTTTCTAGGCCTCTCAAAAATCTTTTATTTATTTATTTATTTATTTATTTATTTATTTATTTAAATTTCCTTATTGATTAAGGTATTACATATGTGTCCTTATTCCCTCATTACCCCCCACCTCCCATTCATGCCCCCACACCCCTGTGGTCTGTGTCCATTGATTAGGCTTATATGCATGCATATAAGTCTTTTGGTTGATCTCTCCCCCTTACCCCCACTGTCCACTACCTTCCCTGAGGTTTGACGTTCTGAATGATGTTTCCCTGTCTCTGGATCTATTTTTGTTCATCCGTTTATGCTGTTCATTATATTCCACAAATGAGTGAGATTTTGTGATATTTATCTTTCTCTGCCTGGCTTATTTCACTTAGCATAATGCTCTCCATCTCCATCCATGTTGTTGCAAATGGTAAGAACTCCTTTTTTACCACAGCGTAGTATTCCATTGTGTAGATGTACCACAGTTTTTTAATCCACTCATCTGCTGATGGGCACTTAGGCTGTTTCCAAATCTTAGCTATGGTGAATTGTGCTGCTATGAACATAGGGGTGCATATATCCTTTCTGATTCGTGTTTCTAGTTTCTTGGGATATATTCCTAGAAGTGGGATCACTGGGTCAAATGGGAATTCCATTTTTAGTTTTTTGAGGAAACTTCATACTGTTCTCCACAGTGGCTGCACCAGTCTGCATTCCCACCAGCAGTGCACGAGGGTTCCTTTTTCTCCGCACCCTCACCAGCACTTGTCATTTGTTGACTTGTTGATGATAACCATTCTGACAGGTGTGAGATGGTACCGCATTGTTGTTTTGATTTGCATCTCTCTGATGATTAGTGACTTTGAGCATGTTTTCATGTGTCTCTTGGCCTTCCTACTGTCTTCTTTCGAAAAGTGTCTATTTAGATCAGTTGCCCATTTTTTGATTGGGTTGTTTATCTTCTTTTTGTTAAGCTGCATGAGTTCCCTGTAAATGTTGGAGATTAAATGCTTATCGTTGATATCATTGGCAAATATGTTATCCCATGCAGTGGGCTTTCTTTTGTTTTATTGATGGTTTCCTTTGCTGTGCAAAAGCTTTTTATTTTGATGTAGTCCCATTTGTTTATTTTCTCTTTAGTTTCCATTGCCCTAGGAGCAGTATCAGTGAAGAAATTGCTTTGGCATATGTCAGAAATTTTTCTGCCTATGGATTCCTCTAGTATTTTTATGGTTTCCGTCATATGTTGAAGTCCTTGATCCATTTTGAGTTTATTTTTGTGTATGGTGTAAGTTGGTGGTCTAGTTTCATTTTTTTACATGTATTTGTCTAATTTTCCCAACACCATTTATTCAAGACTGTCTTGACTCCATTGTATGTTCATGCCTCCTTTGTCAAATATTAATTGAGCATAGTGATTTGGGTCAATTTCTGGGTTCTCTATTCTATTCCATTGATCTATATGTCTGTTCTTGTACCAATACCAGGCAGTTTTGAAAACAGTGGCTTTGTAATAGAGCTTGATATCTGGTATTGAGATCCCACCTACTTTGTTCTTCTTTCTCAGGATTGCTATAGCTATTCGTGCTCTTTTTTTATTCCAGATGAATTTTTGGAAAGTTCGTTCTAGGTCTTTGAAATATGCTGTTGGTATTTTAATGGGAAGTGCATTGAATTTATAGATTGCTTTGGGTAGTATGGACATTTTAATGATGTTGATTCTACCAATCCATGAACATGGTATGTTCTTCCATCTGTTTATGTTTTCCTCTATCTCTTTTTTCAGTGTTGTGTAGTTTTCCATGTATAGGTCTTTTACCTCCTTAGTTAAGTTTATTCATAGGTATCTTAATTTTTTTTGGTGTGATGGTAAGTGGGATTGCTTTTTTAGTCTCCCTTTCTGTAATTTCATTATTGGTGTATAGAAATGCCATAGATTTCTTGGCATTAATTTTGTGTCCTGCTACATTGCTGAATTCATTTATTAAGTCTAATAATTTTTTGATCGAGTCTTTAGAATTTCCTATGTACAGTATCATGTCATCTGCGAATAAGGACAGTTTTACTTCTTCTTTTCCAATTTGGATGCCTTTTATTTCTTCTTCTTGTCTGATTGCAATGGCTAGTACTTCCAGCACTATGTTGAACAGGAGTGGTGAGAGTGGGCATCCCTGTCTTGTTCCTGTTCTTAGGGGAAATGGTTTTAATTTTTGCCCATTGAGTATGATGCTGGCTATGGGTTTGTCATATATGGCTTTTATTATGTTGAGGTATGATCCTTCTATTCCCACCTTGCTGAGAGTTTTTATCAAGAAAGGGTGTTGGATTTTGTCAAATGCTTTTTCTGCATCAATTGATATGACTATGTTATTTTTATCTCTCAATTTTTTTATGTGATGTATCACATTTATTGACTTGCGGATATTGTACCATCCTTGCATTCCCAGGGTAAATCCTACTTGGTCATGGTGTATGATCTTTCTGATGTACTGCTGGATCCGATTTGCTAGAATTTTGTTGAGGATTTTGGCATCTATGCTCATGAGGGATATTGGTCTGTAATTCTCTTTCATTATGTTATCTTTATCTGGTTTTGGTATTAGGGTGATGCTGGCTTCATAGAGGAGCTTGGAAGTGTTCCTTCCTCTTGAACTTTCTGGAATAGTCTGAGGAGGATAGGTTTTAGTTCTTCCTTGAATGTTTGGTAAAACTCCCCTTTGAAGCCATCTGGCCCCGGGCTTTTGTTTGCTGGAAGCTTTTTGATAACTGCTTCAATTTCTTCCATAATTATCAGACTATTGAGATTTTTAGTATCTTCCTGAGAAAGTTTTGGAAGGTTGTATTTTTCTAGGAATGTGTCCATTTCCTCCAGGTTGTCTAGTTTGTTAGAATAGAGTTGTTCATAGTATTTTTTAATAATCCTTTGTATTTCTGTGGGGTCTGTTGTTATTTCTCCTCTTTCATTTCTGGTTTTGTTTATTTGGGTCCTCTCTCTTTGCTTCTTGGTGAGCCTGGCTAGAGGTTCATCAATCTTGTTTATCCTTTCAAAGAACCAGCTCTTGGTTTCATTGATCTTTTGTATTGTTTTTTTGGTCTCTATGTCATTCATTTCTGCTCTGGTCTTTAATATTCCCTTCCTTCTGCTCACTGTGGGCTTTTCTTGTTGCTCTCTTTCTAATTCTTTGAGTTGTTGAGTTAGATGATTTATTACCATTTTTTTCTTGTTTTTTGAGGTAGGCCTGTAGAGCTATAAACTTCCCTCACAGGATTGCTTTCATTGTGTCCCATAGAATTTGCATTGCTGTGTTTATATTGTCATTAGTCTCTAGGATGTTTTTAATTTCTTCTTTGATCTCATTGATAACCCAATCATTGTTTAATAGCATGCTATTCAGCTTCCAAGTGTTTGAATTTTTTGGAATTTTTTTTATTGTAGTTCATTTATAATATTATGCCATTGTGGTCTGAGAAGATGCTTGATATGATTTCAATCTTTTTGAATTTGGGGAGACTTTGTTTGTGACCCTATATGTGGTATATTTTTGAAAATGTCCCATATGCACTTGAGAAGAACATGTATTCCATGGCTTTTGGGTGAAATGCTCTGAAGATGTCAATTAGGTCCATCTGATCTAGTGAGTCATTTAGAATTGATGTTTCTTTGCTGATTTTTTTGTCTAGAGGAATTTTCCAGTGATGTCAGTGGTGTATTAAAGTCCCCTACTATGATTGTATTGTTATTGATCTCTCCCTTGATATCTTCCAGAAGTTTTTTTATGTATTTGGGTGCTCCTGAATTGGGTGCAGATATGTTTATCAGGGTTATATCCTCTTGTTGTATCGATCCCTTTATTATTATGAAGTGGCCTTCCTTATCTCTTGTTATGGCCTTTACTTTGAGGTCTATTTTGTCAGAAATAAGTACTGCTACCCCAGCTTTTTTTTCATTTCCATTTGCCTGAAAGATGTTTTTCCATCCCTTCACTTTCAGTCTGTATGAGTCCCTTTTTCTGAGGTGGGTCTCTTATAGACAGCCTATATAGGGGTCGTGTTTTTTTATCCATTCAGCCACTCAATATCTTTTGATTGGAGCATTTAGTCCATCTATGTTTAAAGTTATTATTGAAAGGAACTTATTTGTAGCCATTTTTATTTTTTGTGTCTGTGTTCCTTCTTACCTTTTTTATTTCTTCTTTTTTACACCAGTCCCTTTAGCATTTCTTGCATTGCTGGCTTGGTAGTGATAAACTCCCTTAGCATTTTTTTGTCTGTGAAGCTCCTTATTTCTCCTTCAATTTTGAATGATAACCTTGCTGGATAGAGTATTCTTGGATTCAGTCCCTTGGTTTGCATCACTTTGTAAATTTCCTTCCATTCTTTTCTGGCCTGATGTGTTTCTGTTGAGAAATCATTTGATAACCTAATGGGAGCTCTCTTGTATGTAACTTTCTGTCTCTCTCTTGCAGCTTTTAAGATTCTCTCTTTGTTCTGAATATTTGCCATCGTAATTATGATGTGTCTTGGTGTGGGTCTTTTCAGGTTCATCCTGTTTGGGACTCTCTGTGCTTGTGTGACTTTTTTCTTTGCCACATCAGGGAAGTTTTCTGACATTATTTCTTCAAATAGTTCTTCTAACTTTTGTCCCTCTTCCTGTTGTTCTGGCACCCCTATTATTCGTATGTTGCTTCATTTCATGTTTTCCCATAGCTCCCTTAGGCTCTCCTCCTGTCTTTTAATTTTTTTCTCCAGTTGCAATTCAGTTTGGCTGTGTTTTGCTTCCCTGTGTTCTAGTTCACTAATTCAGTCCTCTGCTTCTCCTAGTCTACTGTTGAAACTTTCCATTGTGTTTTTTATTGCAGCTATATCACTCTTCATTTCTTCTTGATTCTTACATAAGTTGTTGATTTTTTCATCCATTTCTTCTTGATTCTTACATAAGGTGTTGATTTTTTCTTCAATCCAGTTTATGAACTCTATGACCCTTATTCTGAATTCTTTTTCTGAGATATTGCATGCCTCTGTTTCACTTAGCTGCTTTTCTGGTGATTCCTCCTTTTCTTTCCTTTGGGGGTATCTTTGTCTACCCGTTTTTGGTCTCACCAACTGATCTAGATGTCGAGCTGTGCAGGGGCTGCTCCTTGGGTGGCAGTGGCTTCTCTGGCTGTGGATGCTCCTCGGGCGGTTACGGTAGCAGCTGCTTCTCAGTTGGCAGTGGCTCCTCTGGTGGGTGCTGTTCACAACAGTGGTGCCTCCTCTGGCTGGTGGGGGAGGCTGCTCGTATAGCTGCTGTTCCTTGGACGTGGGTGGGCTGATTATGAGGTTGCTGCTCCTCGGATGGGGACGGGTTGCTTGTGTCCGCTGCTCCTTGGACAGGGGCCAGCTGCTCACATGGCTGCTGCTCCTTGGACAGGGGCAGGCTGCTCGCATGGCTGCTGTTCTTTAGATGGGGGCTGGTTGCATGTTGCTGCTGTTCCTCAGATGGGACGGGCCATTCGTGATGCTGCCGCTCCTTGGACAGGGGCAGGTTGCTTGCAGGGCTGCTGCTCCTTGTACGGGTGCAGGTTGCTCGTGCAGCTGCTTCTCTTCAGACGGGGGGCGGTCTGCTCATGCGGCTGCTGCTTCTCGTGTGGGAGTGAGCTGCTTGTGCAGTTGATGCTTCTCAGACAGGGATCGGCCGCTCACCCGGCTCCTTCTCGTCGGACAGGTGCAGGCTGTGTGTGGGTGCTGCTCCTTGGACCAGTGCAGACTGCACAGGGCTGCTGCTCCTTGGACGTGGGCAGTCTGCTTATGTGGCTGCTGCTCCTCAGATGGGGGGAGGCTGCTCATGTGGCTGCTGCTCCTCAGAAGGGGGTGGGCTGCTCACACAGCTGCTGCTCCTCAGAAGGGGGTGGGCTGCTCACACAGCTGCTGCTCCTCAGAAGGGGGTGGGCTGCTCACACAGCTGCTGCTCCTCAGAAAGGGACGGTCTACTCACACAGCTGCTGCTCCTCGGAAGGGGGCGAACTGCTTGCACAGCTGCTGCTCCTTGGAAGGCGGCTGGCTGCTCATGCGGCACAGCTGCTGCTCTTCGGACAGGTGCAGGGTGTGGGCTGCTCCTCGGATGGGGCGAGCTGCTCACGTGGTTGCTGCTCCTCAGATGGGAGAACTGGCTGCTCACACAGCTGCTGCTCCTTGGACAGGGGCAGGCCATGTGAAGCTGCTGCTCTTAGGCCTGTGGCGGGTTGCTCACGGGGCTGCTGTTCCTTGGACAGGAGCAGGCTGCTCACATATCTGCTGTTCATGTGGTTGCAGTGCCCTGGGCTAAAGCGTTGGGCCAGTCAGAGGGGAGCCTGATTCCGAACTCACAGGAGCCTGCACCCAGGGTGGCTGGAGCCTCGTTGACCGTGGGATCACAGCCTAGGTAGCATGTCCCTGGCAGGGGTGGCTGTAGAGTCCCAGGTGTTATCTGAGGGCACTCTGGGTGGAGTTGAGGCTGCGGACCCAGTTACAGCAGCACTCCCCTTCAAAAAGGCTAGGCCTCTAAGGACAAGCTGGCCTCCCGGTACTGTTTGCAATGGTAGCAGAAGCTGCCTAGTTAGGTGAGCCTGATTAGCCTTCCCCTGAAGGATCTGTGGGATCTAACTGCGCCCCCCCCCCTCTCTCTCTCTCTCTCTCTCTCTCACACACACACACACACACACACACACACACACAAACACCACCTGACCACATGCTCCTCTTTTACTCCCTCACTCACTCATGCTCTTTCCCTCATTGCTGCATTCTTCCTGCCTCTATAGTTGGGTCTGGAGTGTTATTGACCCATTTGTGGATGGAGTTTCCTCTCCAGGTGTCTGGTTATGTGGCTTGCTCTCAAGCCCCTTGACCAGACAGGATAAAATTCACCTCAACAAGACACAACACAGAGGGAACTAAGCACAAATGTACACACGACACCAATAACCCCAGTATAAGTGACCACCTGAGCAAAAAGAGTTAGGGCAGAGAAAAGAGAGAGAAAGATAAGGGGTAAAAGACAAAGGAATAAAAAGGAGAATATATATATGTATGTGGAGGTAAGACACAACAGAACCAATAGACAAACCAAAAAAAAAAAAAAAAATACAAACACCACACACCCAGCAAAGAGGATTGGGGCAGAATCTGTAGAGGCTGAGCTTATATAGTGAAAATAAGATTAAGAATTGGATGAATATGGGGAGGACCTCAATATAGTATTGAGGAAGTAGAAAGGGGATAAATGGATGAGAAGAAAGAGAATGAGAAGAAAAAATAATAAATTTACAAAAAAAATTGATTTCAAAAATGGTATAAAAAATTAAAAATAGCAAATAAAAAATAGTGATGGAAAAATAATGCGAAAAGAAATAGAAAAAAAAGCAACCAACAAAAACAGGAAAACAAAGAAGAAAAAGAAGAAAAATAAATAAAAAATAATAAAAATGAAAGTGAAAAAAAGTGGAGTGTCATTCCTTTGGCTGGCTTATGATTCCAGTCTCTGTACTGTACTGTTTCTCAGTTTCCGGTTGCTGGGGCTAAAGATTTCTCTTTAGGCCAGTTCCTATGACCTCAGGGAGTATTCAGATTCCTTTGTATTATTCAGGGTGGAATCTGCGTGTGGCTATATTGGTTGCCTGGAGACTGGAGGGAGGGGCTATCTCTCAGGAGAAAATGGCAACTGGGGCTTAGATATGACTCAGCACTAGACTTGCTACCACCTCTCCTGGACCACTGCCTACTCTCCCTAGATTCCACAAGTCCATACCTTCTCCCACACCTCAGCCACAGGTAAGTATCTGTATCTGAAAGGTCCTAGGAACTAGGTTCAGTGGAGAAAGGCATAGGCCCCAGCGTGAGGAGGGACTGCGTCTCTGCAAGCTCCTCTCTTGCCGGCACTGCGCGATCTGGCCAGCCCTTCAGGGCTGCCTCTGAGCTCATATCCAAAATCCAGACTCCAAGGTCCAAAATCCCCTACCTCCTGCAGTCCCATGGACCCTTTTTTTTCACAGTCAGACGCTTTGCCTGTCCTCAGGGACGAGGCTTGGTGCCCTGTAGTTTCTCCCTGACCCGCTCGGCACAGAGGTCCGGCAAACTCTCTTGCCTAGATCTTTGATTTCACCTTTATCCAGGGGACCTCTGCCCTTCCCGGCTGCAAACTGTCTCACCAGCTGCGTCTCCTTTGACAATTTGGGCTGAATTCCACTCGTTTCAGCCACTCACTCTATTTGCTCCGGGACAAGGCTCAGGATACGTCTGTCTATTCTGCTGCCATTTTGTCTCCCCCGCTTCTCAAGTTTTAATTTGCATGAGGATCAATTGGGAATCTAGTCAAGTCTGATTCTGGTAGGGCACGATGCTGCACTTCTGACAAGCTCTCAGGGATGCTGTTGCTGCCAGTTTGTCGACCAAGGTCTTTTGAAAGTTTGCTTTTCTCCTCCTTTAGTTGCACCCTGTCTAGAGGCAGCAGTGCCTAAAGCTTTACTTCTTCACTAACCTTTTCATCAGCTTTGAGCAATCTTCACAGTTACAACTTTATAGCTCTTAGCATTACTTTTTCCCCAACCCCTTAAGTTATTTTTTAACTTCTTAAGGGATCTCTATGTAAACAAATTTTCTCTTACCACCACTTTTATACTTGACTAGAGGCCCGGTGCACGAAATTCGTGCATGGGGTGGGGGGCTGTGTCCCTCAGCCCAGCCTGCACCCTCTCCAATCTGGGACCCCTCGAGGGATGTCTGACTACCCTTTTAAGCCCGATCCCTGTGGGATCAGGCCTAAACGGGCAGTCGGACATCCCTCTCACAATCCAGGACTGCTGGCTCCCAACTGCTCTCCTGCCTGCCTTCCTGATTGCCCCTAACCGCTTCTGCCTGCCAGACTGATCACCCCCTAACCACTCCCCTGCCAGCCTGATTGATGCCTAACTGCTCCTCTGCCAGCCTGTTTTCCCCTAACTGCCCTCCCCTGATGGCCTGGTCACCCCTAACTGGCCTCCCCTGCAGGCCTGGGTCCCTCCCAACTGCCTTTCCATGCAGGCCTGGTCACCCCCAACTTCCCTCCTCTGCCGACTTGGTCACCCCTAACTGCCCTCCCCTGCAGGCTTGATTGCCCCCAACTGCCCTCCCTTGCAGGCCTGCTCCCTCCAACTGCCCTCCCTTGCTGACCATCTTGTGGTGGCCATCTTGTGTCCACATGGGGGCAGGATCTTTGACCACATGGGGGCAGCCATCTTGTGTGTTGGAGTGATGGTCAATCTGCATATTACTCTTTTATTAGATAGCATAGAGGCCTGGTGCACAGGTGGGGGCCAGCTGGTTTGCCCTGAAGGGTGTCCCGGATCAGGGTGGGGGTTCCCTTGGGGTGTGGGGCGGCCTGGGTGAGGGGCCTGTGGTGGTTTGCAGGCCGGCCACACCCCCTGTTGACCAAAGCGGAGGCCCTGGTATCTGGGGTTTATTTATCTTCTACAATTGAAACTTTGTAGCCTGGAGCAGAGCCAAGCCTTCTTCTTGCTCTGTGGCAGCAGCCATTTTTGGGGGGATTTATGTATCTTCTATAATTGAAACTTTGTAGCCTTAAGCAGAGGCCTGGGCCGGCCAGGGTGTGCGGAAAGCTTGGCTTCCTCCATCACCGCGGGCAACCCTAGCCTCCTGCTCTTTCCAGCTCCGTGGCTGCCGCCATTTCTGTTTGGCTTTTTGTATCTTCTATCACTGAAACTTTGTAGCCTTGAGTGGAGGCCTAGGCCGGCAAGGGCAGGCGGAAAGCTTGGCTTCCTCCATTGCCGGGGAAACCCAAGCCTCCCTCCTGCTCTCTGTGGCCGTAGCCATCTTGGTTGGGTTTATTTGCATATTCGCTCCTGACTGGCTTGTGGGCATGGCTTGTGGGCGTGGCTTGTGGGTGGAGTGGAGTGATGGTTAATTTGCATATTACTCTTTTATTAGATAGGATTATATAGTCTATAAAGAGAGGAAAAAAAGCATATGGTTGTCAATGCTCATTATTAATGAGCAAACAGAGACTTCTCCCCAGTACATGACAGTAAGTATATGCTAGTAAGACAATTGCTAATGTTTAGCACCATTACCCATAGCACCTCCCGTAACAGTAATAGCAACTATTATTGAGTACTTACTATTTGTCAGTTGGTAAGTAATTTATTTGTTTATTTTATTGTTTATTTTTGCTATTATTTTTATTGACTTTTACACAGAGAGGAGGGAGGAAGGGAAGGGGGGAGGGGGAGAGAGAGAGAGAGAGAGAGAGAGAGAGAGAGAGAGAGAGAGAGAGAATTCTAGATATATAAAACATATTTAGTTAAAGCCAGGAATGTTTCCAATTTCATTATGTATAATTTAGAAAATGTCTATTCAGACATAAATTGTATGTTAACCTATCTTTTGTAGAGAGCATATCGTTAAGTCTTACTTTAAAAAAAGATATATATATTTAATTTTTATCTGAGGATATTTTTCCATTGATTTTCAGCGAGTGAAAAGGCGGGTGCGGGGGGAGGAGTGGGAGAGACAGAGAGAGAGGGGAGAGAGAGAGAAACATTGATGTGAGAGAGATACATATTGGTTGTCTTCCCCATGTGCCCTGATGGGCCCGGGGATCAAACCCGCAACCTAGGGTAGGTGCTCTTGACCAGAATCTAACCTGAGACATTTCAGTGTGCAGGCCAACACTCTAACCACTGAACCATGCCATCCAGGGTAGGTCTTGCTTTATTTATTAAAAAAAAAAAACCCAGCTAAATACTTTTATGACTTTTAATTGAATTGTATAACCCTTCTACATATAATGTATTTGTGATACATTTATATTTAGTCTACATTTTACTATTTGTTTTTTTATTATATTCTTTTTTTAAAAAATTTATCTTTATTGTTGAAAGTATTACAGATGTCCCTTTTTCCTCCTATTGACCCCCTACACCCTGTACTCCCTTCACTGCACTATTGTCTGTGTCCATGGATTATGCATATATGCATATAAATTCTTTGGTTAATATCTTCCCGTCCCCTCTCCACCTGCCTCTGAAATAGGTCAATCTGTTGCATGCTTCAATGTCTCTGTTTCTATTTTATTTGTTAGTTCATTCCGTTCATTAGATTCCACATATATGTGAGATTATGTGATACTTGTCTTTCTCAGTCTGGCTTATTTCACTTGGCACAATGCTCTCCATGTCCATCCATGCTACCTTCTTTTTTACACCTACACAGTATTCCATTGTGTATATGTACCACAGTTTTTTTTTATCCATTCTTCTACTGATTGGTACTTGGGCTGTTTCCAGATCTTAGCTATTGTAAATGATGTTGCTATGAACATAGGGGTGCATATATTCTTTCTGAATTGGTGTTTCTGGATTCTTAGGATATATTCCCAAAAGTGGGATAACTGGGTCAAATGGCAGTTCCATATTAATTTTTTGAGGAAACTCGATACTGTTTTCCATAATGATTGTACCATTCCCATCGACAGTGTACTAGGGTTCCTTTTTCTCCACATCTTCGCCAGCACTATTGTTTATTGCTGATAGCCATTTTGGTAGGTGTGAAACAGTACCTCATTGTCATTTTAATTTGCATCTCTCTAATGATTAGTGACATGGAGCATTTTTTCATATGTCTCTTGGAAATTTGTCCTCTTTGGAGAAGTGTATATTTAGGCCTTCTGCCCATTTTTAAAATTGGGTTGTTTGTGTTCCTTTTGTTGAGTTGTATGAGTACTTTATATTTTGGAAATTAATCCCTTATTGGATATATCATTGGGAAATATGTTCTCCCATACAGTGGGTTCCCTTTTCATTTTGATGTGCTTTCCTTTGCTGTGCAGAAGCTTTTTCCTTTGATGTAGTCCCATTTACTAGTATTTATTTTTCCTTTGTTTCTTTTGCCTTAGGCGATGTATCTGTGAAAATTCTGCTATATGAGATGAATGATATTTTGCTGTCTACATTTTCTTCTAGGATTTTTATGGTTTTACAATTTATATTTAAGTCTTTTATACATTTTGAGTGTATTCTTGTGTGTGGTATAAATTGGTGGTCTATTTTCATTTTTTTGCATGTACCTGTCCAAGTTTACCAAAACCACTTATTGAAGAGACTGTCTTGAATTCATTATATGTCCTTGCCTCCATTGTCCAGTATTAATTAAACGTAATGGCTTAGGTCAGTTTCTGGGTTCTCTGTTCTGTTCCATTGATCTATATGTGTATGCTTGTGCAGTACCAGACTGTTTTGATTACAGTGGCTTTGTAGTATAACTTGATATCTGATATTGTGATCCCTCCAACTTTGTTCTTCTTTCTCAAGATTGCTGTGGCTATTTGGGGTCTTTTTTGGTTCCACATAAATTTTTGGAGTGCTTGTTCTAGATTTGTGACATATGCCATTGGTATTTTAATAGGGATTACATTGGATTTATAGATTGCTTTGGGTAGTATGGCCATTTTAATGATGTTAATTCTACCAATCCATGAACAGTATATTATTCTACTTGTTTATATCTTTTTTCTAACCTTTTTTTTTTTTTAACATTCTGTAGTTTTCTAGGTACTGACTGATCTTTTACCTCCTTGGTTAAGTTTATTCCTAAGTACCTTAATTTATTTTTGTTGCAATTGTAAATGGGATTTTTTTTTCAGTTTATTTTTTTGAGAGATCATTATTGGTATATAAAAATGCCATTGATTTCTGAGTGTTTTGTATCCTGCTACATTGTCAAATTCATTTATTAAATCTAGTAGTTTTTTGGTGGCATCATTAGGATTTTTATGTACAATATCATGTCATTTGCAAATAATGACAATTTTACTTCCTCCTTTCTAATTCGGATGTCTTTTATTTTTTCTTCTTGCCTGATTGCTTCCAGTACTATGTTGAATAAGTGGTGAAAGCAGACATGCCTATCTTATTCCTGTTCTTAGGGGGAATGCTTTTATTTTTTGTCCATTGAGTGTGACGTTGGCTGTAGGTTTGTCATATATGGCCTTTATTATGTTGAGATCTGATCCCTCTATTCCCATTTTGTTGAGTGTTTTTATCAAAAATGGGTGTTGGATTTTGTCAAATGCTTTTTCTGCATCTATTGATATGATCATGTGATTTTTGTCTTTTAATTTGTGTCACATTTATTGATTTGCGAATATTGTACCAACATTGCATACCTGGATTAAAACCCACTTGGTCATGGTGTATGATCTTTTTAATATATTGCTGGATCCGATTTGTTAATATCGAACACTTTATAGTGTCTCTATCTGCATTTGGGATTAGGATAATGCTGGCCTTGTAAAAAGAGCTTGGAAGTGTTCCTTCCTCTTGAATTTTTTGGAATAGTTTGAGGATATGTATTCTTCTTTGAATGTTTGGTAAAACTCCCCTGTGAAGCTGTGCAGACCAGGGCTTTTGTTTGTTGGGAGTTTCTTGATTATTGTTTCAGTTTCATCAGTTATTATTTGCTTATTCAGGTCTTCTGATTCTCCCTGGTACAGTTTTATAAATTGTATTTTTCTAGCAATTTGTCCATTTTGTCCATGTTGTCCAGCTTGCTGGCATATAGTTGTTTATTGTATTTTCGTACAATCCTTTGTATTTCTGTGGTATCAGTTGTTACTTCATCGCTTTTGTTTCTGATTTTATTTATTTGGGTCCTCTCTCTTTGTTTCTTAATGAGTCTGGCTAATGGTTCATCAATCTTGTTTATATTTTCAAAGAACCAGCTGTTGGATTCATTGATCTCTTATGCTGTTTTTTTTAGTCTCAATGTCATTTTTTTCCACTCTGACCTTTATTATTGCCTTGCTTCTACTTACTCTGGGCTTTTCTTGTTGTTCTCTTTCTAATTATTTTAGTTGTAGTGTAAATAGTTTATTAGATCTTTTCCTTGTTTCTGAGGTAGGCCTGTAATGCTATGAACTTCCCTGTCAGGACTACTTTTTGTGTTCCATAGATTTGGGGTTGTTGTGTGTTCATTTTCACCCCCCTCCTCCCCAGGAAGTTTTTGCTTTTTACCTTTGGTTTCATTGGTAACCTGTTCATTATTTAATAACATGCTAGTTAGCCACTAAATGTTTAAAGGTTTTTGAGTGTTTTTATTGTCATTGATTTCTGCTTGATATGATTTCAATTACCTTTAACTTGTAGAAACTTATTTTGTGTCCTAACATGAGGTCTATTTTTGAGAAAGTACCATGTTTACTTTAGAAGAATGTATATTCTGCAGCTTTGGGGTGGAATGTTCTGTAAACGTCAATTAAATCCATCTGTTTTAATGTGTCCTTTATGGTCTCTGTTTTCTTGTTGATTTTTTGTCTGGAAGATCTATCCAGTGATGACAGTGAGTGTTAAAATTCTCTACTATCACTCTATTGCTGTCAATTTCTCCCTTAAAGTTCTCCAAGAGTTTTGTTATATTTAGGTGCTTCTATATTGGGTGCAGATACATTTACCAGATATCCTCTTGTTAAATCAACCCATTTAGTATTAAGTAGTGGCCATCTCTGTCTCTTTTTATGGCCTTTGCTAGAAGTCAATTTTGTCAGATATACTAGTAAGTATTGCTATCCTTGCTTTTATTTAGTTTCCATTTGCATGAAATGTTTTTTTTATCCCTTCACTTTCAGTCTGTGTGAGGTGGATCTCTCGTAGACAGCATATATATGAATCGTGTTTTCTTATCCATTTAATGCATTTACATTTAAGGTGATTATTGGTAGGTACTTAATTTACTGCCATTTCCCCCCTTTATACCTATGTTGCTCTTTCTCTCAATTTCTTTTTTTTTTTCTTGAAGCACTCTCTGTAATAATTCATGCAATGCTGCTTCGGTGATAATGTACTCCTTTGGTCTTTTTTGTTTGTTTGTTTGGGAAGTTCTTTATTTCCCCTTCAATTTTTTTTAAATTTTTTAATATTTTTATTTTATTTTTAATGTTTTTCACTTTTCCTATATTTTTATTTTTAAAAAATAATTTTTTATTGTTGAAAGTATTACATGTGTCCTCCCTTTTCCCCCATTGACCCCCTCCAGCCTGTCCCCTCACCCCCACCCCAGGCCTTCACCACCCCATTTTCTGTGGCCATGGGCCTTGCATATATGCATACAAGGTTCTTGATTGATTACTTCCCACCCACCCACCTTCCCCTGCCTTTCCTCTGAGATTCCACACTATGTTCCATGTTTTCATGTCTCTGGATCCCCTTCAACTTTAAATGATAGACTTGCTAGATAGAGTAGTCTTGGGTTCAGGTCCTTGTTTTTCATTACTTTGAATATTTCATGCTAATCCCTTATGGCCTGAACTGTTTCTGTTGAGAAATCAGCTGACATTCTAATGGATACTCCTTTGTAGGTAACTTTTTGTCTCTCTCTTGCTGCCTTTAAGATTCTTTATTTATCTTTAGTGTTTCATGTTTTATTTATGATGTGTCTTAGAGTGGGTCTCTTTGGGTACATCTTTATTGGAACTCTCTGTGCTTTCTGAATATGTGTAATTTTTTCCTTCACCAGGTTAGGGAAGTTTTCTGTCTTTATTTCTTTAAACAGATTCTCTATTACATGCTCACTTTCTTCTTCTTCTTGTACCCTAGGATATGAATATCATTACATTTCATGTTGTTGCAACGTTTCCTTAAACTGTCCTCCTGTTCTTTAATTCATTTTTCTTTTTGCTGCTCTAATTGGGTGTTTTTTTCTACCTTGTCCTCCAAGTCACTGATTTGATCTTCTGCCTTATTTAATCTACTTTTGATTCCCTCAAGTGTATTCTTGATGTCAGATATGTTCTTCATTTCCAGCAGATTCTTATTTGTGGCTTCTATTTCTTGTTTCATACTGTTGTACTTCCCACTAAATTTCTTGAAATTCTCACTAAATTTTTTGAGCATCATTTAAAGCATTACTTTGAATTCTATATTTGATAAATTGCTTGCCTCTGTTGTGGAGCAAATGCTAGTGAACGACCACTGGAGTCCAGACCAAATTAAAATTTAGGGAGCCTTTATTAGCCAGCCAGCGACTCCTCTGCCTTTCTCCACGCAGGGAGTCCAAAGAGCAGCCCCATTATTAGCCAGCTGGCGACTGCTCTGCCTTTCTCCACACAGGGAGTCCAGAGAGCAGCCACGACCCTTTGTGCAGGACCACTTTTTAAGCACATTTACCACATCTTGTTTTTGCAGAGTAAGCAATTTAAGACAAAACAGTTTTTAATGTCAGGGTCATATTATTGATGACCATGTTATTTACAGGGTCATCCTGTTCTTCAGAAAGCTGACAGTGTTCTATCTTGCAAGGCTATTTTGTGAGGTGCAGCTGGGATTCAAGGCTAAGTTGACTAGGAGGAAGCATGCTCAAAAATTTCTACTCTCTAACAGCCTCCATTTTGTTTAGCTTTCTTTCCGGAGTTCTCTCCTTTTCTTTCATTTCAGGGTTGTTTCTTTGTCTCCCCATTTTTGCTGTCCCTTTGTATTTGTTTCTATGTATTATAGCAAATCGCTATGCCCCCCAGTCTTTGTGGGGTGGCCTTATGTAATAAGTGTTTTGTGGGACCCAGTGGTGCAGTCTCTTAGATCCCCCAAACTGGGTGCTTCAGGAATGTTCCTTGAGTGAGGTACTTGGGCTCTCCTGTTGTAATTGGTCCTGAATGCTGTTGTCCTGTATGTGGGAGGAATCTCCTATCAGGCTGGCTGACTCTGAGGCTCATCCCCAATAATGTTGTGCGAGCTCTTGTGCAAATGCAGTCTCTAGGTGTTTTCTGTTCTTCCTTGAGATAAGTCTCCTCCTCAGATGGAACTCAGTTGGTACTTCTGGGTGAATGTTCCCCAATTTAGTTGTATTTCCAGTATGACCCAGAGTAACAGCCACCTCTTCAGCTCACTGGGATGTTTTCCTGTGTGCTCCTTCTCCTGAGTTGATACCTCTATTTTTAAATATATCTCTTTATAATTTTTATTGGTTGGTCTAAAAAATATAATCTGCATCTTAATTTATGACAGTCTATTTAGACTTAATACTGTCCCATTTCATTCATAATAAAAGAATTTGAAAAAGTATAATTTTATTTATGCCACCTCTTCCTTTGAACTATTATTGTCATATATTTTACATTTTTGTAAACCTCACAATACAATGTCATAAATTTTTGCTTTTAACAATCAATTGTCCTTTAATAACTAAAGAGGTGAAAACATTTTTTAAAATATTTATTCAAATGTTTACTATTTCCAGTGCTCTTAATTTCTTCCCATCAATTCAAAATTCTATTTTGCACTGCTTTACTCTGCCAGAAAATTTCTTTTAATATTTTTTCTAGTGCAAGTATATTCATGACAAATTATCTCAGCTTTTATTTATCTATAATGTCTGGGTTGAAAGTTTTTATTTTCTTTTAGCACTTTAAAATGTCATTTCATTGTCTTCTCATCTCCATGTTTTATCTCCTTTTAAAGAGAAGTGATCTGTCATTGTGTTATTTTTCTCCTGTGTGTGATTTTTTTTTTTTTTAGCTGATTTCAAGATTTTCTATCTTTAGTTTTCAGCAGTTTGATTATAATTTTGCTAGATGTGGTTTTCCTTGCATCTATCTGCTTGGAGTTTGCTGAGACTCTTGGATCTTTAAACTGATCTTTTCCACCATTATGTCTTTAAATATATTTTTTCTGCTCTATTTTCTATCTTTTCCCCTTCTGAGACTCCAGTTATCATATGTTATCATATCATTGTCCCATAGGCCACCAACGCTCTGTTTATTTTTTCAATCTTTTTTTTCTTTTTGTTCTTTAGATTTGATCATTTCTATTCATCTGTCTTCAAGTATATAACCATTTCTTCTCCTTTTTAATAATCTGTTAAGTAATTCATTTGATTTCTGATATTTTATTTCCAGAAATAGGATTTCCATTGGTTCTTTTTTATTATGGTGTCCATTTCTTTGCTGGCATTTCTCATCTATTCAATCATTATGACATCTTTCCTTTAAGCCATTGAACATATTTATGATAGCAGTTGCAGAGTCCTCATCTGCTAATTCATATATTTAATACCAGGGTTTATTTTTACCACAGGCTTTTCCTTTTAGCTTCAGATAACATTTTATTGTTTCTTACAAGTGTGCCTGTTATCAATTTATTGTCTCTTAAATCCAAATTTACCTTTTAGTATCTACTCTGTAAAAATGAATTGACTGTTTAAGCATTTCTTCTATATAGTGAGTATGATGTAAAGTTATTAGTGGAGAAGGCTGAAAAAACATTACAGGAGGAAGGTCACTTCTCTTCCTTATTCTGATACTAGAGGCCTGGTGCACAAAATTCGTGCATGGGGGGTGTTCCTCAGCCCGGCCCGCACCCTCTCCAATATGGGACCCTGTGGGGGATGTAGGACTGCTGGTTTAGGCCATCCCTCTCACAATCCGGGACTGCTGGCTCCTAACAGCTCGCCTGCCTGCCAGCATGATTGCCTCCTAACTGCTCCCCTGCTGGCCTCATTGATGCCTAACTGCTCCCCTGCCAGCCTGGTCACCCGCAACTGCCCTCCCCTGCAGGCCTGGCCCCCCCAACTGCCCTCCCCTGCCAACCTGTTCCCCCCAACTGCCCTCCCCTGCTGGCCCAATTGCCCCCAACTGCTCTCCCCTGCAGGCCTGGTCCGCCCAAACACTCTCCCCTGCAGGCCCAGTTCCCACTAACTGCTCTCCCCTGCTACCCTGATCATCCCCAATTGCCCTTCCCTGCTGCCCCAATCACCCCCAACTGCCCTCCCCTGCTGGCCTGATTGCCCACAACTGCCCTCCCCTGCCAGCCATCTTGTGGTGGCCATCTTGTGATGATGTGGGGGCAGCCATCTTGTGATGATGTCAGGGCATAAGGGCCACCTAGGCTTTTATTAGTATAGATGCTTCATTGGTTTTAATTGCTCCTGCTTCAGTGTTTGTCTGTATGCATATATGTGGGAACATCCAGTATATTGCCCCAAGTGTGTGCCTAGATTACATAGTCTTTTAGTGACCTTCCAGTCCTATCTCAGGCCTGATGACCTCCATTCTGCAGCCTTTCTGATGTGGACAATGGCACACTTCAGCAACACTGATTGTAGAAATTCTTTGTTTCAAGAGCTATCTGAAAACTGTTCTCCTAATGCAAGGTTGTCTCTGGCTACTTGGGTTCCTAATATATTAGAAGCATCCCATCCAGGGTGGCTTCTCTAGGTAGGTGATTGCTAACATTCTGTGATTATTGTTTTTTGATTTTTATTGTTGAAAGTATTACATATGTTTCCCTTATTCCCCCATTGAACCACTCCAGACCGCCCTCTCCCCACCCCAGGCCTTCACATCCTATTGTCTAGGTCCAGGGGTTATGAATATATGCATAAAAGTTCTTTAGTTTATCACTTCCCACCCAGTCACTCTCCCTGACCTTCCGTCAGAGATCCTGCACTCTGTTAAATGTTTTCATGTCTCTGGATCCACTCCATTTATCAGTTTATTTTAACTAGATTCCACTTACAAGTAAGATCATGTGATACTTGTATTTCTCTGACTGGCTTATTTCACTTAGCAAAATACTCTCCAGGTCCCTCCATGCTGTCTCAAAGGGTAAGAGATCCTTCTTTTTTACTACAGCATAGCATTCTATGGTATAAATGTAACACAGCTTTATTTATCCACTCATCTACAGATGGGTACTTGGGCTGTTCCCAGATCTCAGCTATTGTAAATTGTGCTGCTACAAACATAGGGGTGCATACATTATTTTTGATTGGTGTTTAGGGTTTTTTAGGATATATTAGTATTCCTAGGAGTGGGATCACTGGGTCAAATGACAGCTCCATATTTAATTTTTTGAGGAGACTCCATAGTGTTTTCCACAGTGGCTGCATCAGCCTGCATTCCCACCAGCAGTGTACTAGGGTTTCCTTTACTACACATCCTTGAAAACACTTGTCATTGGTTGATTTGTTGATGAGAGTCATTCTGACAGGTGTGAGGTGATACCTCATTGTCATTTTAATTTGTGTCTCTCTTGTGATCAGGAGCAGCCAATCTACGACTCTCTCTCATCATTGATGTTTCTATCTATCTCTCTCCTTTACTCTCTGAAATAATAAAAAAATATATATTTTAAAAAAGAAAAAAGATTTTAAATATAATAATATTACCAAAACTGTACTAACATAGTATAATATCACAAAAGTTGTAGGAAATATTAAAAATCTGCAAATAACAGGATTGCTTCTATTATATTCTAAAATATTTTTTCTATGGCTCTATTTTTGTTCATCAGTTTATGTTGTTCATTATATTTCACAAATGAATGAGATCATGTGATATTTATCTTTCTCCAACTGGCTTATTTCACTTAGCTCTCCAGGTCCATCCATGCTGTTGCAAATGGTAAGAATTCCTTCTTTTTTACAGCAGTGTAGTATTTCATTGTGTAGATGTGCCACAGTTTTTTAATCTATTCATTTGCTGATGGGCATTTAGGCTCTTTCCAAATCTTAGCTATTGGAAATTGTGCTGCTATGACCATAAGGGTGCATATATCCTTTCTTATTGGTGTTTCTAGTTTCTTTGGATATATTCCTAGAAGTGGGATTACTGGGTCAAATGGGAGTTCCATTTTTAACTTTTTGAGGAAATGCCATACTGTTTTCCACAGTGGTTGCACCAGTCTGCATTCCCACCAACAATACACAAAGGTTCCCTTTTCTCTGAATCCTCACCAGCACTTGTAATTTGTTGATTTGTTGATGAGAGCCATTCTGACCAGTGTGAAATGGTACCTCATTGTTTTGATTTGCATATCTCGGAATACTAGTGATTTTGAGCATGTTTTCATACGTCTCTGGGCCTTCTGTATGTTTGCTTTCAAAAAGTGTCTAGTTAGGTCCTTTGCCCATTTTTTGATTGGATTGTTTATCTTCTTTTTGTTAACTTGTATGAATTCCCTGTAAATTTTAGAGATTAAACTCTTATCTGAAATATCATTGGCAAATATGTTCTTCCATGCAGTGGGCTTTCTTGTTGTTTTGTTGATGGTTTCTTTTGTTGTGCAGAAGCTCTTTATTTTGATGTAGTCCCATTTGTTTATTTTCTCCTTAGTTTCCATTGTCCTAGGAGATGTATTGGTAAAGATATTGCCATGACATATGTCTGCTATTTAGCTGCCTATAGATTCTTCTAAGATTTTTATGGTTTTCTGTCTTATGTTTAAATGCTTTATCCATTTTGAGTTTATTTTTGTGCATGGTGTAAGTTGGTGGTTTAGTTTCATTTTTTTGCATGTACCTGTCCAATTTTTTTCAACACCATTTATTGAAGAGACTGTCTTGACTCCATTGTATGCTCTTGCCTCCTTTGTTGAGTATTAATTGAGCATAATAGCTTGGGTCAATTTCTGGGTTCTCTATTCTTATCCATTGGTCTATATGTCTGTTCTTGTGTCAGTACCAAGCACTTCTGAGAACAGTAGCTTTGTAATATATCTTGATATCTGGTATTGTGATCCCTCCAACTTCGTTCTTCTTTCTCAGGATTGCTGCGCCTCCATCCTTCCTACCAGTCTCTATGTGGTTTCTACTTTCCATCCTTGGTTATCAGGGTTCTCTCCAGCTAGTCCTCAGTTGATTATTCAGGATTTATTTATTTATTTATTTATTTATTTTTATTTTAGTTGTAATTCCTGTTTGGTCCTGGCAGCATGTCTGTGTAGCATCCACTTACTCTGCCGCCATTTTTTCCATTCTGCGATTCTTAAAAGGGACAGGAAGATCTTCCATAAAAACATGCAACCTGGGATTCATAACCTTTCATTCTTTCCTGCCTCTCAGACATCTCACTGCACATTCTGTATGCATAGAAAGCTCAAGAGCACATGTTATTATTTATCCAGTTCCAAAGAATTATACTTAGTATAGGTCTTTACAAGGTTAGAGATCCACATTACTCAATTACTTTTTAAAATTTATTTTTAATTAAGGTATTATATGTGTACATATCTTACCATTGTCAATTACTTTTTAAAGAAATGTTTTAATTGGTTTTTAGAGTAGGTAGAGGGATAGGGAGATAGAAACATCATTGAGAGAGAAACATTGATTGGCTGCCTCCTGAAAGCCCCCTACTGGGGATTGAGCCCACAACCAAAGCATGTGCCCTAACCAGGAATTGAATTGGTGACCTCTTGGTTCATGGGTCTATGCTCAACCACTGAGCCACACCGGCTGGACCTCAATTACTTTTGACACGACTAAGAGCATTAATTCATCTTTTGGCCAGGTATATAGCTTCTTTACCTTGTCTCAAGGTTCAGACATGGCTGGTTACTTCTATTTTCCCCAAGCTCATTTCAATATCCAGCTATCTCCTGTAAGACCCGTCAGTCAGTACTGTGTTTTAGGTTGAATCTGGCCTTCCTATCACCTTGATTCATTGTCCTTAGACTCTGATTATAAATAAATGCTTTTGGAGCCTCCTCTAAAGTTCTTGGCTAGTTCTGTGATGCAATACCTATACCAACTTGGAATAAATTGATTGTCAATACATGGCATTTTATTGATAAACCAATATCAGTTCTAAAAAAGCTGTGTAAGGCATTCTCTTTTTGTGGAATTCTGAGAGAAATGTGTGAGATGGCCCTCGGCAAGTTCAGGTTTTAACTGTGTATACTAGCCACATACTTAGGGATGCTTATTACAAAAGACGTTCCTTGGCTTCCATTTTATGTATTCTGACTTTGCTTTTCTAAAAAGAAAACAAAATGAAATGAAAAAACAAATATAGGATAAGAAATGTGCTGAAGAATGAAGGTAGATGAAGTTTTCATTATGTTTAAAAAAAAACACACAGAAGTTAGAACATAAAGAAGTAGCTGATTAAACAGAATGAACATGAATACCAAAAAGAAGTAATTAAAAACGTTTAAGCAAACTTCAAAAAAGTTGTATGAATGCCCAGAAAGAATCTTTCATTCTGGAGATAAATTGCTCGGCAGGAATTATAGTATTTATTGTTCAGCTTGATGAATGACATCATCTCATCATACAGCTTGCGAAACTGATTATCAGAGACCTAAAAATGCCCTGTCAAGAGTTGTGTCAGGGTCATTCCCCTACTACCAACTGGCAATTATGCTGAGGTGTTTGAAAAAATGCTTCATTAAAATTTACCTTGAAATGTGGCAGAAATGTTTTGGAAAATACATTTAACAAGACAGGATAAAATATATCTCAATCGAAATATTCTTTCTATTCTTTGGAATAAATGGGAGTTTTTTAAAAGGATCTGCTTTATCCACATTGTGCAGGTGATGGAATACTCCCATCCTTGTGAAGGCCTGAGTATTAAAAGATGTACCTGGAGCCGAAACCGGTTTGGCTCAGTGGATAGAGTGTCGGCTTGTGGACTGAAAGGTCCCGGGTTCGATTCCGGTCAAGGGCATGTACCTTGGTTGCGGGCACATCCCCAATGGGAGGTGTGCAGGAGGCAGCTGATTGATGTTTCTCTCTCATTGATGTTTCTAGCTCTCTATCCCTCTCCCTTCCTCTCTGTGAAATATCAATAAAATATATTTAAAAAAAAATAAAAGATGTACCTGGAGTCATGAGTCATGGGAACAGTCGGCTGAATTCCAACTCAGAGATCAGATTGTGTCTGGTATTCTTGGGAAGATATTTGGAGGCTCCAGTCCCTGTAAAGATTGTAGTCCTTCCACTTCAGTGGGCACCCCTCCGCAGTACACATACAGACACATACACACACACAACTTGTGCTGCATCTTTCCCTTTAAAATGGGAACTAAAAAGTTTGAACTATGCAGGAAAATGATATTTAAACTATTCTGAGAAAACGAATGTGAGCAAATAAAGTTATGATCCAGGAATGTGTCACCATAAGCTGAAAACATTGTCTTATTTTTCTTCTGTGGGCTAAAATAGATGAAATAAAATAACAATGAAATACAAAGAAGCATTAAGAAAGACATGAAAAACAAAAATAAACATTATCCTGACTGTTTATTGAACCTCAGAATATCATATGCTGTTCTGGTCATTGAATTTAAAGAAATAAAACCAAACCAAACCACAGCAGGATTAAAGAAGAGTAGAGGAGACTGATATGCAGAGATCAGAGACAACCTCTTCTCCCCAAGAAAGACTTAGAAGTGGATGGAATTCCAATACATATAATAGGAGAAGCTATGGTTGGATAAACACTCAGCACGAGCAAGTTTACCAGACCTAGAGCTCTTGTGAAGTCAGAAAAGGTGCAAATTAAGACAAATAAAAGGAAGCTTTAATTTGCACAGTAGTTAGGAAGTTTTATGTAAATCTTTACTATAGTAGTCCTCATGGCAACCACAATACCAAGAAAATCTTGGGGAGTGAGTATTAATAACACCATAGTTGATGGGTATGAACTTTGGCTTAGGTGGTCTTGAGTTTGAATCCCAGTTAGAGCATTTGCTAAGAGTGACTTTAGGCAAATTAATGCATCTTCTTGAGTTTCATATTTCTCATGTATAAAATGGAGGAAATGACATCATTGTCCACCTCACTGTGTGGTTGTGATGATAAGTCAGATAATGGATAAAAACACCTAATAGTGTCCAGCACATAGTAAGAAGTCAACAGAGGTTAACTGGCAATATTACTCATGGATAAGAGTTTCTGTAATGTGATTACTACCGTAGAAGTACCTCTGTGGCTCTGATTCTGTGTAGAAATTCTTATGCTCTAGTGTTAGCATAGGCAGCTGGTTAGGTATTAACAAAAGAGAAGGGAGAAAGCTGGCTAAGCTTAATTAAGTCGGGAAATGTCAGCTTCCCAGGCACCCAGGGGACAGCAGCATCCCCTGTCAAAGGGATGTTAATCCTGGAGCCACAGGAAAGACCTGCTTTCCAATTTCCCAGGGGAACAACCGGCCAGTTAGGGAAGGGGGTTGGTTGAGAACCAGCAAGGGGCAATTCCTTTGCTGGGTGCAGGTGCAGTAGAAGCCAGGAGGGCCTTCTAAGCGCATGCACAGTAAAAGCCAGATGATGGAGCAGAACTTTGAGGCATGCTCAGTAGAAGCCAAAATGGCGACCATAAAGGGGGAGAGTCTGGGGAAAGGATCAGGTAGAATAAGGGCAACAAACCCCCAAAGATCCAGGAAAGGGATTGGATAGGAAAAGGCACCAGCACAAGCCCAAGAAGAATTAGGAAGAAGACTGGTTAGTTTGAAAGGAAGCTCACCCCTTCCCAAACCCAAGGAGATACAATCAAAGCTTAACAAAGGCCCCAGGTGTGTTTTCTCTCCCTAGCAGCTGTGCGGGCGGAAGTGTAGCACCGCAGACTCCCGGGTGCTGTCATCCTTGGTGGCAGAAGGGCTGATGGGGAAATGAGACACAGAGACGTATTGCAGCTCTGGGTCCTGGCCTCCTGTGCTTGATGGGAGTGGGTGTGGGCCTGCAGTCCCAGAGTGTGGACATTTTTCTGCAGAAAGATGGAGCTGAGCCACCTCTTCCTGGATGAGACATCAGGCACCTGGGGCCAGTCCTTTGTTTTCGCTACAATAAATCTTGCCACTATACCTCATATCCTCCTATGTGTGATTCCCCGATAGTCCCTTTCCTTGAGTTCATGAAAGAATCCTAGTTTTTTTCTGGTAACACGAAGGAAGGGATCAACACACATTTCCTGTAAAGAGACAAATAGTAAAAAAATTTAGGCTTTGAGGGACATATGATCTCTGTCAAAAATACTCAACTCTGCCCTTCAGCATGAGAGCAGCCACAGATAATCTGTACATGAATTGGTACAGTTATGTTACAATTAAACTTTATTGATGGACAGTGGTATTTGAATTTCACACAATTTCATGGCATTAAATACGTTCTTTTTTGTCTTTTTTTTCAATCATTTAAAAATGTTAAAAACCATTCTTATCTCCTAATATATACAAAAACAAGTGGTGGGCTGGATTTGACCCATAGGTTGTAGTTGTCTCTGCTAAAACAAGGAGGGGTTCTGAGTAAGCAACCCCACAATGTGCCACGTTGGCATGTAGATTATGTTGAGCTAAAGGCAATCAAGACCCAGCAGACTCAGGAAAAGCTGTTTACCCCTCCCTGGCATACCAGGAGGACAGTTATTACCAGTGATAACTTTTTCATCTGAGATACTTCTCTGCTCGACAAGGCAAATATTTGTTTACCAAACCTTTGCTCTTCTTACCTTTCTGTGAATTGCTTTCCTCCTCATTGAAGCCCCAGGCCCCTATCCCATTTTTTAGCTAAGGATGGTTTATAAGCTTCAATTACCTGGCTGCCTTTGTGTCTCATATCTTTGTGGGGTTTCTATACATACTTAATTAAATTTGTTTTTCTCCTGTTCATCTTTTTATTACAGGTAGTCTCAGCCAAGAACCTAAAAGGGTAGAGAAAATATTATTTTTTCCTCCCCAACAATAATTCAGTTCACTTAGTTTTAGCAATATCTCAAGCTCTCTAGTTTTGTAACATTCCATCCTTGTCGGAGGACACACATACACCACTAATCTGCTGCCTATAATGTCAGTGTGAGATTAAAGTGAACTAAAGTATATTTTGAAAGAATAGGAAATTTCTGGATTGCTTCATAGATTCTGACCATCTGTAGACCTGTAAAATAAGGTAGGGACAAGTGAATTAGAACTATAGTGACAAAGAAAATTTTAATAAATTGTCTCTTGGTGATAAATTCTGAAAATGACAAGTATGAAATATTGTAGGAGCCATTGCCAATCTTATGTCTTTATGTTTGTGATTCATTGGATCAGAAGACTGGATATTCAATCAACAGCTGAAAAATATTATGGTAATAAAGCCCAAGATTCTGAAGGTAGCCTTGAAAACATCTTTTAAAATGGTCTTTTTTTATGACTAATGCTGGGACATCTGTAGTTTTGCAGTAAAGGACAAAATTTATTTTTGATATGATATTTCTGTTAGTGTGCTTAAGTAAATTTCCCTTTAAAATTGGAAATTATAATCCTCTATTACTACAATATTGTGGTAACTCATGTGTGAGGAACGAGTCACCCTTCACACCCACTCTTCTTCCCTTCAAATGAATGGAGGCTCAGCAATCGCGGCTGAGAGCGGGAAGCTTGGGCAGTGTGGACAGATGGAAGGAACACAGTGAAGGATTTTCTGCAAACCTGTTTCCTGAATATCGTGTTCTTGCCCTTAATATACCCACTCATCTACAGGTACTTAGTGGGTAATTCCTAATGGGATCAACATATATTAGGCCTAATAGGCACAGTATCTAGGGCCCACCATACTTGTGTCTATAAAAATGTTTAATTTATTTTAAAACCAGAAGAAAAACAGTTACTTTTAGGTTGAAGTTTTTTAAATATATAATGCTAACATATTTTTTGTCCTTTATACAAATACAACAGTAAATGTAAATTTTAATATTTTTATGGAGAAAGAGGCCCATAAAGATAAAAATTCCAAGGGTCCTCAAAAGTCATAATGTCTCCCTGCCTCTTAGGTCCTTAACTCTCTGAAATGAGTGCAAAGGAAAAGGAGAAAACTTAAGTTACATTCCTCTAACCTTTCCTAGCCTTACTCCTTTGGTTTTAGCCACTCTATATGGCCAACCCAGCAAAATGGGGAGAAGGGGTCCTGGATCTAGGCTTGGAGGTTGTAGGAAGCTTCTGAGTTAAATATCCCCCAAAAGTGAGCTTCAAGGTGCCTTGGCCGAGTGTGTGCTGACGGACTTATGGTGAAAGTATGGCGTGGATTCACTACAATGGCCCCTCTCTCTGTTAAGCGGCACCTCAGAGTCCTAGAAAACTGTGGGATCCATTCTGACACTGCAGGAGCCAATGTCTGGGAGGAGGTCTGCCCTAGGGCTTGGTGCACTGATAGAGAGTTCGAGGCACACAGGGCCTCGGGGCTGCTTGGGATTGACAGGGCCCACTCCCTCATCAGTCTTTTAGCTTGAGCCTTCCTGGACACAGTTTCTGAAATGTGAATTCATTCCAGATAAGAAAAGAAGTCAGGGGTAGGTATTAGGGGTGGATAGTGTACTAATGCAGAGGGTCCTTATGCCCACAGAGGGTGCTCCTCCCACTGAAACGTGGTTTTGGGGTGCAGACTTATCATGGGTTCTTGTCTGATGAGATGAAGAATAAATTTGTGGACTAACAGATTTCTTTAATAAAAATGTAGAAGTTTATTAGAAGCATATACAAACTCTATCTGGGCAAGGATGTCTTCAAAGGGGAACCCCTGGGAAGGGGCCCCCAAATGGGAAAAGCCTGCTCTCTCTCTAATGGGAAAAAATATGAATCCAAAAATCTAAAATCTGAAAATCTGTAATCTAAAAAAATCTGTCTTGTGTCTCTTTGTCTTTGGTTTATATATGCTGCAGTTCTTTGTTTGAACCTGACCCTTTCTAATTGGACCCTTCATAATTTCGGACACCCATGCTTTCCGCATTGGTCATTTTACTATGTAGTATCAGTTTCAAAGGCCAAAGCCTACGTGGTACCCCTCCCACCTCTTCCTCTCTCCTTATCTTGCAACATTCCTCTATCCTCTGTGAAAAAATGTTTCCTTCTTCCCAATATCCTGTGACTTTTCTTTATCTTCTGTGAATGTATGCCTTCTCCCCCCTCTTTCTGTGGCATTTCTCTATCGTCTGTACAAGTAAGATAATCATTTTAGGTCTCCAAGCCCCCATCTATGCATTTTTCTCTCATAGACCCTCTTTATTTCTAAGACTCCTTAAACCTGCCTATTTTGTTTCTAAAATTCCTCTCACCACTGTGCGGGGTCATGTGGCAGCACCACTTGGCAAATGTGCAGTGTGTGGTGGAAGACTCAGACAGCAGGGTTGCCTGAGCCCAGGGACTGTACTGTGACCTAGTCCTAAACCAGACCTCCTCTGCCTCCAGAGCCGGAGACTCTGGAGCCTAGTACCTGACCTAGCAAGCCTGGACTTGTGTCCATTTTAAGAACAACCATGTTACAGCTTGTGGAAGCAGCTTGCTGCGTGTGTGTGATGTTTTCTTTTTGGGCGGGGGGGGGGGGGATAGGGAACTAGGGTGGTCAGCACTTCTTCTCTTAGGCAGCTGGAGGAACTGAAGCTCCATGAGAGTTCTGCCAAGTGGTGTCTCCATGGGAGCTGGTGGTGGCGGCTCAAAGGCAGTTTAGGGAGCAGGTTCCCATAGGGGTTGCAGAAAATAAAATCAGAGGGCTCACTGTGGTCCCACCATGAGGGATTGCTGTATTTCCCAATGTGCTGAAGGGTTACCACTGGGATCTCTAATTTTTTAATGTAAGTTATTATGAAGGATGACAGCAAGTTTTTCACAGTCCACTGGAAGGTTTGTAATTTCTTCTAGGAGGCAGTCTCTATATTTATAAGCCAAGAGTACCCTTCTGCAATCCTGTTTAAATAAACTCAGAATACTTTAGTAGCATATTTATAGTATTTAAAGGGTTGGGCTTGAACTTTTTGCTGATGGCTTCCAGGAATGATGACGTTGGTGTTGCATGCCAGTCCCCACTCAGCAGATCTAACAGGTCAACAAGCTCTGTAGGAACACAGTCAGGAGCCACACAGCCAGGGATCTCCCCAGGCAGCTCTGCCACTGTCCAGTCAATGCCACCCAAGAGAGGTGGGGTGGCAGAGTCAGTCTCAGATCAAGCTATACAGCCATCTGGTTTAGGGAGGACATGGGACTGCACCCTCCACCTTATAGGCAAGAGTCACCACCCGCCCTACTCAACCAAGAGCTTGTCTTATTTCATATGGGCAGTAATCCCCACAATGGAGGTTATATTCCAAGTGGTTGGCACCTTGACATCAAATATAAACCTTAAAAAGCATTCCTGGAGGACCAATGGATGAGCACAACTGTTATTGTTTTTGGTAAAGTTCTCTATCATGTCTAGATTGGGTATGACAATTACCTTTTTTGTTTGCTTGAAATAGGCAAACAAAACTGTCTTGACTGGTTTTTAACATCTTTTTTGTGCATTTTTCCTGCTCTGCCATATTACTTTTTTGTCCTTACAAGTATTAATAGTGTCTGGCACCACTAGGAATTGGGATGCTGTGGTGGTTTGAGTGATAAGGATTGGAAACCACCAGTGAGGCTTATTTGTTATCAGAAATGGGAGAAGTTGTGGGCAGGATAGGAGAAGCGATCCCTGAGTTATGAAGATGACAGGCTTTGGGTGCAAGAAGTGTGGGTCTACAAGGTCAACATCATGCATTCAAAACCTAGAAGCCTCTGTTTTTTTTTTTTTTTATGGCAGAACTGCTTCTGCTATGGAAATACTTTTCACCAAAGTGGTATTTCTATATAGAGTTCATAGCTGCTAACGAAAGGGAGAAGACCACATGTGCTTTTGGCAAGGGGTGGTTGTAGCCTCCACTAAGCACAGTGTGACGAAGTTTCAGAGAAGCCTAGTTGAAGCTAGTTCAGAGCATCTGTGACTAAGAGATAATGAACAACCTTCACAAACCAAAGGGCTGCCTGAACTCTTAGTTTGATAAACTACTGCAATTAGAAAGGAACAAGAGGACAGAATTACCACAGAGGTCCTCAGAGAGCAGCAGGGTGGCACCATGGAACCCCTGGGGAACTGGAAATGCTAGCCAGCTGGTTGGTGGTGGAAGATGAGTTTTTGTGGCCCACCCTGAGCCCTCTCAGATTCTCTGCAGGGCTTTGCTCACAGTGCCCTCCATTTACTTCCAACATGACTGGTGACTGTGGGCCTCAGACACAAATCCTTTAACGTCTAGGAGATCTCAGTTCATGAGAAACTGACTTGGATCTTGGTTAATGGAGATAATTATTGTGTAGGTTCAGTTTTGACAAAGAGGGACATCTGATAAGCAACTGTACTGAACCCAGAGGAGAAACAAAACTCAGCCAGCATCCCATCTCCCAACCTGGGAAAAAGAAATAGATGTTGTTTGGGGGTGGGGTGTGTATTAGATTAAGTGTAGATGTTGATGTGTTTTCCTGCCATCTAATTTAAAATTTCCCAACTCCAGATTTTCTAAAGGTATTTTACAAACTGTAGTTCTTGGCCTATGAATAGATTCTGAAATCAATTCAGTAGGGTATGACCAATATTTTTGTTTTGTTTTACATTTTTTGTTATGGAAGATATCAAATATATAATATAAAGTCTTAGAGAGAATATAGTATGATGAACCTCCATGTGCCCATCACCCAATTTAAACATTTATCGACCCAGAATTGTTTAATCTACACCCAAGACTTCTGTCTTCATTATTTTGATGCATGTTCCAGACCTCATAGCATTTCATCTACAAATACGTTGGTATACATCCCTAAAAGATGATAATTATTACCATTAAAATTTAAAAAAAATCCTCACCCGAGGATATGTTTATTGATTTATTATTTTTAGAGAGAGAAGAAGGGGGAGGGAGAGAGACTTTGATGTGAGAAAGAAACATTGACTGATAAGTTGCCTCCTGTATTCACCCTGACTGGTGACAAACCCAAAACCTAGGTATGTGGCCTAATTGGGAATTGAAACCCACAACCTTTCAGTTTACAGGACGATGCTACAATCAACTGAGCCACACCAGTCAGGGCTGATTATTACCACTTTTAAATGACATACATGGAATAAAAAATAAAGTGAAGGTTAAGTAATATTTTATTAAGCTTCGGTTTCCCTTGTGTGTGTGTGTGTGTGTGCACGTGTGTATACTTGGCTACAATGAGAATGTATTGCTTACAATGAGTCTACAAGGAAGTTCAAAAGTCATTGTGTTAGAAGAAACTCTGAAGGACCCAGTTCTCACAGGAAGCCTCAGTATCCCTTCACCCCTACCTTACTCCTCAGAGGAGTATCCCACTCAACCCAATAGGAGAGAAGGTTGGGGGAAGTATGCTGGGTGGGCTATGAGTTTGGAAGGTGACTTGCAAAGTTTTCACTAGGGAGAATTTTAGATGGGGTTCAAGAAGAAGTATACAATAATAAATGTTTGCAGCCTCCTCCTTCCTTCCTTTCTAAGGAGGCCTTGGATCCCAGCTTTGTGTTGCTGCTGAGACTAAAAGATGAATTGAAAGAGGCCTAGAAAAGCTATGTGTGTCTCCTTAATGAAGAGCTGAGCAGAAGGGGTGGTAAAGGAAAAGAGCCAACCCTGGAAGAGTTTGGGAGAGTTAGTGAAGAGAGAGTGGGAAAGGAGCCAGGAGAGATTTCTGGGTGGCTGCTGTGGAGATGGGCATGGATGACTTTTGCTGTGAGTCATGCAGTGCATTTTGCTTTAGGCCTGTTTTTAAAACGTCAGGTGAGTTTTAAAATCCTTTTTAGTGCTTTTTGGATATCGAGCTAGTGCTTCCATTGAATGCCACCCCAGGCTGCATGGGCTGGAGTGAATTGCTTACAGTCTCCGCAATACCCTGCTTTATAGACCTGATTCTTACTCTTCTTCCAAACTACAGCTCAGGCAGCCTTTCTTCCAGAAAACCCTTCCTAGGTGCTCCTGTAGCTCCCATGCCTGTCTTTTTTATCATGCTTCTGCACACCACGGCACTGAAAGATGGTTATAGGCTGGTCTCCTTACACTAGTCAAGTGCCAGGACCCTGTCTGATTCACTACAATATTCTCTGGGCTTCTAGCATATAATACGATCTTTGGTATTTCTCTGTCATTAAGGAAATGAGCATCTAACTGGGGGTTGGGGGAGGAAGTCTCAGGAAATAATAGGGAAAATACAATTTGGAATAAAAGTAAGCATTGCCCTAGCTCAGTGGTCGGCAAACTGTGGCTCGCGAGCTGCGGTTTGCCGCTCTGTTGACTAATGAGTTTGCTGACCACTGCCCTAGCTGGTTTGGCTCAGTGGATAGAGCGTCTGCCTGTGGACTGAAGGGTCCCAAGTTCGATTCCAGTCAAGGGCACATGCCTGGGTTGCTGGCTCGACCCCCAGTAGGGGTCATGCAGGAGGCAGCCAATCAATGATTCTCTCTTGACATTGATGTTTCTATCTCTCTCTCCCTCTCCCTTCCTCTATGAAATCAATAAAAGTATCTACACTAATAAAAGAGTAAGATACAAATTGACCATACCTTTGCAACGCCCACCAGCCAATCAGGAGTGAGTATGCAAATTAACCCAACAAAGATGGCGGGTTAATTTGCATTCGCAGGCGCAGAGTGGCAGGCATTCTGCCCCACCCCAGCCGCTCTGGGCCTCTGGGCAGTGTGGGAAGGCAGAAAGGCGGCTCCAGACCAGAGCGAAAAGGCAACTCCAGCCGGAGTGAAGGCAGTGCCGGCAGCCAGGGGAAGGAAGGCCCATTCTTGCACGAATCTTTGTGCATCAGGCCTCTAGTATATATATATTTTTAAAGTAAGCATTAAATTTGTGACATGGATGATCCTGTTAGCTTTATGAGTTTAGGACAGAAAAGATGGAGTCATAACAACAGTAGTAAATACTTCTTAGTGCCTTCAATGCACCAGACACTGTGCTAAGTATTTTTCGTCTATTGACTCATATAATCCTCACAGTACCTATGACTTGAATACTGTGATTGTTTCTATTTTTCAAATGAGAAAAACAAAGCACAGAGGGGCTAAGTGACTTGCCCATGATCCCACAGCAGGTGAAGGGTGGAACTGTGCACTCTGCTTCCATACTCTGAGATCTTAAGTGGTGGGAATGGGGATCACAGAGCAGATGAGAGAGAGATTTGAGAGGTGGGATCAGCTAGATAATGATTCCCAGGGGGCACAAAGTTCCAGCCAAGAGGAAGCAGAGACAACCTATGCTTTCCAAGACCCTGTGGGAGCCCAGGGAAAGACATAAAGGTGAGCAAAGTCAAGGCAGGATGAAAATAAGTGACCTGTCATGAGAACTGTTCCCAGGGCCTGCTCATCTCCACAGGTCTGGTCCTGGCCTAACCTGTCATTCTCCCTCCCTGAGAGCTTCTCTCAGATCTCCAAGGGGCCAGGAATTTTCTGACCTGGGTTTTTTCTGCTTGCCCCTCTACTTTTTACTTTCCTCCCCACTCTCCTGCTTTCCTGGCTTTCTCTTTTTTCTCCTCTGATCTTTGCTTAACTTCCATGCCACCTTCGCAAGGAAATGGTTCCCAACACACACTGTGAAACTAGGTTCATCTACTCATTACTTGCTCCCATAGCACCTGGCACTTTTCTTCATAATTCTCATCACATCGGTGATTATTTAATTCAGTCAGTTGACAAATACTTATTGATCCCTACAATGGGCCAGGTACTGTTCTGGGTATTGAGAAGGCAACAGTGAACAAAGAAAAAACACCTACACTAATGTAGGAGATAGATGGAAACAAATAAGTTACAAAACACATAGATATGAACCATGCCAGAGAGTGACCAGTGCTATGAAGAAGTCCATCACACTAAGTAGGGTAGTCTGAGAAGGAGACATTGGAACTAAAGGCTGAATAGCAAAAGTCAGCCAAGATAAGATTAAGGTAAATAGATGGAGCAGGTCCATCATTACACCTAGAAAGCTTGTATCTTTGTATCCTTGTTTCTACACTCCATGTCCTTGTTTCCGTGATCTGGCCTCTCAGACTTCATTTCACATGACTCTCACCCTTACCCATATCATTCTAGCCATGATGTCTTCCTTCACTCACAGCAGAGGCCAAGCTCATCCCCACATCTGAAGGGTAAAATCAAATTCCCACATGAGCTTGGCCTCTGCTGTGAGTGAAGGAAGACATCATGGCTAGAATGATATGGGTAAGGGTGAGAGTCATGTGAAATGAAGTCTGAGAGGCCAGATCACGGAAACAAGGACATGGAGTGTAGAAACAAGGATACAAAGATACAAGCTTTCTAGGTGTAATGAAAGCCATTGGTAAGCCATTAAACAGAGGAGTCTAATGATTCAATTTATGTGTCTAAAAGACACTATGGATGCTGTAAGGAAAATGGACTGTGGAGGGACAGGAATAGAAAAGAGGAAACTAGAAATTTTGGCAATCTGGTGAGTGAGGATGGTGGATGGACCAGGATGGGCATGCTAAAGCTGAAGAGAGATGGATATGTTTGGGTGGAGTTAACAGGGCTATCTGCTGGATTAAATGTAAAACTTATCTGCTTTCTGATGAAGTGATGGAGAAGTCATTGTAAGGGAGATGGATCAAGAGCTCAAGAGGATGGAGTGACCTTAGGGATATTTACCCAGAGAAACAAGAGAGAAGGTGGGGGAGGATTACACATAGATGGAATCCACATTGTAGGTCAGTGAGGGAGCTCTTCCTTAATTATATTTATATTCTCTTGATGAAAAATGAGAAAGGTCACCAGCTGAGCATGAGAGCAGGGGAGGAAGGATTAGAAGTTTGAAATGGTTGATCAATTTTTGTTCAATATTTTCTTTGTAAATGATTGTCAGCTCTTTGGGAGCAAAAATTGGGCCTGTCTTGTTAATAGCTTTTTTCTAGTGCCTTGTAAGTTGCTGCACATAGAGTAAGAGTTTGACAAACAATTATTAAATGAATAAAAGAGTCAGTGATTACATGAAATTTAGATATCTCTTCCAGTTATTTTATTACTATGTAATAAACCACCCTGAAAGTTTGTGATGTAAAGCAACCATTTATTAGTACCTCTCACCATTCTGCAGTCTTGACAAGCACAGCTGGGTAGTTCTCACTTGGGATTTTTCATGGGGCTACAGTCAGATGGCAGCTAAAGCAAGAATTATGTTATGACTTCTTTGCTTGTGTGTCTGATGCTTGGGATGTGATATCTAGGCCCTTTGGGGACTAGTTGGGCAGCTATTTATCTTTGGCTTCTTCCTGTTGCTAGTTTGGGCTTCCTTACAGCATGATAGTCTCAGGGTAGCTGGATTCTTTCATCATAGCTTCCTTCCTCCAGGGCTGGCTTTTCCTAAAACTAGTATTCCAAGAGATGCAAGTGGGAGCTGCACAGTTTCTTAAAACCTAGCCTTAGAAATTTCACTGCATAACATCCACTATATGCTATTGGTCAAAGAAGTCACAGCCCCCTCCCCTGATTCAAGGAGGTGAAGGAATAGGCTCTACTTCTCAATAGAAGAAATTGATGCAGCTTTCTTGTAGATGAGAGACAGCAACATCCATGTGAATGTGCCCTATAAACCTGGAATTTAGGTGAGAGGATAGAAATAGAGAAAGTGGAAATTATAAACCAAGACAAATAGTTGAATTTATGAGAATGTATTAGATCTCTAAAAGAGATATTATAAAAAGGCTGAGCCTTGCAGGATGTCCCCCTCCCTTCTCCCTCACCCATTTAAAAGTAAAAATTACCCATAGCTAGTTTGGTTCAGTGGATAGAGCGTCAGTCTGTGAACTGAAGGGTTCCGGGTTCCATTCCAGTCAGGGGCGCATGTCCAGGTTGCGGGTTCGATCCCCAGTGGGAGGTGTGCAAGAGGCAGCTGATCAATGAAAAGAGAGAAGAGGGAAGTGGGAGAGGACCTGGGAGGAAGGACTGGAGGAAAGGTGGGAGGGGGTGGGAAAAAATAGAAGATTTGGTATCTAACTAGATTGTAGCATCAATCCACATCTGAAGGGTAAAATCAAATTCTCAAATGTGTTTATTTTTAGAGACTAAGTCTACTTGATAAAGTTAATAGCAGTTGCTGCTTTTTCCCTACATGGAGCAGAGCCTTACATTTTTCTGCTTGGATTTTAGTTTCTAGTTAAATGCAAGTTTGTTCCAGTTTGGTTCAGGTTCAAGCCAGGAAAAGTGCAGGTGGTTTCAAATGATTCTCATAAATATCATCATTTACATACCCCACTGCCATGCTTGATTAAATTTCACAAAACCTTAAAAATAGTTATTTTGGTTCAGTTCTGAGATGGAAAAAAGATAATAGTTATGCCAGATTTAAAGTTGTGTTTGGGCTGGAGTCAGTTATCTGGCTCATTCAATCATTTTCTTTTTTCTTTTTTTTTGCCAGTTAAGCTAATTCTCAGTTACACTTTGTTTCTGAATCTCGGCTTTCATTTAGAAATGAGGTTTTATCTTTGCAAAGGTACAAAAGGGAAAATATAGAGCAACTGGGCTGTCAAAAGGAAAGGTGAATTCAATGTCAAATGATGGGACTGCAAAATTGGAGAGCCAGAGTCTCCAATGAGGAGGAATTGAAAGGACAGAGAACAAAAGGTAGCAGAAAACCATGGAAGGGAGAGGAAGTCAAATTGTCTCTGTTGATCTGAAATGTTTTCTCTTAGAAACTGGATGTAGCAGTACTGTATCCTTGCATCTAAGGTAAATATTTCATGTATCACTTTATTTATTACTAGAGGCCTGGTGCACGGATTCATGCACTGGTGGGGTCCCTCAGCCTGGCCTGCGCCCTCTTGCAATCCGGCCTGGCCTGTGGGGATCGGGCCAAAACTGGCAGTCCAACATCCCCCAGGCATGTAGTAGTATGTGAAGTGGCAGGTGGCCTCCTGCTCATCCCGGCCCTCTGCGCCTGCCACCCAGTAGCACTGCCATGGATATGGAAGAGGCTCACGCCACCGCATCTGCACTTGCCAGCCATGAGGGCAGCGCTGGCGCCCATCAGCTGGAGTGGTGCTCCCACTCTGACCACCAGAGGGCAGCTCCTGTGTTGAGCGTCTTCCCCCTGGTGGTCAGTGCATGTCATAGGGACTGGTCAAACGGTTGACTGGTTGAACTGTTGACCAGTTGCTTAGGGTTATATATATATATAAATAGGATCATAGAATGTATATAATTTTTTTTAAATGTTGGCAAAATTAAGTGTAGTTACAGTCCATTTATAGTAGCTGGTGACTATACATATGCTCCCTTTCTTACATACACTTTTCATGCCTACTGCTCCAGGCCCAGAGTGAAGACTGAGGTCAGAGGCTCACATTCAGTCTTGAGTGTGTTAAGTGTATATGGAATCAATTACTCTTAGTTTAACTTAAATTTTCCATGTTGAGATGGCCTTGACATGGCAAATTGAACGTTGACGTTTAATGTTGATGCTGGAAGGTACTTCCAAACTCATTAGTCCCTACCCTTCACTTAACCAATGAGAATACACAGGATGTGAGTGATAAACTTAATCATTTTATTTAAAAGACAGTGAATTTCGGAGGGAATAATGGCGGCGGAATAGACAGACGTGTTCCGAGCCTTGTCCCGGAGCAGAAAGAAAGAACAGCTGAGGGTCGCACAAGGAGTGTTTGTTGGCTGGTTGGGAGACAGCTGAATTCCAGAAGGAGGTGGGGGACTGCTAAACGGGGTTCCCCTGACCTGGCAGCACCAACTGCGGCTGGGTCCCCTCCCGGAGCTGCGGGCTTGGACGCGGAGTCTGCACCATCTTGATCTGGAAAGTGGAGCTTATCGGAAGCCTGAGAATCCACAACTGCGGCACCCAAGGAACGACTGCGAGCCCCAGAACAACGCTCCCCAATTGGCGCAAACACACGGGTTCAGAGGAGCTCTACACTCCACCACGGAAAGGTCAGATTTCGCCTGGGATAAGGTGAGGTCTCTGGTCCCAGCGGGAGAGAGGAACGCGTGTTTTGCGGGAGCTGGAGGACCAGGGAAGTCTGTGCCTAGAAAAATCCGTGGCTGTTGGGGCTGGCGTGATCTGTGATTGTGGAAAGGGGTCCTCAGAGCTGCTAAGAGAAGGGCACTCTAAAAAGCAACCCATTTTGATCTGACGTGCAGGGACACCCTAAGAATTTTAGGCAGTCCAGACTTACGCGCAGCCCCTGCGTTCCCTGGGTGCCTGGGCTTACGCGCAGTCCCGGAGTTCGCACAACTGGGCTTTTTCCTCTTGAAATTCTTGCTTCTGATTACTAAGCCCAATACATAGGATCACCCAGTTGGGGACACCCTGGGAGACTGCAGGGGAAAGTTGTTTTTCTGGAACCTGGGGATCGGAGCAGGGAGTGACCATCGGAGAGTCAGCTCTGAGGCAGCCCACTCCCACAAACCGGTAGTGAGTGCCACAGGGAAAGAAGGCGCTAACACTGCCTAGAGAGGCCATAGATAGACCCGGAAGTCAATCCAGAAACACTGCCACCCAGGGGCTGAATCACAAATTGACTCTTGTGTAATCAAAAATAAAGGAATACGAGAAATTAAGACACACCGCCTGCTTAAAATCAGGACTGGCTTACAACACTGAAGAGCAGTGGATCGCAGGGAACTGCAATACTGTCTGGACTGAGAAACAGGCGTGCCAAACAGAAAAACAGAGGAAGTGAATGACCTTCACTACTTCACATCTTATTTTTACCTTTTATTTTTTTATTTTATTTTTTATTTTATTTTAATTTTTTGCATCTTTTAATCAAGAAACTTTTTTTTCTTTTTTCATCACTTGATTTTACCTTTTCAATTATTACATTTTTATTTTCAATCCGTATTATTACTACTGCTATTTTATCTTTTTTTTTTTTTAAAGTGTCATTTTATTTTCTCTTCATTTTATTTTGGGATTAGGGTTCTACATTCTATTTTTATCTTTCCTTTAGCATCATTTTACTCTATCTCAACTCTACCTTTAGGCCATCACTCTCTTCCTAACCTCCCCCTTTTCAGTGTCCTGTTTATCTTACCCTTTTACTGCTTTAGATTTTCCCTATTCTTTCTGTTTACCCCTTGTTAAAATTTCACCCTACTTACATATCTAATCTCCAATCCCCTGCTCCAAGTCCACATACACCTCTCCCTTCGCTGTCTGAGCTATCCATAAACTTGTCCTTCTCTCTGTCCTTTTGTTGTTGTTTGCTTGAATGTAGATTATATTGAATTTTTATGCTTTTTTGTGAGATTGTTCTGCTTATTCTTCTTTTGTTTATTTTTTTGTTTGTTTTGTGCTTCAGCTTTCCCTTGCCTCACTCCATATTAGTTGGTGTTGTAGTTTGTACTAATCCCCAGGCACTTGTTCCTGGCATTTGCTGGGATTAGTGATTGTTCTATTGGAGTTTTATCCCCAATATATATAGTCTGTTCCCCTTTCTCTCTTAGTCACTTTCTTGTCTCTCTTATTTTTTTTCTTTACTTTCCCTGTTCCCAATTTCATTTTCACACTCCTTTTTTTCTTTTTTTTCTTTCTTTCTTTCTTTTTTCCTCTTCTTCTTTCTCTCCTATCACCTAATTTGCCTTTCTCTGGTGGTCACCTATATTGGAGGTTATTAATATCGTGAATACATTCCTGTTCAGTGCCTTGTGAGTTGTACCTGGTAGTGCTGTAGTTTGTGCCTTTAAATCAACCCAGGAGAGAGAGAACTACATAACCAGACACCCAGAGAAGAGAGACCATGGGGAGACAAAGAAGCAGCCCGCATATGAAAGAAAAGCAGGCATCACCAGAAAAGGAAGTAAACGAAATGGAGGCAAGCAACCTTCCAGAAAAAGAATTCAGAGAAATGGTCATAAGGTGGCTGAAAAGAATGGAAGACAAATTCGACAATATGAGCAAGAACCAAGAGGAAATGAAGAAGAACCAAGAAGAAATGAAAAATGACATCGCTGCTGTAAAGAACTCAATAGAAAGCATCAAGAGTAGACTAGAAGAAGCAGAGGACCGCATCAGTGAGCTAGAAGACAAGATGGAAAAAAATACCCAAGTAGAGCAACTTCTAGAAAAAAAAATTAAAAGGCAGGAGGAGAGTCTAAGGGAACTTTGGGACAACATGAAACAAAACAACATCCGCATAATAGGGGTTCCAGAAGGAAAGGAAGCTGAGCAAGGAATAGAAAACCTCTTTGAAGAAATAATGACAGAAAATTTCCCTGATATAGGGAAGAAAAAACCCACACAAATCCAAGAAGCTCACAGAGTCCCAAGCAAAATGAACCCCAAAAGACCGACGCCAAGGCACATTATAATTAAATTGGCAAACACCAACGACAAAGTAAGAATCTTAAAAGCGGCAAGAGAGAGACAGAAAGTTACCTACAAAGGAACCCCCATCAGACTAGCAACTGATTTCTCAACAGAAACTCATCAGGCCAGAAGGGAATGGAATGAAATATACAAAGTCATGCAAAGGAAGGGTCTGAATCCAAGAATACTGTACCCAGCAAGGCTGTCAATCAAAATTGAAGGTGAAATCAGGAGCTTCACAGACAAAAAAGCACTAAGGGAATTTATTACCACCAAACCAGCAATGCAAGAAATGCTAAAGGGTCTGCTGTAAAAAAAAAAAAAAAGAAAGAAAGAAAGAAAGAAAGAAACAGGAAGCGAAGAAGTAACATAGGGGTAAAGAATAGGAATGGCGACAAATACGTTCCTATCAATAATAACTTTAAATGTAAATGGATTAAATGCCCCAATCAAAAGACATAGGGTAACGGATTGGATAAGAAAACACGACCCATATATCTGCTGTCTACAAGAAACCCACCTCAGAAAAAAAGACGTACACAGACTGAGGGTGAAGGGATGGAAAAAGGTTTTCCAGGGAAATGGAACTGAAAAAAAAGCTGGGGTAGCAATACTTATTTCTGACAAATTAGATCTCAAACTGAAGGACATAACAAGAGATAAGGAAGGCCATTTCATAATACTAAAGGGAGCAATCCAACAAGAAGAAATAACTCTGGTAAACATATATGCACCCAATACAGGAGCACCCAAATACATAAAAAAACTCCTGGAGGATATCAAGGGAGAGATTGACAGCAATACAATCATAGTAGGAGACTTTAATACCCCACTATCACCATTGGACAAATCCTCTAAACAAAACATCAGCAAAGAAACATCAATCCTAAATGACTCACAAGACCAGATGGAATTAATTGACATCTTCAGAACATTTCACCCCAAAGCCACAGAATATACATTCTTCTCAAGTGCACATGGGTCATTTTCAAAGATAGACCATATGTTGGGACATAGGCAAAGTCTTTTCAAATTCAAGAAGATAGAAATCATATCAAGCATCTTCTCAGACCACAGTGGCATAAAACTGGAAATCAACTACAATAAAAACAACCCAAAGAAATCAAACACATGGAGACTAAACAGCATGCTATTAAACCATGACTGGGTTACCAGAGAGATCAAAGAAGAAATAAAAAACATCATGACAACAAATGACAATGAAAACACTACAATCCAAAATCTATGGGACACAGCGAAAGCAGTCTTGAGAGGGAAGTTCATAGCTCTACAAGCCTACTGCAAAAAACAAGAAACAATGGTAATAAATTACCTAACCCAACAACTCAAAGAGTTAGAAAAAGAGCAACAAGAAAAGCCCAGTGTAAGCAGAAGGAAGGAAATAATAAAGATCAGAGCACAGATAAACGACATAGAGACCAAAGAAACAGTACAAAAGATCAACAAAACCAAGAGCTGGTTCTTTGAAAGGATAAACAAGATTGATGAACCTCTAGCCAGGCTCACCAAGAAGCAAAGAGAGAGGACCCAAATAAACAAGATCAGAAATGAAAGAGGTGAAATAACAACAGATCCCGCCGAAATACAAAGGATTGTTAAAAAATACTACGAACAACTCTATTCCAACAAACTGGACAACCTGGAGGAAATGGACATATTCCTAGAAAAATATAACCTTCCAAAACTCAATCAGGAAGAATCTAAACAGCTCAACATGCCAGTAACTATGGAAGAAATTGAAGCAGTCATCAAAGAGCTTCCGGCAAACAAATGCCCAGGGCCAGACGGCTTCACAGGAGAGTTCTACCAAACATTCAAGGAAGAACTAAAACCTATCCTCTTCAGACTATTCCAAAAAATTCAAGAGGAAGGAACACTTCCAAGCTCCTTCTATGAAGCCAGCATCACCCTAATACCAAAACCAGATAAAGACAACACAATGAAGGAGAATTACAGGCCAATATCCCTCATGAATGTAGATGCCAAAATCCTCAACAAAATTCTAGCAAATAGGATCCAGCAGTACATCAGAAAGATCATACACCATGACCAAGTAGGGTTTATCCCAGGAATGCAAGGATGGTTCAATATCCGCAAATCAATAAATGTGATACATCACATAAAAAAATTGAGAGATAAAAATCACATAGTCATATCAATTGATGCAGAAAAAGCATTTGACAAAATCCAACACCCTTTCTTGATAAAAACTCTCAACAAGGTGGGAATAGAAGGATCATACCTCAACATAATAAAAGCTATATATGATAAACCCACAGCTAACATCATACTCAATGGGCAAAAACTAAAACCATTTTCCCTAAGAACAGGAACAAGACAGGGATGCCCACTCTCACCACTCCTGTTTGACATAGTACTGGAAGTATTAGCCACTGCAATTAGACAAGAAGAAGAAATAAAAGGCATCCAAATTGGAAAAGAAGAAGTAAAGCTGTCCTTATTTGCAGATGACATGATATTGTACATAAAAACCCCGAAAGACTCCATCAAAAAACTAACAGACTTAATAAATGAATTCGGCAATGTAGCAGGATACAAAATTAACACCAAGAAATCTATGGCATTTCTATACACCAACAGTGAACTTACAGAAAGAGAGACTAAAAAAGCAATCCCATTTTCCATCGCACCAAAAAAATTAAGATACTTAGGAATAAACCTAACCAAGGAGGTAAAAGACCTATATGTGGAAAACTACAGGACACTGAAAAAAGAGATAGAGGAAGATGTAAACAGATGGAAGAACATACCATGTTCATGGATTGGTAGAATCAACATCATTAAAATGTCCATACTACCCAAAGCAATCTATAGATTCAATGCACTCCCCATTAAAATACCAACGGCGTATTTCACAGACCTAGAAAGAACTCTCCAAAAATTCATCTGGAATAAAAAAAGACCCCGAATAGCCACAGCAATCCTGAGAAAGAAGAATAAAGTAGGAGGGATCTCAATACCAGATTTCAAGCTGTATTACAAAGCCACTGTCCTCAAAACAGCCTGGTACTGGCACAAGAACAGACATATAGATCAATGGAACAGAATAGAGAATCCAGATATCGACCCAAACCAATATGCGCATTTAATATTTGACAAAGGAGGCATGAGCATACAATGGAGTCAAGACAGTCTCTTTAATAAATGGTGTTGGGAAAATTGGACAGATACATGCAAAAAAATGAAACTAGATCACCAACTTACACCATACACAAAAATAAACTCAAAATGGGTACAGGACTTAAATATAAGACGGGAAACCATAAAAATACTGGAGGAATCCACAGGCAGCAAAATCTCAGACATATGCCAAAAGAACTTTTTCACTGATACTGCCCCTAGGGCAATGGAAGCCAAAGAGAAAATAAACAAATGGGACTACATCAAAATAAAAAGCTTTTTCACAGCAAAAGAAACCATCAACAAAACAACAAGAAACCCCACTGTATGAGAGAACATATTTGCAAATGTTATCACTGGTAAAGGTTTAATCTCCAACATCTACAGGCAGCTTATACAACTTAATAAAAGGAAGATAAATGATCCAATAAAAAAATGGGCAACAGACCTAAATAGAATCTTTTCGAAAGAAGACAGAAGGAGGGCCAAGAGACACATGAAAACATGCTCAAAGTCACTAATTATCCGAGAGATGCAAATCAAAACGACAATGCGATACCATCTCACACCTGTCAGAATGGCTATCATCAACAAATCAACAAACGACAAGTGTTGGCTAGGATGCGGAGAAAAAGGAACCCTCGTGCACTGCTGGTGGGAATGCAGACTGGTGCAGCCACTGTGGAGAACAATATGGAGTTTCCTCAAAAAACTGAAAATAGAACTCCCATTTGACCCAGTAATCCCACTCCTGGGAATATATCCTAAGAAACTAGAAACACCAATCAGAAAGGATATATGCACCCCTATGTTCATAGCAGCACAATTTACAATAGCTAAGATTTGGAAACAGCCTAAGTGCCCGTCAGCAGATGACTGGATCAGAAAACTATGGTATATCTACACAATGGAATACTATGCTGCCATAAAAAAGAAGGAATTACTACCATTTGTAGGCACCTGGATGGAATTAGAGAACATTATGCTAAGTGAAATAAGCCAGTCAATGAAAGAAAAATACCACATGATCTCACTCATTTGTGGATAATGAAAAACATTATAAACTGATGAACAAAAAGATAGATTCAGAGGCAGTAAAGCATCAAACAGACTGTCAAATTACAGCAGTAAGGTTAGGGAGAGGTGGGGGAAATAAGAGATCAACTGAAGGACTTATATGCATGTATATAAGAGTAACCAACGGATGCAAAACATTGGGGGGTGAGGCATGTATGGGAGTGGGGGGGGGCAATGGTAAGATATGTACACATATAATACCTTAATAAAAAAAATAAAAGACAGTGAATTTCACAAGAGATTATGTAGATAAAATTGCATAGATCCTTTCAAAAAGATCACAGTAGTCAATGTATTATTCCCCTCTCTACCATTCAGATAAACTCACCCTTGTCATAAATGTTTTGAACTAAGCCACACCAAAAGGTAATATGTGTTTTGAAACTCACTTCTAATGTCTTTGAAGTCACTATTCTGGGCTTTGTAAACTTCTTGACAAAATTAGTCTTGTAAGTCTGAACAGAAAATATCAACATAGTAACACTGTATTAGTTAGGGCAATCCCATTGTTATAACAAAACTTCCAATCAGTGGCTTAAAACAATAGTTGTGCTGTTAAGAAATTATTTAACTTCTTTGTATATCAGTTTCCTCATCTATAAAATGGGATATTAGTGCCTTATATTGTTGCTTTGTGTATTAAATGAGTTATATTTAAAAGGCCTTGAACAGTGCCCAACACATAGCAAATCAATCTAAGTGGTTTTTGAATAAATGAATGAATGAATGGATAAAAGTGTGTTTCTTGCTCACCCACAGTCCACTGTGGGTATTCCTGGTCTGTCGGTTTCCCTGGGCTTATTTAGGGAATCAGTCTCCTTCCTTCTTGGGGCTCCACTTTTCTCAAGGTACTTAGGGTCCTCTCCAATCCCTCAGTAGCATCCAGTCTCAGGCACCTGATATGCCCTCCTCTCCCTGACATCAAAATTGGAAATGATCTAAAATTGGCTGAGGGGGGAAGGATCCTGATTGAGCTGTCACTGCAGAACACAGACCTTTATCTGAGAGATGTAGTTGTGACTCCCACCTCATTGGGCTCTTTAGAGAAGTGTATAAAATAGCACGTATAAAGTAACCAGCACAGGACCAACACATGGTAGCTACTGCTAATCTGTTGTGGCTTGTTTACATTTGTTTTCTCTATTGTAGCTGCTCATCTATTCCTTTCCTCCTCTGTCCCCAGCCTTTCCTAACAGGTGCGTGCATTTGCCATTGGTTTTGTTGGCATTTGATGACATTTTTCTATCATGTTAGATATTATTTCTCAAATGTTCATCTGTACCTTCTAAACTGCTTTGTCTCTGGAAGAAGCCTTGTGACTAAGGAAAGTGTCGACAAAGGCGTCCTCTTCCTTTGCTGATGCGGATTGGCTTCCCAACTGTATTCTCCGTGCTCCTTTTTCATACACGGCTTTGCTGCAGACAAGAAGCAGTGGTGAGGAGGGGGTGGAGGGTGCAGAGTGGGAGACTTCGTGTTCTTATCTCGTATAACTTTTTTCAAAGTAGTTTCTTTTATTTTTAGAAGTATTGTAATATTGTAATAATAAAAGTATTTTGTAAAACATTCCAAAGAAAACTTCATAATCATATATTTACAATTTCTTGCCTGCTTAATGATATCTATTTTGTGTGGATTTTATTCATTTCAGCCTGAGATGGAACACTATTCCTCTTATTTCCAGGTTCTTGGGGGAAGTCACTCCTTATGGCCAGGCTTCTCATGTCACTACTTTGTTGTTTCTAAGACTTTCCCCTCAGAAGCAGTTTTATTACATTAACATTATTAAGTCCAGAGAATGAAAACTACTGAAACTACTGTCTTAAAGTTTACAATACTCCTAAAATGACTAGAGATACTTAGACTTAATGTGTTGCTGGAATGATTGAAATAATTGAAAGCCAACACCTTCCCAGTTGCCTCAACAACAGTGCAGCCAATGTAGGCTATTTCCCATGAGGATGGAGTATGACATCATCCAGATTCATTGCAGTGGACCCTCGGGAGATGAGACCCAGGCACAGGGGTTCTTCTATCATGTTCCCAATTCTGATGTGCTGCCAGGGCTGAGACCACCATGGTAGGCATTCATGATTCTCCCTACATTCATATAAGAGGTCCTGATAACTTTATTTTTTTTAATACTGGAGAGTGTACTGCCTGTTAATTATTTATACAAGAAGCACATGAAGGTGGGATGCTCTAGACAGCGGGGGCTGGACACTAAGTCCACTCTCTAGGTCAGAAGTCCCCACAGTGCTTGTGCATCCAGCTGCGATTCACTTCTCTTCAGCCTGAGATGGCCTAGAACAGTGGTCAGCAAACTCATTAGTCAACAGAGCCAAATATCAACAGTACAACAATTGAAATTTATTTTGAGAGCCAAATTTTTTAAACTTAAACTTCTTCTAACGCCACTCCTTCAAAATAGACTCGCCCAGGCCGTGGTATTTTGTGGAAGAGCCATACTCAAGGGGCCAAAGAGCTGCATATGGCTTGTGAGCCGCAGTTTTCTGACCACTGGCCTAAGAGAATGTTCACGTGGCTTGTGGGGAATGAGGTTGGCCGTGCTGCTGCTGTTACCCTATCGCTGAGAGTCCTGCAATAGGCATATCTGTGGGATTGGAGCACCATAACCATCGCAAGTGGCTTAGTTTTGATGTCTCAACTGACTTTATTTTCCAGTTATTGGTGAACCCTCTCCCACTTCCCCTCGTCCTCTCATTAACCTCTTATTTAACTGGTCATTGTGATAAACAAGGTTTACTAATTGTGTCCCTATCAAAATTAGGTCCTCTGTAATACTGAAAGTAAGTTGTGAAATAAAGGGTAAGTAATGGAGGGAGATGGCATAAGGAGTAAGACACATCATTTGCTCACATGGATGGATGTTTACACGGCATTTTGTGAGCACCTGCATTTTCCAAGTCCAAGCATTGCTCTCAGGAAAAATTCAATGCTGGGAATTCCAAATTTCCAGTCTCCTCTCAGACCTACTGAATCCTGGATCCCAGCAAGGAATACTTTAAAAAAAAAAATGGTTAAAACATTCCAAAATGGCAGCAGAGTAAGTGGAAGCTACACTGACACTCTCCCAAGACAAAACTGGAAATACAACTAAAATACAGAAGAACCACCCTTAAAATCAACTGAGGACTAGCTGGAGAGAACCCTGATAACCAAGGACAGAAAATGGAGACCTCATAGAGACTGGTAGTAAGGGTGGAGGTGTGAAAGGGCTGGCCGGGCTCCCACAGACAGCAGCTGAAGTCCTAGAAGGATATCTCAACTGTGAGGGGGGGGTCCCATTTAGAACTCTGGGTCTAAACCACAAGTTGGTCACCCCAACCCAGAGCACAAAAACTGAGAAAGGTGCCCATATAACACCTGGCTGTGAAAAGTAGCAGGGTTGCTGTATTCCAGTGAGAGAGGGCTGGAAATGCAGGCATTCTCTTAAAGGTCCATCACACACACAATTTCATGTGCAGTCACTCACCTTGGGCTCTGAAGAGGGAGGGCAGAATGGTCTGGAGTTGTGTGAGAACACTCTAGAGTTGGAAGCTCTGGGGTTGGAGTTCAGAGGGCAGCCACCCAGGTTTCCAGTTTCAGTCATTCCCTCATGCTGCAGAGGCTATCTTTCTCTCATGGACCTTTGCTATCCAGGTGGGTATCGCCTGAGGGAAAGGCAGTTGCCCCACCCTGTTGGAAGACCTCTTGGCCGTCCTGTGGTTGACAGCCTGAGGCTAATCAAAGCTGATAACAATTAGGCTTAAGGCAGAGAAGGATCTCTGGAGGCTTTGATAATTTGCCTGATCTGCTTCTGGGCCTGGGGCTAGGAAAAGCAGATCCTGGTATACATCTTGGTTCTTTTCAAAGGCACCCCACCTCTGCAAAATAATGAAACTAAACCACCAACTTACACCATACATAAGAATAAACTCAAAATGGATAAAAGACTTAAATGTAAGTTGTGAAACCATAAAAATCCTAGAAGAAACCATAGGCAGCAAAATTTCAGATATTTCTCATAGCAATATGTTTATGAATACATCTCATGGGCAAAGGAAACTAAGGAGAAAATAAAGAAATAGGGCTACATCAAAATAAAAAGCTTTTGCACAGCAAAAGAAACCATCAACAAAATGAAAAGGGAACCCACTGTATGGGAGAACATATTTGGCAATGATACATCTGATAAAGGGTTAATATCCAAAATATATAAGGAATTCATACAACTTAACAAAAGGAAGACAAACAATCCAATTAAAAATTGGGCACAGGACACTTCTCCAAAGCGGGACATACAGATGGCCAAGAGACATGAAAAAATGCTCAAAGATACTGATCATCAAAGAGATGCAAATTTAAATGACAATGAGAAATCACCACACACCTGTCAGAATGGCTACCATCAACAAATCAACAAAACACAAGTGCTTGTGAGGATATGGAGAAAAAGGAACCCTAATACACTGCTGGTGGGAATGCAGACTGGTGTAGCCATTATGGAAACAGTATGGAGTTTGTAAAAATATTAAATATGAAACTACCATTTGACCTAGTGATCCCACTCCTAGGAATATTTCCTAAGAATCCCTAAACACCAATCAAAAAGAATGTGTACACCCCTATGTTCATAACAGTGCAATTTACAATAGCTAAGATCTGGAAACAGCCCAAGTGCCCATCAGTAGATTAGTGGATAAAAAAGCTGTGGGACATTTGTACCATGGAATATTATGCAGCCATAAAAATGAAGAATCTCTTACCCTTTGAGACAGCATGGATGAAACTGGAAAGCATTATGCTAAGCGAAATAAGGCAGTCAGAGAAAGACAAGTATCACATGATCTCACTCATACATGGAATCTAATTTACAAAATAAACTGATGAACAAAATAGTTCCAGAGACATAGAAGCATGGAACAGATTGTGGAACCTCAGAGGGAAGGTGGGTGGGTGGGAAGAGATCAACCAAAGAACTTGTATGCATATATGCATATCCCAGGGACACAGACAATAGGGTAGTGAAAGCCTGGGGTGAGGGTGGGGGAAGGCTAGAAGCGGTCAATAGGGGCAAACGGGGGACATATGTAATACTTACAACAATAAAGAATTAATTTAGAAATAAATAAATGCTAAAAAAAAAAAAAGTTAAAAACATCGTTACAGAAAAATATATAGTGAATGTGTGTCAAGGACTTAATTCATTAATGAGGAAATCAACCAAGTGGTAAAAATGGTTCAAAAGAGGACAGGAAAAACTGCTAAATTAAGTAAGTGGAAAAAAAAATGCTGGAATGAGATTGCCAAGTTCAGTATAAAACTGGCTAATGTCTTATAGGAAACTAAAAAACCTTAACTTTTGTGTTTATTTTTTTGATTGCAGTTTTTTTTCTTCTTTGCTGGCTAAAAATCGTGACTAACCTTTTACAAATTAACATTTAACTTTCCAAAAGCTGGCCTCTAATAAATAGAAAGTAATGTCAAAGAAAGTTACTTTTCTGAAAATATACAAACATATTCTCGACCAAAAGTTAATAAAGGAATCTTTTCTATATAATTGATTTGGGGTCCTTTTTATTTTTGCCCAAACGATTTTCCTTTGTCTTATTTAGACACCATGTGTGTTTTTCATGGGTGTCTTGCTGTGTGTGGATTCCTGCAACAGAGAGGAATTGACAGGTCTGCTCCAAACACGAAGACAAGAGGAGAAACAGTCCAGAGATGGAAGATGCTGATGATGCCTTGCCATACTAGCAGTCAGCAGCTGTGCGTCACAGCAGGTTGCCTAGGACCAAACCAGAGAGTGTCGTACCTGCATTGCCACCATGTGCCCACCATCCAGATGTCATTGCTGACATGTACATCAAATATTTTTTGTTATTTTTTTTGTTATTATATGTTTATTTCTAGTCTGCAGAGGCAAGATTTTTTAAAGGAAAGAAATGGGGGAAAAAGAGATACAGAGGCAAAGAGCATTGAACAGACTGTTAAACTACAGCGGGAAGGCAGGGGAAGTTGGGGGGCGGGGGGCGGGCTGTAAGAGATCAACCGAAGGACTTGTACGCATGCATATAAGCATAACCAATGGATACAAGACACTGGGGGGGGGGCAGGTAAAGGCATGTACTGGGGGTAGGGGAGGTCGGGGGGAGGTCAATGGGGGGAAAAAAAAGGAGACATATGTACTACCATTTGTAATACTTCAAACAATTAAAAAAATTAAATTAAAAAAAAAAAAGATAAGAAAGTTACTTTTCTCTTAGGCCTGCATGTTAGATAATGCCTTGGTCTGACATAAAAGGCTGTAGTTGACTTGTTTTAGATAATTTTTCTTAATTCAGAAAGGAGACAGATCTAGAAATAAATCATCGCTGCAAAATAGATTATGATAAAAATCATTAACATGTATGGAGTGCTGAACACTGTTCTGAGTATTTTCATGTGTTAGTTTTTAGTCACTTTCACAATGCCAGGAGGCAGGCCTGTTACTGCCCTCATTTATAGAGGAGGAAGTTGAGGCAGTCTGGCTCCAAAGCCTGTTCTTAGCTGCTTCCCATAGACAAAATGGCTATGGGCCCAGCAGGGTACCTGTGGGCTGTGTGTGTGTGTGTGTGTGTGTGTGTGTGTGAATTTGATTGAACTAGAAATATAGGCCAATGGTGGAATTAGATGCAGTCCAATTTTTCATTTCTAATCTAAAATTTGAATTAGGCAATAAGATGTAATGTGACAATAGTCTGTGAGGTGGGCTGCCTGGGAACCCTGAGATGGTTTGTGTAGAATGCTGAGTACATTTTGCCGGCAGGGACCACTGCTCCAGGTAATCACACCATCACATCCAATCCTACAGCTGAAGCAATTATGTTGGCATGTCTAGTAGAGAGACAAGGGGAGCAAGTCCTGTGTGTGAGTTAGAATTCAAGGGGATGGATGTGTCCATGTTCTCATGAAAAACCAGAATTTCTTTATAATCTGGCATCATCTAGCCTAGCTGGTTTGGCTCAATGGATAGAGCGTCAGCCTGTGGACCAAAGGGTCCCGGGTTCAATTTTGGTCAAGAGCACATGCCTGGGTTGCAGGCTTGGTCCCCAGCGTGGGGTGTGCAGGAGGCAGCCGATCAATGATTCTCTCTCATCATTGATATTTCTATCTCGCTCCCTCTCCCTTCCTTTCTGAAATCAATAAAAATATATTTTAAAAAAGAATCTGGCATCAACTAAGAGTCTGCATGCTTAATTAGAGGGCTCTGTGACTTGCTTTGGTATCTGGAACCCACTTTAGTGAAAGGCCCAGAAGAGTTGTTCTTTTCTAATTAAACACATCCATAATCTAATTCTCTAAAAACACACTAGTAAAGAGTGAAAGGAATGCTGCAGCCGTAACACCCAGCACCCTGTCCTGCTTTTTTGTCTCTTGTAGCTGGCACATGTTTGAAGTTGGAGATAGGACTTGATGAGCCTATTTGTCCTCTCCAGCCTCCTTTGTTTTGTCAAAATTAGCTGCACGTGCAGACATGTTTTCATTTGTAATTACTCCCAGGAGGGCATAATTGCACCCAAAAGTGATTGCACCAATGGTGGGAGTAATTAGTAACAAAAACACAAATAATTGTAGGCATCTAAATTGTAGTCTTAAAAAGGAACACCCAGTGGAAGCCTGGCTAAAGATTTAGCCTGCTCTCTTTCCCCCACTGGAAGTGTTTGTTATTTGAACCAATATTGTAACCTCTGGACCCACTTGACTTTCGACACCTCTAGGGCCTCTTGGAAATGAGTGAAAAACCAGACTGACCCTAAATGTCAGCTCATTGAGGAACTAGAAAAAGGAGTCACTTAGAGTTAAACTTATATTTGGGGTGGAAGCACAGACAATTGAACACATTTTTTATCATAAGCATTTTTATCATAAGTATGAATTTCGTTTCTCCACACCAAGTCTGGGGAAACCTGAGTCGTAGAAATAGTAATAGGTTTTCTTGACTCAGCCTCTAATCACAGAATTACAGGAACTCTAGCTTCACATCCTTCCCATACCTGCTTCCCACCAAATTATTCCCGAATAAGGCAGGATTATGGTAGCCGCGGTGAGGTATGACCATGCTATGTTTCCATGGCTTTGTCCATGTTCCCTGTGATGTCCCCCTGGCTTTCTCCATCCAGGCAGCACTGGGCTGTGCCAGGTGGCTTTGGCTCAGCGACTCTGGATAGCAATGTTGGGCTGCCAGGTTGCACCTAAAATTTGTACCCATTTTTGTTACACTTTGTAACACAGGCCACAAGGTAATGGTCTTTCTGTTCACAAAGCCTTCCAGAGGTTTTGCTGAAACACCTCTCCTTTGTATTGATAGATTGATTAATTCTTGTTAATCTTCACCAGAGGATATTTTTTTCATATATATATATTAGAGAGTAGAAGGGAAGAGGAGAGACAGAGAGAGAAATATCGAATACTGATTGGTTGCCTCCCCCACGTGCCCCAACAGGGGATTGAGGTTGTAACCGAGGCACATGCCTTTGACTGGAATCGAACCAGTGACCCTTCAGTCCTCTGGCCAATGCTCTATTCACTGAGCCAAACTGGATAAGGCTTGTGTGTATATTTTTAAAATTTATTTACAGTATTACAGATATCCCCAATTTTTCCCGCCCCCTTTGCCCTCTTCCTTCAGCCCCCATCCCATCCGAGGCCTTCACCCAACTATTGGGCTATGCATGTATGCATATCAGTTCTTAGGTTAATCTCTGAAACACCTTTCCTTTGTTTTTGTATTTCAATATCCCCAATCAATACTAGCCAGAGACCTGGGGGAAAGACAGTAGGGAAAGCTAGGGGTGGGGGTAGCAGGAAGACCAATCAAGAGAGCAATGAGTCCAGCACTCTCCATTGTACTCGGAATTACCCCTCTACTCACATTTGCACACACACACCACTTCTCCTTTCTTTAGGTGTCTTCTCCCATTGTTATTGGACCCCATACAAATGGACTTTCAAATGGGCTCCTCTTATTGGTCCATAGTATTCCAGAAGTACTTGGATATACCTGGATTTTCCTGAAAACACAGCCTGACCTATCCTTGGGAACCCAGCAACAGTGGTGCTGGTTGACAAAGATACTTTGGTCTAAGGAAGATAGGAAGGAGAGGCAATATTTTATAGTAAAGTGTTTTACAGGAAGGAAATAGCAAGCTTGTTTTGATTATGGGCCCATAGAGAGGGATCAATGTCACCAACTGAATGAAGAAAATAAAATGGTGATATGTGTATTGTTTAACATTCACACATATTAGCAAAGCCATTCCCTTGGGGAATACATTTGCTGTATGAATCAATGTCAACCCAACCGGAAGAATGTGGAGAAATGAAGGCATGTATAATGCATTTCCCTCCACTGGAAATACACTTTTGTGTTGCTTGCAGGGCAGAGGTAGATCTTATAACACTTTGGGGTGAAAAGTGGGAGGCGAGGGGTGAGCTCATTTGTTGACAAGAAATAACTTGGGGAAAACATTGGGCAGCCTGTGGGCAGAATGTATTTAAAAACCAAAGGTTGGCCCAGCAGTGGGATCTCATGGCTGCCACTCTAGGTGTGAGTTCTTAGTCCATTTAATAATAGCTTCCTCCGTTCAGTGCTGGGGAAGAAATGTGTTCCGTTTAACTCCTACTGTTTGTAGCATCTGGGGGTGCTGCTCCATCATTCCGCCACTATAATTCATCCTCTTTGATTGCTGTAGGCAGCCCTCATTCAAAAGGTTTACATTGCAAATAAAAGAAAAGGCATACGTGGTAAAAAAAATGATGAAGGTAAGGGGTTATAAAGTGTTTTTGCTACTACAGAGAAAGGAAGTACTAGGTGTACTGGTTAATAATGTGGATTTTTTTCAATAGATGGAGTTACACATATGTTGATATATATGCAATGTGATATGTATGCTATTTTGTTGTATTGACAATAAACTTCAAAACTTCCTATGTCAAATTTGTTGAAGGCGTTAACATCATAGATATTTTTACACTTAAAAATGTCAAAATTCGTGCCAAAAAAAGAGCATTTGCAGGAAGTTTTAATTCATTACTTTATTTTGAATAAAAGTGCTGCTGAATACTTCAGGAAGCTTATGGTGAACATGCTCCATCTCAAGACACTTGTGAACGCTGGTTTAAATGCTTTAAAAGTGATGATTTCGATGTGAAAGACAAAGAACGTCCAGGTCAACCGAAAAACTTTGAAGACCAACAATTACAAGCATTATTGGATGAAGATGCATGTCAGACTCAAAAACAACTTGCAGAAAAAACAACGTTGCTCAGCAAACAATTTCTGATAGTTTATAAGCAATGGGAAAGATTTTAAAGGAAGAAAAATGGGTGCCACATCAACTGAATGAAAGACAAATGGAAAACCAAAAAGTCATCTGTAAAATGTTACTTCAACGGCACGAAAGAAAGTCGAATTGTGACTTGCGATGAAAAGTGGATTTATTTTGAGAATCCCAAATGTGTAGCTAGCAATGAACATTACTTTGAATAAGTGCACAAATCATGGGTTGATCCAGGTCAACCATCAACTTGACTGCATGGCCAAATGGCTTCAGAAAGAAGACAATGCTCTGCGTTTGGTGGGATCAGGAAGGAGTGGTGTATTAGAGCTTCTAAAACCAGGTGAAACCATTAATACTGATTTCTACGGACAACAAATAATCAATTTGAATCACGCTTTATCGTAAAATGACCAGAATGTTCCAGAAGACACAGCAAAGTAATTTTGCTTCATGATGACGCAAAACCAGTTAAAGACACACTTCAAAACCAGTTAAAGACACACTTCAAAACCAGTTAAAGACACGTTAAAAGATCTTGCTTGGGAAGTATTAACCCACCTGCTGTATTCACCAGACCTTGCTCCTTCAGATTATCACTTTCTGATTGATGGCACATGCACTTTCTGAGCAGCACTTCAAAACGTACAAAGAAGTGGAAAATTGGGTCTCTGAATGGTTTGTCTCAAAACAAGAAAAGTTCTATTGGGATGGTATCCACAAATTACCTGAAAGATGGGGGAAATGTGTAGCTAGCGATGGACATTACTTTGAATAAAGCACTTGTGATGTTTCTCTTGAAATTATCGTGTTTTCTTTAATAACAAAATCCGGCATTATTAACTGGTACACCTAGTATAAGGAAAAAGAGAATTGTTTAAGAATATTTAAGAAGGCTGCTCAGATATGGTGACATGGGATAAAACATGGTTGGGCCAACTATTTGGTCTGTGTAACCAGAGAAAGTAGGATCATATGAGTCCTAATAAGTCCCCTTGAGGAGAAGTGGCTGCCCATATGTTTCTGGCTAAAAGAGCCCTATGACTGTGGAAGGAATTTTATGTACAGGGTTCAGACAGATTCTGATTTTCCACCTGGATGATCTGGTTGTGGTCAGTGGAATGGTTTGATATTAGTGGCTCTGTGTGACAGTGGCTAGCATAGGGAAAAATGAACATCTGTGGATGCTTGTTTGATTATGTTAAAATTAACTTATGCTGGGGATAACGTTTTTAATTGTTTGCTTAGATTTTAAATCCAATTATTGGGAGGCAGTCCTTAGTGAAAAAAAATCACATTAAAATGTCAATGATTGACATGTATTTCTAAGTCGGAAGGAGGCCATGGAATATGGGAATAGGCGAGCAGAAGTGGAATCTGTTGAGAGCTCTGGGTAGGCTGGTGCAGTCCTGCTGGGTATGAAATAGTAATTTCTGAATGGCGTGAGTGAGAGATAACACTGGATCAGCAGAGGGGAAGAGCAGAGCCTGTCAGGATGTCATGGGCATCTGTTGATTTCATCTGACTGGTCTGTCTTCTTTGTCAGATCATGACATGCTGTGTTTTCTTTGTGGCCCTACACATCTCATACTCCATGTGGTCATGGAAGGATTAAGTTCCCTCATGACCTTCCCCACCTTCCTAAGGCCCCATATATTTAATCAGAAGTCTCAGTTCTTCAGGGCACTGGCCTTCCCTGTGACATGATGTGTGAACACTGTGAGCCTGGATCTGCCAGAGGCAATATTCCCCAGGAGTATGGGAGAAACTGTCTGTGAACAAAGACACCACACAGAGGAAAGCAGAGCCAGGAGTTGGAGAAACACACACTAGCATTAATGGTGCTAGACCTAGCAGCACCTGAAGGGAGAACACTCAACAGAACTCTTGTGGCTCCAGAAAGTGTGAGTTGGATTTTTGTGATATGAAACCAAATGCACAGGGACTTAGAGAGTAGGAGAGGCCAATGTATCTTATTAAGAGTAGATACAGCTCTGGCCAGTGTGGCTTAATTGGTTAGGGCAGTGGTCGGCAAACTCATTAGTCAACAGAGCCAAATATCAACAGTACGATTAAAATTTCTTTTGAGAGCCAAATTTTTTAAACTTAAACTATATACTAGGAACATTGTTATTAACTTAATTAGGGTACTCCTTCAATCGCACTGTACGTGTGTGCCCGCACATGGTATTTTGTGGAAGAGCCACACTCAAGGGGCCAAAGAGCCGCATGTGGCTTGTGAACCGTGGTTTGCCGACCACTGGGTTAGGGTATCATCCTCTACATGGAAAGATCATGGGTTTGATTCCCTATCAGGGCAGGAGCTATGCCCCCCTGGGTGGGATGCAGGAGGCAGCCAATCAATGTTTCACTCTCACATAGATATTTCTCTCTCTCTCTTCCTCTTCCTTCCCCTCTCTCTAAATCAATAAAAGCAGGTGAGGATTTAAACAAAAAGAATAGATATGAACTCTGTTTTTCAAAGACTCACAGCTTTTCATAGGACCTTCAAAGGAAAAACACAAAATCTTTTGTGTTTCTTTGACTGTGACTGCTCTGGGATGGAAACATGTAGGTTTTGGCTATACCTGGAAGGTTACTTAATCATGTATTTCCTCTTACCACTGTCTAGTCACTCCATGTAGAGCCCTTAGCATGGAGTCTGGCAAGCAGGAGTGCTCAGTACGGTTCCATGTGTGTCTCACATGCTCCTTGATCTCCCTTCTCTCTTCCTTGCCCTCCCTACCTCACTCCAAGTCTCCCCCAGTGGGTGGGAGAATTAGTCTGGTACAGGCAGAACTTGGGATTGGGAAGTAACTGAACTGGTGGTGGCAGAAGCCTTTTTAGTGAATGGGGATAGAAGAGAGTCTGGTGAGAAGACACATTCATTAGAAAAGTTAAGTCTGGATTAAACACAAATAAATAATTTTATTCATACTGGCCCTTAATGTCTCTTAGCCAGTGAAAATTCAACTCCTGAATATATTTCCTGGTATAGATTGTCAGGATAGTTTTCAAGATGTGGAGAATTCATTCAACTGAATTACCCATGTTAATAACTTGGATCAGTGAACTGAGTGATCCTAACATAGTACACAGTATTAGGTAACTAAATAAAAAATCATAGATACTAGTATTTCAGCTGGTGATGCATTATTTAACCCAGAATTAAAGATGCTTGATTACAGAATTGAAATTTAAAGTAAAAAGAAAATTCTTTTCCACCATATACTTTATTATTTTTATACTAAAATAATGTTATGATCAAAGGCAGAGCCAATTTACAATGAAGCTTAATGCAGCTTAAATCTCAGGGACCCTTTTATGCATGTCTTTTCAAAGCCCTAGAGGAATGTAAACCATGTATCTTCATGTTTATATATTTTTTTGTAAGATTTAGAAAAGTAAAATGTTTTTGCATTTAAAAAGAAAAGACCCCAATATTACATAAGCTACAGGCCCCATACAACTTGGACCCACTCTTGTCAAAAGCCTTGACACTATTACAATAGGTTTCCTAGTATGTTATTAAGAAAAAATAAACAAAAACTGGGAAATGAGACCAAGCAAGTCTTATTTGACTCATTTAAAGACACAACCTTTTAATGTCATATTGTGGTATTGCTTAAAAAACCCACTCCTTCTGCATACATTTGTATACAAAGATCCTATACCATCTGACTTTTTCCCAAGTGTGTCTGAATCTAGCTTGAAGACAATTTCATACCAAAAAGAACATCCTGAATCATGGCATTTGGTATGAGAACTAGAAATTCTTTACTGCCTGATTAGTGTTCAAACGTGTCTTACTCATGAATAAATCACTATTTAACCCTCAAGCACAACCAACTTCATTATTTGAAATCTGTGATCTTATATTTGCCATTTAATTTTATTAAGATGAAATGAGACTGTTAATAAAGCTAAATGACATGGCTGGGGTTATAGTGAGTCAATTATTACAGAGTGCTTGAGTCAGAAATTCTTGCTTCTACAATTATGAATCTATCTATTTATCTATCTATCTATCTATCTATCTAACAATTATCTACCTATCATCTATCTACCTACCTATTATATCTATTATCTTCTAGTTCTCCATTTCTTTCAATATCCTACAATCCCTAAATTATATACATAAATAAAAATGCTTATGACAAATATTTAACAATTGATAGAAGTATTTATCCATGGATTTCCCCTCCCCCTCAAAAAAGCGATTATTCAGAGACAAAAACCATATGGGTGAGTCATGCCTATATGTTTAAATATAATTCTTGTGTATTAAATGCATATATGTATATAGCATGTTGGGATACATGCAATAGGCATATATTATACTAGAGGCCCGGTGCACGAAATTCATGCATGGGGACGGGGGTGTCCTTCAGCCCAGCCTGCACCCTCTCCAATCTGGGACCCCTAGAGGGATGTCCGACTGCCCGTTTAGGCCCAATCCTACTGGGATTGGGCCTAAACGGGCAGTCGGACATCCCTCTCACAATCCAGAACTGCTGGCTCCCACCTGCTCTCCTGCCTGCCTTCCTGATTGCCCCTAACCGATTCTGCCTGCCAGCCTGATCACCCCCTAACCACTCCCCTGCCAGCCTGATTGATGCCTAACTGCTCCCCTGCCAGCCCGATTGTCCCTAAGTGCCCTCCCCTGCAGGCCTGGTTACCCCTAACTGCCCTCCCCTGCAGGCCTGGTCACCCCTAAATGCCCTCCCCTGCAGGCCTGGTCCCCCCCAACTGCCCTTCCCTGCAGGCCCAGTAGCCCCCAACTTCCCTCCTCTGCTGACCTAACTGCCCTTCCCTGCAGGCTTGATCGCCTCCAACTGCCCTCCCTTGCAAGCCTGGTCCCTCCCAACTGCCCTCCCCTGCTGGCCTGATTGCCCACAACTGCCCTCCCTTGCAGACCTGGTCCCTCCCCTGCTGGCCATCTTGTGGTGGCCATCTTGTGTCCACATAGGGGCAGCCATCTTGTGTGTTGGAGTGACGGTCAATTTGCATATTACTCTTTTATTAGATAGGGTAGAGGACTGGTGCATGGGGCGGGGGGATGGCTGGTTTGCCCTGAAGGGTGTCCCAGATCAGGGTGGGGGTTCCCTTGGGGCATGGGATGGCCTGGGCGAGGGGCCTGTGGTGGTTTGCAGGCTGGCCATGCCCCCCGGTGACCCAAGTGGAGGCCCTGGTATCTGGGATTTATTTATGTTCTATAATTGAAACTTTGTAGCCTTGAGAGGAGGCTAGGGCAGGCCAGCATGGGCAGAAAGCTTGGCTTCCTCCATCGCCAGGGAAACCCAAGCCTCCTGCTCACTCTGTGGCCACAGCCATCTTGGTTGGGTTAATTTGCATACTCACTCCTAATTGGCTGGGGGGCATGGCTTGTGGGTGTAGCAGAGGTATGGTCAATTTTCATATTACTCTTTTATTAGATAGGATACTCCCCTATGGGTACACATGACAGGATGAAAAGACTAATGTCTCTTGCATTGCATTTCCCTTTGCCCCATTGTGTCAGTTGGGTACAAACCTCTTTACCTCAAGTTATAGCAGAGAAAAGACTTTTGGTTTTCAGAGGTGTGAGGACTCAGGGAACAGAAAAACCCTATTGAGAAAGAGCAAGTCTTCCCTTCAACTCATCATTCCCCCAAAGATTACTGGTTATGGAGAGAGGGAAAAGGAAAGAATGGAAGGAGAGGCAAAGGGGGGCTAGCTAAACTCTTGTGTTGTCTAGGGGGATTTTCTAAGCACCTCTGTCTTCTACAGGCTGAGGCTCTGGGCAGGTGAGGAGAAGGGTAAAAACATAATACTAGATGAGATCATAGGTCTGTGAGTGGCGAGCATCAGTACTCCCCACACCTCCAACCTACTCCAAGGTTGGGAAACAGGCGGAACTAGAGGCCCTGGAATCCTTCAATTATGCTGGGGCGCTGGATTCAGGGCCCCAAGCAACCTCACTGATGTCTGTGCCCTGGACAGCATGGGAGCCCTGGAGTGGCTTCTGAGAGAGGAGAACTCCAGGAGCCTTGGAGCTCTCTGCACGGATATTGGAAAACCAGACAGGAGTGAAGATACCTCATTCATTGGATGGATAATGACCCACACCAGTTACCTCCTCCAAGCCAATGTCTAGGCACCCAGTTCTCCCCCAGCAACTTAGACAGAGGGAGGGAGAAACTCTTCTTGACTGAGATTGTTTCCACATAACACACAGTGTTCGGTTATTTGGAGACTACATGAAGTTATTAATTTTAAACCACTAAGTCTGTGGTCTGAATTACATGCCCACTACAGATAGATAGAGGATAGATAATGATAGATAGATATCAAGTATAATATTTTATGTATTTAAATTATGTGCATTCTCTATTTTATGTTTCTGGTTTGGAAATTTGCTAAGGAAATAGACAATTAGGAGAGTGGAATTTTCTATTTGTGATGGAGATGTGATAGGGTAAACAGAAAATTAAACAGAAAATTATTGTAGTGGTTTACAATAAGAAAAAAAAAGGAATTGTGTGTGTGTGTGTGTGTGTGTGTGTGTGTGTGTGTGTTCGTGCGCATACACACACACATGCAGGTGTGTGTAGTGTATTATGAGGACAGGCAGATTTTGAGTTACCACCTCTGCCCAGAGCAGTTATTGAATGATGAAGAACAGCCAGAGTGCCTCTGCAGCTTCCATATAAACCTGAGTAGCACATGTCCCACACTCTTCGTCCACTTGGGCAGCCTCAGCTTTGCAGTCCATTCTGTGGCCGCTTGAGCTCTCACATGGGTGGCAGGACCCCTGCATGACTGCTGCCCTGGGCATTGTTCTCTGAAGCAGGAAGATGGTGAGGGAGACATACTGGCTTAGTTTGGCCACAGCAAGACTGTTCTCCATTAATGATGAAGCATGGAATATCAAAGACTGTTTCTGAAAGTTTTGAGATAAAGCACTGATCTTGGGCTTACATTTATTTATTAAACTAATGGCCTGGTGCACGAAATTTGTGCACATTAAAAGGGGATTGATTAATTAAAGGAAATATTTTCATATTGCTATTTGCCCTTTCTCTATAATAGAAGTGTCAGAGATGAAAGAAAATTAGTAAAATGTATATGAATATCTTCCTCCTGTCAGAGTCTAGGGCACACCGTGGGACCCAGAGTCAAGTCCCTGTCCACCTGCGGCAGCTCAAAATCGCATGAGACCCAGACCCAGCTGGCCCCACCCCCGTCAAGTCCTGCCGGGTGGGGGGGGGGGGGAGCAGCCTCAGGTCCTCCATCAAGCCCCGCTGGGTCGGGGGTGCAGCCTCAGGTCCCCCAGCACACCCTCAGGTCCCCCGGCCCAGTGCCAGGGCAGGGGGCGTGGCCTGAGGTCCCCCGTCAAGCCCTGCCAGACAGGGGCATGGCCTGCAGTTCCCTGTCAAGCCCCGCTGGGTTGGGGGGTGCAGCCTCAAGTCCCCTGTCAAGCCTCACCAGGCTGGGGGCACAGCCTGAGGTCCCTTGTCAAGACCTGCTGGGTGGGGGGTGCATCCTGAGGTTCCCCAGCCCGGTGCTGGGGTGGGGAGTGTTGGCCTGAGGTCCCCCATCAAGCCCTGCTGGGCAGGGGGTGCAGCCTGAGGTCCCCTCTCAAGCCCCACCGGGCGGGGGGCACAGGCTCAGGTCCCCTGCCCCAGCCCAGCACTACGCAGCCTCAGGTCCCTGCTGATTGCTCCTTAAGGCTCATTACGGGAACTCGGCCTCCACTATGGGTGCAGCCATCTTGTGTTACAAAAACCCTACCTCTGCTGTGGGCACAGTCATCTTGTGTTACAGAAACCCCAACTCCACTGTGGGCGCCACCATCTTTGTGATGGTGTGATGGTCAATTTGCATATTCCCTCTTCATTAGATAGAATAATAGGGGGGGAAAGAAAAAAATTTGGTTTCTCTTCATGAATCACTTAAACCAAAAAAGATGTAGAAATTCTAATTATGAGAGAGGCAAAATGGTGCAGTAATCGAAAACGTGGTCCCTGGAGCCAGGTAGGACGGCTTGGAATTCCAGCTCTGCCTCTGCTTGTGACGTAGGTTTTACAATGGTATTTACCTCATGGGATCATGGTGAGGATTACATGACAATCTGTAAAGAAACTAGATTAGTACGTACTACCTGTTCTGTTTGTTATTGTTATTTATTTCAAGAAGGTAATGTGCTGAGAGCGACCACCAGCTTACTCTTCACTATATAGGCAGAATTGGAGGGAATAGTCTGGGAAGCAACATGAGGGATTTAGGGTAGGAATGAGAGAGAACTTGGACAGTTCTTGTTGTTTTTAAGTTCTGGAGTAGTATACCAAAGAAGTTATATGAGCTTGCAAACTAGATGCATAAAAACCAGGATTGTCAACTTGACAAGGACAATTTGGGTGAAAATCTGCTATACTAGAGCCATCTCCAGATGAGCACCCATCTTCTTGGCCACGGTGCCTTGGAATTTCATGCAGTCTCTTCTGACTTTAAATTAGCAATGTCACTGGTGATAATGGTGGGTGGTTTGTCATTCCCCAAGTGTACATTGCCCTCAGGGTGGATTGATTGCATATTCAATGCCTAAAGAAGAGTCTGACACTAAAATAGAGTTCAAGTTGTTTGAATATTCTGGATGGTGATTTACAAAGAGCATTTTGACATTCATTTTTACTGTTCAGGATGATTTTCCATGTGAGTTAATACTTTTGAACAAAATAGCAAGTGTCTTAATGTTTTTCTAAATCCAGTTGTGTGACTTGATACATGCTCCTCAGCTATTTGAAAAAATGTACAGAATACACTGTACAGAACAATTCAAATAAAAATTTAAAATAGGTTTTGTACTGCCTGTGTGCTGCTAGTGGTTTGCCACCAGGAACCAAAAACAATCTGTAGTCAGCTAATCTTTTGGCCACAATGCATTCAAAGAATGCTTTGAGATAGGAGAAGTAAAGGGTCCCACATGTTGGATCCTGGTTGGTTTTATGGGTAACTTTTTCCTAAAGATCATTATACTTACAAACAAACAAGAACAGACAATCTGGAAGAGTTCAGTTTGACTCCAGTATTGTCAGCATAGAAAGAATAATACAGCATTTAATTTCTGTTCCATTCAAATTATAGAGCTGAAAGGACCTTAATAATATCAAGGTCAACCCCTTCCCCCATTTTCCAGATGGCAAAACTGGGGCTCCAAGAACTTAAGAGCTTTATCCAAAGAGAAACAGCTTTCTGGTGGCAGAACTGAGACAGGAACTCAGAACCTTTGCTCAGCCCCCCTGGCTTAATCCCACGCCACTCTCCCTCTTCCTCATCACACCCTGGGAACAGTTGTCTTCATTCTGTTCTTCTGACAAGCCAAGCTTGATCCCACTTCAGGCCTTGGTACTTGCCCTACCTCACCCCACCCATATACTCCTGTGGCTCCTCCTGTCTGTGTCATCTCAATTAGGAACTTTTTAGATCATAATAATCTTCTCTAATAACCCACCAGTCGTTGTCTACTTTATAACCCTACTCAATTTTCTTCTGAACACATACATACTTGAAATTATTTATTTAATTAACAATTTCCTTTTCTATCATTGGTTCCCTGCCATTCACAGGGTAAGCTGAAGTAGAGCTAGGGCAGCCTTGGGCAAACTATGGCCCGCGGGCCGGATCCGGGTGTTCTATCCGGTTCTCTTGCTTTCCCCTCCGCTCCTTTACTTTGAATTTATATTAGTTCACACAAACACTCCATCCATGCTTTTGTTCCGGCCCTCCGGTCCAGTTTAAGAACCCATTGTGGCCCTCGAGTCAAAAAGTTTGCCCACCCCTGAGCTAGGGCCTCACCTGTCTTGCTCCCTGCTGTATTTCCTGCATTTAGAATGGTGTCTGATACAGCATAGATGTTCAATGAATGATGACTGTAATTTTTTTTTTAAAAAAGCTTTTTTAAGAGTCACTCTCTTGATTTGGATTTTCTGATTATGTTATGCTGCAACTTTAATATAGCATGATAATAATCGCTACTATTTATTGAGGATGTGGTGTATTTTCAAATGTTATGTTAAGCCTTTTTGAAATCTTGTTTTATTTAATCTTTATAACAACCCTGGTGGTAGGTAGAATTATTCTTGTTTTAGTGATGCAAAGCTGAGGCTCAGAGAATTTAAGTGACTCAAATGAGTGGCAAAGCCCTATTCAAACTCATGCTTGTCCACCCTGAAAGTAATCATACCTGGGACTGCAACATCCTTTATTTACTGTATTTGTTCCCAAGTGTTCCATATCAGGGCAATATCAGTAAATAAAATTACAGGACACTTACCAGATTGTGAGAGCTCAGAACTGGTCTTAATTTCACATTAATAATGAAGCAGTTGGTTGAAAGTACAAAGATGCCTATAATTGCATTGATCTTTGAATGTTCTGGTCAGTGCTGGCATCCTCACTTGTTTAGGCTTGATTTGTTTGTTGTGTCTGCTAGGGCAGCGTCTGTGAGGAGAGAGCCACTAACTCTGGCCTCAGGCCTGCAATGGTGCAGGAGGCTTTGCCTGAAGAACGCGGGCTTGGGGCTCAGTCACTCAGGATATGAATCAGGATCTAAAGGAGAATTGACAGGGCTCAGAGCTTAGTCTAGTTTTCTGTTCTGACTGCTAGTTACTGACTACCCTCTGCTCCCCAATCTGTAAAAATGGAGAGCTGTGTAAATGTTGACTGACAAACAGGTTGGGAGATAGTTGAACATCATTTTGGGCTGGAGACATTTTACTCTTTTTGGCGGGGAGGGTGGTTAATCCTCACTCGAGGATACTTTTATATTGATTTTTAGAGAGAGTGGAAGGAAGGGAGGAGCAGGGGTGGGGGGGAGAGAAACATCGATATGAGAGAGACACATCGATTGTTTGCCCCTGAACATGCAAGCCAGGGATTAAACCTGCAACCCAGGTACCTGCCCTTGACCAGGAATCGAACCCTTGACCCTTCCATACTCGGCCAACACTCTTACCACTGAGCAAAACTGGCCAGGGCCTTTTTTACTTTTTTCAAGGTTTCTGCCTTGATTCCTACGTCCTGGCCATTCTTGGAGAAGGGCAGAGGGAGGCAGAGAAAAGTCACACAGTTGTTCACTTCAAGTTCAAAGATGTTTCTGGTCCACCCAGAGAGCACCAGGTGGGGGAGATTCAGGAGTGGTGTTACTGGCTGAGTCAGCTGCCTTTGACACTGGCCATGGGCACAGCTTCAGGCACAAACTGTTTGGCAAATTTGTGACTACCCTGGTGGGCAGGCAACGTCCCTCATAGGCCATCTCTCTCATGCCATTCTCTCTCCCCTCCCGCCCCGACTGCTCAGTCTTTTACAGCATGTTACTAGCATCCCTTCCTGCTAGCCTTTTCTGCTAGCCTATGTCCTGCAGCACATTTTGGGAAGAGCCCTTCTCCTGCCTAGAATTCCAGCACAAGAGCCCGCTTCCGTGCTAGAGTGTCCACTGCATTTGTTCTTATCCAAATATCCCCTCTGGAAAAACCCTGCACTGCTGCCTACCATAGTAACACAAGTGTGTGAAGAGGACACCAAGGACTCAATAAAAAGGAAGGAAAATTAAGTTTAGGTTCCTCTACAGCAGCGGTTCTCAACCTGTGGGTCGCGACCCCCAGGTTGAGAACTGCTAGCAGGGTCGCCTAAGACCATCGGAAAACACAGATATTTACATTACGATTCATTAACAGTAGCAAAATTATAGTTATGAAGTAGCAACTAAAATAATTTTATGGTTGGGGGTCACCACAACATGAGGAACTGTAAAAGGGTCGTGGCGTTAGAAAGGTTGAGAACCATTGCTCTAAAGTGTACACATTTTTGTGCAAAATAGGTCTGTGGGGAGCAGATTCTGATCTGGCCCAACATTCTGTGGACTGGGTCACCCCAGAGAAAAACTGAAGTGAAAGAGACAAATTTGGATTTTTAAATATGTTCATGATGACAGGAAAGGACACAACTTGTACATTAAACATAAAAGGGCGGGTGAACTGTTTTGCCTCTGTAGACTACCTTGCAGCTTTAGGGAGAAGAAAGTGGAGTGTGAAGTTTTAGTGAAACACTGTGGCTTTTAGGAGGAAAAACAAATGAAGAGGCCTGGAAAGAAACAGACTGTGCTGACCTGAGGTCCATCTGAGAGGAGCGGCAGGATCAGAACAGATAGGAATAGGTTTAGGGAATTTCTGCTGCCAGAATGCTGGGGCGTCAGTGAGCCTGGGAAGGCTGTGTGTGTTTCAAAGTCAAGGGGTAGACATGGGCCTTAGGCAGGAAAGGAGGAAAGGACTCATATATATTACCCTAGGTTTTCAAGTGACCAGGGCTGGGAGGATAGGCAGATTTTCAGGCAGGTACACAGAGCACCTGAACCACAGTCACCAGCTCACAGGAGTAGCACAAACACAAGGAGCTGCTCCCAGAGTTGGCTGAGCCATTACCAAGGGCCAGTGGGATCCTTCGCTTTGGGCATGTCTGGCTGAGCTCCGAAGTGGTCAGGGAGTAAAGTCTGGGTGCCAAGCTAGGTGTACCACACAGGGATGGGCACAGGCCCCAGAGGACAAGCAGATGTTTCAGGAAAGGAAGGGAGTCCAAGTGAGCCTTCATGGGAACTTGAACTAAAACACATCTTTGTCATACTTTCAGGGATATATTCTCATCCTACCCCGGTAAGAGGTCATCTCTGAATAGGCTGTCTAGGGAGAATGCAAGCAGCTGACTTGATGGAGGAGCCCTCAGTATAAAGGCAGAAATAATTTTCCCTTTGTCAAGGGCTGGAGCTAGAGGCTCTAACTGGAAGGGACCAAGGCGGGTGGTCTGGAGCAGACTGGGATGGTGTCTGCTTATGTGAAATTGTCAGTGTCTGAGGCTGTGGACCCATTGCTCACCTTGCCACTACCCTCACTGCATACAGTTGGCTGGCTCTGAAGCCGTGTCACAGGGGAAATGCTCTTGAGGAGAAGTAAGAGGAGGGAACTAGACAAACGTTCACCTTGAAATATGTTCCAGTCCAATGTGGCAGGCGATTGGGCTCCAGCCTGGGGTCAGTGAACCACATTGGACCTGGAAGAGACAGATATTCAGAAGCCAGGGTGCTCATCAGGATGCACAATGGAGGATTCCACCTTGGAGGCCATTGCAAAGTCGAGTTCAAAAGGTCAGTCAGAATAACACTTGTGACCAGCTTTGTCACATTGCAAGGAGGTGCTATTGAGGTGGGGAAGGAACTGAGTTTACCTGTGGTTTAGGTGGGATTAATTCTGTCCCCATAACAGGGGTTAGTTCTAGTTGACTTAATCCAGTTCTTGTTCATGGGCACACAACCCAATCTGAGACAAGAAACAAAATGCTTGCCAGGTCTTCCAAGAAACCTTTTCCTTCCCTGTTTGATAAGATGTTTCCCCCTAGCGACTAGAGCAGGGGTGGGCAAACTTTTTGACTCGAGGGCCACAATGGGTTCTTTTTATATATATATATATTTTTATTGATATTTTACAGAGAGGAAGGGAGAGGGACAGAGAGCTAGAAACATCGATGAGAGAGAAACATCGATCAGCTGCCTCCTGCACACCCCCCACTGGGGATGTGCCCGCAACCAAGGTACATGCCCTTGACCGGAATCGAACCCGGGACCCTTCAGTCCGCAGGCGGACGCTCTATCCACTGAGCCAAACCGGTTTCGGCCACAATGGGTTCTTAAACTGGACCGGAGGGCCGGAACAAAAGCATGGATGGAGTGTTTGTGTGAACTAATATAAATTCAAAGTAAAGGAGTGGAGGGGAGAGCAAGAGAACCCTCCGCTCTTTCGGCTCCGCGGGCCGGATAGAACAGCCGAACGGGCCGGATCCGGCCCGCGGGCGGTAGTTTGCCCAAGGCTGGACTAGAGTGTGAATGTGTGAGGCCTACCCTTGTTGTAGCCATAGGGTGGAGGTTTGGAGCCAGGTGGCCTGCAGGCCTGCATCAAATGGAGCTCAGAATGGAGCCTATGCTATGGTGAGGCAGAAATGAGGACTTCGGTGGCATTATCTGAGCTGCTGAATCAAACCTGACCTGACATGCCAATTACTACAGGTTTCATATACATGAGCAAATATACTTATTATTGTTACTTGAGCCAATTGGAGTGGGATTTTCTGTTTTTCTTTCAACATAGCCTTAAGTATGAAAAGGATGGAGAAAGCAAAGTCTATTGGAGGAGTTATGATGAGCTACAAAAGCCTCTCATTTCAGGAGTCAGGTCTTTTTGAAAATAAATCCCCTTGGCTTCTCTAGGTGTTGTGATTTGGAATATCATGTGAGAGCAACCTCCCTGGGTGGGGGCTTCTATCTGGAAGCAGCAGCCCCTACCAAAAACTGAGCAGGGGTTGAGCAAGGCCAGTAATGATGTGCCGAGGATGAATGGTGAGAATGTTGTCACTGTACTTGATTTGTTTTGGGGGCTTTCCTGATAGGGTGTGAGCAAGGTCAGAATTTCTTATACTTGACTAAAAGTTTTGCTGAATTCATCTGCGATGTTGGAGAAAACTCACAAAATGACCCATTTAGATTGTTCTCTACCTTCTGAGAAAGTTAAGACAGCCCAAATACCATAAGCTGGCTGAGCATGGATGGTGCCAGGAGAAGGCACAGAAGTGTTCCTGGTAGAAGGTCCCCAGTGTGATCTTTCCAGAGGGAACATGCTCCTGGGATCCATCTGCAGCCTCAGCCTCCCAGTCCACAGCAGCCAGAAATATGCCCCGAGGCTTCCCTGCAAAGCACTTGTTGGTTGGGGCTCAAGAAGCACCCACTTACCCAGCGAAAAGTTGGCTCCAAAGGAGAGCTGCACAAATAGGCAGTCCCTTTCAGTGGCCTGATGTCAGACAGCAAGGGGAGCGTCCTAGGACGGCCATTTCTCTCCCACTGGCTTGTATTTTCTCCAACGTTAAAATGCAAATGCTGAGTGACCTATGAGCACACACCCTAAATTTTATGTTATCTCTTAGTATGAACAAATTCATCAACCCCTTTCCTGAGAGTCTGGACTTTTGAGGAATGAAGGGAGAGCTGCAAGCCCTGGTCAGACTGTTGGGGAAGGAGAGCAGGAAGAGAGAATTGTGAATCGCTGCTGCTTGCTGGCTTCTTGATGGACTCTTATTATTCATCTTCTAACTTAGTGTTTCCCGAGGAGAGTGCGGAGAAAACTAGTCCTGCAAGAGATAGGTCTCTCACCTTTTGTGCTCACCTACTTTTTAAGAGAATTTTGAAAAATCATGTACCCTCTTACACATTTTTTAAAAAAATATATTTTTTATTGATTTCAGAGAGGAAGGGAGAGGGAGAGAGGGATAGAAACATCAATGATGAGAAAGAATCATTGATCAGCTGCCTCCTGCATGCCCCTCAACCCAGGCATGTACCCTGGCCAGGTAATCGAATCGTGACCTCCTGGTTCATAGGTCAGTGCTCAACCACTGAGCCACCCCGGCTGGGCTCTCTTATTGGCTTCTTAAATGCTCTGAGAGGGCCCACGGTAAAGAAACATTTAAGGTTAAACCTTCTTTAACCTAGAGTTTTCCAAATGTACTTATTATTTTTGTTAACATCTATTAGTATTACCATAAAACCTTTTGGAATAATGTTATTATCCATATTCTACAGATAAAGAAATTGAGGTTAAGTTACTTACTCTGGGCCAGAGGTCTACAAATTCTTTCTGTAAGGGGTCAGATATTAAAAGTTTTAATCTTTGAGAGTTTATAGTCTTTGTGTGGCTACTCAACTCTACTGTTAAGAGTGCAAAAGCAGCCATCAGTGAATGAGTGTGGCTGTAGGTTCTAATAAAACTTTATTTACCAAACCAGTTGGTGGGCTGGATTTCGCAGGCAGGCTACATGTAGTTTAACAACCACTGCACTAAGGCCATGTACCTAAAGGGACTTGAAGTCAGGTCGAAGACTTCACAACATCAACATCATTTCCCCTGGTGCAGTATCATGAAAGAAGACTGTGGCATAGGACACAAAACACATATTATTGAGCATTCTGCCAAGGACTGACCTCTCCCAGCTTAGTTGGTTCTGAGGCCAATCTGTCAGAGTAAGAGTTTGAGTACTGTGCCCAGCCTGCGTGGCTTAGTGATTGAACATCGACCTATAAACCAGGGGGTCATGGTTCGATTCCCAGTCAGGGGACATGCCCTGGTTGTGGGCTCGATCCCCAGTGGGGGACTGCAGGAGGCAGCCAATCAATGATTCTCTCTCACCATTGATGTTTCTATCTTTCTCTCCCTCTCCCTTCCTCTCTGAAATCAATAAAAAAAATTAAAAAAAAAAGAGTTTGCCTGCTGTCACCTCCACTCTTTATTAAGCAATTGGTATGAATCTCAAGGCCCAAAGAGTAAGTGTCCCCACTGGACTTAGTTACCAAGCAATCTTTTAGGACAAAGTGATGCCCCGGCAGTTCTGGGCACAGTAGGGCCCGTGTGTTTTTCTCTCTCTTGTTTAATAGGCTTGTACTTGAGTTAAGAGCTTCTGGATAGTTTGGATAATTAGCTGCCTATTTTTATTTTAGTTCTTCAAAACTTTCATAATGCTGAAAATTATTCTTAAACCTTTGTCTGCTGTCAAGGTGAAGGTATTTACCTGAGAAAGGCATGTCATATGTGACCTACCCTGATCTGAAGCCACATTCCTTTGTAGGATTGACTCTGGGAAGAGCCTAGAAAGTCCATTTCTGGACAAAACCAAATGATTAGATGTGGAGAGTGGCTACAGTGTTTGGACAGGTCCAAGCCTCAGACTAATGAGAGGGCAGGTCCTCTCGTGGCAAAGCCACGTGCAGGTCCCAGCTTGGAGGGCAAAGCCCTCCCAGCACAATTATAGCCAAAGGCTATGGGTTTAAGCTTGACCTTATGGTCTGAACCTTGTGTCCCAGGTGGCTGAATGATGTAGGCTACGGGAGGTGCAGCAAGTGCTGCCAAAACAAAGCTCGATAGAGTTCTCAGGTGCATGTAATTAAGTAGATTTGAAACTCCTGAGAACATTGTAAACATCTTGACCACGCCCTTGTTTTGCCTCGAGGGATCTGACTATAAAACAAAGACTCGGCTTATAGGCTGTGGCACTGTCTCTCCCTCTGAGAGCAGTGTCCCACCTAGCCCCAACTGTATTCTCTTGTTTGTCTTCTTTAATCCTTCACTGCCCCCCCTCCTACTCCCCTCCCCCCTGCCCAGGTTCACCCCTGGCCATGCTGGATGCAGTTCAATTATCATTATTTCTGATAAAGAGATTGCTCCCTGGAAGCGGAAATCATCAGGGCAGCTACAAAATGTCTAAGTGTGTTAAGCAAGCTCTAACCATGGAGGTCTTTTACAAAGGCCTTCATTGTGTTAACCTCCACAACCACAGAAAGAACTGTTCTCATTTTCCTGGAAATGGCGGAAAAGGGTCCCATCATCACAGCCTAGCGATGTCACGCTAAGGAAGTCACAGTGGATACACAGAGAACTGCTAAAGAAGGGAGTGGCTGGCTGGAGTGGCTTAAATACACATTAGGAGAGTCCCTTCAGGCCACAGGATGATGGGAGGGAGGTGGGGGAGGGATTTACAGGAGAGAGATGATGGGGGCCTGATTTTAGGCTGTGACTCTGGGGGATGGAAAAGAGAGGGTGGGTTCCAAAGAGAGGAGTCAAGGATAACTCATATGGCTATTGAAATTGTAAGTTGAAATAAACACCCTGAAATTCAATTAAAAAATTGATTTGAGAGTAAAATGCTAAAAGCAAGCAAAACTTGCCTTGGGAGGAGTGGGAAAAGATTACAGATCATAATTAAGCTAAGCAGTGAGGGCTGGGGTGGAAAGATAGCATTCAGGCTGGGGGGACTTCAGTCCCCACTCACTCGGAGAGGGCCTGCTGAGGTTTGCTCAGTGTTAGGAACCCTGCCATGCAAATGCAGCCTCCAGCCTCCTGTTCCACTTCCAGACATATGAGCACCCTGAGTGCCTCCGTATAGAAATTTTAGAGCCACCCTTTCCACTAAGCATTCTATAAAACGCACAGTTTTTGCTACAAGCATGGTGTTCTGCAGAATGGAGATCACTGATCCTGGATTCTTGCTTAAACAAAAAGTAAGCAACCCTTCTGCTTTATAATCATTACCACAAACACGGAGCAATATCTACATGAATCACCTCCTGAAAGGAAGAACAAAACAGGTGTTTTTTACAACACAGAGTATCAGTTACAAAGGAACAACATCACAGAGAAACACTCATAGCTTAGTTATGACAGACTGTTTCCAAAATAGTAGCTGAGGCAACCATCTTAAATATGGAAATCCACATGCACAGGCTACTGCCTTTTCTGCCTTCTCAAAGCCTGCCAGGACTTGCAGACTGTGTCATAGATCAGTGCCACCAAAACCAAGCAGCCGAGGACCTCGGGTTATTGCTGCTACTTCACCGATTGTTCCCAAGGCGTATGTATCAGGCCTTGGCTGGAGCAGCGGCACGACTCACTGCTGTCTTTGAGTTCCCTCTCCTTGCCTGGCAAAGGCCTGCAGCCTGGCTGCCTGCTGCAGCCACCTGTCACCGCTTTGGGCTTTGTTCCTGCACCACTGGAACTGGTGGCAAAATCAGATCTAAGTCAGCATCATCATGGGCCGGCAGAGCAGCCTGTTCCAGGTTTCAGTGTCCCTGCGCATTTGACGCCATCCCAGCTATCTCCCTGACCTGTGCCCCGCTCCAGCTTCTACCCATGGACTGCCCATCACAGGCTAGATCTGCCAGGGGGCGGGACATGCAGGGCCTGGCCTCTACTATCAGGGGCCAGACAAACCAGTGGGAGAGAGGGGAATGTGCACATATGCCAGCACTCTTTTAAAGGCATGCCATTCTGTGTACTCTAGTCTTCCAGAGAGGCCCCTCCATGTGTCTGTGTCTGTGTGGACAGAAGGGCCCAATCAGAGATTCAGTGTGAGAAAACAAAATATTTCTTCTTGGGGTCATAGAGAGCCTCTGTTGGGTCCACAGGAAACCCTCACACACTGGGATAGAACAGAACACCTTCCAGTCAAGTGGGGCAGATTGGTCTCTGTCACAGCAATGTCAGCTGTAGTTTGGGAGAATTTTAAAATTGTTGGGGAAGCTAGACCCTCGGATCAAAAAAGTAATCTCCAGCAAACTAGGTAAATATAAGTGAGGGATGGAATACATATCTTATTTCAATGTAAACCTGCACAACACACTCCCAACAAACCCTACTCATTTTATTTCTCATCCTCCCCTGCCAGATGGCACAGGAGTGAAAACAGCAGGAAGGACAAACAGAACTTCCAAGGGAGGTTCCAGTTCTTTCATTTTTCTTCATCCACTGATCTCTCTACATCGAAGAAATTATTTAAGACTCTGGTGAAACTTGTTCACAAAGTGTTCCGTTCAGACTTTTGTCCTGTAAGGGAGGAAAATGAGATTCCAAATAGCTGGTCTTACTTTTATGGTTGGAAGCGTCTGAGTTCTGTCTGTGTAAAGAACATTCCACTAATTAGTCAGCCAGCCGGTGAGTTGGGGCTGCTTAGCTTTTAAGAGAATAGGCAACGTACAAAGTGTAACCATCTCATATAGTTGGGATTTCTGCTTTCAGTTGGCTCACACTGAATTCCTCTCTGTCATGACATAAAAAGTCCAGCCCTTCTGCGGTTCCAAGCAGCAGCGAGCATTTGAACATAGGCCTGTGTGTCGGAAAGGAGAAGCCATTAGGAGACAGGTCTGGGTTAGCTTTAGGGCTGAGCAATGGGAGAACCAACTCTATGCTTATAGATATCAAAGAGTGAATCTGACTTTTTTGGCTCATTTACTCCGGTCATTTGGGCTCAGTTGGCTCATTGTCCTCAGTCATCTTTAGCTTTTCCCTCTGTTCTCATGTGACTTTTCATAACCAGTGAACTGTAGCATGGGGCTTAAACTCAAACAGAGAGAGGTTCCAATCGAACTCTGTTTGGGGTGGAGTGGGAAAAGATTACAGATCATAATCTCTCTAAGTCTCAGTATCTTTATCTGTAAAATAGGAATAATAATCACATCTAGGGTTACCATGAGGATTAACTACAGTAATGGATAGTGAGTACCTGGCCCATTGCCTAATCCATCATAGGTACTGAAGAGTTCATTTCCCTCCTTGGTTCTGACTTTGCTGCTAATTGCTGTGAGCCTTGGTTTTCCTTATCTTTAAAGTGGGTAGAAGACCACAGTAACACCTGCTCACTGGGATATTCTGAGGTGTGTCTGGACAAATGTTCCTATAGGTGTGGGTGATGGCCACCACTCTCACAGCTTCCCGATGGCTCAGTGATGGACTTCACAGCCATGGCCCTTGTGGGATGAAAGAGTGTCAGACTTGTGTCTGAGATGTTGGCAGGTGTGTCTTCCTGGAGGTGGGAAAAGCCTGTGGACATACTCCTTGTATGTGGACATCTTGAATGCAAATAGTGAAATTGTTTTCCTTTGGAAAGTGTGATGGTTAATTCTATATGTCAACTTGATAAGGCCATAGACTTTTGGTCAAACAGTATTCTAGGTGTTTCTGTCAGGATGTTTCTGGATGAGATTAATATTTTAATCAGTAGACTGATTAAAGCAGATTACCCCACCCAATGTGGTGGGCCCCACCTAATCAGTTGAAGGCATGAGTAGAGCAAAAAAGCTGACTCTGCCAAGCGTAAGAGGGAACTCCCCTGACTGATTGCCTTCACACTGGGATATTGGTTTTTCCTGCTTTTGGGTTTGAACTAAAACATGGACTCTACCTGGGTCTTGATCCTACACACCTTCAGACTGGAACTTACACCATCAACCCTCCTGGGTCCAGTTTGCAGATCTTGGGACTTGTCAGCTTCCATAACTGTGTGACTGTGTGAGCCAATTTCTTAGAATAAATCTCTCTCTCTCCCCCCATATACATATGTAAATACATAAACTGTATTGGTTCTGTTTCTCTGGAGAACCCTGACTAATACAGAAGGTCTCTCAGTTGTCATCATTCCTCTTTCACTGCTTCTGTGTTAATCCAGACTCTTCTCATTTCATATACAAACAACAGCAGTAAAACTGATTTTTTTAGCCCTCTGATGAGTGTGCTGCGCTAGCATGGCCAAGGGTAAACCTGAGGGAGGGCGGTGAAGGATTTAGAAAAGACAGACAAAGAGAATACAGCTGGGGCTCGGTGGATCTTCCATGCCCGGATGAGGACACAGAAAGACCCTGCCTGTAAGCTGAGGCTTTATTTTATAGTCAGAGACAAACAAGGTTGTGGTCAACATAGTTACAATGTTCTTGTGAGTTTCACTTATTTTGGCAGCACTTGCTATACCTCCCACAGCCCATTAGCTACATAGGAAGGATCTAGGGAGCATCATAAGGTCAAGCTTAATTATGCTAAGAGGGCTGTGCCCTCCAAACTGGGACTTGTTTGTGGCTCTGCCACAGGTCAATCTGAGGCTTAACCCTATAGCCACTCCCTACAGATGAATCTTTCTAAAATTTTAATTACCTTTTGTCTTTCTGATATTCAAAAAACCCAATGGTCCCATCACATCCTATATAAACTGAGGACCCCTCAGTCGGATATTTAAGACTCTCTCATTGGTCCCATTCTATTGTATTTCCCATCATTCCCCTCACAAACTCTTCATTCACCCACTAGGGTCTCATTGCTATTTTCCAAAGACAATGTGTATAATATCAACTCCCAGATTTTGTCCATGCCATTCCTCCTGCCTGGCATACTTCTCCCCTTCAGCCTATCCTGAACACAACCTCATTTTAGCCATTGCAGCATGGTTTGGGAAACAAGGGCCTGAGTTTCCAAGCTCATGAATGGTCACAATAGTGAAACAGGGAGGAGAAATGGGTTTGATAGGGTACTGATTTGGTAAACCTTGGTGATATCGAAGTTGTGGCAACAGCATTTTTGTTGTTGCTGTTGTTTCTTCTTTCAAAGTCACATTAGATTCCAAAGAAAGATGTTTTCCTGGGAATGTTTCTTCAGACTTTTTGTCTTGTGGGCATTGGCAATCTTCTTCAACTCTAATTTAAAGAGTTGAGATAGTTTTATTTCTAGTTAAAAAAGAATAAAGAATGAAAGGATAAAGCTAAAACAATAGACTAGAAACAAAGATACAGAGAAGTAACAATTATATAATTACCTGTATTTCTAACACTGCAAAATTACTGTTGATATTTTAATGTATATCCATTCTGGCTTAAAAGGAACATTTAAAAAAATTTTTTAAAATATATTTTATTGATATTTCACAGAGAGGAAGGGAGAGGGATAGAGAGCTAGAAACATCGATGAGAGAGAAACATCGATCAGCTGCCTCCTGCACACCTTCCACTGAGGATGTGCCCGCAACCAAGGTACATGCCCTTGACCGGAATCGAACCCGGGACCTTTCAGTCCACAGGCCGACGCTCTATCCACTGAGCCAAACCGGTTTCGGCTGAACATTTTAAATTTTTAAGAAAGGAATTATCTCACATATACTCTTTTATACACTTTTGTATATTATATTCAACAACATTGTGAATGTCTTCCACATCAATAAACATGACCTATCTAATAATTTTAATGATCATGTAAGGGCAGACTGAAATGCATTTAATCAATTCTGTATAGATGAATACTTAGCTTATTTCAGTTGATAAACAATCCCATCATATACTTGTAATTATTTTCTTGAAAGAAAATTTTCAGTGTGTGCCATTGTAATTTGTATAGTTGGGTTTGGAAAATCGTATTAATTTTTAGAGAGAAAATTTGCAGTTTTTTTAAAACCAGAAGCAAATAGAAAGAAAAGCAAAAAGAAGGTAAAATAATTCACAATTCCATCCCCTAGAGATAAACAATACTACTCCATCCTGGAGTTGATAGAACACATTGTAGTATTCTAAACATTTTCTTCTATTTTCCTGTTTGCCCAAGTGATCAAAATTTTATCTGGATTCTCATGTTGTAAAACCCATTGATGCCTTCACATTTCACACATTACTATTTTTTCTTTCAGAGCTTATATCTTAGGTATTTCAGCAAAATCAAGATTAATTCTGGCATGATACATTACAAACATCAAGAAGGAAAATCATACTTCTACTGCTCCATGTGCTATCATCTATATATTTAAAAAATTATTTTTAGCTTCAGTCTCCAGACTCAGAAAGTGGTGCAGTGCCAAGTGCGGTGTCACTGTCCTCCAGACACACAGAGTTGATCCTGCTAGGATCATGTGTTAGGAACTTCCCATCCACCGACATTATAGGCTTTTTGAGGAAACAGTGCTTCTCTCTGGATTATTCCATCTCTTATCTCTTCCTCGTTGCCCGCCATTACCCAGTACTGTGGCACCTGAGTTCAAGGGGCCCCTCTCACTCTTCTTTAGATTTCACTTTGTATAGCACAGCATCTGGCTTATAACAATTTCAATAAAATTATCCATTGGAATAATAACAGGGCAACAAGAGAAACAGAGACACAAGGCTTTCATGGTCTCTAAGCACTTTTCCATTCATCAGGCCTTTTCTCCATTTAAGAATATATTTAAAATCATATTATATAATTGCATTGGTATAAAGCTAAATGCCATCCAGACCATATTCATTATTATTTAATTCAATTTTCTTCTGATTTTAAAATGAATAAAACATTTTTATATTCAGTGTGGCTAATAGATAAGGTGTTTTGAAAGCCAAGGGCAAAGAAGTGAACTTTAGAGAGAAATTTTCCTTCTGGAACTGGCCAGAGTTTTGAGTTTTGCACTATAAGAGCTTGCTACAGTTCAAGCTATCTGCTTACATGTACCGTATTATTCTCATGTTATCATGTTATCATCACACTGGCCCTCTGTGTTAATTACTACTGTTATTTCTCATTTCACAGAAAAGTAACCAAGAATACAGGTACAAAATTAAGGCAGAAGTCCTGTGGTGGAACTGGGGGAGTTTGCATTCACCCTGAAGGTTATGAGGAGACAGCAAAGGGTTATTAGCAGGGATATGGGAATGATTGCAAAGCGGGTAGTAACTGAGGCAGGAAATTATGAGGGTGGTGGAGATGGAGACCAGTGGGCAGGTTGGAGAGCTGGTGAGAAAGTAGGAGGTGCAGGTGGATGTCGGGGTTGGGGAGGAGAGTTCAGGTCATGCCCTGGCATCTGGAATGGTCTGTGATCTCACTTCCCTCCATATCTCTGCATGTCTTCTAGGTGGATCCTTCCTCCATTTTCGCCGAAATCTCTCTGTCCGCCTTTCCACACTCAGCACAGGCGCCTTTCCTTAGAAATCTTCCCTAACTGCGGGGGTCCAGCAGGAGGGAGATGACTCGTTATGAAGATGTGAACAGGGTTTAAGGAACCAGAAAGTGATGGTAAGTACCCTGCAGCCAGTAGTATTGTTACCATCCCAGAAGCTAGAAAGGGCCAGGGGAGAGAAGGTTCCCCTAATCTAGACCCCAGAGGAAAGAGTTGTATGCTGAGGGCCTCTAGACAGGGCATGGGGGAGCGGGGGCGGCAGGGGGAATGATCCTGAAATGAGGAAGCCCAGAGTTAACACTAAGCCTTGCCCTCTTCCCTCCACTCATCTTTTACTGAGGCTTCCCATTCGCCAATCCATCTAGAAGCGGCAGGCACTGAGAGCATGGATGCAGTCCCTGCAAGGCAGCACTGGGCACAGAGTGGAATGCAGAAGGAAGGTGGAAGACCCTATACACTTCCCCTGCCCCACTGCCGCCCCCCTCCTGCAGTTCCAATCTCAGTCAGCAGCCTCTCCTAGAGGCCCCACACACCCTGTGTTCTTACCCTCACAGAATTGTTGTGTCCACCAAACCCTCACCCTGTGCCGTCCCGCCCCCCCCAATACACACACATTGGACTGTGAGCTCATCAGGGGGCTACCTGCCCTGTCTTATTCACCTTTGTATCTTCCATGCCTAGCACTGAGCCTGGCACATAGTAAGGGCTCCATAAATGTTGAATAAAAATCCCCCTTATCAAATGCAAATTTTATATAGAAAGTAAATTCTGAATCTATCATCAGCTAGTGCCTCATAGGGGTTTATAGCAAGAAAGAACCAGTTTCAGCATTTTAAATTTGAAGTTAATGTCCCCAGAGGACACACACTTTCTGGTTTGATTTGTTTCTGGTGTCCTCAATCAACAAGCATGCAGCACTTTCCTTATGGGAGGCAGAGTTCCTTCAAGAAATTAACAGGTGAACAATGTGTTTTTCTTCCTTTTGTAACAAAGCTAATTCACACAGTAACTGAAAACAATGACAACATCATTTCATGCAAATTATATAGGATGGATCAAACAGAAAGGCGTGTTGGGAAATTAAATTTACCAAGTAAATGCAGTAGCACAGAGCTCACAGTCCTTTGCAACTCTATTTTGTTTATGGAGTGAAGCAGTGTAGCATCGGGCATAAATGGGAGCTGGGGTGTAGACCCTTGCTGTCTGTCCTGTCTGCCTGCTTCTCCATTTGCACAGCCACCCCATGGCACTTCCTCTTTCTACCTGTCCTAACTGAGGAAATGGGAGAAATTGTTTTGGCAGCACTTTTCATCACAACATATTAATCAATAGCTTAATGTTCAAACCCTTTTGACAAGTGTCTCCCATTCCACACTTAGTAATGTAACATGTCCCTTGTCATTGGTTCTCTATCATTCATCTACCACTCCTCCTATTGTCTATGGTTAAAGGCAAACCTTCTGTCGTCACTTTGTTGTGAATTCTTACCACTTCCCATACTTAGTAGGCACTCAAGGGAGATTTCTGATTAATAATTCCACTTAGGTATTAACCTACTCCATACATGTCACCATAGTAACTCCACACCTTGCTAAAAATTGATACCATTGCTATGGATGACTTGGCTTCTTCCCCATTCAGCCACGAATCCTGTAGATGGATCTTTTTTTCCTACCTTGACAAAGCCTGGAGAGCTCTGCACTTCATGAAAAATCAGAACTGTTCCAGTTTGCTACCTGATTCCTTTCTGCCTTCAAACATAATGCAAAACGATTTCCTGTTTCCATACTGCAACTAAATAGAGATTGTTGTGCAATTTCAGAAATGTCCTGGGCATGGAATGTGCAAGCCTACCAGTCACAGGAATTCTCCCTCTCCATCTCACAGGCCTAAGGCTGAGATCTTGGTAGGTCTATTCAGGAAGCGCACCATGGAGTGAATTTCTATGCCCTGATGGTCTCAGGTTAATATGGTAAATGTTCCCCCATCAGTTCCCAGAACCTGAAGCCAAACCCACAGGAATCCATGCATTCATTCCATTTCTCCTCTGTGGTGCTACTACCAGGCAGGGCTGCCATGTCACTCAACTGAAGTAAATGGTGCTCCCTGGGATGTAAGATGTGGTGAGCCTGGTGCCGAGCACTGACTGGAACACAGTGAGTGCAGTGTGCCACATGTGTTTGCTCCTTCAGACGTGCTCTTGCACCTTCTTCACCTGCTCTGCATCCCAAGAAGCAGACCTGGGTGGATGGCATCAACTCTTTGGCCCTCTACTTCCCATTGGATAATGGGCTGCACTGTCAGGAGATGGGAAAGTAGGGAAGGAGGAGATAACCAGCGAACCTGCCTCTCTGCTGGGTTGCTGTGGGTTTGCACCTGAAGGCTAGAGCTCCTGTCAGGCAGTCTCTGCATTCAGCCACCTTCTCAGAGGCCTGGTAAACACTCTGGCTACCTCAGTATTACCAGCCCAAGGGGCTATGTTATCCTTCGTTGCCTTCATCTTTCTAAATGGTTCTTTTTTAACCTCTTTCCATTGGACCCAGTGTGAGTGTACCATCACTGCTTGCTTACTGTAATCCTGACCTATATAATGGTAAATACGTCAGGCTTACATTAGCTTTGAGGAGGGACAGAAAACAGACACAATCACAAGTAGAACTTATAAAATTTTAGATAGTGATAAGGCAAAAGATAAAATTAAAGTAGGGCAATAGGATGGAGAGGGTCTGGCAAGAAGGCTACATACCTAGAGGGGCCTAGAAAGGCCATTCTGAAGAGGTGATATCTGGCCTAACAACATGATGAGAATGAGGCAGCTGCACAAATGTATGGGGACAGAACATTCCATATGGGGATGGGAAAGAGTTTGAACAAGATGGAACCTAGCAGATAAGAGGAGGGTAGGAGGAGATGAGCTCGGGCGAGTGGGGTATTAAGGAGTCTAGATGTTATCCTAAGGGCACTGACAAATCATTGTAGAATGTGTGGTAGGGGATTTGTAATGGTCACTCTCCTGACAGAAATCAGAGTAAACAATGTAAGGGTTTAACTGAAGATAATGTAATGAGAAGACTACAAACATAGGAGTGGGCTGGGTTAGGAAGCCCAGCAAAGGTGGTGAAACGCTCAGGAACTTGTGGCACAAGGAAGCCTGGAGGGCCCTGGCACTTGGGAAGAAAAGGAGCCCTGAAACAGGGACCACCGATAGAGCTGTGTCAGATGGTGACTTCCAGAGGCCATTCAGAAGGCACAGAGGATGGAGATGGAGTGGAATTAGGGCATGTTCGAGCTGCAAGAGGTAAGAGTTCCAGTGAGGATGGATTCACAGGATGTCAGGAATTCCAAGGATGATAGCACTTAGCCACCTGCACATTTGATATGAAATAGGCAGGCTGGGGAGAAGGAATTTCAATGACTACCATTAGTTCTAATATTGCCAGCAAACCCTAACAGTTTTCATAAATGCTAACACCTTCAGGACTCAGTCAGGAAACTGAGAGGTTTACACCATGGGGACAGTGGTAAGGGGGTGCCAGCCCATTTCGGGCATTCCACTGAAGTGTCTACAACCTGAATTCAGGAGGCTGTCTGGTACCTGGAGCCAAAATGCAGAGTCAGGCTTGCAAACTTCCTCAAGCCTTTCACTGCCCGCTCCTACTGCTGATTGAGGTCCAGGAAAGCCAGCAGGCGGTCGTTGGGGCTGAACAAGGCCTGCCTGCCTCGCACCTGTGCACAGAGGGGTGTCCTTGTGCTGGCCCGCCCAGGCTGACAAAGAGAGGTGGCTTCCCAACCTTCGCTCCTAAATACAGAGAGCACAGAGTTCTTATTACAACTAAATTCAAGGTAAAGAAAACACGGTGGGGGCTACTCAGGAAAAGTCAATGTATATAGTCTCTCTTTCCCTCTTCTGGTTTCTGTCTTGTAGTAAGATATGTCTGAAAAAACAACAAAGGAAGTGTTGCTTTCTTTGAGAAACCTCACTGCCCCCGACTAGCATGAATCTTCTCCAGTGGTTTCCAAATGTGGTTAGCAACCAAACTCTCTTTACAAACAAAATCTGCCACAGAATCTTAATGTATAACACAGGCAACAGCCCAGAGCCATTTCTTAGACACCAGATTCCAGCAAGTTCTAGTAGGATCATCCCAAGTGTGTGTGTGTGTGTGTGTGTGTGTGTGTGTGTGTACACGTGAGGCGTATTGAGGTATACTTTGCATACAGTAAAACTCACCCTTTATAGGTGTACAGCTAGATGAGTAATGACATAGTCTTGTAATAATACCACAATCAAGACCCGAACTGCTGCATCACTCCCAAATTCCCTCCTGCCCCTTTGTAGTCATCCTCCTTCCCTGTTCCCTGCAACCACTGATCTGTCTGTCCCTGAAGTCTCGCTTCTCCAGAATGTCATATAAATGGAGTCATGCAGTATGTACCCTTTGGTGACTGGCTTCTTCCACTTATTGTAACATTTTTAAGAGTCATGCATGGTTTTGCATGTATCAGTAATTTGTTCCTTCTTATTGCTACGCTGAGGTTTGTTGTTCTTGTGTGGTTTCCAAAGTTGCCTTTTAGCTTCTCACTCCTTTTTGCATAGAATATAAAGTTCTCTATTCAATAATTTTCTTTATTCCTTAAAATACTGAGATTGAGGGAGCACACGTGGAGTGAGGGTGTTTGACCCCAGCAGTGTCATCACTGTGTCACACTGTTACATCAGAACTGGCTCCCTCGCTTCCAAAGTACCTCTGTCTCACCCCAGGACAAGAATCTCTGACATTTTCTAACCAAAGCTAATGAGTACTGCTTACTTTTACTATAAAAATATTATAATTAACAGACAAGTTTTTAAGCTAGGGAAAGAATACAGGGAATGCATTTGTTCAGAAGTAGACCTTGGCTGCTATTTGTCTTCCAAGTGTGACCAAAACAAAAATTCCATTCAAAAACTTCAACCAAAAATTTTACCTTTAGCCACTGTTCATGTGATCATACATGAATCTTTTGGGTTCTCAATTCTGCCATCTGACAGATAGCTTTTATTCTCCTCTCAGAGGCCACACTACCATCTGACCATATGACTGTGTTGGAACCTGTGTATGGAAAATGTGGTGGAGAGGAGGTGGAATGGGGAGGGGCACAAGGCCAAGTCGGAGAGTCTTGGGTGCCCTGCTCCAAAGTTTGGACATTACCCTGTATATAACCAATAAGAATGAGCAAAGGGTTCCAGGTGGAGGGGAGTCAGTATGAATTCTGGAAATCCCTCTACTATCTAAAGTAGGGAAACCTGTTGGAGGTTCTGCCATGGTGGAGGTGATCAGTGGGATGACAGAGAGAAGGAAATTCATCTCAGGGACATATGGGATGCAGAATAAAAAGGGTTTGGAAGAAGTGTGAGAGAAAGGAAGGTGCAAGCAACTTCATTTAACTACCCCAGTAACAGCATGATGTAAATGTCATTATGTCCATTTTGCAGATGACAAATCTGAATGAATGAGATGAACTAACTTACATGTCTTTACCAGCCGATAAGATAGAAACCATAGCACAGTATTGAGGCACTGCACTCAGGCATTACTTAGACATGTGAGACAGTGAGAAACATATTTAATGAATTAGGGATTACCTTAAATAAACCAAACACTATGCTTTGGGAAACAGATCTTTGAGTCCTTGGAGAGCAGTGTTGGGCAATATGCTACAGTGACATAAGTGGCATGAGTAAATTTTAAGGAGATTTACCCTGTTCTCATTCTCCTCACTCATCTTCTTTCTCTTTCTCCTTCCTCCTGCATCTGGGAAAGAGAGATTTGTATAATAATGTGTTAGCAGTTGAGGGCATTTCATTAAAGCCTGCCATTAGTTGCCTTTTCTTTTCTTCTTCTTCCTCTTTTTTTTTTGGAGTAAGAAAAGGTTTATTTTCATTTATTTTTTTTATTGTCTAAAGTTTAACATATGACTCCTTTTTCCCCAATTGACCCCCACCCCCAGCCATTCCCATCCCGGACAAGGCCCACCCACCAGTGTCTGTGTCCATTGGTTATGCTAATAAGCATGCATACAAGTCCTTTGGTTGCTCTCTAACCCCCCCTCCCCTGCCATTTGTCTCTGGATCTATTCTTGTTCATCAAGTTATGTTGATAATTATATCCCACATATGAGTGAGAACATGTGATATGTATCTTTCTTTTTTTTTTTTTTAATAAATCTTTATTGTTCAGATTATTACAGGTGTTCCTCATTTCCGCCCCCCCATAGCTCCCCTCCACCTGATTCCCCACCCCACCCCATGCCCTTACCCCCCGCCACTGTCTTCATCCATAGGTGTAAGATTTTTGTCCAATCTCTTCCCACACCCCTCACACCCCCTTCCCCCTGAGAATTGTCAGTCCACTCCCTTTCTATGTCCCTGATTCTATTATATTCACCAGTCCATTCTGTTCTTCAGATTTTTTATTCACTTGATTTTTAGATTCACTTGTTGGTAGGCATGTATTTGATGTCATTTTGTTGTTCATAATTTTTATCTTTACCTTTTTCTTCTTCTTCCTCTTCTTAAAGAACACCCTTCAGCATTTCATGTAATCCTGGTTTGGTGGTGATGAACTCCTTTAGCTTTTTCTTGTCTGTGAAGCTCTTTATCTGACATTCAACTCTGAATGATAGCTTTGCTGGGTAGAGTAATCTTGGTTGTAGGTTCTTGCTGTTCATCACTTTGAATATTTCTTGTCACTCCCTTCTGGCCTGCATAGTTTCTGCTGAGAAATCAGCTGACAGTCGTATGGGTGCTCCCTTGTAGGTAACTAACCGTTTTTCTCTTGCTGCTTTCAAGATTGTCTCTTTGTCTTTTGCCCTTGGAATTTTAATTATGATGTGTCTTGGTGTGGTCCTCTTTGGATTCCTCTTGTATGGGGTTCTGTGTGCTTCCTGAACTTGTAAGTCTATTTCTTTCACCAGGTAGGGAAAGTTTTCTGTCATTATTTCTTCTAATAGGTTTTCAATATTTTGCTCTTTCTCTTCTTCTGGCACCCCAAAAATTTGGATGTTGGTATGCTTAAAGTTGTCCCAGAGGCTCCTTACACTATCTTCATATTTTTGGATTCTTTTTTCTTTTTGTTTTTCTGGTTGGGTGTTTTTTGTTTCCTCATATTTCAGATCTTTGGTTTGATTCTTGGGGTACGTTGATCTACAGTTGAGTGTCTGTATATTCTTTATTTTAGACAGTGTATGCTTAATTTATGACTGGTCCTTTTCCATTTTTTTGGCATTCTCATTAAGATCCTTAAAGGTCTTACTAAGTTCCTCAGCGGTTTTTAGGAGATTCTTGAGTAACCTTATAAAAGTGGTTCTGAACTCTATGTCATCCAGTAGTTTGCTTTCCTCCATTTCTTTCATTTGTGACATGTTTCTTTGTCTCTGCATTTTGCTGCTTCCCTGTGTTGATGGAGTGGCTTTGTGTGGTAGGTGACCTATAGGGGCCAGTAGCTCAGCCTCCCCAATCACCTGAGGTGGATGCTCTTGGTACAACCCTTTGTGGGCTGAGTGCTAAGTCTTGGTGTAGTTAAGCCTTGATTGCTGTTGGTACACTGGGAGGAATTGACCTCCAGGCCAATTGTCTGTGAGGACCCGCTGTGTCTATAATGGAAGAACTGCTGGGCTGGAGACACACTTATGGCGCAGGACTTGTTTCAGTGGGGCTTTGGTGCTCAATGAGTCTGCCTCTTGAATGTGTCACTTATGGATGTGAGAAGTTGAAATCTGGTGTCTCACACTGACCACTAGGTACACTGGCTTCTGGATCTCCAATGAGGTGCAAGTCAGCTACTGTCTGAGGCCACCCAGCAGGAGCTACAGTGAGAACTACAGTTTTCTCCTCTTTGCTTGGGGTTTGGAGGTTTTGGAGCTGTCTGACCCGGGCTGCAAGTTTGCTAGGTTAAGCTGCAATAGGGCAGGCCATTCATCTGCTAAAGCCGCTGCTTGGAGCTTGGGTGGGTTTGTAGGTTGTGCGGGGCAGGGTCTCAGGGAGTCACTAGGCTAGGGCGTGGCAAACAGCGATGGCTGCCAATCAGCCGTCTCTGTGTCTCCACATTTCCAAGTCCCCGCATCCCGTGCCCCAGCACAGTAAACAATTATTCCTGCGCGAAGCCCTGCAACCAAGCCACCCTCACTTTCCAACCTGATGGCAGACAGTCCAGCTTCTCTCCGTAGGACATTGGGTTCCCCGCGTCTCCCCAGAAACTGGAGTTCGGAGTAATTGGGAGCTTGTCTCCCTTCGGGTTGAAAAAAGCAGTGCTCCCAGTCACCTGCCGCCAGACCGATTCGCGCGCCTCTGTACCTCAGCTTTTCAGCGTTTGTGCACGTCTCAATGCTCTTTTCTCTTTCCTTCTAGTTGTAGAATTTCCATTCAGCCAGCTTTCCCGTGGTTCTGGGTGATAGACGTTTTGTCTTTTAGTTGTAGTTTTGAAATTGTTGTGCGAGGCAGCAGTTTAGGTGTTTACCTATGCCACCATCTTGGATCCTCTCTAGCTGCCTTTTCTGACACAGATACATCCTCCACCATTATTTTCTTCTTTTTAGGTGAGTGGGCTCCTCCCCACTTCCTGACTGCTTTGGAGATAAAAGAAGACAGTGAGGGATTTACCTTTTCCCCATCATATTGTGGCTATAATTTAAAGCTGCCATAACTCATGTGTAGAACTGTGACTATAATATCATGGAAAAAGCCATCATTCAAAATCCAAAGGAAGAAATGTGGAGTCCTGTTTTTTCCAGTTGTAAATTGCCTCAAGATCAGCATATAGCTGCTGGTACAACCAGACCATGGAAAGTAAGTTTTGGAAAGTCACCCATGATGAGTTTTTTTTTTTTTTTTCTTTTCTCCCTTTTTTCAATCTTTACTAAACTCAAAATAGTTTTCTCTATTGGAATGTGGCCAGGACTAAATAATTGAAACTTACTGGGCTAGTACATAACTCTCCAAATTTGGGGGATGTCCTAAAAGATTCTTAGAGCTGGATTAAATTTGCAGAGAATAGAGCCTGGTCAATTTGGGTTGGGTTAAACAGACTAGTTCTGTGAGGATACCAATCTTGAGGAACCATGCTATCTATTTTTCTGTTGTTCCTAGGGTGAGGTGTTCCAGACCAGTAATTTCTCCTACCTTGCTCAGGTTCATGCTTCCCAGCTGTGGGAAGACATAACAGTTTATTCTATGGTTAAAATTCACTGCTCTAGTCACTCTCCAGTGATCTCATGTAGGCATTCATGAACCCCCTAAAACCTGCTCCCCACATGTCCTACCACTGTTAGCTCTGTCTAGCATATTTATACAGGGGTATGAACACCTTCTGTGCATCAGGAACATTTTAGATACATTATGTGCAATGTATTATCTCCTTTAATCCTTACTACAACCCTGCAAGTTAGATATTATTATCATTCCCATTTTATAGTTGAGGAAATTAAGTCATTGAGTGAGTCAATGAGTAAGGAAAATAAAAATTCTAACTCAGGTCAATGGAATTTATCAAGCTGGTGTTCTTGACTTGGGTCACAATTCTGTCAGGAGGTAAGATATACATGACATCTGTTAAGAAAAGGAGGACAAAATTCTTAAAAATGTTATTGAATGTGTAAACCTTTATATCAAATATTACCAAAATATTTTTGCGATATTGTAGAAGTTCATAATTTCCTGTTCTTGTGCTAATGCCTTCAGACTTGTGAGTTCAGACTATAGGGTTAGATGGCTTGAATTCAATCCCAGCTATCACTTCTTACCAGTGAGACTTTGGGTAATAAAGTCAATAACTTCTCTGTGCCTAGCTTTTCCCTTCTTGAAATGAAGATCCTAAGTAGTATTCACTTTATAGGGCTGTTTTGATTTTTAAAGAGGATAAATTGATGTAAAACGTTCAACACAAGCATGGCACATGACTGTTACACTGATGGCCCCAAATAAAACATGCCTCCCAGTGTTGTAGTGCCCTCCCACATTGACTATGGACTTGGCTTGGTAACTTGCTTTGGCCAATGGGGTACTAGCAAGTGGTATGGAAACAGAGTCTTAATAAGTGCTTGCACATAGGGATTTTTCCCCTTGGGACACTTGCTCCTGGAGCCCTGAGCCACCATATAAAGAAATTAGGCTATCCCATTGGAGAGACCCTCCTGAGGAGAGAGAGAAATGCCAGGTCAAACCCTAGCTGTTCCAGCCAATCAGCTGAGGCTTCAGCAGATGCCATGTGGAATAGAAGAACCAACCAGCTGAGATCAATCAACCCATAAGACCCAATGAAATAATAAAATATTTTTAAGCTACTGCATTCTGTAGTGGTGTTACATAGCAATAGATAACTGAGATAAAAAGCATTCAATAAACATCAGCTATTTTTAAAATTATCATCATTCTCCATTGACTTTAGTTTTTCCAAAATAATTACTATTAAGATGGAAATAACTCATTCACTCAATAGACATGTGCTGTGTTCCTGCTGTGAGCAGCAATGACTTGTGTCTCATTTTTAAAGAGTGGTATTTTCTTCCCATGTGTCCCTTCATAGGAATTTTGAACTCTAAGGTAGAAAATTTTAATTTATCCTCTGTTTGAATTATTATTTGTTGAACAACTACAACATTTGTTCATTCTTTTAACATTTTAAAAAAGCATCAGGGAATTAGTGAAGAACCAGACCTTATTTTTCATATACTCACAGACTCTTCTTGATAGGAAGTTGAAAGATACTCAACACTCCATTAAACCTTAGACTCTCGAGGATAAAAGGGCCTTTGAAAGGGCAACCAGTCTGCTCTACTCCAGACAGGCTTTCATCTCCGCTCCTGAAGGCGCCTGGTTTTATGGTAAAGTTCTGCTAGCGAAGTTCCCTGGGTCGCTCTGCATAGGCCTTCCTGCATAGCTCAGGTGTTTCCAAGGGAAACCAGGAAACAGCATTATCTTTCGTCCCCCTCAGGCTCCTACATTATGGCTGCTGTACTTTAGGCTTCTGTTTGTAGCTGTGAAGTGCCATTTGGTTGAAAATCACGCAGTCCCTGCTGGTTACACACAGCTTCTACTGGGCATACAAACAAAATGAGTTGAAACGAAGTTGTGTGGCAGAGGAAGCCTGCCTTCCCTTCCTGAGGTCCTCTTCTCTGCCAGGAAAGACTGGTCTGACTTCAGCTGTTTACAGGAGAAATGAGTCCTAGCCTTGCATTATTTCCTCCTCTACATTTGCATCTTAAGCTATATATAGATATAGATATCTGATATATGTAAACATATATAAATCACCCAATTATAGAATTAAAGGCTTAGTACCTATTAATATAATTTCCAAATCAGAGAGACAGGAAGTGGAGTCTATTCCAACTCCTCACATTTATTTACTTAGTCATTTAAAATATGAATGGGGATCAGAAAGGGACCAGGAAAAACTTTTGGCCTAAAGACAAAAATTCACAAAGACCTCAACTTTAGACTTTTGACATTATTTCCAAATGAGGTTATAAATCAAGTTTTAGACACAGATGCTTCTCATTTGACTCTAAACTTATGTCCCATGATTGAACCATATTACCTTTTGGATGCTATGAAATAAAGAAAAACAAACTCTTATAATTACTTGTGACTACACAGTTATATGCCATTGTGTTTTTTGAATTAAAATTATAATTTGCTAATATAAACATTAAAATATACTACAATTTTATGATCCTGTTTTGACAATTCTTTAAAATAATAATAGCTAAGCATTTATGAGTTTTATCGTATGCTAGGCTCTTTGCAGGAAACTTCACAACAACCTGGTGAAGCGGGAACTATTACCCATTTTACAACAGAGGAAACTGAGGCACAGGCATCTTAAGAATTATGCTCTGGGTCCATAGGTGATTAAGCCCAGAGCGGAGATTGGAGCCCAAGCAGTCTGGTTCTAGAGTTAACATGTTCAACCCCCAAATTTGCTGTCTCAGTTTCAAAACACTCCACACGTAGAGAAGGTTCCTTGTATTTCCTGGAGAAGGAAAAAGAAGGAGAGGACAGGCATGGCAATGATGGCAGAAAGGATGGTCCAGGGTTACCTGTGTGGCTGCTGAAACATCAGTGCAGCAGCTGCTGGAGCAAAGGCGGATGAGTCGTCCAGACCCTACCAGGCCCGGGGCCTGTCTTCCTTGCAGTTTCCCAGTCCTGGCCCTTTGCTATGCTCCTGCTCCCTTCACTTTCTCCCTCCTGATCCAAGCTCCATCCCTAACTTTTGCCCCAAGATTCCTGCATGTGGGGGTCCTGAATCCTTTCTCCTGGCATCTCTTTGGCTGAATTGCTCCCCACCCTCAGCTCGTGTCACTGGCCTTGGGCTCCTCAGTGGAGTCCATGCTGTTGTGCCATGGTTAGCTCCTGGAACCTGGGGCCCAGGATTTCTGTTACCTCAAGTTCCCGGGAGTGGAGGGAGAGAAACCTGCCACAGGAGGAGGCAGGTGGCACAGGAAGCCCTGTCTGTACTCTCAGGAACTTGTAGGAGGGAGTGTAGGAAGGGCGTCTGCACCCTGGGCTGTGTCATGAGAACTTGCTCATGCAGCATTAGCTGACATTACTTCTGTGTGCGTGTGCAGTGACATGGAGACAGTGTCATTCACCAGAATGCCAGCAAGCCTGGTCCACGCAGACAGGCCTGATGACAGCCATTTGAGCCACAAAACTCCACGGGCACGCAGGATGCAAGCTTTGAAATGGCCTACAAAATGTTGAGGCCTGAAAAAAATTTGATTAGGCAAAAGAAAAGTAAAGCATAAAATAAATGTCTAATTAAATGTCTACAACCCATAACAGCATATTACCTAGTCAGCCACAAGTCAACTCACATAAATATGGAATGTGGGTGATTTCCATGTGATTTAATATGTTTGCAATGGTCTTAAACTGGCACTGATGCAAAGAGGCGTGGCCTCCGAGGAAGCTGGCAGTGGGGATAGGGCAGCTGTGGGCAAACTATGGCCCATGGGCCGGATCCGGCTGTTCTATCTGGTTCTCTTGCTCTCCCCTCCGCTCCTTTACTTTGAATTTATATTAGTTCACACAAACACTCCATCCATGCTTTTGTTCCGGCCCTCCAGTCCAGTTTAAGAACCCATTGTGGCCCTCGAGTCAAAAAATTTGCCCACCCCTGGGATAGGGTGACATGTGTTGGAGGATTTGTATGGATAGCAGGTCACAGGTGGCCACCATGGATCCTTAGAACAGCAGAGTGAGACAAAGGGTCCCTATCAAAGATGCCTACATGTTCCCCAAGTGAGCCCCTCCCGCTGGTGCCACAAATCCTACCTAATAAAAGAATAATATGCAAATTAACCATCACTCTGCTACACCCACAAGCCATGCCCACACAAGCCACGCCCACAAGCCAATCAGGAGCGAATATGCAAATAAACCCAACCAAGATGGCTACGGCCACAGAGATCAGGAAGGAGGCTTGGGTTTCCCCGGCAACGGAGGAAGCCAAGCTTTCTGCCTGCCCTTGCCAGCCTAGGCCTCCACTCAAGGCTACAAAGTTTCAATGATAGAAGATACATAAACCCAAACAGAAATGGCGGCAGCCATGGAGCTGGAAAGAGCAGGAGGCTAGGGTTGCCCCCGGTGATGGAGGAAGCCAAGCTTTCCGCACACCCTGGCCGGCCCAGGCCTCCGCTTAAGGCTACAAAGTTTCAATTATAGAAGATACATAAATCTCAATAGAAATGGCTGCCACCACGGAGCAAGCAGAAGGCTTGGCTCTGCTCCAGGCTACAAAGTTTCAATTGTAGAAGATAAATAAACCCCAGATACCAGGGCCTCCGCTTGGGTCACCAGGGGGTGTGGCCGGCCTGCAAACCACCACAGGCCCCTCGCCCAGGCCGCCCCATGCCCCAAGGGAACCCCCACCCTGATCCGGGACACCCTTCAGGGCAAACCAGCTGGCCCCCACCCATGCACCAGGCCTCTATCCTATCTAATAAAAGAGTAATATGCAGATTGACCATCACTCCAACACACAAGATGGCTGCCCCCATGTGGTCAAAGATCCTGCCCTCATGTGGACAGAAGATGGCCGCCACAAGATGGCCAGCAGGGGAGGGCAGTTGGGAGGGACCAGGCCTGCAAGGGAAGGCTGTTGTGGGTGATCAGGCCAGCAGGGGAGGGCAGTTGGGAGGGACCAGGCCTGCAAGGGAGGGCAGTTGGGGGCAATCAAGCCTGCAGGGGAGGGCAGTTAGGGGTGACCAAGTCGGCAGAGGAGGGAAGTTGGGGGCAACCAGGCCTGCAGGGAAAGGCAGTTGGGAGGGACCCAGGCCTGCAGAGAAAGGCAGTTGTGGGGGGACCCAGGCCTGCAGGGGAGAGCAGTTGGGGGGACAAGGCCTGCAGGGGAGGGCAGTTAGGGGTGACCAGGCCTGCAGGGGAGGGCAGTTAGGGGAAAACAGGCTGGCAGGGGAGCAGTTAGGCATCAATCAGGCTGGCAGGGGAGTGGTTAGGGGGTGATCAGGCTGGCAGGCAGAAGCGGTTAGTGGCAATCGGGAAGGCAGGCAGGCGAGCAGTTGGGAGCCAGCAGTTCTGGATTGTGAGAGGGATGTCCCTAGAGGGGTTCCAGATTGGAGAGGGTGCAGGCTGGGCTGAGGGACACACACCCCCGTGAACGAATTTCGTGCACTGGGCCTCTAGTCTTACATAAAATTCCAAAACTTACAATCTTGATGCAATTGAATTTCTTGTGAAGGAAGTAGGTAGGGGAGTGAGAGTAGAAGTTGCCTCTCTCAGCATCTCTGAAACTGAACCCAGCGCCACCCATTTCCACCTGTGTGTCTAACACCTGGTTGTAGTTCCAGTGGCCACTATCTGTCCCTTGGACAATGGCAAGAGCCTCCTAAAGTGTCTCCTTCTTCTGTTGAATCTTTTCTCCACAAAAGAGAAACAATGGTCTTTAAAAATCATAAAGCAGATCACTCAGACCCCGACTAAGAATAAGCTCCCATCTCTTTCTTTGGGTTTTGACAAAGCCTTTTGTGATCTGGCCCCTGCTCATCTGCCAGCTGCTCATCCCTCATCACCAGCCCTTCTCTCCAGAGTGCAATTGACCCAGCCACACTCACCTTCCCCGCCTGGCCTTAAAGCCTTGGTGGTTCCCTTTCCCGGAACTCCTCCCACACATCTGCATCCTTCCCTAGCAGCCTGTGCATACCTCTCCATCAAGCTAGCCATTCAGGTCACAGGCAGTGGTCCCCTGTCAGGGAGGACTTCCTTGCCTGTCCTTGCCCCCGAAAGGGGAAATTTACTGTCTGTCTGTCTTCTACATCACAGGACCTCACACTATGCTGTTTCATTTTCTTCAAACTTTTCACCGTCTGAAACTATTTTTTCATGCTCAGTATTCTTTTACTTTTGTTTGCTTGTTTGCCTACTTCCCACCTACAAGGATGTAATTTCCTCCAGGATAGGGAATTGCCTGTGGTTTTCACTATTGTGTTGCTATTGCCCATAATAATACCTGGATGCAGTGGGTGGTCGATAAATACTCATTGAAAGCATGAGAAAATAAATAAATAAATAAATGAGCCTGAACTGACATGGCTCACAGGAGTGTGAATGTCATGGCGATCTCTGAGGTCGCTGGATTCTGGGTGAACTAATTTTAACTATATCTCCAAGGGGTCCTCACATAACATCTGGTTTATGTATGTATTTGTTTATACCATACCTCATTGCAAAAGAATTTGCAGTCATTTTCAAAGCTACAGATAGTGCAATAAATTTTTTAAAGGAAATAGTGGGTATGAAGAGGAAATAAGCATTGAAAAAATAAAATAAAATGAGGACAAGATTAGCAATGAAAATACATACCACAAAGTCCTTTCTGCCTAACCAGCAGTGGACTGCACATTTACCTTTGAACTTCGTAATAGCCAGTGGTAGCTCATCTACACTGAAGTCCTTAAAAAAGAGAAAATTCTAAAACTTTACTTATTGAATTTTTACCTGTTGGCCATGAATCATAACAACTATTCAATGTGTTTCCAATTAATTTTACTACTCTTAGTTATGGCACTAAATATGATTTACTGCCAATCCATATTTATTGAACATCTGTACTCACAGGGCTTGTACATTCCAACAGAGCCATGTGCCTTCCTCATGTGCTGCCCTAATAACCTGGCTGGATTCTGATGAGTTGAAACATTTATGAGGAGTACAGCCTGCAGGAAGGACAGTTGACAAGCCCCCTGGCTGATGTAGGGCTGGTGTAGCTTACTTCCAATTAGTAGAAAATTTTTACTTGAGTTTCATTTATAGGCTCCCAAACAATATTGAGGTTCATTTTCTTCAGACTGCCTTCTCAGCCCATTTTTCCAGAGTAAAGCTCTTCAATTACTTATTTTCTAAAATTTATGTGTTTTTCAAAATTTTACTCCTCTCTGTTCTCTCTTTGGAAACTTTATATGTTCTCCCTCTCTCTCTTTTCACCCTCTCCTCCATCCCCACATTTTTGAAAGGTAGTACAGCAAGGTGTTAAAAGCCACGGGAAATTCCATGGGCCATGAAATACCAGCCAAGGTGCTTAATATTTTTGTGCCTCAGTTGTCTGTTTGCAAAATTAGGGGTGATAACTACATCTACCTCCCAGAGTGGTTGTGAGTGTTAAATGCATTTATATATGTCAAGTGCCTAGGACAGAGACTGGCACATCGCAAGCACTATGTGAACATTAGCTATTATTATGATTACATGCCATTTCCCTTTAAAACAAACCCCTCCCCTTCCCCATGTACCTCAGTAGAAATATTTATTCCTGTTGTCTTATATCTCCATTTCTCTGAACATTACTAGAATTCCTTTCCCCTCTTCTTTGGTTTTCCCTAGCAGCCTGTGTATACCTCTCTATCATAGCACTTAGAATACTGTGAGGTATTATCTGTTTGTTAGTCTGTCTCCACAAAGGACTATTAGGACAAGGGCAGGATCTCACCCCTTTGTGTCTTCAGTGTCACATTGTTTGCTACATAATGGTTGCTCAGTTCAAGATTGGTTGAACTAAGATGAGTGCAGAACTGATCCCATGGGGGAATCCAACCAACAAAATGACAACATTACATTTCTTATATATTTTACTAAAGGCTTAGTGCACGAAAATTCATGCACTCCTTGGGGAGGCCCAGCCTGAGCCCTCTTGCAGACCAGGAGCCCTCGGGGGATGTCCAACTGATGGCTTAGTGGGGAGCGGGCCTAAGCCACAGTCTGGCCTCCCTCTGCGGGAGGTGACCCGTGGCCGATTGGGGGACAGCGCTAGCTGGTGAGCGCCTGGGCCCCCCCCCCCGCCCCATCACCCCTCACCACTGCTTGTCATTGCTGCTGCTGGATAACTGTCCCCTCCCTCTGCCAGCTGGCACCGGCCTTGGTTGGTCTGGTGCTGCCTGCTCGCTGGCCCCACCCCCCACCGCTGGGTAGTTCTGCCTTTTGGTCCATTTGCATATTAGGCTTTTATTGTATAGGATACCTAAGCACTCTAGTATCATGCTTGCTTGTCTCCCGGGACTAAAAGAAATGCTTTATTTTTATTCTTTTTTTTTTTTTTTCAAATTTTTATTAAGGTATTATATGTGTACATATCTTACCATTGCCCCCCCCACCCCACTCCCATACCTGCCCTCACCCCCCAATGTTTTGCATCCGTTGGTTACTCTTATATGCATGCATACAAGTCCTTCAGTTGATCTCTTATTTCCCCCACCTCTCCCTAACCTTACCGCTGTAATTAGACAGTCTGTTTGATGCTTTACTGCCTCTGTAACTATCTTTTGGTTCATCAGTTTATAATGTTTTTCATTATCCCTAAATGAGTGAGATCATGTGGTATTTTTCTTTCATTGACTGGCTTATTTCACTTAGCATAATGTTCTCTAATTCCATCCAGGTGCCTACAAATGGTAGTAATTCCTTCTTTTTTATGGCAGCATAGTATTCCATTGTGTAGATGTACCATAGTTTTCTGATCCAGTCATCTGCTGACGGGCACCTAGGCTGTTTCCAAATCTTAGCTATTGTAAATTGTGCTGCTATGAACATAGGGGTGCATATATCCTTTCTGATTGGTGTTTCTGGTTTCTTAGGATATATTCCTAGGAGTGGGATTACTGGGTCAAATGGGAGTTCCATTTTCAGTTTTTTGAGGAAACTCCATACTGTTCTCCACAGTGGCTGCACCAGTCTGCATTCCCACCAGCAGTGCACGAGGGTTCCTTTTTCTCCGCATCCTCGCCAACACTTGTCGTTTGTTGATTTGTTGATGATAGCCATTCTGACAGGTGTGAGATGGTATCGCATTGTCGTTTTGATTTGCATCTCTCGGATAATTAGTGACTTTGAGCATGTTTTCATGTGTCTCTTGGCCTTCCTTCTGCCTTCTTTCGAAAAGATTCTATTTAGGTCCGTTGCCCATTTTTATATTGGATCATTTATCTTCCTTTTATTAAGTTGTATAAGCTGCCTGTAGATGTTGGAAATTAAACCTTTATCAGTGATACCATTTGCAAATATGTTCTCCCATACAGTGGGATTTCTTGTTGTTTTGTTGATGGTTTCTTATGCTGTGCAAAAGCTTTTTATTTTGATATAGTCCCATTTGTTTATTTTCTCTTTGGCTTCCATTGCCCTAGGGGCAGTATCACTGAAAAAGTTCTTTTGGCATATGTCTGAGATTTTGCTGCCTGTGGATTCCTCTAGTATTTTTATGGTTTCCCGTCTTATATTTAAGTCCTGTACCCATTTTGAGTTTATTTTTGTGTATGGTGTAAGTTGGTGATCTAGTTTCATTTTTTTGCATGTATCTGTCCAATTTTCCCAACACCATTTATTGAAGAGACTGTCTTGACTCCATTGTATGCTCATGCCTCCTTTGTCAAATATTAATTGTGCATATTGGTTTGGGTCGATATCTGGATTCTCTATTCTATTCCATTGATCTATATGTCTGTTCTTGTGCCAGTACCAGGCTGTTTTGAGGACAGTGGCTTTGTAATACAGCTTGAAATCTGGTATTGAGATCCCTCCTAGTTTATTCTTCTTTCTCAGGATTGCTGTGGCTATTTGGGGTCTTTTTTAATTCCAGATGAATTTTTGGAGAGTTCTTTCTAGGTCTGTGAAATATGCTGTTGGTATTTTAATGGGGAGTGCATTAAATCTATAGATTGCTTTGGGTAGTATGGACATTTTGATGATGTTGATTCTACCAATCCATGAACATGGTATGTTCTTCCATCTGTTTACATCTTCCTCTATCTCTTTTTTCAGTGTCCTGTAGTTTTCCGCATATAGGTCTTTTACCTCCTTGGTTAGGTTTATTCCTAAGTATCTTAATTTTTTTGGTGCGATGGAAAATGGGATTGCTTTTTTAGTCTCTCTTTCTGTAAGTTCACTGTTGGTGTATAGAAATGCCATAGATTTCTTGGCGTTAATTTTGTATCCTGCTACATTGCCGAATTCATTTATTAAGTCTGTTAGTTTTTTTATAGAGTCTTTCGGTTTTTTTATGTACAATATCATGTCATCTGCAAATAAGGACAGCTTTACTTCTTCTTTTCCAATTTGGATGCCTTTTATTTCTTCTTCTTGTCTAATTGCAGTGGCTAATACTTCCAGTACTATGTCAAACAGGAGTGATGAGAGTGGGCATCCTTGTCTTGTTCCTGTTCTTAGGGGAAATGGTTTTAGTTTTTGCCCATTGAGTATGATGTTGGCTGTGGGTTTATCATATATAGCTTTTATTATGTTGAGGTATGATCCTTCTATTCCCACCTTGTTGAGAGTTTTTATCAAGAAAGGGTGTTGGATTTTGTCAAATGCTTTTTCTGCATCAATTGATATGACTATGTGATTTTTATCTTTCAATTTGTTTATGTGATGTATCACATTTATTGATTTTCGGATATTGAACCATCCTTGCATTCCTGGGATAAACCCTACTTGGTCATGGTGTATGATCTTTCTGATGTACTGCTGGATCCGATTTGCTAGAATTTTGTTGAGGATTTTGGCATCTACATTCATGAGGGATATTGGCCTGTAATTCTCTTTCATTGTGTTGTCTTTATCTGGTTTTGGTATTAGGGTGATGCTGGCTTCATAGAAGGAGCTTGGAAGTGTTCCTTACTCTTGAATTTTTTGGAGTAGTCTGAGGAGGATAGGTTTTAGTTCTTCCTTGAATGTTTGGTAGAACTCTCCTGTGAAGCCGTCTGGCCCCGGGCTTTTGTTTGCCGGAAGCTCTTTGATGACTGCTTCAATTTCTTCCATAGTTACTGGCATATTGAGCTGTTTAGATTCTTCCTGATTGAGTTTTGGAAGGTTATATTTTTCTAGGAATATGTCCATTTCCTCCAGGTTGTCCAGTTTGTTGGAATAGAGTTGTTCGTAGTATTTTTTAACAATCCTTTGTATTTCGGCGGGATCTGTTGTTATTTCACCTCTTTCATTTCTGATTTTGTTTATTTGGGTCCTCTCTCTTTGCTTCTTGGTGAGCCTGGCTAGAGGTTCATCAATCTTGTTTATCCTTTCAAAGAACCAGCTCTTGGTTTTGTTGATCTTTTGTATTGTTTCTTTGGTCTCTATGTCGTTTATCTGTGCTCTGATCTTTATTATTTCCTTCCTTCTGCTTACACTGGGCTTTTCTTGTTGCTCTTTTTCTAACTCTTTGAGTTGTTGGGTTAGGTAATTTATTACCATTGTTTCTTGTTTTTTTGCAGTAGGCTTGCAGAGCTATGAATTTCCCTCTCAAGACTGCTTTCGCTGTGTCCCATAGATTTTGGATTGTAGTGTTTTCATTGTCATTTGTTGCCATGATGTTTTTTATTTCTTCTTTGATCTCTCTGGTAACCCAGTCACGGTTTAATAGCATGCTGTTTAGCCTCCATGTGTTTGATTTCTTTGGGTTGTTTTTATTGTAGTTGATTTCCAGTTTTATGCCACTGTGGTATGAGAAGATGCTTGATATGATTTCTATCTTCTTGAATTTGAAGAGACTTTGCCTATGTCCCAACATATGGTCTATCTTAGAAAATGACCCATGTGCACTTGAGAAGAATGTATATTCTGTGGCTTTGGGGTGAAATGTTCTGAAGATGTCAATTAATTCCATCTGGTCTAGTGAGTCATTTAGGATTGATGTTTCTTTGCTGATTTTTTGTTTAGAGGATTTGTCCAATGGTGATAGTGGGGTATTAAAGTCTCCTACTATGATTGTATTGCTGTCAATCTCTCCCTTGATATCCTCCAGGAGTTTTTTTATGTATTTGGGTGCTCCTGTATTGGGTGCATATATGTTTACCAGAGTTATTTCTTCTTGTTGGATTGCTCCCTTTAGTATTATGAAATGGCGTTCCTTATCTCTTGTTATGTCCTTCAGTTTGAGATCTAATTTGTCAGATATAAGTATTGCTACCCCAGCTTTTTTTTCAGTTCCATTTGCCTGGAAAACCTTTTTCCATCCATCACCCTCAGTCTGTGTGCGTCTTTTTTTCTGAGGTGGGTTTCTTGTAGACAGCAGATATATGGGTCATGTTTTCTTATCCAATCCATTACCCTATGTCTTTTGATTGGGGCATTTAATCCATTTACATTTAAAGTTATTATTGATAGGTACTTATTTGTCGCCATTCCTATTCTTTACACCTGTGTTCTTTCTTCGCTTCCTATTTCTTTTTTTTTTTACAGCAGACCCTTTAGCATTTCTTGCATTGCTGGTTTGGTGGTAATAAATTCCCTTAGTGCTTTTTTGTCTGTGAAGCTCCTGATTTCACCTTCAATTTTGATTGACAGCCTTGCTGGGTACAGTATTCTTGGATTCAGACCCTTCCTTTGCATGACTTTGTATATTTCATTCCATTCCCTTCTGGCCTGATGAGTTTCTGTTGAGAAATCAGTTGCTAGTCTGATGGGGGTTCCTTTGTATGTAACTTTCTGTCTCTCTCTGGCCGCTTTTAAGATTTTTACTTTGTCGTTGGTGTTTGCCAATTTAATTATAATGTGCCTTGGCGTCGGTCTTTTGGGGTTCATTTTGCTTAGGACTCTGTGAGCTTCTTGGATTTGTGTGGGTTTTTTCTTCTCTATATCAGGGAAATTTTCTGTCATTATTTTTTCAAAGAGGTTTTCTATTCCTTGCTCAGCTTCCTTTCCTTCTGGAACCCCTATTATGCAGATGTTGTTTTGTTTCGTGTTGTCCCAAAGTTCCCTTAGGCTCTCCTCCTGCCTTTTAATTTTTTTTTCTAGAAGTTGCTCTACTTGGGTATTTTTTTCCATCTTGTCTTCTAGCTCACTGATGCGGTCCTCTGCTTCTTCTAGTCTACTCTTGATGCTTTCTATTGAGTTCTTTACAGCAGCGATGTCATTTTTCATTTCTTCTTGGTTCTTCTTCATTTCCTCTTGGTTCTTGCTCATATTGCCGAATTTGTCTTCCATTCTTTTCAGCCACCTTATGACCATTTCTCTGAATTCTTTTTCTGGAAGGTTGCTTGCTTCCATTTTGTTTACTTCCTTTTCTGGTGATGCCTGCTTTTCTTTCATATGCGGGCTGTGTCTTTGTCTCCCCATGGTCTCTCTTCTCTGGGTGTCTGGTTATGTAGTTCTCTCCCACCTTTCCGTGGTGGAGTGTAGAGCTCCTCTGAACCCATGTGTTTGCGCCAATTGGGGAGCGTTGTTCTGGGGCTCGCAGCTGTTCCGTGGGTGCTGCAGTTGTGGATTCTCAGGCTTCCGATAAGCTCCACTTTCCGCTTCCAGATGGCGGAGACTCCGCGTCCAAGCCCGCAGCTCCGGGAGGGGACCCAGCTGCAGTGGGAGCTGCCAGGTCAGGGGAACCCCGTCTAGCAGTCTCCCACCTTCTTCTGGAGTTCAGCTGTCCCCCAACTTGCCAACAAACACTCCTAGTGCGACCCTCAGCTGTTCTTTCTTTCTGCTCCGGGACAAGGCTCGGAACACGTCTGTCTATTCCGCCGCCATTTTTCTCCCTGACTTGCAACTTTTTCTTTAATTTTATTCTTTATTATTTAAGGTTTTAACTCATTTTTTATACAGGACAAAGCCCTATTTCCCTTGCAAAATACTTTGCAGGAACTTGGCATGAAGTGTTGGACAGTATTCTTTGCTAGGCACTGAATTTCAGCTCCACTTCTGCACCTCCTTGCTCTGAGATCTGGAGTAAATCAGTTCATCTTCCTGGACCTCTGTGTCTGAATGTGTAAAACGAGTATTTCAACGCTTGTCTTGTCTTTTTTTCTAATTTCTTGTGAATATCCAATGTAATGGTACATTTGAATGTTCACACCATCCCCTGCAGATGTGAGATGATATGTTATTTAGAGAGAACTCTTGTTTAGATTTAGGCACTTATCTAAATAAAGGGTGAAAAACTAGTCTGGCTGCAAGGTTTACTAGAGACAATATTCCTTTTGAATCAGATTCAACTGTAATGCAATTTGCCCATATGAATTTTCAGCTATGCCATTTCATTAGATGTTAAGAGATGTTCCAATAGAGTTAACGTAAGTGGCACTATTCTGGGGGACAGGGTGTTAGTGCATCCCAGAGCCATAGTATCTCTGCAGGGTAGGTTAAATTTTCCTAGGGCAGATGATGAGTATGTAATTTCTCCAAAGGAATGTGGGGGCAGGGCTGGAGAGTCTGGGCAAAGGCCAGTGTGCACACCCCAAACACAGGGCTATGTGAATTATGACTATTTTTACATGGCAACTAAACCATGAAAACTTACACAATGATTTGTTGACTAGAAGATGTCCACATGCCAGTCCTTTAATTTTTCTTTGCTGCTTTCTAATTTTACTCTGATAATAACAAACGAAACCACAACACTTTCATCAGAAACCAGTGTATGCTTGTGAATAACTAACAGACTGCATACAGTTTTCCCAGCGGATGTTCAAAGCCACACATTGGTTGACTTTTGTGTATAAATTGCCAGTGCGCCTTTCCATTCCAGTGGGAGCCATCTGAAGGGAACATTACAGCTGTGATGAATAACAGTCCCTCTAAAGAAGCTGGAGCGAGGCACACATTTCATCCCGCCAAGTGGAGCACCATACCTGTTGCCAAATGTGCCAGGTCTCCCCAATTAAATAAATATATAAATATGTCACTTGGCTTTGTTCCCAAGTTCTAGGTGCTATAGAAACCAAGCACTTTATTACTATTAATAATGCTATAGTTATAATCGATTCAAAACCAAGGAATGGTTATTTGTTCTTAGTGCCTTTGATCAAATTCCCCATTGTTTATTACCTAAGTATTATTTACAACATCCTTTAACTCCTTGTTTACCACTACAATAAATGACAGTATTCTTTCTAATATAAATTACCTCTATGAAGTTAACATTTTAATTAATGAATCTATAATAATAACATTTACCTTACAGATAATAAGAATTAAAATTTATTATGTGACAGGTACTTTTCTAATTAAGATTTTCCCATTTTACACCCCACAGGTTGAGAACTGCTAGCAGGGTCGCCTAAGACCATCGGAAAACACAGATATTTACATTGCAATTCATAACAGTAGCAAAATTACAGTTATGAAGTAGCAATGAAAATAATTTCATGGTTGGGGGTCACCACAACATGAGGAACTGTATTAAAGGGTCGCGGCATTAGAAAGGTTGAGAACCACTGGTCTATGGAATCAAATCCCAGATTCTCATGTCAAAGTCCTCATCAGTGTGGCTTCATCTCTCCTGTTCATTCTTATTTTCCACAACTCATCTTTGACATTTATCCTGACTTTCAATCTAGAGCAACTCCTCTGTCCTTCAGATGCCCATGGCTTTTTCCTGGGCCCACACCTTTGACTATGCAGTCCTGAACTGTGGCATGCTCACCCCAACATGTGAAGAAGCTTCACGACCCATTTCTTCCTTGAAGACAACTATTCTAGGCCACTCCCACTTTGTTTTCCCCTGACTTTCTTTCCATTCCACATATAGTTATTAATAGTTGAGCTATCAATTATTCCTTATTATTAGCAGGGGAAGTTTGGGCCACCAGATATATTGCCAGCTCTTTAAGAACAGGTCTCACCTTATGTTTTCTCTTTGCATCCTAGAATGCACAGCACAGTGCTGAAGAAATATTAGGTATCCCGTATGTACTCATTGGGGAATGAATATTGAAATTAGTCAAGCTTGGATTTTCATATCTTGGATTTCTACTTTGTAATAAACTCATTAATTTTATAATTTTATTTAAATAATATTCTAAAGCAGTGATTTTCAGACCTTTTCATCTCATGGCACACTAATTACTAAAATTCTGCAGCACATTAAAGAATATATTTTTTGCCGATCTGACAAAAAAAAGGTATAATTTTTACTCATTCACACTGGACGACTATTGTTGAGTGTTGTGATATTTTTATTTGACAATCTAACAGAAAAGAAGTCAATGATTGCATGTTTTAAAAATTCTTGTGGTACACCAGTTGAAAATCACTGTTCTAACACAATATGAATGTATAAGAGTAAGTGTTGAGTTACATAACAAGGGACATCTGTACAATGGAATACTATGCAGTCATTTCAAATAGTGTTCTTGAAGAAATATTATGGTGTCAAATGCTTTGCAATATCTTGGTAAGTTTTTAAAATGTTATAAAATTATAGTATATAATTTGGGAGTAAAAAGTTCAGCATTAACAGGATATTAAAAAGTACAAACCATAAAGTCCAACTGATAAGTTGGACTTTACAAATAGCTTCTATTCATCAAAAGATACCTTTAACAGACTAAAAAGACAAGCCTGATAGAGAACTCAAACTGGAATACAAAAAATAATAATTCTTTTTTAAAAAGACACCACCATTTAAAAGATGAGCAAAAAACCTGAACAGGCAAAAAGAAGCTTTCCAAATGGGGGGGGGAAAAGCAAACAAACAAACAAATGAAAAGGTACCCAACATCATTTATTATTAAACAAATGCAAATAAAAACCATAAAGAGATACCAGTGTACACCCACCAGATAGCTAATTTTTTTTAAACTGCTAATATCATGTGTTGCCAAGGATATAAAGCAACCAGAACACTCAAACATTACTAAAAGGAATGTAAATTGGAACCATAATTCTGGAAATTCCTTTTTATCTTCTTTTTTTTTTTCTGGAAAATTTCCAGAGATCTCTGACCTCTTCTAATCCGGCCACAGATGTTGGCCTTGGACTTACCCCTTTTTCTGGAGCTTCTCACTGATCCCTCAAAATGGATCCCTTGTTTCTTTGATTCAATGACTTTGATTATTTCTTAGTTCATTTCCTATCTTTGCTGATATAAATATTCTTCAATATTTTCCTAAGAAATGGCGGATCAGAGTTAAATGTTTGAGGCCTCTTAGAATTTGATGGCATTTCTCCATTGTCTCCTATTTCTGGTATTGCTGTTGATTCTTGTTCCACTGAACGTAACCTTGAAAGAAATGATTACCAGAAACTTTAAGATATTTTCTTATCCCCAGTGTTCTAATGATTAGCCTTAGTTTGGGTCTCTCCACCCCACTGGCCCCTTTTCTCACTATGATTGACTTCCTGGAGCCCATTCTTCCTATCTAAAACTCACATTGTTCGGTTCTGGAAAATGTTTGTGTAACTTCCTCCTTCTTCTACCTTGCGCCCTTTGTTTGCTCTTTCTGGATTAGAGGGTAGCTGTTGAACCTCCTGGGTAATTTATCTTTTCTTCTTTAATTTGTAAATCTGTGTGCTTTTTTTTGTTCTACTTGTAGTAAATTTCCCTAATCTTTATCATGTCACTCTTACTAAAATTTTCATTAAAAAATTTTTTTTATCCTCACTTGAATATGTTTTTATTAATTTCTAGAGAGAGATGAAAAGAGAGAAAAAAATGTGAGAGAAACATCAATCAGTTGCCTCCAGTATGTACCCCAAGCAGAATCGAACCCACAACCCAGGTATGTGGCCTGACCAAAATTGAACCCATAACCTTTCTGTGTATGGGATGATGTTCCAACCACCTGAGCTACCAGGCTAAAACACTAAAAATTCCATTTTGGCTTTTATATTTTTAATTTATGAGTTTTTTCTTGCTATTTGATTGTATCCTTTTTTTCAGGTTTGATTTTTTTAATGGATGTAATAGCCATTTCTCTTGAAAGTTATGAATGTTTCAATGTTTTCTTCTTCTTTCTTCATTCTATGTTCCTTTAGTCGGTTTACAGCTATTCACCACTTTTTAAAAGTTTGCTTTACATCAGTTTGCTTTGATGAAACACCTACATTAGTACAGTTAACACTCAAACAACATGGATTTGAACTGTGTGTATTTTTCCAATAGATGCAGTTGGCCCTTGGTATATCCATGGGTTTTGCATCTGTGAATTCAATCAACTGCAGATTGAAAACAGTATTTTTGAATTCCCAACTGCAGATTCCCAACTGGGGCTCCCAAATGCGTATCAAAAATACTGTTTCAAGGACATCTGTAATACTTTCAACAATGAAGATTAATTAAAAGATATACTGCTTCAATCTGAGGTTGACTGAATCCATGGATGAGAAGAGCCCACTGTAGGGTCAAAACTTACATGTGGATTTTTGACTGCATGTGGGGTTGGTGCCTCTAACCCCCATATTGTTCAAGGGTCAACTGTATTTGTTTTTGCTAATTGAACAAAATCCTAAGAGGATTTTTGCAAAACAAACAAACAAACAAACAGACAGCAAAAAGCAAAACCAGCATGCAGCGTCTGTTTTGTAGCAAGCTGCCATAGAGGCAGCACTGGCAAGTGAAACTGCCTTGTGATACACTATTTCTCCGTCATACAGGCTGTGTATTTATCATGCCAGCAGGCAAATGGAAGTGTCTTGGGAAATCAAGGCAAAGTCACCTGGTTCATGTAGCACCTTGGCCCTCACTCTAAACTGCACATTAGGATCACTGAGGGAGCTTTTAAGCAGATACTCAAAAGTGGTATTTCTATACAAATGAATAGTAATTGCTTCTTCACTTTACTCCATTTTTGCTTACAAAAGGTTTCTAAAGTATGGCTTTCAAACATTTCCATCAGGCACCAATAAGTGGGGGAAATCTGTATTTAATTTTGGGTCACTTTCTTTTATATTGGATCATTTTCTCAGTGTTGGTGATCTTTGGCCTCTGTTTATATTTAGAGGGAGGAATTAAAGTGTGTGAAAACTAGGTCTATGAGCGATGTGTGTCATCTATTGGGCTTCTCTGTAGAAGAAACATGGCACATTTCAATGAAAACAATATCCCGAAATGATTTCCAAAGAAAAATGCAAGCCATTCAATACCAAAGATTCATGAATAATGAAAATTTTTGTTCATGAAAAAAATGATTAGGAAAGGGGAGTGGGGAAAAGTAGGAGAAGGTAAAAGGGGGATAAATGGTGATGGAAGGAAACTTGACTTTTGAGTTGTGAGCACACAATACAGTGTAAGATGATGTGTTGCAGAATTGTACACCTGAATCCTATATAATTTTATTAACCAATGTCACCCCAATAAAATATTTTAAAAAGAATGATTCGGTAGATGCAGAAGACAATGATTATATTCTAGAATCTAGTTTAACTGTACACTGCAGTAACAGATCCTCAGTAAAGCTCTGCAGTTTGTAACAAAGTACAATAGCTCTCTTGGTTCTGAACAGATAAACAGAGCTTTTAAACTAATTGTTGAAAAAATGAATCTGACAAAATATTTAAAACTTATTGGTGCCTGATGGAAATTTTTGAAAAACCACACTTTAGAGACAATTCATTACACTGTATACTTCCTCAGGGTTGACTTTTCTTTTTTGTTTTAACCATCTTACAAAAATTCACATTTAAAAGCACCTTGGCTGCTTGAGAGTTCTGTGGGTTGTTGGGCTTTTGTTTTGTTTTTTTAATTCCTGGTTTCATTTCACCAGTAGTTAACTGCAGTAGACCAAGAAAAACCAAATGACAAAATATTCCTGAAGGCTGTTTTTCCAGTCTTGTTAGCAGAAAGTCTTCAAAATAGAATATTCTTAAAAGTTTTCCAGGAGATAATGAATTCACAGAGACGCTTAAGGGAAATGAAACTAGTAAGTGACATCAAAGGCTCATTAGTTAGCTTTCACGTACTTGCCATTAAATCATTTTGTCATAATGGTCTCATTAATTCGTCATTCTTGTTTTTCTACCTTATTCTCTTATCATTACTTATTGGTGACCCCAATACATAAAAGTACCTTTGATCTTTGTTGTTTGGTAGTTCTCTGATTTATTTGGGGAAAAGAAGTAGAGTCACAAATGGTGACTGCCTGGCTTCACACAGCTGCTTGGAGGACAGCTCATCGATTAATGACTGTCTCACTTTAAAGGGAATTACTCACCTGGTTTTTTACAGCTTGACTTTCTGCCCAATGAGGTAATGGCAGAAAATTTTCACTTGCCTAAAGATTATTCCTTATATGTTAAATCAGAAAGGAGCTGAAGATTTCAATTTAACTTGTAAGATATAATTTGAAATATTAAAATGTTGAAAGTACAGCCAGTAAGCAAATGGAAGTGTCTGTCTTGGGAAATCAAGACAAAGTCACCTGGTTTGCATAGTGCAGTGGCCCTCACTCTAAGATGCACATTAGGATCAGAGGGGGAGCTTTTAAGCAATACCCAAAGGTGGTATTTCTACAGCAATGGAAACAGAGTCTCTGGGAGTAGAGCCTGAGAATCTGCGCATTTAAAGTTCCCTGGGTGATTCTGGAGCACTGAAGGTTGAGGACAAGATGCATTACACAGTGAACAGAAATAATTGAGCTCCCTCTGTCTTCCCAACTCTGGATCAGACACATCTGGGAGAAGGTGCAAAGACATAGAGGGCATAGCTCTCAAGAGATTTTATAATCTATGTGAGAGACATGATAAGCACAAGTGAAGATAACTGAGAGCAGCACAAGGCAAAGTATAATCAGGTGGACACTGTGCCTGTAGAGCAAGCATGTCAAACTCAAAGGCTAACACAGGCCGCAAAAGACCAAAAGCTTCAATTTTCATAGAAATGTAGATTTATTTTGATAGAGACATGCTGAATACAAAGGGCTGAAATAAATGAGTAATCATTAACATAAAGTAACACAACATTTTAATAAAAATTAATATTTTTTCTTGAACATTAACTGACCAGACACTGAATAAATACACCAATTAATAAGCATAATGCAAATAAACCTATTCTTCTTGTTTCCCCAAAAGCAAAATAGTTCCTGTTACACACACCAAATAAGTCAGTCCAAGACCAATGACATGGCAATTGGCTACTAAAATATTCGCTGCTAGTATTAGTGGAGAGAAATGGTGTGCCTACATGTAAGGCACGTAAGGGAAATGAATGCAACACTATTATAGTAATCAGTCATTAGCAAACATTGTAGTCCATTATTAATAACTAGGGGCCGGGTGCACGAAATTCGTGCACTGGGGGTGGGGGGTCCCTCAGCCCAACCTGCTCCCTCTCACATACTGGGAGCCCTCAGGGGATGTCCTACTGACGGCTTAGGCCCACTCCCCATGGGCCTAAGGTGCAGTCTGACCTCCCTTTGTGGGTGGCGACCAGGCTGATCAGGGGAAGGCACCAGCCCCATCACCCTGCTGCTGCAGCCACTGCCAGTCACCACAGCCGCCAAGGTGTTTTCATCAACATGGACTCCAGTCCCTTCACCATGAAAAAATGACAACTTTCTTTAGGCATTTTCAAGATGTGTCTTTCATAGGATATGACATTTCTTTCTTTCTTTTTTTTATCCTCAACTGAGGATATATTTCCATTGGCTTTTAGAGAATGTGGAAGAGAAAGGGAAAGACAGAAAGAAACATCAAAGTGAGAGGAACACTTTGATTGGTTGCCTCCTGCATGAGCCCTGACCTGGGCCCCGGCCAGGGAGGAGCCCGCAACCTAGGTACATGGCCTTGATCAGAATTGAACCCAGACCCTGCGGTCGGCAGGCCGAGGCATTAGCCACTGAGCCAAACCGGCTAGGGCAGGATATGACATTTCTTAGCCCTCCAGCAGCGAACCTTCATTTTTTTCTCCAGAAGTGTGGTGAAAAACCCTAGATCACCTTTTTGAATTCTTATTACCCAAGTTACTAAGAATATTACCAGTGGCAAACAGGGAGCTTAGCAAATGAGCAGTCAAAAAAGGTGTTTGCTCTGTAGTTCACACCAATCGCTGGCTGGGCCCTGCCCAGGCCTAAAGCCTCTGGCCGAAGCTTTAGGCCTGGGCAGGGGACCCCCAGCTCCCTCTGATTGCCAGCTCCACCCCTGCTCAGGCCTAAAGCCTCAGGCCCTGGGCAGGGGACCTCCAGCTCCCTCCAATCGCTGGCTCTGCCCCTGCCCAGGCCTGCCCAGGCCAAAAGCCTCTGGCCGAGGCTTTCGGCCTTGGGCAGGGGACCCCCAGCTCCCTCCGATCGCTGGCTCCACCCCTGCCCCCTGGGGTCTGATCTCAGGCTTGGTCCTGCCGAGGAGCCCCCTGGCTCAGGCCCTTCCCAGGCTGCTCAGGGCCCACGCGGGGCTTACCTCAGAGTGACCTGGATGCCAGGATGTTCCTGGGACCCAGTCGCTGGGCACCTATGTATGCAAATTAACCGCCATCTTTGTTGGGTTAATTTGCATACTCACTCTGATTGGCTATGGGCGTAGAGGAGGTACGGTCAATTTACATGTTTGTCTATTATTAGGTAAGATTATGTATAACAGGATATTGTAAAAATTAAGTTATGAAATTTTTGTTAAAATGTTTCTTACATACCGTTATATTAGCTGGGCTGCAAAAATATTCCTTGTGGGCCACAGCGGCCTGCAGGCCGCAAGTCTGACATGCTTGCTGTAGAGATTCTGGGAAGAGAAGGGCATTGTGGGTGGAGATGGTGTTGAGTTAGGGCTTTGTGAGGAGTATGCAGAGGGAATTCACTGCAGATGAGACAAAAAGCAAAGCAAGGAGCAGGCTTGGAGTGTGGGAATAGTGATCAGACTGTCCTATGGCTACAGCCGAGGGTTGCTTCCTCTGTACCCATTACTACCCTCTGCGAGGCACTGGATGTTAATCTTCACTATAACTCCTCAGTGGAGCATCATTACAGCTGAAGAAACTGGGCCACAGAGATTTAAGAAACTTACTCAGTGTCGAGTCCCCTCCTCTGTCCGAGAATCCAGGCTAGGCATCTAGGTGAACTAGTCCTGAGGGACCAAGGACAAAGGTGTTCTGACATCGGTGACAGGGTCTGCAGGGTCAAGAAGGAGAAGTAGGAGCAAAGTGGCCTTTACTGTGAGAGGACCTGAGATGCTGGTCAGGAGCCCAGGGGAAGGTGAAGAGGCTCAGAAGTCAGGGCCACCAGAACGAGGGCCGGGCAGGAGTCAGCCTGATGCAACCCTGGAGACACTCCCCTGCCTACAACCAGGCATTTTTGTGCTCTTAAAGGAGGCTTGGGTGTGAAGCAGGAAGCTCTGGCCCAGCCCTCTGGATGCCACAAATATTTTGCAACCTAGAAAAAAATTAGCATGCAAAAGTTAGCAATACATATTATCATGGAAAATAGTGTACAGTATTGTTTTTAAGCAATGTGTACCTCAGTCGGCCTCAGCCCATACCTGACCCGAGAGCTGTAAGGAGACATTTGGCGCCCGGCAAACAACAGGAGGTGTTCTCTAGGTCAGCTTAGAACTCATGGCATGGTCCACAGATGGGCATTACTGACAGTGGCACCATCTGGCAGCTTTCCACTTTAAACCATTAATCTTGCTAAGTTGATGTTAAGCTTTCAAAATCATTATTTACAATGAATGTGTCCTCTGAATCTCAGTGCCTTAGGTCCAAGCCCTTTCTCATGCTTGACCCCAAGGCCACTCCTATTCCAGCCAGTAGGGTTGTGGCTCGGGCATGGGATGAGGGTCTTGGGCACATATATTGGAATGAAAACAGCTAAGAGTTTAATGGTTTGCTTCTTAGGCTCCTGAAAGAATGTAAAAGTATTCATCTTTATGATATCAAGAGGACATGTACAAACCCTTTGTGTAATGTGATGAGTCCCTTTAAAGGACCCAGGAGGGACAAGAGGCTCATGGAATCAAAGCAAGCAAGTGGCATCGATGTGATGTGAATTTAGTGTGTGTGACCCCAAAGCTGGAAATTACTTTCCACCACATTATACCCTGGCTACACAGATACCATGTGCACTGCAAACACCAGCTCTGGTCCTTGTCCCGTAGGAGGTTTCACCTCAGCTGTACTGGCGGGAATATAAGAAGATAACTAATGATTCCTTGTTGGCATCTGCTTAGAGCCAGACAAGAGGAGGGGACCTTCGGTCCTGAAGTAGATCTTTGGTGATTCTCTTTGGAGTTTACTGATCTAGATTATTCAAGATTGAGTATTTACTTGTATAATTCATTTTTAACATATGCATTTTTGTAGGCATTACAGGTAGAGACATGGAAAAATATTTATATAATACAAAAGTATATACAGTGAATAGTAAGTTTCTCGCCTTTCTCAGGATCATGGCAGAAAATAAAATTCACCTCCAGAGGGTTCAAATTCAGAGACATTAATGAAGGGACCACTTATAGAACACCAGGCAGGGCCAAGGGGACAAACAAGAAATGTGGAGCCCCCAGAGACTAGCAACAGCTGAAGAAGGAAATGGTGTTAGGGAAGCCCAGTGAGAGTGGGGGCTAGCTGAGGACAGATGCAGCAGTTCCTGACACTATACCAAGGTGGGGAGAGAGCATGGAAGAAATCTGTCTTTCTCTCTTCTCACCCTCAGATCTCCTGCTAGTGCTTCTCATTGGCCAAACCCAAGAGGAAGTCAGCCATCAAAGGAAATGGGGTGTTGGAGGCTATGGAGGACAGATGCTTTCCAGGAAGCAGAGAAATGAAAATGGTCTGGGGTGGTGTTGGGGTTGGAGAGGGACCCAGAAAACAATTAACATAGCACCCCTGGGCCTCAGTTCCCTGAGGCAACAATTGTTAGCCTTTTCTTTTTTTTTTCCCCCAAATTTTAATTGGAACCTTTATTCAGATTATTACAATTGTTTCTCCTTTTTCCCCCCATAGCTCCCCTCCACACGGTTCCCACCCCACCTTCTGCCCTTACCTCCCCCCCGCCACTGTCCTCATCCATAGGTGTATGATTTTTGTCCAGTCTCTTCCTGAACCCCCCCATACCCCTTTCCCCCTGAGAATTATCAGTCCACTCCCTTTCTATGCCCCTGATTCTATTATATTCACCAGATTATTCTGTTCCTCAGGTTTTTAATTCACTTGATTTTTAGGTTTATTTGTTGATAGATATGTATTAGTTGTTCATAATTTTTATCTTTACTTTTTTTTTCTTCTTCTTCTTTAAGAATACCTTTCAGCATTTCATATAATACTGGTTTGGTGGTGATGAACTCCTTTAGCTTTTTCTTATCTGTGAAGCTCTTTATCTGCCCTTCAATTCTGAATGATAGCTTTGCTGGGTAGAGTAATCTTGGTTGTAGGTTCTTGCTATTCATCACTTTGAAAATTTCTTGCCACTCCCGTCTGGCCTGCATAGTTTCTGTTGAGAAATCAGATGACAATCTATGGGTGCTCCCTTGTGGGTAATTAACTGTTTTTCTCTTGCTGCTTTTAAGATTCTCTCTTTGTCTTTTGCTCTTGGCATTTTAATTATGATGTGTCTTGGTGTGGTCCTCTTTGGATTCCTTTTGTTTGGGGTTCTGTGCGCTTCCTGGACTTGTAAGTCTATTTCTTTCACCAGGTGGGGGAAGTTTTCAGTCATTATTTCTTCAAATAGGTTTTCAGTATCTTGCTCTCTCTCTTCTTCTGGCACCCCCATAATTCTGATATTGGTACGCTTGAAGTTGTCCCAGAGTTTTCTTACACTATCTTCAACTTTTTGGATTTTTTTTTCTTTTTGCTTTTTCGGTTGAGTGTTCTTTGCTTCTTTGTATTTCAATTCTTTGACTTGATTCTTGTGTTCCTCTAGTCTGTTTTTGGGTCTCTGTATAATATTTTTTATTTCAGTCAGTGTATGTTTAATTTCTAGTTGGTCCTTTTTCATATCTTCGAGGGTCTCGTTATATTTATCGGCCTTTTCTAGGATATTCTTGAAAAGCCTTATAACCGTGGTTTTGAATTCTATATCCAGTCATTTGTTTTCCTCCATTTCTTTCGTTTGTGATCTGTTTCTTTGATGCCGCATTTTCACTGATTCCCTGAGTTGGTAGGGTAGATTTGTGTGCTAGGTTTCCTATATGGCCCAGTGGGTCGGCCTCCCCAGTTAACCTGAGGTGGACACTCTTGGTGCACCCCTTTGTGGACTGTGTGTATAGCCTTGTTGTAGTTAAGTCTTGATTGTTGTTGGTATCACTGGGAGGAATTGACCTCCAGACCAGTTGGCTGTAAGGATCAGCTGTATCTACGCTGGGAGAAGTTCGGTGCTGGAGACAGCCTTATAGGATTAGACTTGCCAAATTGCAATAGCCTCTGTGCTCAGCTTGGATGGGGTGGAGTCTCAGGGCGGAGCAGACAGTCTTGGCTTCTAGTCAGCCTTGGCCTTGCGCGCGCGCGCGCACCGCCAGACCTCTGTCTTCCCCGGCTCCCGAGTCTCCGCCCGAGAGTCCAGATTCCCCCCACAAGAGCATGGGTCCCCAGGGGATTGCCTGGAAATGGGGTTCAGTGCAGTCAGAACTGGGGCTCAGTGCAGTCAGGAGCTTCTGAATCCCTTCCACTAGGGAAAGCCAGTGACAACCTCCGCAGCTTTTGTGCGCACTGGCATGCGCGCGCCTCCAGGCCTCTGCCTTCCCCAGCTCCCGAGTCTCTGCCCGAGAGTCCAGATTCCCCCCTGTAAGAGCGTGGGTCCCCAGGGGCTCGCCTGGAACTGGGGTTCAGTGCAGTCAGAACTGGGGTTCAGTGCAGTCAGGAGCTTCCGACTCCCTTCTGCTAGGGAAAGCCTGTGGCAACCTCTGCAGCCTTTGTGCACACTGGAGTGCGTGCCTCCAGACCCCTGCCCGCCGGGGCTCCCCTGGGTCTCCCCCGGGTCTCCGGGTGCCTTTCTCTCTACCTGACAGTCCAGACTCCCCCTGTATGAGCCTGGGTCCATGGGGTTTCAACCGGGAATGGGGTTCAGTGCAGTCAGAACTGGGGTTCAGTGCGGTCGGGGGCTTCCTTCCCTTTTTCGCCAGAGAAAGTCAGCCAGGCTCTCAGCCGCCCTTCCTCTCTGCGCGCACAAAGACCCTTTGCCGTACCTCCAATTCTCTGTGAGCTTTTCTCTTTCCTTCTAGTTGTAGAATTTTCACTCAGCCAACTTTCCTGTGGTTCTGGATGGTGTCCATTCTGTCTTTTAGTTGTAGTTTTGAAATTGTTGTGCGGGGCAGCAGTTTAGGTGCTTACCTATGCCGCCATCTTGGTTTCTCTAGCCTTTTCTTTATAACCATCCTGAAATAGACTATGTATATACTAGCTGCAAGTGTATGCCAACCCATTTTCTACATAAATAGTAGTGGACTCTTCCCCTGCATCTCCCTCCTTTTCTTTTTAGTCAGTCAACAGTATATCTTAGATTTGGGATTCTTCTAGCATCCATGTAACAACCTTATTGTTGGAAACCAGAAGTTCTAAAAGTGTGATCCCCAGATGGGCAACCACAGCATCACTGGGGACTTAGAAATGTAAGTTAGCAACTCTGAGAATAAGCCCCAGCACTTTGTGTCTCTTCAAGCTTTCTGTATCATTCTGATGTGCACTGAAGTTTGAGAACCACTGTTCTGGACTTTCTGAATGAGGCTGGGGCCTCACCTGATCAAGGCTGCTGGCTGTTTATATATCAGTGTATCTGAGGAATCCAGAGACCACATTGGCAGGCTTTCATGGCTGTGTCTGTCCACTGTAACTACTGTAAGGGGAAAAAAAGCAATAAATATTGATTCAATATCTGACATCAGCTCTCAGCGCAAACCAGACCCCGAAACAGAGTGGAAATGAGAGTTCACTCTCTTCCTCCTGACACATCCCTTTTTCTCTCTGTCTTTTTGTATATTTAGTTCTTTGGATGCAGACACTGTGTTTTAATATGTTTGGTTGAGTATGTGATGCAATACAAGCTAAATATAATGCTGAAGAGGCACAACCCCACATGCTTAGGGTTGGCATCTGCTTGGAACCCACAGCTATGAGACTCGCTACCACCCTAGCTCTGAGGGCACTAACTCCCTCAGGAGGGCCTGCCAGGCATTGCTCAGCCATTGTTTAATGTGGCTCAAACACTTGCAGCATATCAGGCAATGGCCTAACAGAAGATGGACTCCTTGTCCTTTGAAAGCTTGCAATACAGCTTGAGGCATGAAAGGCACTTAAGACAGGCTTTGTGACTGTAAGACCCTTTATGTGCCTGCAGGGGAGGGCAGTTAGGGGTGACCAGGCCTGCAGGGGAGGGCAGTTGGGGGGGGACCCAGGCCTGCAGAGGAGAGCAGTTGGGGGGGACCAGGCCTGCAGGGGAGGGCAGTTAGGGATGACCAGGCCTTCAGGGGAGGGCAGTTAGGGGTGACCAGGCCAGCAGGGGAGGGCAGTTAGGGGAAAACAGGCTGGCAGGGGAGCAGTTAGGCATCAATCAGGCTGGCAGGGGAGTGGTTAGGGGGTGATCAGGCTGGCAGGCAGAAGCAGTTAGGAGCAATCAGGAAGGCAGGCAGGCGAGCAGTTGGGAGCCAGCAGTCCTGGATTGTGAGAGGGATGTCCGACTGCCCGTTTAGGCCCGATCCCGGTGGGCTTAAACAGGCAGTCGGACATCCCTCGAGGAGTCCCAGATTGGAGAGGGTTCAGGGTGGGCTGAGGGACACCCCCCCCATGCAGGAATTTCGTGCACCGGGCCTCTAGTTAATTTATAAAACTCAACACCAAACAAACAATCCAATTTAAAAAATGGGCAGAGGACCTGAAGAGACACTTCTCCTAAGAAGACATACAAATAGCCAACAGAAATATAAAAATACTAGAGGCCTGGTACATGAAATTCGTGCACTGGAGGTGTGTCCCTCAGCCTAGCCTGCACCCTCTCCAATCTGGGACCCCTCAGGTGATGTCTGACTGCCAGTTTAGGCCCAGGCAGGGATCAGGCCTAAAGCAGCAGTCGGACATCCCTCTCACAATCCGGGACTGCTGGCTCCCAACCACTCACCTGCCTGCCTGCATGATTGCCCCTAACTGCTTCTGCCTGCCAGCCTGATCACCCCTAATCACTTCCCTGCCAGCCTGATCGACACCTAACTGCTCCCCTGCTGGCCTGATTGCCCCCAACTGCCCTCCCCTGCAGGCCTGGTTGCCCCCAACTGCCCTCCCCTGCAGGCCTGGTCCCCCCAACTGCCCTCCCCTACAGGACTGGTTGCCCACAACTGCCCTCCCCTGCGGGCCTGGTCACCCCCCAACTTCCCTCCCCTGCTGGCCCAGTCACCCCAACTGCCCTCCCCTGCAGGCCTGGTCCCCACCCAACTGCCTTACCCTGCAGGCCTGGTTGCCCACAACTACCCTCCCCTGCCAGCCTGGTCCCCCCCAACTGCCCTCCCCTGCAGGCCTGGTCACCCCTAACTGCCCTCCTTTGCTGGCCTGATTGCCCACAACTGCCCTTCCCTGCTGGCCATCTTGTGGCAGCCATCTTGTGACCACATGGGGGTGGCCATCTTGTGACCACATGGGTGGCCATCTTGTGCGAGGGTGTGATGGGCAATTTGCATATTACCTCTTTAGTATATAGGATTATATATTTTGGATATTAAACCTTTGTCGGGGCTATTGTTTGTAAATATTATCTCCCATTTGGTTGGCTGCCTCTTTGTTTTGTTGTCAGTTTCTTTTGTTGTGCAGAAGATATTTAGTTTGATATAGTCCCATTCATTTATTTTTCCCTTTACTTCCCTTGCCTCTGGGGTCAAGTTCTGTAGAGGGCTGCCTGGGAAGGCACATGGGCATTTCTTTAAATTGTTGTCAGCTGAGCCCGAGGCGACTGGCAGAGCCGCCTCTCGGTTATGCCCTCCCCAAGAAGGTGGGGGGGAGTTATCAGTACTGACTTTTTACCTTTGTCCAGGTGCCAGGGAGTGGGCTTTGATATGTAAATCCAGGCAAGCACCAGGAATACTAGGGCCTACTCAATAATGCAAATAAGCTCCTTTGATCCTAAGTTTTGGTGATACTTCCTGGTATTTGGGGGTATAAAATAAATGTGCTGCGTGGGCTCCGGGGTCCCTGCCTCTCCATCAGAGAGGATGGCATCCCACCTGGCTCCCAGCTTTGTTTCTATCTTTCTATCTGGTCTCTTTCTTTCTTTTATTTCTTAATCCCCAGCTCCTCCACTCAGGAACCGGACCTGTTCCTTTTCCGTGCTGGACGTGGAAAAGAGAGAACACCTCTACAAAGTTCATAAAGTGTTCTCTATGATCAAGGTTCCTAAGTTTAGTACCCATGTTTTCTTCTATGTAATTTATTGTTTCAGATCTTATATTTCGGCTTTTGACCCATTTTGATTTAATTTTTGTACTTGGGGACAAACTGTAATCTAGTTTCATTCTTTTGCATGTGGCTTTCCAATTTTCCCAGCACCATTTATTGAAAAGGCTGTATTTACTCCATTGTGTATTTCTGGCTCCTTTGTCAAAAATTATTTGCCCATATACATGTAGGTTTATTTCCGGGCACTCAATTGGTCTTTGTGTCTGTTTTTCTGCCAATACCATGCTGTTTTGATTATTGTTATGTAGTATAATTTGAAGTCAGGTGATGTGATACCTCTGGCTTTGTTCTTTTTTTCTTAAGATTGCTTTGGCTATTTGGGGTATTTTGTGCTTCTGTACAAATATGATGATTTTTTTTGTTCTTTTACTTAAAAATGACATTGGGATTTTGATGGGGATTGCATTAAATTTATATATTGCTTTGGGTAATATTGCCATTTTAATTATGTTGATTCTTCCAATCCATGAACACAGAATATTTTCCCATTTTGTTGTGTCTTTTTAAATATCTTTTAATAATGCTTTATAACTTGTTCTAAATGGTGGATCTGGGCTTTGATCTCAGATTAGGTAACATCAGGTCAGTGCTGTTCAAACTGATGAATCCCCTGTTTCAGCCAGGCTTCCACAGGTCTTCTGATAGCTGGCACGTCGCCAGGTGATGCTGACATTGCTGATGCAGGGACCTCAATTGGAGTGAGGAGACTGTAGAAGATCCTCTTAAGGACCACTAAGGGGTGAGAACTTCCAGTTCCTGGCACAACTGGTTGTCAAACCAATGGCAAACTTCTCTGCAGAGGTGAGCTGAAGCCCAGCACCCATAGTCCCCTCTGGGAACACCTTACAGTTGTGAGGAAGAGGGAACAGAGGAAACTGGCCTGTGGGCTGATTGTCTCCCAGGGAAAGGATGAGGATTGATTTGAGAGCCTCCACTGGGGAGGCTGGGAGGCCCAACCATGCCCTTTCTGAGGCCTCTGCCTTTATCCTGGGGCCGAACTCTCCAAGTGAGCCACCCTCTGGGGGTCCCTTAAGGCCATCTGCTTTGAGGGTGCATTTAGAATCAGGTAGGATGGTACATTTCCCAACCTCGCTACGCACAGCTTTCTCAGTGAAGGCTTCCAAGTTGAAGGAAGTAGGGGTGACAAGTTCTGTGTGTGGGTGTAGGGGAGCTGAAAAGGCAGCCCCATATGGGTAGGGGAACTCTGGTTTTCCCTTCCTTGTTTCTCCCCATAACTGTGAAAAGAACACAAAGCCTCTAAGTATCTCCCAGTGAGACAAGATAATGAGTATTTTTCTGAGCTCATCCATGAAGTTAAGATATAATATATTCTTAATTGCATTTAGGAGCATTGATTCAACTGAGTATAACTAGTAATTTTAGAAAATGCCCAATAATACTGATGCTATTGCATACCTGGAGTGCTTTGCTTCAGAGCTCTGAGCAGTGCCTCATTTTGGCTTTGGTGACAATGCTGGGGCTTTTAGAAGCAAACCTCCTTGGTTCCTGTGGACCCTGATCAGGCCTCATCACTCTGCTTTTCTAAGGCTAGGACTTGGTGGTTTACTTCCTCTCATCTTCAGATCCCTTCAGTCACCCACCCATGTGATTTTTAAAAGCCCTGAGTAGAACTTGAGAATCGTGTGAACACTCTCCACCTCACAGCATACCTCCCTTCCCTCCTCACTACAAAGCCCAGGGCCAGAAAGAACCTGAGAAGGGGATTTTACCTTCCCCAGGACTTCTCCGCAAGCACATGGGGCATGCCTCCAAGCCTCTCCTGAGCTCTCTGGACATGGAAATGCTGCACCCATCACACTACAGAGAAAAGGTGTGAGGCTTGGGGGAAGAGAAAATGGCGGCTGAAGAGGCAGCCGTGTTGTGCACCTCATCCTGGGGCCAGAATGGAAAAACAACTAAATCAAAGAACATCCACCCAGAATTAACAAATCAGACACAGCTGAGGAGACAATTTACAACAATGAAGGGCAGAGGATGCCTGGAGAATGGTAGGAATGGGGATCCGGGCTTGAGAGGGCCAGCGGGCCAGCGGGCGAGCGGGTGAGGAGGAAACTGCGTTACACCGAAGCCTTGTCCCTTGGCGACAGGCGTAACATCCAACCGTGGACAGGATAAGCCATAGCGCTGCTAGCAGCTGGGGAATCTGGACCTAAGACCACAGCCATGAAATGCTGTGACGCGAAAGGAAGCCCAAAAGGCGGCCTGAGCAGTGCAGTGCTGGGAGGAGAGGAACCCGCAGTTTCGTGGTTGTTTTTGTTTTGTTTTGTTTTGTCTTTGCTTTTATTCTCTAAACCCAGAACACAGAGCTTTTCAACTTCAAACACTCACCGCAGACTCTGGTGCAGGGAGAGAGGTACAGACTTGAGGAGCCTGAGGAGCCTGAGGAGAGGCTGGGAAGGGAAGCACGGCAGGGAGATGTGGCGAGGACTCCTGCATTAGGACGTTCTTAAGCTTCCAAACCTAAGTGGCCAGTTCTCCCCTGAAGAGCTAGCCCCTGCCAGTAGCCTCAAGGCAGGTAATACAGCCTGCCACACCCTGCCTGCATTTTGAGATATACAAAGGAAAAAAAGGCAGAGGCCAAGTTTATGGGTCTGAATTGGCCTAAAGAACCCTCAGTAACTGGATTGGAAGAGGGGCTGGTCAGCCCTAATATTCTGGGGACCAGATTGATAAAAACTCCAGGTTGCTAGCCAACCTCATCGTCTCCATATAAGAATCTCTGACCAACCAAGGCAAAGTAATATTTTGGGCCACTTGCAGAGGATTAGCTCTGGTCAGGAAAAAAGCACCCATCTTACTCCCTGAAAGCCAAACAGCACCAACCCCACCTAAAGCCCAGTCAGAAACAGAGGCTTGAGTGATTAAGATTGACAGCTGGCAGACAGACCAAGGGGGCAGGTTGGCCTAGCCTGCTTTCAGCCAAAGCCTCTGGAGACAGACACAAACAGAAGACCTGTGGATCGCTTGGAGCTTCAAGCAGGGTGCTAAAAGCCAAAAGACAGTGCCTAGCACCTAAGTACCTACCAGGAAGCCCAGAATTAGAACAAAAGAGTGGGGTCCTAAACCATCTCCCATGAGGCATTAAAGCTTGGCTGAAGTGAAGGAAACTTTACTTTTTTTTTCATTTTTATTATTTAAAATTTTTAATTATTCTTTTATTTTAAATTTTATTTTATTTTACTTTTTGCATCTTTTTCTTCCTCACTTCTCTTTCTTTCCTCCCATTTTTCTTCTCCTATCCCCATTTTAGTTTTTCTATTTTCTTTCTTTTTTCTCCTTTTTAAAAATGGATCTTCTTTATCTGCTTTATTGATGTATTCCTATTCTAGTTTCTACTGGTTTATTCATATATCTAATTTTGTCTTCCCTGCTCCTACTCCATTTCCCCTTCTCTTTCCTTCCTCTTCACTACTCAGTTTTTTTCTTTTTTCCCCTCTATTCTCTTGCTCTTTTCTTCTCCTAATTTTCTAACTTGTTTTAGTTCCTAAATATAGGCCTATGTGATCCCTCCTCTATTCTCCTTTAAAAAAAAAGAGAAGAAAAATATCTTAATTTATTTTGACTTTTTCTTCTTGTCTTCTCATTTTTTTTCTCCCTCCTCTATTCTAAACCATGGTCCTTCTCTTATTCATCCAATTCCTCAACCTTATTTTATCTATTTAAGCTCCGAATCTACAGATTCTACACCCCCCTTTTTTTCTGGGTGTTTTTTGTTTGTGTTTTGGGGTTTACTTATTTGTTTTGTTGTGCTTTTTCCCCATAGTCTTTTTTTCTTTCTCACTGTAATTCTTGTTCTTTTTTTTATTTCTTAATTTTATTTTCTCTGGTGTTCACTTTTATTGGGGTTACAGGTGTCTTGTGTACTTTCTGTTCTGTTTATTCTGTGTTGGGTCTTTCTGTGTTGTATTTTGTGCTGTTTGGTCAGTGCCTCCACAACTATTTGGTTGGCACTACATGGTAGGGAGCAAGCCACATAATCAGACACCCTGAGAAGAGATTCAATTCATGAGAAGGGCAATAACATTCAAGACCCAACTACATCAGGAGAACACAAATATCTCAAGTAGGAGGCCTCCCTAGAATTCCCAGCCAGGAGAACTGAGAGACTACAACAATGGGTCCCCAAAATATCTACTACATAAGACCAATTAAAAAATCTCGGTGGCAGAGCAGTTTGATCTAATACACAGAAACAATTACAAAGAACAGCAAAAATGAAAAGACAAAGGAACAACCCCCAAATGAAAGAAAAAGAGGAATCACCAGAAAAGGAACTAAATGAAATGGAGGTGAGCGATTTGTCAGGGAAAGAATTCAGAGTTATGGTTATAAGAAAGATCAAATGTCTGGATCAGAAATTTGACATGTGTAAGAATCAAAAGGAAATGAAGAATGACATAGATGCAATAAAGAACACAATGGAAGGTTTCAACAGTAGACTAGAAGAAGCGGAGGACTGCAACAGCTAGTTAGAAGACAAGAGAAAAAAAAAACCCAAGCAGAGCAGCAACGGGAAAAAATTTAAAAAGCAGGAAGAGAGTCTAAGGGAGCTTTGGGACAACGTGAAATGAACCAACATCTGCATAACAGGGTTGTCAGAAGGAGATGAAGCTGAGTAAGGAATAGAAAGCATGCTTGAAGAAGTAATGACAGAAAACTTCCCTGACTTTGGGAATAAAAAGTCACGAAAGTCCAAGAAGCACAGAGAGTCCCAAACAAGATAAACCCGAAAAGACCCACACCAAGACACATCATAACTAAATTGGCAAACACCAATGACAAAGTAAGAATCTTAAAGGCTGCCAGAGAGAAACAGAAAGTTACCTACAAGAGATCTCCCATTAGACTATCAACTGATTTCTCAACAGAAACACATCAGGCCAGAAGGGAATGGAACATAGTATACAAAGTGATCAAAGCAAGGCACTGAATTGAAGAATACTCTATCCTGCAAGGCTATCATTCAAAATTGAAGGGGAAATCAGGAGCTTTGCAGACAAAAAAAAGGTAAAGGAGCTTATTACCACCAAATCAGCAATGCAAGAAATGCTAAAGGAACTGTTGTAAAAAAGAAGAAATAGAAAAAGAAGAAAGAACACAGGCATAAAGAACAAACATGGCAACAAATAAGTACCTATCAATAATAACCTTAAATGTAAATGGATTAAATGCTCCAATCAAAAGACATAGGGTGGGTGAATGGATAAGAAAACATGACCCATATATATGCTGTCTACAAGAGACCCACCTCAGAACAAAGGACTCACACAGACTGAAAGTTAAGGGATGGGAAAAAAATTTTCAGGCAAATAGAAATGAAAAAAAAGCTGGGGTAGCAATACTTATATCTGACAAATAGACCTCAAAGTGAAGGCCATAACAAGAGATAAGGAGGGCCGCTTTATAATACTAAAGGGATTGATACAACAAGAGGCTATAACTCTGGTAAACTTATATGCACCCTTTACAGGAGCACCCAAATACATAAAAACAACTTCTGGAGGATATTAAGGGAGAGATTGATAGCAACAGAATCAGAGTAGGGGACTTTAATATCCCACTGACATCACTGGATAAATCTACACAAAAATCAGCAAAGAAATAGTAATCCTAAACAACTCACTAGATCATATGGAAGTAATTGACGTCTTCATAACATTTCACCCCAAAGCTCCAAAATACACTGAGTGGCCAGATTATTATGATCTCTGAATGCATAATAATCTGGCCACTCAGTGTATATCCTATATAATAAAAGGCTAATATGCAAATGGTCCCCTCTTCCAGGAGTTCGACCAGCAGGCAGGCCGGCCAACTGCCCATGTCCCCTCCCTCTGGCCAGGCTGGCTGAACCCCATATATATATCCTGAGTGGCCAGATTATTATGCGTTCAGAGATCATAATAATCTGGCCACTCAGTGTATACACTCTTCTGAAGTGCACATGGGACATTTTCAAAGATAGACCACACATTAGAACACAGGCTATGTCTCTTCAAATTCAAAAAGATTGAAATCATACCAAACATCTTTTCAGATTATAATGGCATAAAATTATAACTCAATTACAATAAAAACAATCAAAAACAACCAAACACATGGAAGCTAAGTAGCATGCTATTAAACAATGAATGGGTTACCAAAGAGATCAAGGAAGAAATAAAAAAGTTCTGGAAACAAATGGAAATGAAAACACAGCGATCCAAAATCTATGGGACACAGTGAAAGCAGTCTTGAGAGGGCAGTTCATAGTAATGCAGGACTACATCAAAAAAACAAGAGTCCAGCTGATGTAGTTCAGTAGTTGAGCATCTACCTATGAACCAGGAGGTCATGATTCAATTCCTAGTCAGGGCACATGCCCACGTTGGGGGCTCCATCCCCACGAGGGGACATGCAGGAAGCAGCCGATCCATGATTCTCTCTTATCCTGGATGTTTCTATCTCTCTCCCCCTCTCCCTTCCACTCTGAAATGAATAAAAATATTTTTTAAAAAAAGAAAAACTGGTAATAAGTTATCTAACATTACAACTTAAAGAACTAAAAAGAGAGCAACAAGAAAAGCCAAGAGTAAGTAGAAGGAAAGAAAGAATAAAGATCAGAGCAGAAATAAAACCAATACAAAAGATCAATAGAACCAAGAGCTGGTTCTTTGAAAGGGTAAACCAGACTGATGAACCTTTAGCCAGGCTCAACAAGAAACAGAGAGAGAGGACCCAAACAAACAAAAATCAGAAATGAAAGAGGTGAAGTAAAAACCAACCCCACAGAAATACAAAGGATTGTAAGAAAATACTACAAACAACTCTCTTCCAACAAACTGACAACCTAGACGAAATGGACATATTCCTAGAAAAATATAATCTTCCAAAACTCAATCAGGAAGAATCAGAAAACCTGAATAGGCCAATAACTACCGATGAAATTGAAGCAGTAATAAAAAAAAACTTCCAGCAAATAAAAGCCCTCACAGGGGAGTTTTACCGAACATTCAAAGAAGAACTAACATTGATCTTCCTCAGACTATTCCAAAAAATTCAAGAGGAAGGAACAATTCCAAGCTCTTTCTATGAAGCCAGCATTACCCTGATCCCAAAACCAGATAAAGACACTACAAAGAAAGACAATTACAGGCCAATATCCCTGATGAACATAGATGCTAAAGTCCTCAACAAAATATTGGTGAATCGCATCCAGCGATATATTGAAAAGATCATACACCATGACCATGTGGGATTTATTCCAGGGATGGAAGGCTGGTACAATATCTGCAAATCAATAAACATGATACATCACATAAACAAATTTAAAGTCAAAACCACATGATATATCAATTAATGCAGAAAAAGCATTTGACAAAATCCAACACCCATTTTTGATAAAAACTCTCAGCAAAGTGGGAATAGAGGGAGCATACCTCAACATAATAAAAGCCTTATATGACAAACATACAGCCAACATCATACCCAATGGACAAATACTAAAACCATTTCCCCTAAGAACAAGAACAAGACAGAGATGCCAGCTTTCACCACTCCTGTTTGACATAGTACTGAAAGTGCTAGCCATAGTGATCAGACAAGAAGAAGAAATGAAAGGTATCCAAATTGGAAGAGAAGAAGTAAAACTGTAAATATTCGCAGATGACATGATATTGTACATAGAAAAACCCAAAGACTCCATCAATAAACTACTAGATTTAATAGATGAATTTGGCAATGTAGAAGGATACAAAATTAACACCCAAAAATCTATGGCATTTTTATACACCAATAATGAACTCACAGAAAGAGAAAATAAAAAAACAATCCCATTTACCATTGCAACAAAAAAAATTAAGATACCTAGGAATAAACTTAACTAAGGAGGTAAAGGACCTGTACTCAGAAAACTACAGGACATTGAAAAAAAGAGAGATAAAGGAAGATATAAACAAGTGGAAGAATATACCGTGTTCCTGGATTGGTAGAATCAATATCATTAAAATGTCTATACTACCCAAAGCAATCTATAGATTCTTTGTCTTTAATGTTTGCCATTTTAATTATTATGTGCCTAGGTGTAGGTCTTTTGGGGTTCATCTTGGCTTGGACTCTCTGTTTCCTGGACTTCAGTGACTTTTTCCTTCAATGAGGAACATTTTCTGCCATTATTCTTCAAACAGGTCCTTTATTCCTTGCTTGGATTCCTCTTCTTCTGGTACCATTTTGATGTGAATCTTGTTATGTTTCATGTTGTCCCAAAGCTTTCTTAAACTCTCCTCCTGCGTTTTAATTTTTTTTTTTCCCATTTGCTGCTCTGAATGAGTATTTTTCTACCTTGTCTTCTAACTCGCTGTTTTGGTCCTCAGCTTTTAGTTTACTGTTGAATTCTTGCAGGATGTTATTTACTTCAGCTATGTTGTTCCCCATTTCTAATTGATTCTTATTCATTGTTCCATCCTCCCCTTTCATGTTGGTGTATCTCTCATTAAGTACCTTATAATTCTCATTAAGTTCTTTATAATTCTCATTAAGTTGCTTGTATTCTCACTGGATTGTTTGAGCACCCTTATTACCTTTACGCTGAATTCTTTATCTTACAAATTGCTTGCCTTTATTTTATTTAGTTCCTTTTCTGGCAATTCCTCCTTTTCTTTCATTTGGGTGTTGTTTCTTTGTCTACTATTTTTGTTGTCCCTTTGTATTTGTTTTTATGTATGAGATCAAACTCCTATGCCTTCCAGTCTTTCTGAAGTGGTCTTATGTAGTAAGTGTTTTGTGGGACCCAGTGGTGTAAATCTCCTGAGCGGTGTGCTCTAGGAATTCCATTGTTTGAGTTATTTGTGTTCCCCTGTTGTAGTTGGGTCTTGAATGTTATTTTTCTGTAATGGATGGAATCTCCACTCAGGCTGGATGACTGTGTGGCTCACTCCTGACCACATAGTGTGAGCTGTTGTGGAGGTGTGGTCTCCAGGTGTTTTCTGTCCTTCCTTGAGATAAGTCTCCTCTTCTGCTGGATCCTCAGTTGGTAATTCCCAGTGAATGTTCTCCAGTTTAGTTGTATTTCCAGTCTGGCCCTGGGAGGAGGTACACAACAGATTTGCCTATTTGGCTGCCATTTTCACTAACCTACATATCATCTTCAGTGAAACATTTATTCAAGTTCTTTGCACATTTTAAAAATAATATATTTTTATTGATTTCAGAGAGGAAGGAAGAGGGAGAGAGATAGGAACATCAATGATGAGAGAGAATCATTGATTGGATGCCTCCTACACATCCCCTACTAGGGATTGAACCTGCAACTCAGACATGTGACCTTGACTGGAATTGAACCTGAGACCTTTCAGTCTGTAGGCTGACCCTCTAGCCACTGAGCCAAACCAGCTAGGGCTCTTTGCACATTTTAAATCAGGTTACCTAATGTTTTGTTGTTGATCTATAAGAGTTCTTTATATATTCTGGATATTAACCCCTTATCAGATATATGAGTTGCAAATATTTTCTTCCATTCTGCAGGTTGCCTTTTTGCTATTGATTGTGTCCTTTGATATGCAAAAGTTTTAAAATTTGCCATGGTCCCATTTGTTTATTTTTGCTTTTGTTGCATGTGCTTTTTTTGTCATATCGAAAAAAATCATTGCCAACCCAATGTCATGAAGATTTCCCCCTATGTTTTCTTCTCAGAGTTTTATAGTTTGGGGCCCTACATTCTGGTCTATAATCCACTTACAGTTAATTTTTGTAAGTGGTATGAAATAATGATCCAACTTCACATTGCTTTGCATGTGTATATCAAGTTTTCCCAGTACCATTTGTTGAAGAGACTGTCCTTGCCCCATTGGGAAAAGGACATCTTTGGTACCCTTGTTGAAAGCCATTTGACCATATGTGTAAGTGTTTGTTTCTGAGCTCTCTATTCTATTTCATTAGTATACTTGTCATCATTATGCCAGTACCAGACTGTTTTGACTAATTAGCCTTATAATATGTTTTGAAATCACAAATTGTGACTCTCTCAAATTCATTCTTCTTTTTCAAAATTGTTTTAGCTATTTGGGGTCCTTGAGCTTTCATATGAATTTTAGGATGAATTTATCTATTTCTGAAAAATATGCCATTGAGATTTTGATAGGCATTGTATTGAATCTGTAGATAGCTTTGGGTAGTATGGACATCTTTACAATATTAAATCTTCTAATCCATAAATGTGTTATTTCTTTCAATTTGTTTGTCTTCTTGAATTTTTCATAAATATTTTGTAGTTTTCCGTGTACAAATCTTCCACCTCCTTGGTTAGGTTTATTCCTAAGTGTTTCATTCTTTTGATGCTATTATAAATGGAACCATTTTCTTATTTCCTTTTTAGGTTGTTCATTGTTAATGTACAGAGAGAGGCACAATTGATTGTTGTGTGCTGACATTGTATCCTGCACCTCTGACAAATTTCTTTATTAGTTCCAACATTTTTTCGTGTGTGGAAGGAATCTTTAAGATTATGTCATCTATGAAGAGATAATTATTTCTTCCTTCTTAATCTAGATGCCTCTTATTTATTTTTCTCACCTTATTGCACTGGCTTTAACACTCTTCATTTTATGGCTTAGGAAATTGAGGAATTAAGAAATGTCTTAATACTGAAGACATTTGAAGCCTTCATTTCCCAAGATTCTTGTTTATTGTGTTTTATGCACACACTTAATCTCAATGGAATCAACAGGAAAGCTATCTTTACCCCAAAGTGGCTTAGAGCCCTCCCCAATACAGTCCTTGATGAGGGAATTAGGCCAAGAAGATACTAGTAGTAATGCCCCAGGGAGAACCAAGTTTGCCATGTTGAAAAAAAAAACAAAAACTTCTATCACTTGGCCAGGGTTTCTCAGTGGTTGAGCATTGACCCATGAATCAGTTGATCAGCATATATGCCCAGGTTTTGGGCTCCATCCCCAGTGGGGGCATACAGGAGGCATCCAATCAATGATGCTCTCTCATAATTGGTGTTTCTATCCCTCTCTTCCTCTCCTTCCCTCTCTCCAAAATCAATAAAAACATAATAAAAAATTCTGTCATTTTCTGAGGATTTACCTTAATTTTCTTATCTCCTTTTTGGAGAAGCTGCTCTTTTAAAATCATTAATCTCTAAAATGACATTCTCCCATATTTCTACACACATAACCCTCACTAACTTATAGCATTAAAAATAATCATCTTAAATATTTCATAATTATAATAATGTCAGACACAATGCTAAGAATTTTTATGGGTTCTCTAATAGTATAGTCATCTCAACCATGTATATTATCTGTAACATAACAGTACTATATACTGTCATTATTTCACAGATGAGGAAACAGAGGCTTAGGGAATATTGTATATCATAAACTCTGAGTTTGTGGGTGATGATACCAGAGTTTGAACCCTGGCCGCCAGTTCTTGAGCTCCTGCTCACCAGCACAGCACCATATCTAGCTTCAGCCTGGCTCCCATATTATAAGTGATCCTAAAAGTGAATTCCCAGAGGCCTTAGAGTGGGGCAGTGGATGTTTACATTGCTGGGATTTGCTTCTCTATGGATCTTCAGAGAGGCATGTTCAGACATCTGGAAGTTAATTGGTTTTGAAACAAGAACAAACCCCTTGATATGCATATGGAGATTTGCTATCCTGCCTACACTTTAAATTAAACTTGTTGATAGATTAGAGGCCCAGTGCACAAATTCATGCACCAGTGGGGTCCCTTGGCCTGGCCTGTAGGATCGGGCCAAAACCGGCTCTCCAACATCCCCCAAGGGGTCCCGGAATGTGAGAGGGCACAGGCCAGGCCAAGGGACCACAATGGTGCACAATTGGGACCAGGCAGGGATGCGGGAGGGCTCCAGGGCATGTTTGGCCCATCTTGCTCAGTCATGATTGGCCGGACCCCAGCAGCAAGCTAACCTACTGGTTGGAGCGTCTGTCCTCTGGTGGTCAGTGCATGTCATAGTGAGCGGTTGAGTGGCCTTAGCATATCATTAGCATATTATGCTTCGATTGGTTGAATGGCTAACCAGTCGACCGGACACTTAGCATATTAGTCTTTTATTATATAGGGTTTCCTGCCAAGCTTAGTTCCATTTATTATGCATATTCCTTTTGGTAGGTGGAAGGAAAAAAATATGTGCAAATTACTCTCTAAAAAAGCAATATATAAACCAAGGTCATAAATTTTCTAAAGTTTATTTTTATTTTTCAAGATCTCCTGTACTTTTTTGGGGGGATAAATGTTTATTAATAAAAAGAAAAGTGATATCTTAAAATAAACCAGGAGTGGATCTTTTTTTCTCTTTCATTCATTATTGTCAGCTGAAGACATTCCCAGCCAGCAGCTAAGGGTGAAATTTATGGCACCAAGATGGATATGCCACTTCACTGTTTTTTCCTGAGCTGAAAGAAATTTCAGCCGGTAACCCTACCCTTTCTGGATTCTGAAATGTGACATCAGGTGAATTTGTAATAATAGTTGGGTCTAAGGTTTACTCAGGATTGCCTGGAAGTGATGTGGGGAATGTGTACTCTGTGGGGGTTTCACCTTAGGGTGAAAATATGTCTCAAGGAAGGGGGAAGAAGGGAAGGCACCTTCATGTGATCTTTTTTGACATTACCTAAGATATGTCTGGAAAACTCTTGGCTTTTGATGATTTGGGGGTGGAGGTATGGATATTGAAAAAAGAAATTTGGGTTAGTGGTACTCATAAATGACTACTTTATAACTGTCCTAACCAAATTGTTTTGGTTCCCAAAACAATCCACAGTTTAGTGGTTGCTCTAAAGATCTTGGAGCTCTAGAACTTTCTGTCTGACTGGGAAAAATAATGACCTAGCTTATCAGTTACATATGTAGGCTTGTGATGGAACCTGTGATTATAACCCATTCAGACCCCATGCTCCCCTTTATAACAAATATTTGAATACCCTTTTTACTATCCTAAATGAAATTTATTTATCACATATTAAAAATAAATATAACATCCTGTCATAAAGCGAGAACGGAAAGGAATTACAATAAGATATATATCTCAATTTATAAATATCCAGAAAAGACTACTATTAAAAGATTATTTAAAAACACAGACAAGTAAAATCATGCCTTTCATCAGATATAAAAATGAACATATGTATATATTTTAATTAACTCATAATTGAGGAAGTAGGCAAATGTTATAACCTGTTCAGAGATCAGGACTATTGAAATGATGTACAAATATAGTCAAAACTAGTTTCTTTGACAGTGGGGAAGAGAAGTCAACTTAATCTTCACCAGACAAGACAGAATTTGGAAGTCTGCAGACAGAAATTATTTTTGCATTATTACCAGTTAGCTACATTTTGCAGAGTTGTAGAATAGCTCCCATGGAGTCAGAATCAGATAACTCAGAGGGGAGTGCTGTAGATAGAGCCCAGTTTTCCACAGAAGTACAAATTTTCCCCATATGTTATCCTTAATAAAATAATGAAAACATTTGCTACTACAGATAAAAACCACACTAAATGAGGCATCTACACTGGCAGACTGACTCAGTTGGTTGAATTGTCACCTAAAATCTATTGAACAGTGCTGCTTTCAGGTAGTTTCTGAAATGGAGACCAACTCTTGGTAAATTTCCAAATAAAGTATACTTTTCTTTCCATTTTCACAGCACCTAAGCCCCTATTAACTCTTATTAAAACTATCTGAGAACACTTTGTATTTGTATGTATAATGGAGTTGGGTTCTAGGCTCAGATAATTGTCACTTTTTCAACCATATGAATATCTACCAGGCCATTCAAAAGCTGGGAGGGAAATGGCAAATCCTTTATTGGGGGGATTTTCCTGCATGTTGCAGGGGATCTACCACCCTGGCCCACTGAATGTGGTACCCTCCAATCATGTGACAACCAAAACAGAAAGTCTCACAGGTTATCAACACACTCCCTAAGGATGGAGTTGCCTGGCCAGAGAAACACTATCACAGCTGACATGTGCCCTGGGACCCATCACTTCCTCCCCATCTTCAGCAGCACCATTTGCTCAACCAGGCAGCCATTGCAAAAGGCAGAAGAGAGGGTCTCAATGAACAGGGTTAGAAAAGAAATAATTTTTAATTTAGAGAATTGGCTCATCTCTGAATCCCTCTCTTCCAAGTTTAACTATCCAACAAGTTGATAGACAAAGGTGGTCCCTAATTGAAAGTAAATACCAACTGGAGTTTGCCTCTGCCTTTCTGAAGAGTTCCTGCCTCAAGACCTGGGTGGGCTGGGGTGGGGTGAGGTGGGGTGGGGATGCAGACAGAAAATGGCACAAATGCCAAAAGGCTGGTTCCAGAATAAGTGAAGTGGTCCAGAAGTGGTGAGATTGTGCCCACTTGTCACTGCAGGGGCAATTGCCACTCAGACACAGCCCAGTGTTGCCAGATCGGATTTTGCTTTCAAAAGAAACAGCAAATCGTGCCCTGGCCAGTTTGGCTCAGTGGATAAAGCATCGGCCTGCAGATTGAAGGGTTCTGGATTCGATTCCGATCAAGGGCATATGCCCAGGTTCGATCCCAAGTAGAGGGTGTGCAGGAGGCAGCCGATCAATGATTCTCTCTCATCATTGTTTCTACCTCTTTCCCTCTCCCTTCCTCTCTGAAATAAAAAATAAAAAACATAAAAAAGAGACAAAAGAAACAGCAAATCTAAAATTTTTGTATGCAATTTTTCAGTTTTACATGTTGATTCATATATATGTATAGTATTTGTGTAAATGGATAGATAGATAGATAGATACTTATATCATCATTTATATGCATGGCTCTTTATAGTTGGGCCCATAAATAATAGCAATTACACCTTAGGTACTGACTAGATCCCTGCTTTGAGTAAGAATGAAACTGATGGATATTTTTGCTCCCATTGTAGAGATGAGGGAAAGGGGGCTCAGAGAAGTTAAGTGATTTGCCTTAGAGTTACACAGTAAGTAGCCGAGCTGGGATTTTAATTAGGGCTGTTCTGCTCCTGATACCAGGTTGCCACCCAGTCTGTGATGTTGTTCTCTTCATCTTTAGTGACTCAAAGACAAAAACAAGCAACAGGAATAATTTCTGCTGGAGTTTGCATTTGTGCATTTATTTAATTTATTTAAGTAAAATCAACATTTCTTAAAGCTTCTTGCTCTAAGTCCCTGTCAGGAGTGCAGGGAGCTTTCTGTAGAAGGAAGAATATCTGAGGTTTGAGAATGTTTGCAGTGAGATGAGTGAGTCATTTGCTATGTTAGCCTGCCATCCATTAGAGCTGGTCCCTGGGGGTTGCTTGTGAAAAATGGTTAAAAGCTTTAATTGAAAGGATCTCCAACACAGGGCACAAGCAACTTTCTCATTGTGAATTTCTGTCTTGCCCCCAAATGCCCTGGGCCCCACCTAATGCCAGGTCCGATCATTCTGATATACTTAAGCTCCTGGCAGGGCCTTTGATGATGCTCAGCTTGGAGTCCTGCAGAGCCCCCAAGGGGGAAGAACTCACTAGGAGCAATGTCATGTCATCTGTCAGAGTCTAACCTTTCTTCAATGAAAACCTGCAAATTAAACCAGCCTTATGAAAAATGGGGACATTTAATATTTGAAATATCCTGATTGGAATGCTCATATGACAAAACAGATAAGCTTGGGACTACCTAGAGGGTATTTGTTATAACAAAGCCATGAGCATTATGTCAGAAGCTTTTCAGGAGTTTCATGAAAACCCTTTACCAGTTTCCTTTCTTTGTTTGCTCCTTCATTCATTCATTCATTACCCTAAGTTCAAGGTGTTACCCAGGCTTCCATTCTATTCAAATAGCAGAGGCATTTCTTTTTCCAGATCTGTTTCTGGGACTGTATCCATAGGTTTCCCCAGACTGCTGGCGGGGACCACAGAGCAAAACTGGTTAAGAATTCCTGAATGAAATCCCTCCTATAGAAGCTTTTCAAACAAACAAACAACAAACAAGTAAACATTCTGCCCCAAAGGTTTTCACTACATCTATAAAGTATACTTAGTAAAAACAAAGTAGGTAGAAAGAAATATAAACAAAAACAAAAGTCTTGGTGATCCCACTTAAAAGCGTGCATTATTCAGGGTAAGTTGCAGAAGAAGACATCAATAGTATCAATGAAATGTTTCTTGACTCTAAGGAGAAGTTAGGTGAGGCTGGCCCCCAAATTTGTTACATTCTCTTACTCTTACAGAATCTGGCACAAAATGATCACTCAGTTGCCTAATCTCCCTGTGGACAAAATGTCTTTTGTTGATAGATAAGACTGCTAAAACAGTTATTATCTGTATTTAGGATAATATATAAATAGTTTAACAATTAAACACCAGTATATACTCTGAATTTAAAATCCAAAGCAAAGTTGCATATTGCATGTACAATTATGTGGAGCCCTTAGTTTGCTTAGGGAGTGAGGCAGAGAATACAAATATGGAAATGAAATGCAGGGATGCACAATTGTTTAAAAGAGCCCTAGACTGTTTCTGGGAACATAATTTCATGAATAAAGATGATCTGGCATCTCTGAACTATGTATTTTAAGATTAATATTTCTCAATAGTACTTGTCAAAGTGAGTGGCAGTAGAATCCATAATAAGTACTTTACTGAATTACATTTAGTTTAAATATAAATGTAAAAAGACACCATGAATTATCATGTCAAATTATGTCACCCTAAAGTTAATTAGTTTTGCCATGATTAAAAAAATTATTTTTAATTTGGCAAAACACAGGTTTGTGTTTCTAACAATCCAATCATTACTTAATAAAATTTATTTTTAGAGCAGTTTTAGGTTCACAGCAAAATTGAGCACAAGGCACAAAGAATTCCCATATACCCCCTATACCCACACATGAACAGCCTCCCCCACTATTACTATCCCTCACTATGGTGGTACATTCAATACAATCAGTGAACATACATTGCACATAATTATCACCCAACATCTCTAGTTTACATTATGGTTCACTCTTGATGGACATTCTATGGGTTTTGGAAAATATGTACATCTATCCACTCTCATAGCATCATTCAGAATAATGTCACTACCCTAAAAACTCTCTGTGTTCTGCCTGTTCATTGTTCCTTCCCACACAACCAATGGTAATCATTGTTCTTTTTATTGTCTTCATAGTTTTGCCTTTTCCAGAATGTCATATAGTCAGAATTATACCATACAGTCTTTTCAGATTGGCTTCTTTCACATAGTAATATGCATTTAAGTTTCTTCCATGTTGTTTCATGACTTGATAGCTCATGTCTTTTCAGCACTGAATATTCCATTGTCTGGATGCACCACAGTTTTATATCCACTCACCTACTGAAGGACATCTTGGTTGCTTCCAAATTTTGGCAACTATGAATAAAGCAGCTATAAACATCTTTGTGCAGGTGTTTGTGTGAATGTAAGTTTTCAGTTCATTTCAGTAAATATCAAGTTCCTCACATGGTGGGCCAGGAACTGAAAGGCCTCAAAGACACTATATTTTTAAAGTTCTAGAAAACTACAGTCCTGTGATCAACAGTTCTGTTGGTTCTATCACTCCCCTCTTCACCTCAAATTGAAGTCATAACAGACAAGCCCACTTTTAAGGCATTTTTCTTTCCATTTTTGAGCTGCTTTTTAGCATTCACTGAATATTATTTATCAGGCAAGGCAAGAAAACACACTTTGGCCTCTGATTTTTTGAATTGAGTATCTACTTAGCTACTTTAATAGGTCATTTTTCAAGAAAAAAAAAAGAAATCAGCAGGTTGTGTTTCTACATTTCTATTTCTCATTTCCTTTTACATCTACTTCAAATTCAACTCCATCAACCTAGGATATAAAATGACACCAAAAACTTTTCACCAAAATTATTCTCTGTCTCTACAATCTATAGAAAAAATGAACTCCCCCTTCTTACAAAATAAAAATCTAATCTGTTAAGCCTCAGCTGGTGTGGCTCAGTTGGTTGAGTGTTGTCCCATGCACAAAGGGGTTGCCTGTTTGATTCCCATTCAGGGCATATGCTGGGGTTGCAGGCTTGATCCCCTGTAGGAGGCCTGCAACAGGCAGCTGATTGATGTTTCTCTCCTTTCCTCTCTCTCTAAAATCAATAAAAACATATTCTAAAAAACAATCTAATCTGATAAGAATCAAATGATAGGTTTTGTATCAGTGGGTGATAAGTGTCAGTCAATATACTCATCAACGTCATTGTAATTATTTATTGCTTGTCATTTCTGTGAGACTGTTAGTTCCCCAAGGTCAAGGACAAGGCCTGTCTGATTACTCTCTGACACATAGTCAGTATTTCAATAGATATTTGTTTAGTATCCTTGTAGCAAGCTGTCCTTGTCAAGTCATATCCCTTCAACCTCCACCTCCTCCCACTCTGGACAGTTCCCCCAGGGGCTGTGGCTGCCAGCACCTCTGCACATGGAGCTGTTCTTTAGCCTTGGAGCAGCTCAGCAGTTGGAAGCAGATGGGCAGTGTCAGAGAATTGGCATCTGCAGAACAACTCACATCCAGTGAGGATGCCAGATGTTTGCCCTTTAGTAAGACACTTTTGAGCATGTGCCACCCAGACTCTCAGGAGGTCTCTGATGGGGTTGAGCTGCAGTTGCTCACCACACTAAACTGCTCATTGAAACAACATTATTGGCTTTTCCTCTTTCTTGGCCTCACCCTACTCCCTCAAAATGCTTCCTGGGATCTTTTCCCAAATAACTGCTTAGACCCAACTCCCTTACTCCAGGTCTGATTTTTAGAAGCATGGACCCTGGAGTATAACAAGAGAGGCATGAAGTGAATGCTGTGGGAATGCACTGGGGGTGGGGATTAATTCCAGCTGGCACAGGACTTGGCATTGTTTGAATGGGGTCTGGGTTGGGGCAGTGAGTGCACCTGTAGGAAGAGTTGCTTCAGGAAGAGGAAACAAAGGCAAAGAGGTGCTGAAGAGCACAGATGCTCAGGGAACTGTGGGCAATCAGCCCGGAGAGAATGTGAGTGGAAGAGCATCTCGGTTGGTTCTGGAAAGTACCCCAGACCAACAAAGAGGCAGGTCTCTTCTGCCCCTTTCATCCTAAACCTCAGCTCCAGCTGCTCACTCCTTTTATACTAGTACTTTGAAATGTTGGTACCAGACATTGTTTTTTAGGTAGGAAGATTCAAACATAGAAACACATAATCTGTAGAAGCAGCCTCTGGTAACCTCTGGCCAATCCATGGTCTTTTCTGAGCATGGACCTTTGTGTCTGAACACTTGAACTCATGTTTGCTGAGTTCCTATGACATGATGAGCATTATGTGTTACATTTCCTGAGAGCTTACAGTCTAAACTAGTGTCTGTGTCTCAACCCAGACAGGGAATTTTCCTGCCTTCTCTTAGAGGTCAATATTAAACCTAAAAAAGAAAAAAGGAATAGTGTGTCATGTAGCCAAAGAAAATAAGCCAAGCTAACTCCACTTTGAAATCCACTCTATTAGTTTCCAAGCAAGTACAATAAGTATGTATGTTCTACTCATTCTCTCTCCCCATGTCCTAGAAATGGTTTCCCTCGAATGAAATTTTCTGACAAGTCACTGCATCACTGGTACTCACTCAATTACAGACTCTCACCATGATCAATAGCTGCTAAATTGAATGGGAGCTAAAAACCAAAGAATAGAGGAATGGCAGGAGGAAGAGAGCAGAATAATTTGGTCATTTCCCCAGCATAGGAAAGCCAGTTTAGGAAAGACAAAATGAGTACTTCTGGAACAGGTATACAATATTGGAAAATAACAGAGAAATTAAAGAAGTTTTTAAAGCTCGCAAGAGAATTTTATAAGAGAACACTACTCATTTAAGCTCAGCATGAGCTGGTTTGCTTTATTATTATGCTTTGTCTATACTTAGCTTTGAAGAAAGCCACAAATTACAATGACTAAATAGAGCTTCTGAAAATGGAAAAGAGCAACTTTGCAAGTACAGAACGTGCTGGGTACAGCACCCTCCCTACCGTCCCCAAACTGGGATGGCTATGAAGAACTGCTGAAATAACTCTCTCTCTCCCACCCCCAGGAACTTCAGCCATGTCCTTCATGAATCCCCATTACTATTATACTGTTTGTTTTATTTTTAAACTGAATGCTTCAACCAAAGGTTGGGATAGAAAGAAAGCTGCTGGGGTACTTAAACCAGGTTAGGTAGTATTTTGAGAAGAGATTAATTTAAGACATATCTGAATCCAGAAGGGAATAATGATAATCACATTTACTGAGCTCTTTGTATGACCAAGGCACTGCTCTATAGCCATTACATGTCTTAACTAATTTATTCTCATAACCACTTTATGAAATATATACTGTTTCTAACCCATTTTATAGATGAGGAGACTGGGGCATAGAAAGGCTAAATAATTTTCCCAAAGTCATGTCTGGTAAATGGCAGAACCAGGATTTAGTCTGTCCCAGGGCCTGTGTTCTTGATGACTGAACTGAGTTAAGCTAAGCTAACTCCACTTTGAAATCCACTCTATTAGTTCAGATATCATGCTATGGACTGAATGTCTGTGTCTCCCCCAAATTCGTGTGTTGAAGCCCTAACTCCCAATGTGATGGGAGTTGAAGGTGAGACCTTTGGGAGGTAGTTAGGTTTAGATGTGGTCATGGGGGTGGAGCCCCCCCAGATGGAACTATTACCCTTACTAGAGGCCCGGTGCATGAAATTTGTGCATGGGGGGTAGGGGTGCCTCAGCCCGGCCTGCACCCTCTCGCAATCCAGGACCACTGGCTCCTAACCGCTTGCCTGCCTGCCTGCCTGCCTGCCTGATCGCCCCAGACTGCTCGCCTGCCTGCCTGACCACCCCTAACCCCTCTGCCTGCCTGCCTCATCACCCCTAACCACTCTGCCTACCTGCCTGATGCCCCTAACTGCTCAGCTGCCTGCCTGATTGCCCTTAACCGGCTCTGCCTTGGGCCCTGCCACCAAGGCTTCGTCAGGAAGGATGTCCAGAAGGTCCTTTGGCTGTCTGGTCTAATTAGCATATTACACTTTTATTATTATAGATAAGAAGAGGAAAAGACACTAGGGCTTCTTCTCTCTACCATGTGAGGAGGGCATAGGGAGAAGGCTACTTTCTGCAAGCCAGGAAGAGGGCTCTCATCAGGAACTGAATCTGCTGTTACTGATAAGGGTAGCTAGCTAGCTTAATTAGGAAGGGTTAGGGAATACAGAGGGTCCATGGGAGAGAAATGCATAGATGGGGACTTGAAGACACCAGAGTGCTTATCTTACTTGTACAGAAGATAGAGAAATACCTTAGGAAAGAGGGGTTCAGGCAGATGGAAACATTTCTGTCCTGAGCAATTAAAGTGACCATAAGTTAGATCAAAAGTAACCCTGTCCAGGCCAGCACAATTGGAGAAAGCTATAAGATAAAATCAAAAGAGACTCCAACCTAAATAGATAAGATGACCAAATGGAGGAAAAGTGCAGACATGGGGGTCATGGAAGCTGATTACAGGGCTAAGGTTCCATGGTAGAGAATGAGGGTCTCCAGCCTATTTAATGCCTCAAGACAAAGAAAGCAGCGGTCATCATTCTTAGGGGCCCCTCTGTCCATCCAGGAGGGACAGAGTCTTAGGATTAGGAACTTAGAGGACACCTTTCTTAGGTGACCCCTCTAAGCCCCCTGTGCCAAGGGGGCAGAGTCTTAGGCTTAGAATTTAGAAGTAAGGTTTTAGAGGTAGTATTTGCTTGCAATAAAGTTTCTGTACTCTTCACCTACCACCTCTTGTTTGTGGCTTCAGACTTCAGATCCATCTGGACAAGAACCCGAGAAGGAAATCACCCTTGCATCCTGCTCACTAAAACAACCTGAACCAGTCCCGAACTTCCAGGCTCTAGAACTGTGAGAAATAAATGTCTGTAGGTTAAGCCAGCCAGTCTTTGGTATTTTGTTATAGCAGCCCAAGCAGACTAAGACAGACCACCAAATGGTTACAACCAAGCTGTTACCAGTGAGTCAGAGAAGTGTAGGTAGAAGAGTGTCTGCTCACATGAGGGGTTTGTTTCAGGTGCTTGTTGTGAGGACCATGCCTCCTGCAGAATGGGGCTGCAACACAGAGCCTGCTTGGCTCCAAGGTGATGTAGGGAGGGCCCAGACCAGGAGCAGAATTCTGTAGAAAGCTGGGAAAACTCACTGTTGGTACCTTTCTGATGATCAATGGTGGCTTCATTCCAGAGTGAAACAGCAATTAAGAGCTAAATATGCAGGAATTTCCATGTGGAATCAGAAGGAGGAGCAAACCAGTGGTGATCCCACCCCTCTCTTTACTTATGAGACAGCAAATCAAGATCTGTGTTAAATAGGAAGAGAGCTATTTGAGGTGCCTCAGCATGTCCCTCTCAGCCTTTCAGAGTCCCAGTCACAATGGATTTGGCTTTAACTCAGTTCTTTTTATTGACTGCACATTCAATGACATAAATGTAGTAACTCTGTCTCACACATTCACTGTGAATTAGAAGACATTCACTTTGTTACTAAATTTTTGCCACAAAGAATAAACTACACTAATAAAAGAGAAACATGCAAATTAACCATCACTCCGCTATGCTCACCAGCCAATCAGAGTGAGTATGCAAATTAACCCAACAAAAGATGGCGGTTAATTTGCATACACAGACGGAGTGAAGACTGAAGACAGCATAGAAGGAAGAGGGAGGGAAAGCAGAAAGCGAGGCAGTGGTGGCAGTGGGAGGGAAAGCGCAGGGGGGGCGGCTGGAGGGAAAGCACAGGGTGGGGGGTAGAGGCGGCAGGAGGGAAGGGAAAGCAGGGGCGGCGGCGGGAGGGAAAGCGTGGGGGGCAGGAGGGAAGCCCGCTGAAAGCCCTGTTCTTGCAGGAATCTTCCTGCAACAGGCCTCTAGTGCTACTATAATATCCCTATACATATGCACTCTTGTGTATGGGTGATTATACTTCTCTGCAATAGATACTGAGAAGTGGGGTTTTCAAGAGGAAGAGTATTTTAATTTGAAAGGTATTTTCAACCATCTCTCATTGACTCCTTCAAATGCAATCAATCATTCTTCTAGGCTTAATAAACACCATTATGATGTGCAAACACTCTGTAAGGCAGGTTTCTCAACCTCAATACCATGCACATTTTAGGCTAGATCATTCTTTGTTGTGGGGTGTCCTGTGTATTGGAATATCTTTAGCAGTATCTCTGGCCTCCATTCCTAGATCTTAGTAGTGTCTTCCTCCCTTAGCTGTCTCCAGACATAGATAGTCAAATGTTTCCTGAGGGACAAAATAGCCTTCCAATGTGAACTAGAGTTCTCAGGATACCAGGCACCATTTATTCAACTTTTACAGCTTTGGGTTGAAAGTGTAAGTCTCAAAACAGACATCCCCAGGTAGAAAGATGGGAGGCAAGAGAACGCTTCTGTTTAAATAGTGTTCTTGGATCTTTAAAGCCTCAGATCTTAACCTCACCAAGCCTTATTTTTCTCATATGCAAAACAGGGATAATAACATTCAAAACTGCAGGGCAGATTAGAGAGAATGCACATAAAGTACTCAATAAGTTACTTTATTATTATTATTATTTTCAATAAGTTACTTTAATTGAACTAAAGAGCTGCTTTCCTTTGGCCTGTAACTAGTGGATGATCGAATCACAGCATGCATAAAGAAAAACATGATGAAAGAGAGAAGCTGGAAATTCAGGTAGGTGGGAAGGATTAACAGCAGGAAGCTCTTAACATTCTGGGAGGCCAAAAAGAGCCTCATACTTCAGGAATGAGAACAAGTGTGACATTTGAACTGACAAGCTTATTGGCATTCTGTCTCTTATTTATTCTTTTGTAATTTCATGGTTTTATGAAGAAAAGAATAAAGAAAAAGTTATGCTTAAGGATCAGTTACAATCTTTAATATGATTACATAACCAACATTAGATTTGGTGGGAGGAGGGCTGTGAGCTTCAATATCTATCAGCAATGGAATTAGGTGAATTGTCAATTGCTCCCACTCTCCTTCTCCTTTATGAATTATATTGCATTTTGATTTAGTATTTGACATATTTTGTTTGTCTACAAGATTCCTTCAAGTTCGGAATAGCAAGTCTAGAAAAATATTTTCCTTCTACCATTTTTTGCTTACTTCCTACTCTGACACAACAATGCTGCTCTAGAGAATGCTTCTCAGAGAATTCCACCCAGTGTCATTGCCTGAGGCTCAAGAACTAAACTAAAGGGACAATGGAATTCCTGCTGGGAGGGTAGTGCTCAGTAGCACTCACTCCTCTAACTCCGAGGAGTTCCCTCCCTCCCTCCCTCCCTCTCTCTACCTGGGACTACAGAACTGCTTGTTCTCTTTCATCACTAGGGAGATGCTCCAAGATGCAATCTTTTGCCACAGAGCTAGATCCTCCTACTTAGGTCTAAGGATGTCTACCTCCTGAAACTTAAACCTGAAATAATATCAACCAAAAGACAAGCATTAAAATGTCCACTGTTCAAAACTGCTCAAACTTAGAAACTTCCCAAGTGTCCCTCACAATGGAATGGCTGGAAAATTCCCCCAGCTGTTCTCTTAGGACTTGTGCATCTTTCCATATGTAGATTAAACTTCAATCAAGCACTCACTAAATAAACAACAAAAATAAAAACAAAGAAATAACAAAGCCTTCACATTTCTCTTTGAAAAAATCCTTTTTTTTTTTTTTTTTTTTTTTTTTTTCACTTCAGGCCTGTCTCTCACAAGAAGATCTAGACTTATGACAAAATTGTTTAAGCTTTAGGAACACTTTTCAGAAACTAGAAGAGCCAAAAGACTTGATTCTAGGTTCCACTTACTATTCTCATTGATTTCTCTGCGTGGGGGCGGGGGTGCAATGTTATTGCTTTCATTTCTTACTACTTGAATTTCATCCTTCTCCATAGTAAGGAAACTGAGGCCTAGGAAATGAAGTGACTTACTCAGAGCAACATGTTTTATAGTAATAAAATTGACATTCACTTCCACACATAAGTGAAACCATATGATCCTTGTCTTTCTCTGAATGGCTTATTTCACTTAGCATAATGCTCTCTAGGTCCATCTGTGTTGTCCCTTATTATAATATTTCCTTTTTTACAGCTGAGTAGTATTCCATTGTGTAAATCCACTCATCTACTGATAGACACTTGGGCTGCTTCAAATCTTGACTGTTATAAATAATGCTGCAATGAACATAGGGGTCCATATATTCTTTTTTAAATTAGTGTTTTGGGTTTCTTTGGATACATTCCTAGAAGTAGAATTGCTGGGTCAAAAAGCACTAACAAAGTCACGACAGACTAATGGATACAGAGAACAGACTGACAGCTGTTAGAGAGGAGGGGATTGGGAGCTGGGTGAGAAGGGTGAAGTGATTAAGCAAATAAAGAAAAAGAAAGAAAAACTGATGGACATAGGCAACTGTATGGTGATTACTAGAAGGAAAGGGGGTGGAGAGAGGTAGAAGAGGGTAAAGGGGCAATAAATGGTGGTGGAAGGAGATTTGATTTTGGGTGGTAAACACACAATACAGTATACAGATGATGTATTGTAGAATTGTACACCTGAAACCTATATAATTTTATTAAACAATGTCACCCCAATAAATTCAATAAAAAATAAGTTTAAAAAGATCCCAAGAATGGAAAAAAAAAGGAATAAAATGAATAAAATTGGCCTTCAAATGCCACACATAAGTGAAATCATATGGTACTTGTCTTTCTCTGAATGGTTTATTTTGCTTAGCATAATGCTTTCCAGGTCCATCTCTGTTGTCCCCAAAGGTAAGGTTTCCTTTTTTACAGCTGAGTAGTATTCCATTGTGTAAATGTACCACAGCTTTTTTATCCACTCATCTACTGATGCCCATCTCGGGCTGTTTCCAAATCTTGATTGTTGTAAATAATGCTGCAATGAACATAGGGGTCAAAAATAATCTCAAAGTGAAAGTAACAATGGCAGTTTGTGGCCCAAAAGCCCCCATGATTTCTCCTTCTGTTTAATAATGAAGTTACTACAGAGAGAGAGAAGCAACTTGGTTAATAATTGTATAAATACAAAACTTTAATTAATTTGCTCCATTTAGATAAGAGATGATGCTCTCATTCGGTTATTGTGACTCCTAAACTCAATCCCCTTTTAACTGGCACTTATAAGATAGTTTCTACCGAGCCTTAAAAAAAAAGATGTAATAGGAGAGTGTAGGTTATGCTCCTATAACAAATAGCCCCCCAGTCTCGGTAATTTAAAACAGCTAAGGTTGACTATTATGCCATGTTTCTATCAATCATCAGCAGGAGCTTTGCTCCACTTCTTTATGATTCTCTGTCTGCGCACCAGGCTGAAGGGAAAGCCACTCTCTAGAGACCATGGCTGGTCATGAAGGCAGTGGGAAAAACGAACGGGAAAAGAGAATGCGGTAATGCACCACTGGTTCTTAAACCTGTGTCTGAAGTGACACACACAACTTCCACTTCCATCTCCCTGTCACAGCAAGTCTTGTGACCACCCAGCCTTGGGTCGCAGGGAAGTACAATCCTGGAGTCTGGGAGGAGCGAGAGCTGGAATACAGTTATGTCCTCACTTAAGTTGTGATAGGTTCTGCAACCATAAGCAAAATGATGTATAACAAAACCAATTTTACCATAGGCCAATTGATGAAAACAAGAGTTAAGTTCTCTCAGCATCTCACCAATGTTATATTGAAAGGGTGTTAACTGAGGGCCTGCTGTGTTTGGGAACAGCTCTAATGGTTGAACTGAAGCTGAATCCCATGGGAGTCCCATATTTCCTCATGCGTTTGGCCATCACTGTGACCTACACTAGTTAAAGATAAGATGGAGTGAAGATCAAATCTGCAGAAAGAAAAACAGCCATAAAAGGCAGCACTGATGGGTGTAAATAAAACTCTGTAACTATAATTGAAAGGATTTTTATGAAAGGCATGCAGTGGTTTCATCTGCCTTTCTGCAAAGAGTTTAGTGGGCTGAATGATCAATATTCCTCTAAAGTGCCCAGGAACCATTTTGACCAAAGGTAACTAAATAAATGAATTGCCCTCCAGTGCTCTTTAAATGAAGGCAGCTTCCATGGATGCAAACAAAAGACATCCCTTGTGTGTGTGTAAGCACTAAACATCAATGAGGACAGAGTGCTTTTAAGTAGGAAGGGAAATAAATCTATTTTGTTGGAGCTATGATATCTAATATTAAATTGAAAAGAAAAAAAATAATTTGACAGGTAATAGCTTGTTTTGCATTATTTTCTCTGCACATAAACCCAACCATAAAATCATCAATACTAATAAATTAAAGGAAGACTGTGTCAGGCCTCACTCCTCAGCCCCTCAAAACTGTCACTTTCTGCACTGGGTTTCAAAGAATGTTGTCTGGACAAGTAGCAAATAAATATTTTATAAAACAGCATCTAATTAAAACACCCATTTAAATGGACACGGGTCAAAAAGCAAAACTGGAATAAAAGTAACACTCTATTGAAAACACACACATACAACACTACTTGGCTAGTTAGCAGGTACCTGTGCATGGGTTTGGTTTGAAATTAAGTATCCTGTTTATGTGCTATCACATGTCAAATGACACCAGGCTCAGAGACTTTCTCTACAACTTGAAATAATATTATTACCTGGAATACATCCTTCGGAAACCTCTATAAAAGGAATATTGTTGATGCGTGACCACCATGCAATTTGTTAGTGTCACTGTTCTTGTGTTTGTGGGTATCATGCTATAAGACCATATATAGACTATGATTACAATTGGATAAGGAATACAATTGATCTAGGTTGTGAATTACCTTCCTATTTTTTAAATTCTTAAAGCAAGAATTTTAGATAAAACTGTTGACTTCAATGTGGAATATAAATGTGAAAAAGCAACATTCAGATATGATTCTGGAATATTAAATAAAGTTTCTATGCTAATGGCTTGTAATGAAGATGCAAATTTTGAGGACACACCAAGGATGTGGGCTCCTGAAAGAGAAATCCAGGTGGGGCAGATAGTCAGGGGCAGATAGTGATTTAGTGAGCCAGTCAAAGGCTGGGGGCTGCGTGAGCAGTGCTGGTGGTCAGGAGGGCGAGGAGAGGAAGCAGAGGCAGTTCAGTTAACTGAGGGCACTCCAGGGGAAAAATCACTCTCACACCCTCTGGAGGGCTTTCGTCCTTCCAATCTTACTTGCATGCTATGGTCCCCAACAGAAATATTGTCCTTCTGGAACTGAATGTCAGCATCATTCTAAGAGCTCTCTAGTTGGAGATAAAGGTCTTTGGCCTAACTGGGACCTCCAAGGGGATGTCTGTATTCTCATTTGTTACCTCAGTGCTCCAGCTTGGCACATATAGGTGTTGAATAAATATTTGGTGAATAAATGAATATTGAATAAAAAGTGTGAGCAGGATGAAAAGTGGAACAAATGGTGATGGCACATCTTTTCCATCTGATGGCCCATTGTCAACAAACCATTCACTCCTACTCTAGCACCAGGGCCATTATGGGAACCTCCTGAGCAAAGCTGGCACCTGCCAGAGTTGCAGGTTCATTCTGTCCTTTGCCTGGGTTTAGTCCATATTGTGGGCCTCTGTTCTAATTTCACTTTTAGTTTTGTTGAAATCATTTTCTAGGCCCAAGAGAGATGCTCCTGCCAGGTTGCCGCATTAGCAAACCAAAGCTTATATAACTTTCATGTCCCCGTAAATGCTCTGCTTGACCAAAAACACAGTCTGCCAATCCCCAAACACCAAGCCAGCTCTGGGCCTTCTCATCAATAGGTCAGCTATGTGGCCCCCGCTAATCTGATATTTTCTATTTTTCTTTCTTATTCTTTATTCTACACTAGAGGCGCGGTGCATGAAAATTCATGCACTGGAGGGGGGTCGCTCAACCTGGCCTGCCCCCTCTCACAGTTCGGGAGTCCTCAGGGGTGAGAGGTGATCAGGGGAAGGTGAAGCCCCATCACAACTGACAGTTGGACATGCCTCTTGCAATGTTGTTGTTGTTGTTGCTGCTGCTGCTGCTGCTGTTGCTCCATGGCATCTCTCTGTACTGTGGTTCTTACTTGCCACGCTGGGGTTGTGCCCCGGGTTCATGATGTTCAAGGCCTGGCCCTGGGGGTTCAGGCCTCCCATTGCTTGCTGCTGCAGAGGGACAGCAGATCGTGGCCCACTGGCTTGCATGGCTTTCAGATTCAGCAGGCTGGGCTAGAGCTGAAAGCCGGGCTGGCTGGCCACTTACTTGGCCGTGTGCTATTTGATGAGAGCTGCTATCAGCTGAGGGTTTGACTTGAGGATGTTGAGCATGTGCTGCTGCTGGGGGAGCTGGGAGACTTCAGGATCCGCAGCAGGTCATGCAGGGCACCTGGAGAGATGCTCTGAGGTGGCTGCACCTTGGATCTGCATAGACATCAGGGGTCTGGGCATGCCTCACATTGGCTGTTGCTGGGGGATGGTGCCAGCTGACACTGCTGGGGCTCGGGGGCAGAATAACAGGCCTGCTGACCTGGTTGGGTCACATTCAGGCCCATGGGGGCCATCTGGCTCTCAGGGATCACTGTGCCTCGGGGGCATACCGTTGTTGGTGTTCAACAAGTACAGGTGCTGCTGCTGCTGTGCCTAACGTGCAATCTGCCGGGTGCCTCCACTGCTGCAGGTGGGACTGGGTGGGGGGCAGTGGGGCTGGCACCTGGTTAGTGGGCTTCTAAGTGCAAACTGTGATGGGGGGCTGAGTTCTGGCCACTCTGGAGAAGCTGGCTAGTGACATGCTCACAGACGAGGTCTGGGGCAGTCAGAGGCTATGGTGTCCAGAGTGTGCTGGGATGCAGTGTGGGGGGCTGGGGTGGTGCTGAAGGAGGGGAAGGCAGACTCTGCTGAGGCACGGTGCGGGTGTTGATGATGGCATCCGCTGGCGCATGAGCTACGCGTGCTGCTGGGGGTGCTGTATTTCCTGCTGGCAGAGATTCTGCTTGATGTTGAAGCAGTAGGGAATGGGGCATGTGTTTCCTTGGCAGTGTTTGGCATGGTAGCAGCAAAGGGTGATGAACTGCTTGCACACTCCGCAACCTCCATTGGTCTTGCGCTGGCAGCCCTTGGTGGCTGCACAACCCACCACATCTTCTGGCAGAACGGCTGTGGGCAGTTGGCATCATGATACTGGCGGGCATGCCTCAGGGACTGGATGCAGCACTGGATGGCCTGGCGCAGCCACTCCCAGAGGATCCTGAACTGTAGCTCACTCACCACCCCTGTGGGAGCAGAGGCAGCCCCCTCTCTTCTGCTTCCACTCCTCTGTCTCCTCCGTTCTGGCTCCTCCGCCTCCTCCCCAACGGCTCCCTTGGCGGCATCAGTGCTGTTTCCTGAGCAGCCAGCAGAAGAGCTCTCAGGACCCCCTCTTGCCGGGACTCACCAAGAAACAGGCTGTTTTGGAGCCAACCTTTATTGTACTTGCTGTGGTGATGAAGCAAGCATTCCGCCAGGCCACTCACACTGCCCACTCTCAGTGGCCGCCCTCTGGGACTAGAGAACTCTGGTGAGGCTGAGAGGACTGGGTACTGCCATCTTGTGACTATGGGTACTGCCATCTTTGTGATGGAATGATGGTTAATTTGCATATTACCCTTTTATTAGATAGGATCCTATAAAGCTTCATACCTTCTGCCCCATTTTGCAGTTCGTGAAGTGTTAAAGTTTGCTTGAATAAAGAAGGCAATCACCTAAATTGTCTTCTTTGTTTTTTTAACAGTTCTTACATAAGAACACAAAGCACGTTCATTAACATTCATGTATGTTACAAGGTAGTTGGATTTAAAATGTCAACATTCTCATGACACAGAAGGAAGACTAAAGGTACAAGTATAATTTCATGGGGAGGAAGTGTGGAAGTAGATTAGCAATCTCCTAAATTATATCAATCTTACTGTTGATTAGTGAGGAGTGAGGTATCTAACTTTGTAAATGCCATGAGCAGCAAAAAGGCACCCATGTGTGACCTTTCAAATAAATTTGACAATGATTACATGTTGAAACTATAGTGACTCCGGCCTCAGCAACTGCTCACCTTCTAACACCCAGCTACAAACTGGAGCAGATGAATGTTGCAGCTTGGGATTGAACACCCTTAAGTTAATACTTTTTATTACAAAGAATATAATAACAAAAGGGACACTGATATTTTAAACAGTTTTCAAATACTCCAGGCCCTAATATACACCTTTTTCCCCAAAGAACACATTAGAACATCACAATCTACCATTAACATCTCGCCTTATAAGCATCCTTGCAAGTTTATTATGAGAACACTACTTGAGAAGCAGTATTTTCAAAATGTGTTGTTCACCTCTAATGAAGCTCTTGTCCCTTTGCCTTCTGGCCAGCAGTGCACATCTTTATGTTCTTGATGGGATTAATAGTGAGTGCAAACACAATACAAGACATTTCTGGGATGGAGACAGTCTAGCAATGGGGTCAAACCAAACATCTAACTTCTAAAACTCCAGTTTTAAGAGGATTTTCCAAAGTTAGCAGCTGTTCTCACTTTGGCTGTACATTAGAATAGTCTGTGAAGTGTTTTAAAAATATGGATACCCAGACCTCATGGAAGACCATTTGTAATCTTTGGGGGGCAGGGCCCTGGCATTTGCTTTATCAATACTCCTATGTGATTCTGACTGTCTAAATGTTTGTGTCCCCCACAAATCATACAATGAAATCCTAATGCTCAAAGTGTTGTTAGGAGGTGGGGCCTCTGGGAGGTGATTAGGTCATGATTGGCAGAGCCTCATGAATGAGATTAATACCCTTATTGGAGAGGCCCAACAGAGCTCCCTTGCTCCTTCCACCATGTGAGGACACAATAAAAAGTCTGCAACCTGGAAGAGGACCCTCACCCGACCATGCTGGCACCCTGCTCTTGAACTTCCAGACTCCACATCTGTGAGAAATTACTTTTTATTGTTTACTAGAGGCCCAGTGCACAGATTCATGCACCGGTGGGGTCCCTCGACTTGGCCTGTGAAACTGGCTCTCCGACATTCCCCAAGGGGTCCCGGATTGTGAGAGGGCATTTCTTGGGTGATGCACCCCGGAATCAGGATCCCTCCTCTCTGGTTCCAGGTGCGTCACCCGAGAACCACTGCTGCCAAGTGACCGCAGCTTGGCAGCTCCTGCATTGAGTGTCTGCCCCCTGGTGGTCAGTGCTCATCATAGCTATTGGCTGGTGGGTTGGTCGGCCGGTCGCTTAGGCTTTTATATATATAGACAAGCCACCCAGTCTGCAGTGTTGTGTTATAGCAACCCAAACAGACTAAGATACCCATCTTGTTTTGAGAACTCATCAGGCTACAACCACAAAGAGTGAGCAGCTGATAATGTCTTTTAGACCTAACATTCTGTATTTAGAAGGCCCAAATATCTCTTAGCCAAGAAGTAATAGCTTTGTGATATTTCTCAAACTTTTCATTTTCTCATCACCTTCATAAATTTTGCCACATTCAGGTATCATGTATTTTATTCTTCAATTTTTTTTCTAAATTACATCTTAAACTAAAATATAAATAATTAAAAACAAAATTTCTTACCACAATGGTGAATAGAAAATCAATAACATTTGCTACCAAGAGACAGCAACTGAAGAAAAGGCATATTCTAATCAAGTCAGATAGTGTTATTTTCCCAAAGGCATCTAGCCAGAACCCTACTCTCTCTTTGATAACAAGGGAATAAAGATCTTGTTTTAATCACACAGTACTTGGGCCAGGGACCAGATCTAATGCTTAGGGTTATTCTTGGCTATTGGGATTTTTAGAAAAGGCCATGTGAGCCAATTTGTGCTGACAAAAATAAGAGAAATTTCCTGGATGCTTTTGGGGGAAAAAAAGATTTTTTTTCTTTTGGGAGCTCCTGAAAGATAATGCATCTCTTCCTCTGCATGTTGACTGGGACTGATGAATGCAAGGCCTGGAGCTGTCTCACCATCAGAAGACCCACTGCCATCCCAGGAGTGAGGCCAGCATCCTAGAGGTCTCAGAGCCAGCTGAGTAGACCATGCAGAGCTCCTCCCGCACGTCCTCTGTTTCCATTAGTAACTGAGAACATTTTGAGTAGGGCTTTCTATTGTTAGCAACCAATCACATTCTAATATAGGGAAAGAAATTAGTGTGGAAAGACATACTAGCACCCAACAGAGATGTCCTCCTTGATATAATCAGGAGTGATATCCTTATTGATTCAAGGTCATTTAATGCTATGTGTATCCATCAAATGAAATCATCTTAGTGGCACAAAACCCTCACTTGGGAAATATTTTTCTTAGGTTGGGAGAGATGATGGCTCAACAGAAGCAAAGCTGCAGTAAGCTATGATTAGCTTACATTCACTTCTCAATAACTTTTCTCAATTAGGAAATCCAAAGTGCACTTTGCCAGCTGCCCTTGGACTTCCACAGAAATCTTTGAAAGTGTGGGCTGGGAATGGGGAGACTAAGATCTTGAAATAATGTCTGTGCCTCTCCTTAAGTATGAAGTTCTGAGCATTTCTGAGGTCACTGGAACTCCAAGTGGGACCAGCAGAATCCATAGAAGCTTGTTAAAAATGCGTCTTAGGCCGAAACCGGTTTGGCTCAGTGGATAGAGCGTCGGCCTGCGGATTGAAGGGTCCTAGGTTCGATTCTGGTCAAGGGCATGTACCTTGGTTGCAGGCACATCCCCAGTAGGGGGTGTGCAGGAGGCAGCTGATCGATGTTTCTCTCTCATCGATGTTTCTAACTCTCTATCCTTCTCCCTTCCTCTCTGTAAAAAATCAATAAAATATATTTTTAAAAAAATGCGTCTTAGGTCCCATTCAGAACTCCTGAATCAGAATCTGCATTTTAAACAGATGCTGTTTGATTTATATTCTAGATGCACATCATGGGCTTAGAGCTACGTAAACCACCATCAGCTGAGTTGAGCCAAGCTTGGATTCTTAGACATCTGCTTCCACTGGTAGAATGCCAGTTCCAACTCCAGCCCTGACTGTCTGCTTTGTTTTCTTTGTGTTTCCTCCACAACTAATAGGTCATTTCTACAAAAGCACCAGTTTCTGTTAATTCCTTGGGGTTTCATTTAATACTAGCATATCTCAATTCATCAACCAGAACTCTCACCTTATATTTGTAGAAGGTATAGGTATTGAGCCAGATGAATGAACACCTTTAGTTTTTTTTGTTTGCTATTAAATTTCTTATATCCTAGAATTCATGCATTCATTCATTAACTCAAACTCCTTCTTTATGTCATTTCTAAACCACATCTTCCAGATTTTTTATAAAAGTTATAATGGTATCAGCAATTCCCTGGACTTTCATAATCAGTGAATTCTGAACTATCCTGAAGGAATATTCAATCAAGAGTTCTGCCTCTATGAAGTTTTAGAAATTAATTTTTCTTAATATAACAGTCAATAGTCATATAAGTTACATACCAATGGCCACTAAAGAGTAAGTGAATGCAGGCAAAATGAGAGAGAGAGAGAGAGAGAGAGAGAGAGAGAGAGAGAGAGAGAGAGAGAGAATTATAGTCCCTTCTTTCTGGCTGGGATCTCTGTTCTCCATTTGCACCTGCTATTCAGGAATGGTCTATATAATACCTTAGCGACTTTGAGTCTAACTCTTTGCATCTATGAAACAGGATCAATGGTCCTGAGGATTCCATGTGAGATGACAAGAAGGTACCCAGCACATAGAAAGGGAAGATGATGCCAAGTCTGTTTTCTCACCCCAGGGAAATATGAGTAACCAGTGACAAGAAAGGGAGAATTAAAGGGAAGTGACTATGGTTAAGATGCCGATGGTTCCTGGGAAGGGGAAGAGGCCAGGGCCAAATGCTCTGGGGAGAAGAGGCTTTGTTCCATTTTGACCCTTGGGATTAAGTTAAAAGTTCATGGAGGAAGGGGACTGGAGAGAGGGAGTGCCTGTAGAAAACAATGAGGGAGGATTGAGCACAGGGATGGGGGGGTGGGGGTAGGGTAAAGGTGGGGGGTTTGGGGGAAGAAGAGGAGGGGACAAAGTCTCTGCCAGCCAAGGGGATTTCTGGAGAAAGGTTGCCCCTTACAGGAGTCCTGTGTGGGCAAAAATGGCAATCCCACTGTACTCAGTCACTGGCTGGGCCCTGCTAGGAAGAGTGTGGCCTCATCTCAAAGACTGAGAAAGAGCCTTAAAGAGCAAATAGCTGGGCCAGTCAGCTAATTGCATTCTTACATCTGAATGGCAAGTTTCTTTCTTGAAAGGAGAGCAAAGCTGCACACTTTGTGGCTGCACAAGCTGGGAAGTCCCTCCAGATAACTTCAGAAAGATCCCAGATCAGGACAGGCTGTGCCTACAACATGGCCCATGAATGGCTGGGAGGTATTGAGGCAGATGAACCTGTGGTAGCATCACAGCACCCTGCACATCCTGGCTGGTTCAGGGAAAATAGCTGAAAGTTTCTGAGCTTCTGGGCGGAAAACAACAGTGCAGATAAAGAGGAAAACTGGGAGAGACTTCCTGGCTGGGCTAGGGGGAGGCAGAGTGTGTGGACCAATTGTCCAATTCATGGGCCATGGATGCAGCAGGGACACAGTGATGCCCAAGAGCAGGTGGCAACAGTTACATCTCAGCCGAGGGCAGCAAGGCCAGCAGATAACTATGGACCAGGGGTTTCACCTGGGCTAGATGCCACTCAGGAAGAGTCACAGAGAGGAACAAATAGTCCTAATTGATGGAGTTACTAAGAACAAATTACATTTTAAACTAGAGAGACTAACTTACTTTGAAATGGTGTAATTAAGTTTTCTACTTATGAGTAGAAACAGAAGTGAGACTAGTTAAGTTCAATTATAGAAAATAATTTACAAATTGTACTTCTGAGTTATGTAGTTTATTAAATTTCATCTCTACTACACATGTAAATTTCCATACATAATCATTTCACTTGTGGTAATCCAACTTTAAAAGTAAAAAAAATACTATGCACATTTTAAAAAATGTTCTTATTATTTTTACTAATAAAGTGACCTAAATGCCCAGCAGTAGGAGAAAAGTTAGGGAAATTATAGTAAAACCACTTGATGGCATATTGAACTACTAATTAACAATGGCATTTCCATGAATATGCAATGATATATAAACATTTTTCTATTGAATTGGTCAGTCAAACAAACAGAAAGAAGTAATTTTGAAACCTTTCAATCACAACCCACTGAGAACCGTTCATTTTACATCTTGACCCAGGACACCCACATATTTTTATTACTGACACAAGGTTGCAAGAACAGTGCTTGCCTGCATTGGGTGCAATGCATTTCAGCATTTTATATGAACTTCCTTTTGGTCTTTTTCAAAGCTATAGACCCACCTCAGGGGTTTCATCCCAATGTTGGAAAATAACAAATAACAAAAATGTCAGTCTAGAAAATATGCTTGGGGGATGTGCCACAGTATCACAGAGCTGGAATTCCAGGAGACTCGCTTGTTTTCCGATTTGCCTCTCAGACACGTATGCTACTTTTTATAATAGAAATAAAATTGCCATACTAATTTTTAAATTGTTTCTAAGGTTTCTCCAGGCTCAGCATTTCAGTTCCTTGCTACCTGGTGAATTCACTATTTATCGCCTATAACTCCTGGGACCAGAGGCAGAGGAGCACCCAGAGCAGCAGAGCCTGTGAGCCCAGGAGGAACAGCTCTGCGGCATTAGCACCTTACGCCTTATGGCCCCACCTGGCCACTGCTGAGTCACGTACATTTTTGTTGTTGTTTTTGTTTGTTTGTTCCTTAATTAAATGTCACATACATTTTAATGAGGAGATTGATGTCCCAGTTATCACTGTTATTGACTTTTTTTTTCCCTCCTTCCTCCCTTTCTACACAATTTTATTGAGTGCCTATGATGTTCCAAATCCTATTCTAAAATATATACAAAAATTCTTTTTATGTTTTTCAATCCTATATAATAAAAGACTAATATGCAAATAGACCGAACAGCGGAACAACTGGAACAACTGAACAACTGAACAATTGGTTGCTATAACATGCGTTGACCACCAGGGGGCATGTGCAGAACATGGCAGGTGTTGGCCATGGTGAGATGATGGAGCAGGTGAATGGGGGCGCCAGACCAAGGTGGGGCACTGGTCACTGTCATTGGGGCGAGCCTCTGGTGGTTACTAAAAATTCTTTGCTCCCACGCACTGCCGTCATGCCTGGTGCTCGCACCCACTGCCAGTGCCTGGTGCCAGTCCCAATCACTTGCCGCCATCAGCGGGTGCAAGTGGCGGCTGCCAGCCCTGATTGCCCCTGAGGGCTTCTCCACCTCCCCCTGCTCCTGAGGGGTGATCAGGGCAGCAGCCACTGCTCACACCTGCTGACAGTGCCAGCCCCGCTTGTACCCACTGCTGGCACCAGCCCCAATCGCTCTGTGCCATCAGCAGATGCGAGTGGGGCCAGTGCTGTCAGCATGTGGGAGCGGCGGTGGTGGGAGCAGGGCTGCAGGCAGACAGGAGACTGGGGTTCACAGCGGGATGGGCCGAGACACGCCCCTGTGCCTACCACAGCCTCACAGCCCACAGTTCCTTTCAAGGTGCATGAATTTGTGCACTGGGCCCCTAGTTTTTCTATAATGAGCATGTATTTTTTTCATAATGTATTTTTTAAAAGACCTTAAGTGCCCTAACCAGTTTGGCTCAGTGGATAGAGTGTTGGCCTTCGGACTGAAATGTCACGGGTTCAATTCTGGTCAAGGGCACATGCCTGGTTGTCAGCTCGATCCGTGGTGGGGAGTGTGCAGGAACCCAAAGAGGCCCACACTAAGACACATCATAATTAAACTGTCAAAGGTTAAAGACAAAGAGAGAATCTTAAAAACAGCAAGAGAAAAGCAGTTAATTACCTACAAGGGAGCACCCATACAATTGTCAGCTGATTTCTCAACAGAAACTGCAGGCCATAAGGGAGTGGCAAGAAATATTCAAACTGATAAATAGCAAGGACCTACAACCAAGATTACTCTACCCAGCAAAGCTATCATTCAGAATTGAAGGTCAGATAAAGAGCTTCACAGACAAGAAAAAGCCAAAGAAGTTGATTACCTCCAAACCAGTATTACATGAAATATTGAAGGGTCCTCTTTAAAAAAAAATATTTTTAAGGGTTTTAGAGGAAGGGAGAGAGAGATAGAAACATCAGTGATGAGAGAGACTCATTGATTGGCTGCCTCCTGCATGCCCCGCACTGAGGATTGAGCCCGCAACCCGGGCATATGCCCTGACCAGAATAGAATCATGGCTTCCTTGTTCATAGGTCAGCGCTCAACCACTGAGCTATGCTGCCCAGGTGAAGAGTCTTCTTTAAAATGAGGTAGAGAGAGAAGGAGGAGGAGGGGGGGGGAGGAAGGAGAAGAAGAAGAAGAAGAAGAAGAAGAAGAAGAAGAAGAAGAAGAAGAAGAAGAAGAAGAAGAAGAAGAAGAAGGAGAAGGAGAAGAAGGAGAAGGAGAAATAAAAAATATGAACAATAAAATGGCAATAAATACATATCTATTATCAATGGAATCTAAAAATTAAAATAAACAAATAAGAAAACTAATGAACAAAATAAACTGATGAATGAAATTGAACCAGAGCATAGAAACATGGAACAGACTGATGAATCTCAGAGGGACAGGGTGGGGGGTGGCCTGGAAGAGATCAATCTAAGATCTTATATGCATATATGTATTACCTATGGACACAGACAATAGGGTGGTGAAGGCCTGGGGTGGGGCAGGAACTGGGCGGAGGGGGCAATGGGAAGAAAAAAGGGGGACATCTGTAATATTCTCAACAATAAAGATAAAAAAAAAAAAAAAGATGCCCATAGTCTAGGCCCTAGGAAAGTAAACAGATGTGTCAGTGTGGGACTTACCTTGAGTCCCTCACCCACCTCCTGCCCCAGCCAGAAAGTGGCTCCTCTGAGTAGCTTTTCATCGTTAGGGGTGAGGTGTTTGTCTCTTTCCTATCTGAGAACACCATGGAATTTGTCTGACTCCCATCTCTGCCCCTACTCCTTAAATTTCCATTCCCATTTGCCGAGAGAGAGAGAGAGAGAGAGAGAGAGAGAGAGAGAGAGAGAGAGAGAGAGGAGAAACAGCTTGGAGGGAGAGAGGCAGGGGAGGATAGAGATACTGAATGGCATTTAGTCCAGCAGAGGCAGAGGTGCAGACTCCAAGGTGGGTAGGTATGACCTTGGCCACAGACATTTGACTGAGGTTAGTGCTAGGGTCCTGTGATGCGCAGACACCTTGTAAGTTTATACCTTTCTGAGCTTGACACTGTAACACGGAACTGGGTGATCCATCAGTGTTTATTTTCCTGGTTCCCTAGGTGCAGTGTGAACAGCCTGGTCTGAGGAATGAGACCACAGGCTCCAGGTTAGTCTGTATCAGTAGCTGCAGCTGATCTTTCTGATTATTTTCAGGCTTTCTTAGTTAATGAGTAATGTCTAATGGTAGCTTCCATTCAGGATACTAACTTCTGATTCTGGGACTTTCCCAAAGAGGTTAAAAACAAGTTGACAGACACAAGCTGAATAAATCCCTGGAGAAAATGGCATAGTACTCCTCAATTTTTGCTTTGGAGGCCGCTGCCCCTAGGGAAGAACTAAATTATCACCACCTTGTTGAAGGAAGTCTCCGTTTGTCTTTCAGTCATGGGTGGCCTGTCAAAATTTAATACTAGGTGTACCAGTTAATAATGGCAAATTTTGCAATTAAAGAAAACATGATAATTTCAAGAGAAACATTATTCAAAGTAATGTCCATCACTAGCTACACATTTCCCCCATTTTTCAGGTAATTTGTGGATACCGTCCCAATAAAACTTTTCTTGTTTTGAGGCAAACCATTCAGAGACCCAATTTTCCACCTCTTTGTATGTTTTGAAGTGCTGCTCAGAAAGTGCATGTGCCATCGATCGGAACAAGTGGTAATCTGAAGGAGCAAGGTCTGGTGAATACAGCAGGTGGGTTAATACTTCCCAGGCAAGTTCTTTTAACGTGTCTTTAACTGGTTTTGAAGTGTGTGATGGTGTGTGTGTCATCATGAAGCAAAATTACTTTGCCATGTCTTCTGGAACATTCTGGTCGTTTCACAATCAAAGCGTGGTTCAAATTGATTATTTGTTGTCCATAGAGATCAGTATTAATGGTTTCACCTGGTTTTAGAAGCTCATAATACACCATACCTTCCTGATCCCACCAAACGCAGAGCATTGTCTTCTTTCCGAAGCGATTTGGCCTTGCAGTCTGTGTTGATGGTTGACCCAACCCATGATTTTGTGCGTTTGGGATTCTCAAAATAAATCCACTTTTCATTGCCAGTCACAATTTGATGCAAAAAAGACTTTCTTTTGTGCCTTTGAAGCAACATTTTACTAATGACTTTTCGGTTTTCCATTTGTCTTTCGTTCAGTTGATGTGGCACCCGTTTTCCTTCCTTTAAAATCTTTCCCATTGCTTGTAAACAATCAGAAATTGTTTGCTGAGCAATGTTTAATCTTTCTGCAACTTGTTTTTGAGTTTGACACGCATCTTCATCCAATAATGCTTGTAATTGTTGGTCCTTAAACATTTTTGGTTGACCTGGACGTTCTTTGTCTTTCACATCGAAATCATCACTTTTAAAGCGTTTAAACCAGCATTCACAAGTATCTTGAGATGGAGCATGTTCCTCATAAGCTTCCCGAAGTATACAATAACTTTTTCTTCAAAATAAAGTAATGAATTAAAACTTCCCACAAATGCTCTTATTTTTTGGCATGAAATTCGACATTTTTAAGTGTAAAAATATCTATGATGTTAACACCTTCAGCAAATTTGACATCTGAAGTTTTGAAGCTTGCTGTCAATACAACAAAATAGCATACATATCACATTGATTATATATATCAACATATGTGTAACTCCATCTATTGAAAAAATCTGCATTATTAACTGGTACAATTAGTACAATGCTAGGGGCAACTACAGTTGTCCAAGGGCATTCTAGCTCAACAGTTCCTGGACCTCTTGGATTGTTGTCTTCTGCTACAATCAATAAAATTTCCCCTCAGCATATTCACTTAATAATCCCTTGGACACTGTGGTAGATTCTGGCCAACCATCCCAGATGCCACCTCAGCATGTTTTCACTCAGCATGTGTCTCCTTCCAGGACCCCTGTTCCCTGAAACGTGCTCTCCCCAGACTTGTGGACTGTGCAGGATGACAGTTGTCGGCAGCCTGGTGAACACATTCCTCTCCAGTGCCTCTTTTGTTTGCACCTCATGACAAATGTTCCTTTGGCAGTTTTATAAGCAGACTGCTAAAACATCACCTTTTTAGAAGTGTGAGCAACTTGTTGGAGAGGACTTCTTGGAGTCAGGCAGCCTGGCCTGCACTAAGCTGGCAACTCCACAGCAAGCAGGTCATTTGTCTGCAAAGTTGGCCTGGACTGGAAAAATTCAAGGTGCAAAAAAAAAGACATTGTTGACCCTATGAAATTCAAACCTGGGGTTTCCGAGCACATTCCAGTCTCTGTAAATGCTTCTCAGTCCTAATTGTGAGTAGCTGGGAAGAAGGCTCAACACAGGATGCAAATATAGTCTTAGACCTTGCGACAGGAGGAGCCTGGTCTAGAGTGGGAGCGATCTTCATCTGCCTGCCTCCAGCCCTGTCTCTCTTAGGAGCAATGAGCTCTAGCTCATGGAATGAAACAGACTCAGATAAAATTGGACATCTACCAGCCAAAACAGCCAGTCTTCAGAGCGAGAATGAATTATGTCATCTTGATCATGCAACTGGGATCCCAAGAAGCAAAGGAAGACATTTGATTGTTTACTTTTTAATTTTTATTTATTTATCTTAGAGAGAAAGAAAGGGAGGAAGAAAAACATTGATTTGTTGTTCCACTTATTTACCTATTCATTGGCTGAGTCTCTTTTTTAAAAATTCTGTTTTGCATTTGTTGATTCTTGTATGTGCCCTGCTCAGGGATCGAACCCACAACCTTGTCGAATTGGGACATGCTCTAGTTATCTGGCTAGGGCCTTAGGAAGACATGATTTGAATGCATGTGTGTGCAATTAATGCTGAAATTAGATTTGACTGGGTTCAGGCCCATCCACCCCAGATGAAGTCCACTCTGCAAATCTTAATTTGCGCAGTGAGGAAAAACACTAGATGCCCCGGGAAAGGAAAATACCCAGAACTCAGAATTAATGGGAGCTGGTCTTTCTGCCAGAAAGCCTGTTTCCATTCAGTAGCCCCAAGGCTTACTATGTCCAGCAGGTCCAGAGTTTCTTAGCTAAAGAAAACAATTATTGTTGACAAATCTACCTGCTTTGTATCTGAATGGTTCAGATAAACCATTTTTTTTTAACCTGAAACTTACAGATATTATATATCACAACCCTTTGCTTCCCTTTGGTAGTGAAGGATTGGAGAACTGTACTATTTAGTACAGTTGCCACTGACCACATTAAACACTTGAAGTGTACTGAGTCCCAGCTGACATGTGCCAGAAAAATACAGTACACACTGTGCTACAAAGACTTAGAACACACACAGAATATCATGTAGCACAGCAGTTTTTATATTGATTACATGTGGAAATGATCGTATTTTGGATAAAATGAGTTAAATAAAGTATATTATTAACATTAGTTTCACTTGTTTCTTTTTATCCTTTTTAACAAGACTGGTAGAAAATTTAAAGTTACGTATGTGTATTTATAACAGCACTGTGTTAGAGTTTTCATTTCAAGTGTGGAAAAGTCTCCAACTTCCTATCCTACATCCCTTCAAAAATCTTCTTTCGGTCTAATTCTAAAGTACTTTTCATGAGACACCAAGCCTTTTGTTGTTGCCACAATTAGGAACAACTTTCAAAATCTGATGATTATTTTTAAATGGACAATGGCTTCCCAGAAGCTATGCACCAAGGCTGCCAGGCAAGAAGCATTGGTCAAAGGGACAGCCTCACAAAGATACTTTCAGTTAAAACATTATATTTTCTTCCTCAACTTCTTCCCATTTCTTCCACCTCCCATCACCTCAGCAATGTGCAAATGAAAGCCTGTCTGAACCCCACTGCACTGGACTGACACAAATAAATCATTGTCTAAGAGTTAGGTTACCTAATTTTACATGCTAGTGGAGCTGGGTTCCTATCAGACATAAAAAACTGTGGGCCAAAGGAGCACAGAAATTAGTGAAGGATGTGAGGTCCATCATGTCAGTGCCCAGCCACTCTCAGCTGTCTCTCTCTCTCTCTCTCTCTCTCTAAGATCTTGTTGACTCCCAAGAAAGGCCAGATTCCAAAATTTCTGCCTACACAAATTTATTTCAATGCTCCTCACACCTTAGACATAGACATGATTGCTATTGGGTTTCTCTGTCACTGACAGTCTGCAACTTTAGTTTGTTAATAGCCTCAAATTAATATCATTCCTTACACCCAACTACACTATGTGCAAATGACTGATACTGGATCCTTTCTTGAGATCAGGTATGCACCCCCGCTTTTTCCCCCACTATTTGACTGATGTATGTAACCCAAACATCATAAAAATATAAACTTAACATTTTAAAATAATAGCACCACCACCCTAAGACAGCTTTTAGTTTCATTGTTTCTCTTGCCAAGATTATAACTAACATGAGTAACTAGGCAGAAGGTAGTGTCGCTTGCTGAGAAAGAGAACAGTGGGAAATAAGTAAATACGTGGGATGGAGAAGCACTAGTTTGCTCTAGTTTTGGACATTGACTCATGCAGGTGAAGATGTTGGGTAGACAGGGATATATTGGATATATGGATGTGGAGCTCAGAAGAGAGGACTAGGCTGAGGGCATGTATCTGGCAGGTGGTGTGGGTATTAGATGGTAAATGACACTGCTGGAGTTACCTGGGGAGGGAATGCAATGTGAGAAGAGAATGGGGCCTGAAAACAATTTCTGAGAAGTGACAAAACATGGTGAGAGAAGATGAAAGCTTCTGGCAAAAAGGTTGGAAAGAAATCTTGGAAAGGTGGAAAGAAGAGCTGGAGAGAGTGAGAGTGTGGCCTCATGGAAACCATGAGCATTCCTGACCATGTGCCACTTCCTAATATGAGGGGAGAACCCCCTCTTTACTAAAATTAAATTAATTTCACATTTTTATCCTTCTTATGATCTTTTCTATGTTCTGCTTTCCTTCATGTACTATACTGAGATGAGTATTTATGTAATTGAGTGACTCATATGTTCATTGAATATTTAATGAGCACTTACTATGTGCCAGACTGTTCTAGGATGCAGATATAGCCGGTATAAGACAGACAAGGCTTTTGTTTTCATAACATTTATTTTGTAGTGGAAATAATAAGGCAGGAAGCAGAGAAAGGAGTGGTCAAGTGTCAAATGCTTCTGAGAAGTTAATGATAATGAGGGACTGGATTTAACTACATGGAGCTCAATGGAGACAGTGGTGTAGTGGGGACACAAACCAGATTAGTAAGGGCAAAGGAACAAGTGATGAACCAATTGAGAAAGGAAATGTAGACAACCCTTGTGGGAAGAATGAGCAAAAAGGGTGGGAATATAACAATGACTATATGTATCTTCATGCAAAGGAAAAATTAAGTTAAGAATGATTGGAACACAGTTAACACATGATAAGAAAGACCCAGTTGCTAAAATAAAACTGAAAAAAAAAGTGAATAAGGACTGATACTGGGTAACATGATGTTTCTTAGTAGAGGGTGGAGGGGGAAACCAGGACTCATTTGGTGAGAATTGCCATTGAGAGCAGAAGGGACTTCCTCCATCATATTAGGGTGGCAGGGATGTGAAGAGAATGATGAGGTTTAAATAGCAGTGACAGGAAATGTGTTTTGGATATGAAATATGTATAATTTTTATTCCCTGTCATTGACTGAGGAGCATTCATTTTCTCAGGAAGAAAGTGAGGAGTCAATAGATGGGAAGGGTAGGTGAAACCAAAAAGGAACATTCAAGCAAAGACAGTGGAAGGAGAGGAGGCTGAGGGCCAGATAAGGGATAAGTGAATTGATAAACACAAAACATTTGTGAGCAGGCATGGGTAAGGTTGAGTATAGGGGAAAGGCCATTGGAAATGCAGGAAGCACTGGATGTTCCTCCAGGGTGATGCTTGTGTTGCTAGGAAGATAAGAAGATGGAGTGGGGAGGATGGCTGGCTTCACCCCGGGACTGAAAGGGGAAGGGGTGGATCCCTGAACAAAAGTCTTGGCAGTCAGAAGGTGCAATATATGCTGAGAGGCAAGTCACAAATACTGGCCACGGGTTGTTGACAGTGCTCCCAGCAGAGGTTTTATATGGGACCAGCCTGCTCAGCCCTGCAGTTGGGGCCAGGGCTTCTGTTGTCCTCTTCTACATTAAACCCCACAGTTTACATTTCCATGGCACTTCGAAGTTCACCTTAAAGCCAGAAGGCTGGGTGTTGTGTCAATTGTGACTTTGGTCTTTAGGCAAAAGCCACCTGTGTCAAGCAGTGTCTGGGGCAGGTTGGGCATGTGTTTCTTTATGCTGCAGGTGGAAGGATACTGCTCTTTCATGTAGCGCAGTGCTTTAGCATATACCAGAACCACCTGGAGAGCTTGTGAAAACACAGACCCCCAGGCCCTACCCCCAGAATTTCTAATTCTTAGGACTGGGGTGCAGTTAGAGAATTTGCATTTCTAAAAAGTTTCCAGGTGATGGTGATGCTGCTGGTCTGGGACCACATTTTGACTCCCATTGGTTTAGAAAAGTGGTCGGCAAACTGATTAGTCAACAGAGCCGCAAATCGCGGCTCACGAGCCGCATGTGGCTTGCGAGCCGCAGTTTGCAGACCACTGGTTTAGAGCACGGTTTCTAAATTCTAGCCCCACCTTGGGATCACCTGGGGAATTAAAACCCCACCTGGTATGGAGGCTTGACCATCTGGTGATTGTCATGCACAGTGAGGGCTGAGAGCCTCTGAGCCAGTGTGGGGTCCCACTCAAAAAAAGCATACGGGACAATTGATTTTTTCCATTTTCAAGGAGCAGGAGATTTTTACTTAATCTATTTGGACATTCAGTTCTCGAGATAGTTAATTATATACATTTACCAATGATGTCTGTGATACAGTCCCTTATTTGCCTTTGCGATTATTTCTCCAGATTGTCATAGAGTGTGCTTTCCTAGTCCAGAAGGAATTGTGGCATTTATTTAGCCAAATAACAACAACAATAAAACCTGCCCATTTAGACAAATTTTCAATTTAAAGGGACATTTGGAAACATTGCATATTTAATGTCATTAATGAAAGTGACAAGGTTCATTAAGCCCCACCAGTAAGTTTCCAGTTGAAAAACTTTATAACTTCCCAGTCAAGCTTGGAGGCGTGGGTGGGGATCTTTGTGTAACTGAAAAACACATTTCACTTTTTAAGAGTTTATATTTTGGACTGCACAGAATTTGCTTCTAAGTTGTCGACATTAGGGACTTAATAGCCACCAAGACTAAAGTGTTCTGCAGTGCTTTTTGCATCCAGGAAGCCATAGTTTATTTCTGGTATCTCAGTTGATTTATACTTTGCTAATTACTGCTCTACTGTTGACCCTATATAGCTTCTTCTCTATAATTTTGCTCTTAACTGTTCCTATAACCCATTTACACTAAGGAATCTTCAAGGGCTATCCCCAGAATACTCCCAACTTTTTTCTTTTCTTTCTTTATTTTTTTTAAATCTTCAATGTAACATAAAAAAACCTGTTTGTGGTTCTATTAAAGAATATGGATTTTGGAGTCTGAACGGGTTTAACTCCCTGTTAAAGCACTTTACTTTTAGAGGAAATTATCTAACTTTCCTGAGCTTTCATTTCTCATCTGTACAATTGGAATATTAAATCACCTGGCTTAACTACTTTACAAGTGGTATCAAAAGACACGTGTGTGAATGCTTTCTGTAAACTGTTGAAGTACAAATGCTAATTGATTGATTGCTACCACAGTGCTTACCGAATATTCATAAAATTCTGGAAATGAATTTTTATGGGTAATTGAGGCTTTAAACAAATACTTTCATTTCAATTAGAATGGAGACAAAGGTACTTTTTTCCCTGTATTTAACAATCCTGGGAACAAACCAAATAATTTACCTACTTACTCCAGGGAATACTTGCTCCTGGAGGGTCAGACTGAGAACCAGTTAAAATGACTTATCAGAAGTAACAGTTTACCATCCAGACTAGCTTTAAGACCCTCTCCTCCTCCTCCCAGCACCTAACAATCACAGCTATTGTGTTATAAACTCTGCCCAGTCCAAGCTTTTCCTTAAAGCCATTCATCCAGGCCCTAAAATCCTCTACTAGTAAATAGCCTCCTTCAACTTTCCTCCTTTGAGACACAGCCGATTCAAGGTGATGTTCTCTCTTACTACAGTTAAGACTAACAGTTGTGCTTGATTAACAGGTTTTTCTAGTGCTGTCTTTTGGGAAATTGACACAATTATGTTGAAAATCTTTGCAAAATACAGTATTCCAACTTTCTCCCACGGTTGGGATGGCTTAGATGAAGAGTATAAAGGAATTTTATTTATTTCCATATATTATTCAATGCCTTATGTGATCTTACAGATCTTTAGAAAAAATCTTTTATTGATTTTCATTGAAATGCATAGTCCACAAAACAATTACAGTTGACTCTTGAACAATGCAGGGTTATGGTTGCCAACCCCCAGGCAGTCAACAATTCCAGTATAACTTTTTGACTGACCCAAAACTTCAGTCATCCCTTGGTATCCTCAGGGTGATTGGCTGCCCCCATACCAAAATCCATAGATAATTGGGTTCTTTATATAAAATAGCATAGAAAAATGCACAGTTGGCCATCCACATCCTAGGATTCCTAACTGCAGATTAAAAATATGTACTGTTTTTGATCTGTGGTTGATTAAATTATCAGATGTGAAACCATGGATATGGAGGGCTGATTGTATATATTTTGTAAAAAAAAATGCTCATATAAATGGACTCATACAGTTCAATCCTGTGTTATTCAAGGGTCAAATGTATTCCAAACCCCTGGATAGTGAGCCTTGGTTAATTGAGAGTAGAAAACAGTACTCAAGGCTGACTGCCTCAGAATCTCTCAGGGTGGGGCACAGGGAATGGGGTAATTCAGGTTCCCTGGGGGCTTCTGATGTTTAGCCAGGGCTGAGATCCTCTGGTGTAATGTATCATTAATTATGGAGAGTTGAGGTTCTCAAGCTCTAATGTGCACAGAAATCTTCTGAAGAGCTCATTAAAAATGCAGATTCTAGAGCCCCATCCCCAGGGACTCTAATTCATAGGGATAGGGTGGGGCCCCAGAATCCATTTGTTAACCAAGCATCTGCAGTCTTCTACAACCACATTTTGAGAAGTGTTGATTAATATAGAAATAAGATCCTTATAGCTGAAGGAAACTGGTTATGATTAAAATCTTTAAGATAGTATCAAATACTGAGGTATTCCTTCCTGAAATAATACTTTTATAAAATTCTGGGCTTTAGTTTCCTCATTTACCAAATGCAATTACTAATGTTAATTCACTATTAGAGATGCCACATTTTTTTTTTTTTCCTGTGTCAGGAGCCTGAGTAGAATGTGCATAAATAAAGAACAACTGACAATTTTAATAATTCAGATCCTGTTGCTAAACTTATTTAATGTTCCTAAACTTCTTTAAATTCAATGTGTTGTCTTGAATAGAAACCAATTCTCTAAGAACAAGTCAAAGTATGGGTTTCTCGAATATAGTATTTGATTTTTGCTCATCTTGGAATTTGAGCTTAACCAATATTTCCATGTTTACAAATATAATCAGCACACCAAGTCTCAAGTTACAAATAAACAATTGAACTTTTTAAAATGCCAGGTACTATAGGATATGAGCAGAGGATATGTGACAGGTACATAATAATAATAAAGACCAACTGTAATAAATAAACAAAAAAAGTTATGGGTCCAAAGGGTAGGTGACAAATCTATATGAAGATGGCAGTTTTAAAGAGTGAAATGTATGGCATGTGAATTATATCTTAATAAATCTGTTCTTTAAAATAGACATTTTGACAGCAATTCCACTAATGGGCATATATCTAACGGAATTGAAATCAGGATCTTAAAGAGATCTGTACTCCCATGTTCATTGCAGCACTATTCACAAGATATGAAAATAACCCAAATGTCTTCAACAGATGAATAACTACAGAAAAAATTATGTATTTGTATAATGGAATATTATTCCTTTTTAAAAAAAGAAGAAAATCCTGTCACATATGATAACATAGATAAACCTGGAGTATACGGTATGCCATGTGATATAAACCAAAAGGACAAATACTGAATAATTATGTTTAAATGAGATATCTAAAATAACCAAATTTGTAGAAGAGAGAATAGAATGGTGATTGCTAGGAGTTGAGGGGGTGGGGTGGGGGTGGGGAGTTGTTCAGTTGGTATAAAGTTTCATTTATGAAAGATAAATATGTTGTAGAGATCTGCTGTACAACACAGTGCCTATAGTTAACAGTACCATATTGTGCACATAGAATTTGTTGAAAATAGATCTCATACTAAAGACAACAATGAGTTACAAGAAGATTCTTGGAGATGATGGAATTACCTTGATTGCAGTGATGGTTTCAGGAATGTATGCATATGTCCAAACTCATCAAATTGTGTGTATTGTATTAAATATGGAGTTTTTATATCAATTATACCTCAGTAAAGCTGTTAAAACACATATTTAGAAAAGTTCCATAAAACAAAACGATAAAAACAGAAATTTACTTCTTTTCTATATAAAAGAAGTCCCAAGATAGTCAATGTATGACTGAATGAATGTGCTCTACAGTCAGAGAACCAGATGCAGTCAGCCACAGCATATGGCTTTCTTCTATTGTTCAATATGGCTACTTGAGTTTCAGCCACCACATCTGCATCCCAGCCAGCAGGAAATAGGAGGGGTCTTTCCCCAGGGTACTTCCCAGAAGTTGCATGAATCACTTCTGGCAGAATTAAGTCACATGGCCACACCTAACTAAAAGGAAGGCTGGGAAATGTAGTTCTTATTCAGAGTAGTCCTATGTCTGGCTAACTTTCAGTAGGAAAAGAGTGTCTCTTATTATTAATGGAGAAGAGAAGGCTTTGTTTCCCATGATTGCTCGTGGAAGTGCTGCTAGAATAAGGATTTTCGGAGGCCCCTCATGGGAGAATGAGATATTGTAGAAAGCTTTATTTCCATGGAATTACAGCCCTGCATTCCCAAAGTCCCATTTCCCTTTGCCCAGTCATAGAAGTGTAGCTGGAGTTCCAGCAGAGCTAAAATCAGAGCAGTGTCCAAGAGTTTCCATTCCATGTCTACATAGTCCAATCAATACAGCATCAGGCTAGCTATCGTCCACCAGTCCATTGAATGTGGGATCCACATGGCTGTGGGTCATAGGGGCAAATGCAAGGAAGCAGGAGCTAAAGAGTTCCTTAAACCAAGAGTTGAGCACAAGAAAGTGAACTCCTTTATTTAGGAGACTATGTATTCCCAAATTTTCACATGCTTGCAGTGGCCACACCCATTCCCACCAATGATTTCTGTTCCTAGGTGTGACTGACAGACAATTAACTTCCCTATGTCACCCCAACTTTAGTGGGCATGCATCTATCTTCCCCTTGTCCAGTCCCTTCCCCCAGTTTTTCCTGGGAAAGTATGGTGGTCCCCTGGGGAGTGCAAATTTGTAGCTTCCTGGTGAAGCTGCCCAAATGGCATGCCTATAATGTCTGACCTTTCCTTTGCTCCTTTCCTATTTTTAATAACTAGCTAATTTGCCCTAACCGGTTTGGCTCAGTGGATAGAGCATCTGCCTGCAGACTGAGAGGGCCTGGGTTCCATCCCAGTCAGGGGCATGTACCTTGGTTGTGAGCACATCCCCGGTATGAGGTGTGCAGGAGGCAGCTGATCAATGTTTCTAACTCTCTATCCTTCTCCCCTCCTCTTTGTAAAAAATCAATAAAATAAAATAAAATAACTAGTTTCATTTTTAAGGCGGAGCGGGAACAAACTAGCAGTCTCTGCTACATGGACATTCTGCTTAGGACCTTAAAAATGTTGTTAGAATAGTTTGGACTTAATTCATCAAACAATTTGGAGACAGCAGATTATTTTGAAGCAAATGTGACATTATTTAGGAACACAATAAATCTTTGTCAGTGATGGGTTGAAATGAAGACAAACTAGAAGCAGGGAGGCCCAATAAGTGATTATAATAGACAAAGTAAGAAGTAATGTGGAGAAAGTTTAGGGCAGCAGCAGAAGGACTAGAGAGGGGGCAACTGTTTGAAAGACTAGAATCAAAATACTTGGCAACTAAATGTGCTATGTGGATGGGCAAGGAGGTGAAAGAGACTGCCACGATTTTATCATGACTTTCCAGAATTGGGGTCATAAAATCAAATGTCTACAGGGAGTCGTGGGGTCCAGCAGAAAAGTAATTGAGCAAAATGGACTCCCACCTCCTCAACAAAAAAACAAAGGAGGGTACTCTTTTGGGTGCCTCATGTCAGGAAAGCTGCCCAGACCCCTGGAAACATGCAGCGCAGACTCTGAACACCCTTGGGCAGGCTGAGGGGAGAACAGCACTCCTTTTGAATCTCCTATAGCAGGAGATGAAAACATTTATCAATATCCCACATTTTAAAACTCAAATTACTCTGTATGTAATCAGGTCTCCTTCAGCCCCCAAGATGGATATTGATCAAATAATAAAGCCAGCATTTCTAAATGCCCTGACAATAAAGAGCTAACATTATGTAATGTTTTGTGGCTTTTAAAAAATATGCATTTTTATTGATTTTAGAGAGAGGAAGCGAGAGGGAGAGAAGATAGAAATATCGATGAGAGAGAAACATCATTGAACGGCTGCCTCCTGCACACCTCCTACTGGGGATCGAGCCTGAAACTCGGGCATGTGCACTGACAGGGAACTGAACCTGTGATCTTTTGGTGCATGGGTCAACACTCAAACACTGAGCCACACTGGCTGGGCTGTTCTGTGGATTTTAAAATATTATTTTTAAATCTATCTAATCATTTTTTTTGCACTTCTTTACAAAGTTATTTGATCCTTTGTTAAGATTCCCATTTCATGTTAGAAGACTGAGAAATAGTCACCTTAAGTAGCAGTCTTATTGGTGAGAAGGGATGAGGCTGAGATCCTAATTGAGGTCTCCTGACTCCTAATCCCAAGGCCTCTCACTCTACTGCATGCATGAGCAGGAAAATGGACATTCTGGATGTGTGTATATGTGCATGTGTGCTGTGCATTTTGGTTATTGGGATAACCTAAGATGCCCCAAGTGATCTGAGAATCCTGATCAACTTGTCATCTTCAGAAAAACTGCTCCTGTGTGGGTGGCTAGTCAATGTTCCCTGTGACAAGAGAGCTGTCTTTGCAGGTGGAATGTTGAGACCTGGTGATGTTTCCAGCTTCCTATATCACTTGTACATATTTTTTTGGTTGATGTGGAAACTCACTCCTCTTGTACTACTGATCTATGCAGGCCCTTCATGTTGTTTCCTGAATTTACTGAGACTTCTGGGTGGCCTCATGGCCCATCTACATTTCCTTAAACTCTCCCTACCTAAACTCACAAAGATTGTAGCCATGCTTTGAGCCTCCTGAAGAGAATTCAAACTTTGCTAAACTAGAATAAAATATATCTGATAAGTAAAGATGCAGTGTACTGCACTTATTGATAACACGAGAAATTGGAGAATAGTCCAATTATCTCATAATAATACTTAATACATCCTATTTATTTATCATCATGAGTGATTTATGATAGAGACCTACTCGATGGAATGTTATTTATTCATTGAAAAATAATAGTTATAATGACTACATAGCCACACTAAACAATAAGGGGGAGGAGGCAGTTAAGAAACTGAATGTACTCTTATCATGTGAAGGGGACCCAAATATGCCACCCAAAATAAGCCATTTGGGCATAATAATTGTTTTGAGCTGAAGACAGTTAAGAAGTAGCAAACATAGAAAGAGCTCTCTGCCCACTCTCTGTCTATAAGCAAGATATAATTTTTCCTTCTCAAAGGAGTTCCTCCTCTCCTCTCCTGGACTAGCAGCAGAACAGCCCTTATCATTGGAGACAGAAAGTGGCAGCGAGATAAGTCTACACAAACAAATCTTACTGAAATAACTATTCTATCCCATTTGCTTCCCCATATATTTATCTTCCCACAATTTACCACCCCCCAGGAGCAGAACCTCTTTTCCTTTGTTTTGCACTTCTCTATAAGTTTATCTGATCCTTTGTTAAGATGGTAAATTAGCCCCAAATTCTAACCACCTCTTAAGGCACTCATTACTGAGTTCTCCAGTTTGTATGTACATTGCACACATAAAGAAACTTGCATTCTCTTATTAATCTGTCCTTTGTTAGTCTAAATGGCTGAGCCTCTAGCACTGAATCTAGGAATATAGAAGAGAAAGTCTTTCCTTCGCTACACATGTTAAATTTTTTTTAAAGGGAGAAAAGGAAATATACCAACATGCTAACATTTGTTATGTACCATGTAGCATATTCAAACATAAAAAAAGTTGTGTCAAAGCAGCATTTTGTAAACACTGCACATTTATTGAACATCAGCCTCTCAACAGTTACAAACAAATTTGGTTCAGGTGTTACTGAATAATAATAATTAAAGGGGCACTTTAATTTACTACTTGATAAGGAGAGCAGAACTTGAGAATGACTGAACCCATGCTTTGAAGGAGGAAATATACACAGTTTTATAAGAGAGTTAACAAAAGCATGATAAGGAGCCAGGTGCTGGAGTCAGATTATTTACTATTTGCAAGGCTTTGGGCAAGTTATGTAAACTTTTTGTGCCTCAATTTTCTCTTCTTTATAATGGGAATAACAGTAACTATCTGGTGTGGTTATTGAGGATTAAGTAATACTGCCTGCATACAGTAAGTACTCAATAAAAGTTATGAAGTCTTCTTAAAAACATATTTTAAAGAAAAGTTATAAAGCATCCTGATAACAATTCTTTTTTTTCCTTGTTAAGAGAATGTTGGTAATCATTAGCCACATGTAGAAAAAGAATGGCTATATCAAATGCTTGGAGGCTTTATTGGCCCCTCCATCTATTTGATTACTTAAAGTTTCTCCCTGGGTAGTGTAACCCTGATCTGGGAGCTCTGTGGTATCTCCTTTGGGTGGAAAATTAACACCATATTTGGGGTCTGAAATGAAATCGATTTCCACAAGAGGGCAGAAAAATGGACACCATGGTATTTCCTATGAAACTCTGTCATATATTGTCTTTCCTATTCTGTAGCACACTTGAGGTGCCCTGACTCCTCCGACATGCAACCGGCAGCCATTCAGGCACAAACAGTGGGTAGGATGGAAGGGCTATGGGTGAGCCAGCTGCAGGAGGCAGGAAGTGTTATCATAAGGGCAACAGAATAGAACAATGGACTAGCAGTCTTCCTCTGCCACAAATGAACTTTGTGACCTCAAGTAAAGGGGTTCACTCTGACCCTTAGTTCCTCCCCAGGTAAAATGAAGGGGCACAGCTGGGTAGATTCCTTCCAACACCAACATTCCATAGCCTATGCCCCCTCCCAGTGACCACTTCCTCTGACAAGACAGAGGAAACTGCGGATCCTCATACCGGCTACTGGCTCATGTGATCCCAGGCAGATTACAATGTCCACCAATGTCCTTCACCATAAAGTCTGACTAATACTCAAGACTGAATTAGGCTGGACTCAGGGTGGGGGAGCTTGCTCCCTGCTTGTGCAGGGTGGGGCTCTTCGTGTACTGGTTCTCATCGATGCATCATTTTTGAGAAGCCTTTGTGCTGTTACCCCGGCCTTGCTCTTTCTCCCAGCACCCCTCTGGATTGTGCTGCTGATCCCCCACTTTCCTTTTCAGTTCAGTTTACTTCTGGCTTTAGCTTGGAACTTTGGTGATGAGAGAAAGGAGATCATATTTCTTCTAGTCAAAGCTATATTTTCAGGGCACAGCTGCCTAGACCCATTAGAAATAAAACAAAAAGAGATATGAGGTCATGGGAAAATCTTCCTCATGGCCTAAGAAGAACCCAATGAGAATTTAGTTTCTGGAAGCTTGAGCCCAAACAGGCAGGTAGATGCTGCCTGCTGGTGTCTTATTAGCTGATGGGTAAAGGCTGAGCTCTTTTCCTGGGTGCTGAATGGAGCTGCCTCTAATCCTTGTGCTACTCCCAAGTTGTCATGACTACCTGAGGGCTAGAAGAAGCCTTAATCTTTCACTCATGGAATATTGAAACTAGAGGGTCTCTGAGAGCTGCTGTGCAGTGGTGACACTGAGCCCTTTTGGTGCTGCCCTGGAAAGCTATGACACAGGTGTCTGTGCAAAACACACAATGGGAGACTTTGTAGGTGGATTAGAGACTTCGTCATTTATTTTTGTGTGTGAGAACACACACACACACACACACACACGTACAGACTCACATGCAAAACAGATGACTGGAGAATGGATGTCCTGTTTTCCAAGGCATTTACAATATTCACTCCAGGACAGAAAATAGCAGTAAGTATGAGTCTGATGATCTGGCAATAATAGCTTTGTGTATATATAGTATTTATTGAGATCTTAAGGTATGCCAGACACTTAACAAGGATTCTACCATTTAATATTCACTATTATCTTATCAGGACAGGGCCACTTTTATCCACATTTTATGAACAGGAAAATAGAGGCTTAGAAAATTTAAATAACTTTTCCAAACTCACAAAGCTACCAAGTGGTGAAAACAGAGTTTAAATAGAAATAGTCAGATTATGGAGCCTGTGCACCTACCCAGAAAACGGAAGTACTTCCCCACATTAACACCATTTATTCTATGATGAATTTTATTAATTAATAGGGGCCCAGTGCACGAATTCATGCACCTTGAAAGGAACTGTGGGCTTTGAGGCTGCAGTGGGCACAGGGACAGGTCTCGGCCCATCCTCCCCTGCCCGGCCCCTCCCACCGTGGTCTCCTGTGTGCCAGCAGCCCCACTCCCGCTGCTGCTGCTCCCACACACTGACGGCTGATGGCGCCGGTCCTGCTCACACCCGCTGATAGTGTGGAACAATTGGGGCTGGTGCCAGCAGCGGGTGTGAGCAGGGCCAGCGCAGTCAGCAGGTGCGAGCCATGGCTGTCAGCCCCAGTCGCCCCTCAGGAGAAGGAGGAGGTGAAGAAGCCCTGAGGGGTGATTGGTGCAGCAGCTGCTGCTCGCACTCACTGATGGTGCAGAGAAATCAGGGCTGGTGCTGGATGCTGTCAGTGAGTGCAAGCGCTGGGTAGGACTATGCCAGAAGCCAATTCCATCATGTCAGCAGAGCTGAATCATCTGGAGATGGCTGAGGGCATTTCCCCAAACCTGAAAAGGATGCATAAAATGATTGCTTGCTGCCAGACAGCTCAGGGCATCTTACTCTACATGTTATTGCCTCCTACTGGCTAAACACCTGAACAGCCATAGGCAATTCCCCAATCTGACAATGGATTCTGTACCTAACTCTGGCCTTTGATGTGTATATCTACCTTGCCTTAGGACAAATTGTGTTAATAAAAAGCTAGGGGTCCTGAGACTAGGAGAACTTAGTTGCTTTAGCTAAGTCTTCTCTGACTCCCCATGATGCCTTCCAAAATTATGTTTCATCTCTGGACTCTTGATTAATTTATGCACAGAGCCTTCTCCAGGTTCCTGAACCCTTCTAGATGCTGGATTAAGACCACTGGTATTAGGACCACAGCGTGTGGGAACAAAGAATTTTCAGTAATCATCAGAGGCTTGCTCTGATGACAGCGACCAGCACCCTGCATTGGTCTGGCGCCCCCACTCACCTGCCCCACCATCCCACCATGACCAATGCCTGCCATGTTCTGTGCTCTGCCGCCTGCTGCTGAGGCCTGCCATGTTCCACATGTGCCCCCTGGTGGTCAGTGCACATCATAGCGACCAGTTGTTCGGTTGTTCAATTGTTCCACCATTCGGTCTATTTGCACATTAGATTTTGGAGCCTTACTGCCTGAGTTCAAATCCCAGTTGAACATCTGAGCTCCTTCTACTGATGTTGTAATCTTTGGCAAGTTACCAAACCTCTGAACCTTAGTTTCTTTGCCCACAAAATGTGGATAATAATAATACCAAGCTCATGGATTGTTAAGGATTAAGTGAGATAACACATGTAAAGTTCTTAGAACATAATAAACGCTAGCTCCTCTTATAATGTTAGCTATTATTAATGACAAACATTTATTGTATGCCAGCTACTAGGTTCTAGATGTAGACAGAGGAAAGGGACAGAACCTTGTGGTTAAAAAGATAAGTTATAGGGGGGGTGGGGGGAGATAGGTATTTAAACCAATTATGAAGTGTTATGCCCTTAATGGATCATGAAGAAAGGAGTTACAGGCAGGAGGTAAAGCAGCAGAAGAGGGTTTGGGGCCAGACTCAGCAGGATAAGAAAATCCTATGTGCTAAGGGGTTGGGACTTCATTCTGTGTAAGCAACGAAGGAGCTGGGGCATTTTAAAAACAGGGGTGGCACAATAATTTTAGAGCTTTACTAACCTTTACCTCAGCCCTATTTAACCAGAGGCAAGCTTAAGAAAATATCCAACAGGAGAGGAATAGTTCTTATAAAACTTTGTGCCATATTTTTAAAAATTCTGTTTGGAAGCTGATCTGTAGATTTTATGCAATATAAGAAAATTCATTGTCCAAAAAAAGTACACTTCAAATCATTTTATATCTTGATCTATATGCATCCTGCAAGCTGCTCTCATTGACTCAATACATTTGGCTCTCTCTAGCATGTATGAAACATGTTCTATACATAGTAACATGGCCCATGCTGCCAGGGGCTCCTCCTGACTCAGGCAAAGATGACAGTGTATTCTCTTAGAGTATGAGATAATGCAGGAGGCAGTTCCCTCCTTAGGTATGTCTCTGCTGGGGGCATAATCTCTAGGGAACAGGAATAATTTTAAGAGTCCAAGCTAGGGTTGGTTTGTTTTTAAGGCAGTAAACCCAACCTGTTCTACCGGTTCTGATCTGCATGGCTGATTAAATGACCAGCATGACCAGCCAGGTGTTCTCTGCTATGTGTCCAGTTCCAACACAGAGAGCTAAAGGAAGTGGAAAAACACAGGCTTAAATGAAATAGCCATGGATGTGCCCCAAGATTTAGCATAAAATGTTCATCACGGTGTTGATTATGGTAGTAAGAATGCCCAATAATTGGTAAAGTGTTTTAAAAATATTATAGCACATCTTAACATTCAGTACTACATAGTTATTGAAAATGATGATATAGAAGAGTACGTAATGACAACCCAAGTGGGTTGTACTATATAAAAAAAAACAACCTTCAAAAAGATGTGCACACATGGGTGGAGCCATTCAGCCTGATCACCAACTGATACTGCTTATCCATCACTGCCTGACAGGTCCTCCACCTCGTGCCAGGATGCCATGAAATCAGTGGGCCCATCTCTCTAGTCATCCCTACTCTACCCAGAACTTGTGTCTGGAATGGTCAGTGCCAGAGGACCAGGGACTTCTGTACATCATGCAGAGGTTATGCTCCTTGTGTCCCTACCTCAGCTGCTGTGCTCACCTAGGTGGTCACTGCTGGCACACCTAGATGGGTGGGCCCAATTTGAAAGGGCCGTAAATATTTTAGGCCAGCCTATAATGGTTCTGGAGCCAAGGTCCTGAGTGGAGAGGGCACACTCCTGCCATCTGCTGGCACTTGGTACTGTTGTGCACCGAAGGGCCTCTTCATTGGACCCCACCTCCCTTGCCTACTCCTGGGTAATGAGGGACAAAAGGACGGAGGATTATATAGACTCCTCCAGACTCCAGCCTGGACATGATGCTCTTTCTTTCCCCTAACAGTAACTGTAGGCCAGAGACTTCTACCTTAAATCTTCTTTAGCATTTGAGTCTGCACAGCCATGGTCCTGGATCAAGGGCTGGTGAACCCAGTCCAAGGCCTGGTTTTGTGTGGTGCTGGGGCGTTAAACACTGAGGCCATAAGACTGGGTGTTTTGAATGCCTACCAAGCAGACCAGATGTTTTGAAATATTCTGTCCTTTTATTTTTTTGGTATATTTTTATTGATTTCAGAGAGGAAGGGAGAGAGAGAAGTATCAATGATAACAAAGAATCACCGATTGGCTGCCTCCTGCACAGCCCACACTGGGGATTGAGCCCACAACCCAGGCATGTGCCCTGACCGGCAATCAAACCTTGACCTGGTTCATAGTTTAATTCTCAACCATTGAGCCCCGCCAGCCCAGCTCTACTTTTATGCTATATTCTCCAATTGGGCTTCAGTAAATATAAACTCATTTTAAGGACTTCCAGCACTGTTTAAGAATAGGTTTTAAAATACTTTGGACTTCTCTTTTTGAGTCAATAAACCCATAATTTAAAAAAAAAAAAAAGATGTGCACGATAAAATTTTAGTTTTTTTTAAAATAAATCTTTATTGTTCAGATTATTACAGGTGTTCCTTATTTTTCCCCCTAGCTCCCCTCCACCTGATTCCCCACCCCACCCCATGCCCTTACCCCCCGCCACTGTCTTCATCCATAGGTGTAAGCTTTTTGTCCAGTCTCTTCCTGCACCCCTCACACCCCCTCCCCCTTGAGAATTGTCAGTCCACTCCCTTTCCATGTCCCTGATTCTATTATATTCAACAGTCCATTCTGCTCTTCAGATTTTTTATTCACTTGATTTTTAGATTCACTTGTTGGTAGGTATCTATTTCATGTCATTTTGTTGTTCATAATTTTTATCTTTACCTTTTTCTTCTTCTTCCTCTTCTTAAAGAACACCCTTCAGCATTTCATGTAATCCTGGTTTGGTGGTGATGAACTCCTTTAGCTTTTTCTTGTCTGTGAAGCTCTTTATCTGACATTCAACTCTGAATGATAGCTTTGCTGGGTAGAGTAATCTTGGTTGTAGGTTCTTGCTGTTCATCACTTTGAATATTTCTTGCCACTCCCTTCTGGCCTGCATAGTTTCTGCTGAGAAATCAGCTGACAGTTGTATGGGTATTCCCTTGTAGGTAACTAACCGTTTTTCTCTTGCTGCTTTCAAGATTGTCTCTTTGTCTTTTGCCCTTGGCATTTTAATTATGATGTGTCTTGGTGTGGTCCTCTTTGGATTCCTCTTGTATGGGGTTCTGTGCGCTTCCTGAACTTGTAAGTCTATTTCTTTCACCAGGTAGGGAAAGTTTTCTGTCATTATTTCTTCTAATAGATTTTCAATATTTTGCTCTCTGTCTTCTTCTGGCACCCCAAAATTCGGATGTTGGTACGCTTAAAGTTGTCCCAGAGGCTCCTTACACTATCTTCATATTTTTGGATTCTTTTTTCTTTTTGTTTTTCTGGTTGGGTGTTTTTTGTTTCCTCATATTTCAGATCTTTGGTTTAATTCTTGGGGTACGTTGATCTACAGTTGAGTTTCTGTATATTCTTTATTTCAGACAGTGTATGCTTAATTTCTGACTGGTCCTTTTCCATTTTTTTGGCATTCTCATTAAGGTCCTTGAAGGTCTCACTAAGCTCCTCAGAGGTCTCAACAAGTTTCTCAGCGGTTTTTAGAAGATTCTTGAGTAACCTTATAAATGTGGTTCTGAACTCTATGTCGTCCATTAGTTTGCTTTCCTCCATTTCTCTCATTCGTGACATGTTTCTTTGTCTCCGCATTTTGCTGCTTCCTTATGTTGATGGAGTGGCTTTGTGTGGTAGGTGACCTATAGGGGCCAGTAGCTCAGCCGCCCCAATCACCTGAGGTGGATGCCTTTGGTACACCCCTTTGTGGGCTGAGTGCAAAGTCTTGGTGTAGTTAAGCCTTGATTGCTGTTGGTACACTGGGAGGAATTGACCTCCAGGCCAATTGTCTGTGAGGACCCGCTGTGTCTATAATGGAAGAACTGCTGGGCTGGAGACACGCTTATGGTGCAGGACTTGTTTCAGTGGGGCTTTGGTGCTCACTGAGGCTGCCTCTTGAATGTGTCACTTATGGATGTGAAGAGTTGAAATCTGGTGTCTCACACTGACCACTATGTACACTGGCTTCTGGATCTTGAATGGGGTGCAGGTCAGCTACTGTCTGAGGCCACCCAGCAGGAGCTACAGCGAGAACTACAGTTTTCTCCTCTTTGCTTGGGGTTTGGAGGTTTTGGAGCTGTCTGACCTGGGCTGCAAGTTTGCTAGGTTAAGCTGCGATAGGGCAGGCCATTCATCTGCTAAAGCCGCTGCTTGGAGCTTGGGTGGGTTCGTAGATTGTGCAGGGCGGGGTCTCAGTGCATCACTAGGCTAGGGCGTGGCAAACAGCGATGGCTGCCAGTAAGCCGGCTCTGCGGCTCTGCGTCTCCAACCGTGTCCCCACGTCCCGCGCCCCAGCACAATAAACAATTGTTCCTGCTTGCAGCCCTGCAAGCAAGCCTCCCTCACTTTCCAACCCCACGGCAGACAGTCCAGCTTCTCCCCGTAGGAGTTTGGGTCCCCCGCGTTCGGAGTAATCGGGAGCTTATCTCCCTTTGGGTTGAAAACAGCAGCGCTCCCAGTCCCCAGTCGCCAGCCCGATTCGAGCGTCTTCGTACCTCAGCTTTTCAGCGCTTGTGCACCCCTCAATGCTGTTTGCTCTTTCCTTCTAGTTGTAGAACTTCCATTCAGCCAGCTTTCCAGTGATTCTGGGTGGTAGACGTTTTGTCTTTTAGTTGTAGTTTTAAAATTGTTGTGCAAGGCAGCAGTTTAGGTGTTTACCTACGCCGCCATCTTGGATCTCCCGCTAAAATTTTAGTTTTGTAAAAGAAATAAAAGGCTTATTTTAATAGCTATTACCTCTAGATTGTAAGATTATAGCTGATTTTTATTTTGCTCTTTTGCTTATATGTACTATATAATTTATCTATTAATTCTGTGTCCATGGTTATTTAAAAACAAACAAACAAAATCACCATCCTTTCTCCCTTCCTGGGTGTGGCCTGCAGAGGTGGTAGCCATCTCTTATTTGGCACCATGGCTTCCTTCAGACCCTTCCTGAAGTGCAAGGTCATAAAAAATGGACAAGGAAGGTCACTCCACACCAGTCAGACCGATTTGTCAACCTTCAGTGTAACTGGCAGGAGCCAGAGGCATTGACAACAGAGTGCAGAAGAGATTCAGGGACAGATGGTGATGCCCATCATGGTTTATGGGAGCAACAAGAAAACCAAGCTCATGCTGCCCAGTGGCTCTGAAAGTTCCTGTTCCACAACCTAACAGAGCTGGAAGTGCTACTGATGTGCACCACTGTGCTGAGATTGCTCACCAGTCTCCTCCCAGAGCCACAAAGTTGTTGTGGAATGTAGCCCAGCTGGCCACCAGGGTCACCAATCTCACTGCTAGTCTAGTCAGGGAGGAAAATGAATAGATAGCTCACGTGTACTTCTCCCTTGTGGTAACTAAAACCATGAATACTGCCGTCTGGCATTGTCCTCCTCAAAAGCAGAAACAAAAGCTGAGAAAATCTAGATAAAAAGGAGTTAAAATAACATTTGTAGGTTGCTTATTTAGACCTCACAGAGATTCTAAGAGATGGTTGTGGTTGAAACCAACAGTGTTCTACCACTGAATATGTGTGTTTCACAGAATTTCCCAACCTCCCTTGAAGTCGAGGTGATCATTTTCTGGCAGATGGAATATGGGCAGAAGTTATGTTTCCCCCTGCCAACCTCACACAGTCCTTTTTTGCTCTCTCTTCACCTACACAAGTTGTGCCCAATGAAAGGAGCCCAGATGTTCAGAGAGAGCTGCTCAGGAAAGCCATCCATCACCATCCACTAAGGGAACAAGAAATAAACTTTTACTTCTTTTCCCAGAAAACACCAAATGGCAGGTGACATGGGTGCTGCAGCGGGGTGAGGGGGAAGGTGGGAGGCTGCAGGGGCCTCCATGGATCTGGGGCCAGAGCTGGGGACTGGTGAGGAGCTCAAAGCCGAGGACAAGGAGTGGATCCTTGTCACAAAGCTGGGCCTCTGGTCAAGGACATGAAGATCAAGTCCCTGAAGGAGATCTGTCTCTTCTCCCTGCCCATCAAGAACTCTGAGGTCATTGAGTTTTTCCTGGGGGCATCTTTAAGGATAAGTTTTGAAGATTATGCAGAGGGAAAAGCTGACCTGCACTGGCCAGAGGACCCAGTTCAAGGCATTTGTTGTCCTTGGGGACTACAATGGACATGTTGGTATGGTTGTTAAGTGCTCGAAGGAGGTAGCCACTGCCATCTGTGGGCCATGATCCTGGCCAAGCTCTCTATTGTCCCTTTGCAGGGAGGCTTACAACTGAAGGAACAAGATCCGCAAGCCCCACACTGTCCCTTGGGAGGTGACTGCCACTGTGGCTCTGTGCTGGTGGCCTCATCCCAGCCCCAGGGATCCTGGCATAGTCTCAGCCCCTGTGCCTAAGAAGCTGCTGCTGACGGCCAGTATCCACAACTGCTACACCTCAGCCAGAGACTGCCCTGCCACCCTGGGCAACTTCACGAAGGCCACATTTAATGTCATCTCCAAAACCTACAGCTCTCTCATCCCCAACCTCTGGAAAGAGACCGTGTTCACCAAGTCTCCCTATCAAGGACTCACTGACCATTTGTAAAGACCCACCCCAGAGTTTCTGTTCAGAGGACCCAGGCTCCATCAAGAAAAATAAAGTGAATGAAGCTTGTTTTTTAAAAATAAACTTTTTCTATATTGAGTCATCAAGACTTTGGGTTGTTACAACAACATAGCCTGTCCTATCTCAACTAATTAAGGCTCATTCTACTGTCATCCCATTTTACAGGTGAAGCAAGTAAGGCTCAGAGAGATGAAGTAACTTTTTAAATCACAGACCTATACAGGGCATAACTGGGTTTCAAACCAATGCTTCTTACACTCCAAAGTCACAGACTGGATAACCTCCTTATAGGGAATTACACCTTTTTCTTTGGCTACCTGGGTGGAAATGCAAAAATGATTCCAACACATGCTGATTTTCAGAGCTATACCTCTGAACTGATTGGGGTATACAGTAAAGCTTGAGGAACAAAAAAATCACTTTGGATTCTGGTTTTAAAAGTCCACTTCCAGGACCTCATTCTCACAGATTCTGATTTAGTAGCTCAGAGGAAGTGGACATGCAATCTTAGTTCTAACAAGCACTAATGAATAAACGCAGCACCACAGTTGGAGCTTATGAGGTGGTTGCTTTCAGTGGTAGGTAAGTGCCATCCTTCTGGACCCCAGCCTATGGCCTCCTCTAATCCCTGGAGAAATTCCTCTTCCTTGTGGGTCAATGTGTCAGAGAGAGCCCACCACCCACCATAGAGGCTTCAAATGACCATCACTACTTTCCTAGATCTCAGTGTATGATCTGGACTCAGATACACCTACCCCAGACTGGAAACCAAAGTTTGTGAAGAAGGGGGACTGAAAAGAACCACAAGATAAAGCTTGTGAGACCTGAGGTGAGGTTTTAGTATAGTTTTAAATATATAGTAACCCCAAGCGCAGCTCTCCTGCTTCTTGCAATTTCTGTGAGCTCCTCAAACCCTTTTAATAAATGTCATTTCAGCTTAAGTGACTAGAGTGATGGCTTGCTGTTGCTTACTATTGAGAACTCTGGCTGCTATATCATTGTGATCCAACAGTGGTACAATCCCAACCATCTCAAAGTTTTAAAAATACTGGTATCTGCAGTTTTTACTATTTAAATGTAGTAAAGGCTATAACTAGACTGTAGCAATAATTTGTAAAGCTTCCTTTTTCTCTCCATCCACTTGCTTCATACTTTGCACACCTGCTAGCGCCCCACCTCACCCCCTACCCCACACCAAAGTCCTTCCCTAGGACTCCAATGAGATCCCATCTTTCTCTCCCTTCCCTTTGCCTCTCAGTTCTGCTGCAGAAAGCCTCTGGAGACCCTCTCTGGCAAAGGCAGATCTCTCAAGGGGGGTACTCCACGATTAATGCTGACCAGGGAAAGCAGATCCCCTTTAATGAGCTTAGGAGAGGAAGTCCAGGAATTCTTATGTTGGTGCATTTTTGTCTCCACATATCCTAAACATGAGCAAGACCACCTCATCCATTCTCTGCCTTACAGTGTCTTAGAGTGGGATTTTGCACAGAGAAAACCAGAGTTTCCAGCTAATTTTGTTGTGCTGCTTATGAGAGTCTGATAGGCAGAGAGTTAGAATATACCCAAACCAAAAGCTTGCCCTCCAGCGAAGCATAAGGTATACAGACCTCAGGACATACCCACTTATGCAAGAAACACAACTTTCTTTGTATTCATATGTTAGCTTTCAGCCTGTCTGGTGGCGGAAACTTAATTTCAATTAATGCAGGGTCGCCCTTCTCTCGGAGGTTGAGTCCCAGTTCCAGGAGGCTTTGGGAGGGAACAGCTGGTTCTTGGTAGCAATGCCGTAGGCTGCTTGACCCACAGCACTTCCTCTCCTCCGTGGTGCTCAGGTGAGCTGGTTCTCAGTCCCACTCAGAGTGTGGGGCCTTTCCAAGTGCACTCTTTTGCTTCCCTCTGGACACTCTTGGGCCACTTTTCAGTGCATTTCCCTTCTCTGCTTGGAAGTGTGTGGGAATCCTATGAGGCTGCCGCGGCCCATCAGCCCAGACAGCCCACTTAACCATTTTCAATTATTGCTCCACTTCCCGCTCAGTGCAGGATACATTGGGGAGGCTCATAACTCCTCAGGTTCCAATTGGAAAGTAAGAATAGACACCTTTGCCCTTGGACTCCTCAAATCTATCTGCAATCTCTATCATCTCCCGACCTCCACTCCCAGGATGCAGCCCAGTGAGTCAGGTGCAGGGTGCCTCTTCTTATTTATTTATTTATTTATTTATTTATTTATTTATTTATTTATTATTTATGGATTTGGCTAGTCTCAGATGGAGCCTGAGAATATGCATTTTATTTATTTTTTTCTTTATTGATTAAGGTATTACATATGTGTCCTTATTGCCACATTGCCCCCCACCCCCCACTCATGCCCTCACCCCCCAGGTGTCTGTGTCCATTGGTTAGGCTTATATGCATGCATACAAGTCCTTTGGTTGATCTCTCGCCCTTACCCCCACCCTCCCCTACCTTCCCTCTGAGGTTTGACGATCTGATTGATGCTTCTCTGTCTCTGGATCTGTTTTTGTTCATCAGTTTATGTTGTTCATTATATTTCACAAATGAGTGAGATCATGTCATATTTATCTTTCTCTGACTGGCTTATTTCGCTTAGCATAATGCTCTCCAGTTCCATCCATGATGTTGTAAATAGTAAGAATTCCTTCTTTTTTTACCGCAATGTAGTATTCCATTGTGTAGATGTACCACAGTTTTCTAATCCACTTATGCTGATGGGCACTCAGGCTGTTTCCAAATCTTAGCTATGGTAAATTGTGCACTGTGAACATAGGGGTGCATATATCCTTTCTGATTGGTGTTTCTAGTTTCTTGGGATATATTCCTAGAAGTGCGATCACTGGGTCAAATGGGAGTTCCATTTTTATACTTAATAACTTAATTCAACAATGTAGCAGGATACAAAATTAATGCCAAGAAATCTATGGCATTTCTATACACCAATAGTGAACTTACTGAAGGAGAGACTAAAAAAATCAATCCCATTTATCATAGCACCAAAAAAATTAAGATACCTAGGAATAAACTTAACTAAGGAGGTAAAAGACCTATACGCGTAAAACTACAAGACACTGAAAAAAGAGATAGAGGAAGACATAAAGAGATGGAAGAAAATACCGTGTTCATGGATTGGTAGAATCAACATCATTAAAATGTCCATACTACCCAAAGCAATTTATAGATTCAATGCACTCCCCATTTAAATATCAATGGCATGTTTCACAGACCTACAATGAACTCTCCAAAAATTCATCTGGAATAAAAAAAGACCCCAAATAGCTGCAGCAATCCTGAGGAAGAAGAACAAAGTAAGAGGGATCTCAATACCAGATATCAAGTTGTATTACAAAGCCACTGGTCTCAAAACTGCATGGTATTGGCATAAGAACAGACATATAGACCAATGGAATAGAGTAGAGAACCCAGCAATTGACCCAAACCACTATGCTCAATTAATATTTGACTAAGGAGGCAAGAACATACAATGGAGTCAAGACAGTCTCTTCAATAAATGGTGTTGGGAAAATTGGACAGATACATGCAAAAAAAATGAAACTAGACCACCAACTTACACTATATACAAAAATAAGCTCAAAATGGATAAAGAACTTTAACATAAGAGGGAAACCATAAAAATACTAGAGGAATCCACAGGCAGCAAAATCTCAGACATATGCCGAAGGAACTTCTTCACTGATACAGCCCCTAGGGCAATGGAAACTAAAGAGAAAAGAAACAAATGGGACTACATAAAAATAAAAAGCTTTTGCACAGCAAAGGAAACCATCAATAAAACAACAAGAAAGACCACTGCATGGGAGAACCTATTTGCCAATGTTCTCACCGATAAGGGTTTAATCTCCAACATTTACAGGGAACTCAAACAACTTAACAAAAGGAAGATAAACAACCCAATCAAAAAATGGGCAATGGACCTAAATAGATACTTTTTGAAAGAGGACATAAGGAAGGCCAAGAGACATATAAAAACATGCTCAAAGTCACTAATTATCTCAGAGATGCAAATCAAAATGACAATGTGGCACCATCTCACACCTGTCAGAATGGCTATCATGAACAAATCAACAAATGACAAGTGCTGGTGAGGATGCAGAGAAAAAGGAACCCTCGTGCACTGCTGGTGGGAATGCAGACTGGTGCAGCCACTGTGGAGAACAGTATGGAGTTTCCTCAAAAAAAAACCAAAAAAAACCCCACACAAACAAAACAACTAAAAATGGAACTCCCAGGCCCAGCTTTATACCACCCCCTTTTTGCCCCCTCCCCCCTCCCCCCCCCCCGCATCCTCTGCTCCTGTCACTTCCAGGAATTGTGTAAAGCTGGTTTTGAGGGTGGGAAAAACTGGCTCGGAGTCAGTACGGAATCCTTTGTCCTGAGCCCTGTGCTCTTTCTGGTCTTCCTGGGGGTGAGGCTTTCAGAACTCAAAAGGCTCCTTTTGCTCTGGCTGTGTCACTCCTGCCAGAGGCAAAGTACACTGAGCTTGAGTGTGAGGAAGGTCCTTGGGAAAATCCTGGGGCCAGCTGGGCCACAGTGGTAACTACCTTACAATATTATTCCACCACAGGGATCTGATATGCAATGTTTGATGAGTGCTGAGGGCTTTTTATGAATTTCTAAGAACATCATGCTCCTATTCAGCCTCCCCCATTAGAGTGATTAGATTATAAGGCATTATGTTCAGATGGTCAGTATAACTGATTCCTTTGATCATGTCCACTTATTTAAAGACTAGAGGCCTGCTGCATGAAATTCCTGCATGGGAGGGGGTCCCTTAGCCTGGCCTGCACCCTCTCGCAATCCAGGACTGCTGGCTCCTAACCGCTCACCTGCCTGCAAGCCGTTAACCCAGGCGTCCTCAAACTACGGCCCGCGGGCCACATGCGGCCCGCCGAGGACATTTATCTGGCCCGCCGGGTGCCGCTGCCTGTCCTGCTTAGCAGCCGACTCGTCCTGGGCCCGCAGTGCGCATAGGAATTTGTTCATAGTTTTTTTTTAAAACTATAGTCCGGCCCTCCAACGGTCTGAGGGACAGTGAACTGGCCCCCTGTTTAAAAAGTTTGAGGACCCCTGCCTTAACCACTCTGTCTGCCTGCCTAATTGCCCCTAACCACTCTGCCTGCCTGCCTGATCTCCCCTAACTACTCACCTGCCTGCCTATCGCCCCTAACCACTTGCCTGCCTGCTTGATAGCCCCTAAACACTCTGCCTGCCAGCCTCATCGCCCCTAACTGCTCGCCTGACTGCCTAATCGCCCCTAATCCCTCTGCATGCCTGCCTCATCGCCCCTAACCACTCTGCCTGCCTGCCTGATCACCCCTAACTGCTAGCCTGCCTGCCTGATCTACCCTAACCACTTTGCCTGCCTGATCACCCCTAACTGCTCGCCTGCTTGCCTGATTGGCCCTAACTGCCTCTGCCTTGGCCCCTGCCACTGAGGTTTCATCCAGAAGGACGTCCGTAATGATGTCCAGAAGGTCATTCTATAGTCCAGTCTAATTAGCATATTACACTTTTATTATTATAGATTATTTTTATCTTTATGTACCATACAAATGCAACTTTTGTGTCCATTTGAGATTAATGGCTATAAAATGAAGTACACCATTTCCTCTTCTTAAATTTCACATAAATGGAATCATATACAGTGTATACATTTTGTGTCTGTATTCTTTTGCTCAGCTAATATTTGTGAGATTATTTGTCTGTGTCTTTTTAAAATTACTATTTAGTATTCTATTGTATGAATAGGCTAGAATTTATCTATTATTTTGTTAATGGATATTTGTGTTGTTCCCAATTTGGGGTTATTATGAAAAAAAAAAAAAGCTGCTGTGAACATTCTTGTGCATGTCTTCTTACAGGCTCAGGCTTCATTCTTCTTGGGTATATACCTAGAGTGGTTATATAACTAATATACAATCATTATATTTTTAGCTTTGGGATAAAGTGTGAAATAGCTTTCTAGGAGTTGTAGGAATTTATACTCTCAGCAGCAATGTTTGAGTGTGGCAGGCTGGCACGGCCATGGCATACTCAGCCCCAGGGCGCCTTATGTGCCGCGCCAGCTCAGCCAGGTTCAGTGATCCTGAGAGGGGGCGGCTGAAAGGCTTAGAAAAGACAGACAAGAGAATGAAAGCTGGGTCTCGGTGGGACGCTGCTTCTCTGATGGAGAGACAGCGCTGATGCCCAGAATCTGTGTCTTTATTTTATAGCAGATGCCACGAGGCAAAGTAAGGGCGTGGTTAAGATATTTACAACATTCTTGTGAGTTTTGATCCTACTCAATTACATGCACCTGATCAAGCTTTGTTTACTTGCAGCCTATCACTTAGGCACGTGGGGGTTTAAGCTTACAACTATAGCTGTTGGCTACAATTGTGCTGGGAGTGCTCTGCCCTCCAAGCTGGGACTTGCATGTGGCAATGAGAGGACTGTACCCTCTCATTAGTCCAAGGCTTGAACCTGTCCAAAACACTGTAGCCGCGCCCCACATTTGAGAATTCCAGTTGCTTCACATCCTAATCACAATAATTTGTATCATCAAACTTTGAATTTAGCCACCCATTCTAACTGGTTATCTCATTGTGGTCTAATTTGCATTTGCCTGAGAAATAATACTGTTGAGTACCTTTTCATTTGATTGATTATTAGCTATTGGATAGACTTGTTTTGTGAGGTGTCTGTTCAATTATTTTGCCCATTTTTATTTAGGTGTTTGCATTTTTCTTATTGATGTATAGGAGTTCTTTATATATTTGGAGACAAGTCTTTTGTTGGATATGTGCATAGCAGATATTTTCTCCTAGGCTATGGCTTGCTTTTGATGAACAGAAATTCTTAATTTTAACTATGCCCAATTTACTAATTACTTATGGTTTGTAATTTTTGTCTTGTTTAGTAATCTTTCCTTAATCCAAGTTCATGAAAATATTCTCCTATGTTTCTGCTAGAAGCTTTATTATTTCACCTTCACGTATAGGTCTACTATCAAATTAATAATTTATGTTTGATGTGAGGTAAAAGGCAATCTTCATTTTTTTCCATATGGATATACAATTTCTATAACACCAATTTTAAAAAGATTGTCTGTTTGCCATTGTGTTTTTATTGCATATCAAGTAACTGTCTATATGTGGGTATGTTTCTGGATTCTATAGTTTATTTTGTTGACTTATTCGTCTATCCTCAAGCCAATATTATACTTTCTGAATCCCTACAGCTTTACAGTAAATCTTGAAATCTGCTAGTGCAAGCCCTTCAACTTTTGTGTTTTTTCTTCAAGATTGTCTTGGCTGAACTAGGCCATCTGTATTTCCATATAAATATTATAAACTTCTACACAAAAACTTAACTGGAATTTTGATTGGTATTGCACTGAATCTGTAGATCAATTTGGGGATAATTGATGATTTAACAATATAATCTGTGACTAACAAATGTTACATCTTCATTTCCAGTCTTTATCTCTTTTAATTATTTTCTTGCCTAATGTACTTGCTAGATCCTCCAACATAATGTTTAATAGAAATGGTGATAGTTGACATCCTTGTCCTATTTCTGGCTGAAGGGGTAAGGAGTTCAGTATTTTACCATTTATGTAATGTTAGCTGTAGGTATTTTACAAGAATAAGAAAGCTCCTTTCTAACCCTAGTGTGCTAACAGATTTTTTTTATGAATGATTATTGAATTTTGTCAAATGCTTTTTTTTTTACATGCACTAAGTTGATATGATGATTCTTATACTTTATAATTTGGTGAATTACATTGATTACTGGGTATTAAGCCAATTTTGTAACTTTATAAAACTTCGCTTGATCATAATGCATAATATTTATCATTTGTCACTGGATCCAGTTCACTAAATATTTTTTTGTTTGGGATTTTAATATCTATACTCTCAGCTATAATGGCCTGTACCATTTCTTTTTTATAATATCCTTGGTAGTTTTTGGTATCAGGGTTATGCTGGCCTTATAAAACTAGTTTAGAATGATTTCCTCTCTAGAAGTTTATTCATTCTTCCTTGAATGTTCAGAGAAAATTTACCAACAAAGCCATCGGGGCCTGCAGGATTTTACTTGTGGTAGGGGGAATTGGGGAGAAGAAGGTTATTAATTACAGATGCTACTTCTTCAATCAATAATCAATATGGAACTATTTATTTTTTCTATTTTCTTTGTGCCATTTTAAATAATGTATTTCCCAAGGAATTTGCTCATTTTAAATTTTGTAAATTTTTCTATCATAAAGTTGTTATATCACCCTCTTTAAAAATTTTTAAATATTTAGGATCTGCAGTTATGTCTCTCTTTTTTTTTTCTTCTTCCTGACATTGGTAATTTGTATTTTTCTCTTTTTGATCCTATGCTTGGAGCAAGATTTTATTGATCTTTTCAACAAATCAATTTCTGATATTATTTCTGTTTTATTGCTACATCTGTTTCAATAATTTTGCTCTTGTCTGTATTTCTTGTTTTTTGTTTGTTTGTTTGTTTTTTCCCCTTCATTTGCTTTTCTTTTTCTAGCTTTTTTGGGATGAAAGCTTAGTGGTTAATTTTCAAACTTTCTTCTTTTAAAGTTAAAAATTTCCCTTCAGGCACTGCTTTGGCTGAATTCCACAATTTTTGATGTGTCATAGTTATTTCTTTAATTAATACATTTATATTTTTTAACTAGGTAGCACAAGCACATGGATACACGTACTGGTATACGCAATGAAAAGTAAGTTTCCATGTGTTTCACTTAGAATATGGCAGAAAACAAAAATTTCCTCAACTTATATGGTTTAAGTGAAGATATTTTAATAAGAAGTTATTATGGGAGTGTCAATAGGCTAGGGAATCAACAAAAGAATATTAAATCGTTGTTAATTTATCATCCAGAGAACATAATTGTCACCTCTAGGCCTGAAGTAGCAAAATAAGGGAATAGTGTTGCTAGAAGCTACTAAAAGCTAGAAATATGGGAATAGGGCCCTGGGCAGGTGCCACAGTTATGGAGGAGCAAAGATACAGCTGGAACCACTTCACCAAGCAAGAAGGAAGTGAGGTGAGAAACATCGCGTCCACTCTCCTCCTGTGCTTGCATTTTCTTCTTTTGCTTCTTTTTAGCTAAATCCAAGTCAGTCTTCAGGTGGTAATCCCCAGGACAAAGAATGAGTCAAAGAAGGGTGGAGAATGAGGAGATGGGAGAAACAATTGGGAGAAATAGAGGATTGTTGGAATGCTTTTGTAGTGTGTGTTGTTTTTTTTTTTGGGGGGGGGGGGGCGAGGGGGGCATATTTCAAGACTTATAATAATAGGCAAGTCTTTTCTTTTCCTTTGTTTATAAAAAATACATCTTCTTCCCTCTTTGTTCTTGTCAGTAATGTTTAAAACAAAATTCTCATGTTTCCTTCCCTTGTGTTCTTGCCCAAATATAAAAATCTGAATATTGGGCAACATGGACCATTAAGATATTACTGGTTTTACTGAATTTATATCTCTTCTGTGTGTCTTTTTAGAAAAGGGCTGAGGGGGGTTGGCAGTTGAGGTTCTTTAGACAGTAAAGCCAAAGTGGGATGACAAAAAAACCTTCTTTGGCTTTCTGTTTTGTACATGTTGATTGCTAGATAAATTATGTTAATAAGTGGCATGCAAGGCCAACCCAATTCTGAAAAAATGAAGAGATGAGTGACAAAGCAAATACAGTAAGGTGTTAATTGTAGAATCTAGGTGGTCAATAGATGTGTACTCACTGTAAATTTCTTTTAAGTTTTAATTATGATTGAAAATTTTCATAAAAAATAGATTTGAGGGGGGAAATTCTAATAAGACCTATTTAGTGCTTTACACAGGAATATGTAGAAAACAGCACCTTCCAGGTCTGCGTGCAGTTGTGGTGAAATGATCTGCTTGGGACCCTCAATATAACCCAGCACATAGTGAGGCTTCATTAAGTGCTGCCTGGCTGCATGATTACAAAGCCCTGGGTAGGGTTCACAGAGTCCTTCCCCTTTCACAGCCTCACCGATCCCACCACTGAGCTGTGAGGCTGGCAGGGCAGAGTCACCACTACCATTAGTCACTCTTTTTTTTTTTTTAATTTAAATTCTTTATTGTTGAAATTATTACATATGTCTCCTTTTTCCCCATTGACCTCTCTCCAGCTGATCTCACCACCCATTACATGCCCTCACCCCTATCTGTGTCCATTGGTTATGCTTATGTGCATGCATACAAGTTCTTTGGTTGATCTCTTCCGCCCCTCTCCCTGTTTTCCCTCTGAGGTTTAATGGTCTGTTCCATGCTTCCATGTCTCTGGATCTGTTTTTGTTCATCAGTTTATATTGTTCATTATAGTTCACAAATGAGTGAAATCATGTGATATTTATCTTTCTCCACCTGGCTTCTTCTCTTAGCATAATGCTCTCAGGTCCATCCATGTTGGTGCAAATGGTAAGAATTCCTTCTTTTTTTACAGCGGTGTATTATTCCATTGTATAGATGAACTACTGTTTTTTAATCCACTCATCTGCTGATGGGCACTTAGGATGCTTCAAAATCTTAGCTATTGTAAATTGTGCTGCTATGAACATGGGGGTGTAACATAGCTTAATATCTCTATTGTGATCCCTGCAATGGTGTTTCTGATTTCTTGAGATATATTCCAAGAAGTGGGATTACTGGGTCAAATGGGAGTTCCATTTTTTATTTTTTGAGGAAATGCCATACTGTTTTCCACAGTGGCTGCACCAGTCTGCATTTCCACCAGTAGTCACGAGGGTTCCTTTTTCTCCACATCCTCGCTAGCACTTGTCATTTGTTGATTTGTTGATGATAGCCATTCTGACAGTTGTGAGATTTGCATCATTGTTGTTTTGATTTGCATCTCTCAGATGATTAGTGACTATGGGCATGTTTTCATATGACTCTTGGCCTTCTGTAGGTCCACTTTGAAAAGTGTCTATTTAGGTCTTTAGCCCATTTTTTGATTGGATTGTTTATATTCCTTTTGATAAGCTATATGAGTTCCCTATAAATTTTGGAGATTAAACCATTATCGGAAATAACATTGACAAATATGTTTTCCCATGCAGTGGGCTTTCTTTTTGTTTTGTTGATGGTTTCTTTTGCTGTGCAGAGGCTTTTTATTTTGATGTAGTCCCATTTGTTTATTTTCTCCTTAGTTTCCATTATCCTAGGAGCTGTATTGGTAAAGATATTGCTATGACATATGTCTGATATTTTGCTGCCTATTGAGTCTTCTAAGATTTTTATGGTTTTTCATCTTATGTTTAAGTCCTTTATCCATTTTGAGCTTACTTTTGTGTATGGTGTAAGTTGGTGGTCAAGGTTCATTTTTTTTGCCTGTATCTGCCCAATTTTCCCAACACCATTTATTGAAGAGACTGTCTTGACTCCATTGTATGCTTTTGCCTCCTTTGTCAAATATTAATTGAGCATAATGGCTTGGGTCTATTTCTGGGTCATCTGTTCTGTTGGTCTATAAGTCTGTTCTTGTGCCAGTACCAGGCAGTTTTGAGAACAGTGGCTTTGTAATATAGCTTGATATCTGATATTGTGGTCCCTCCAAATTTGTTCTTATTTCTCAAGATTGCTGCAGCTATTCAGGGTTTTATTTTTTTTTATTCCATACGAATTTTTGGAGAGTTCGTACTAGGTCTGTGAAATATGACGTTGGTATTATAATGGGGATTATATTGAATCTACAGATTGCTTTGCGTAGTATGGACATTTTAATGATGTTGATTCTGCCAGTCCAATAACACGGTATATTTTTCCATTTGTTTATGTCTTCCTCTATTTCTTTTTATAATGTCCTGTAGTTTTCTGAATACAGGTCTTTTACCTCCTTAGTTAAGTTTATTCATAGGTATCTTAATTTTTTTGTTGTTGTTGTAATGGTAAATGGGATTGTTTTTTTGTGTTTTTTTTGTCTCTCTTTCTATAACTTCATTATTATTGTATAAAAAAGCCATAGATTTTTGCGTGTTAATTTTGTATCCTGGTACATTGCCAAATTTATTTACTAAGTCTAGTAAGTTTTTTGATGGTGTCTTTAGGGTTTTCTATGTAAAATATCATATCATCTGCAACTAATGACAGTTTTACTTCTTTTCCAATTTAGATGCCTTTTATTTCTTCTTCTTGTCTGATTGCTATGGCTAGCACTTCTAGTACTATGTCAAACAGGGGTGGTGAAAGTGGGCATCTCTGTCTTGTTCCTGTTCTTAGGAGAAATGAGTTTAGTTTTTGCCCATTGAGTATGATGTTAGCTGTAGGTTTGACATATAAGGCTTTTATTATATTGAGGTATGATCCCTCTACTCCCACTTTGCTGAGAGTTTTTTTATCAGGAAATATTGTTGGAGTTTGACAAATGCTTTTTCTGCATCAATTGATAATATCCTGTGATTTTTATCTCTCAATTTGTTTATGTGTTGTATCACGTTTATTAATTTGAGGATATTATACCAGACTTGCATCCCTGGAATAAATCCCACGTGGTCATGGTGTGTGATCTTTCTAATGTAATGCTGGATCTCGTTTGCTAGTATTTTGTTGAGGATTTTAGCATCTAAGTTCATCAGGGATAATGGCCTGTAATTCTCTTTTTTTTTTAGTGTCTTTATCTGGTTTTGGGATTAGTGTAATCCTGGCTTCATAGAAAGGGCTTGGAAGTGTGCTTTCCTCTTGAATTTTTTGAAATAGTCTGAGGATGAGAGGTTTTAGTTCTTCTTTGAATGTTGTTAAAACTCCCCTGTGAAGCTGTCCGGCGCAGGGCTTTTTTAAAAAAATATATTTTAATGATTTTTTTACAGAGAGGAAGAAATAGGGATAGAGAGTTAGAAACATCAATGAGAGAAAAACATCAATCAGCTGCCTCCTGCACACCCCCTCAGCCTGGCCTGTGCCCTTTTGCTGTCTGGGAGCCCTTGGGAGAGGTCCAACTGCCGCTGTGCTTGCCAGCCCTGAGCTTGGCTTCTGGCTGAGTGGTGCTCCCCATGTGGGAGTGCACTGACCACCAGGTGGAAGCTCCTGCATTAAGTGTCTGTCCCCTGGTGGTCAGTGCATGTCATAATGACCAGTTGTTCTGCTGTTCGGTTGATTTGCATATTAGCCTTTTATTATATAGGATTGTCTTCTCAACTGTGTCCAATTTGTTAATTCTGGGTGGATGTTCTTTGATTTAGTTGCTTTTCCAGCCTGGCCCCAGGAGGAGGTGTGCAACACTTCAGCCTATTCGGATGCCATTTTGAAATCCCCATTAGTCTCTTTATAGATAAGAAAACTAGTGACCAGAAGATAGCTGCCAATGGGATGGCAGGCTGCAGGATAGTGTGTGAGTGAGAGAACTAAAGGAGAGTGCATGGACGTGTGGGGAGTGTATGTATTTGTGAAAGAGGGACAGCTATATTCCACAGGACTGTTGGAGACTGGAGGAATGGTATCCCCTGGTCAGGCAGCCTCTATTGCTACTGAAATCTCTCCCAGAGCAGCCGGCTATGCTGCAGAGACCACGCCATCTTGAAGGGGAGACCAGCTGTGATTGAAAGCCCAGCCTTACCTTCAACCAGGGAGACCTTGGATACCTCCCAGGACCCTACAACCACAACACCCAGGGACCAGCTGCCTCAGCTGCAACCCCATGAACACCAGGACTCCAGCTTCCCCAACCGTGGGTGCCTCAAAAGTCTGTCCAGGGGGAAACAAAGTGGCACTGAATATGGGATGGGCCCTGCACCTCCTTATGGAGCAGATAGAAGGAACAGCTGAATCAAACAACACCCACCCAGAATTGGCAAATTAAACACAGCTGGTGAGGCAATCTGTGGATGGAAAGGTCAGATATCACCTAGAGAAAGGTGAGATCTGGAATCCAGGCTGGAGGGAGAAATGCACACAGTGGGTGACTAGAGTCTCAGAGGAAGACGGTGCTTCACAAAATCCGCGGCTGTTGGGGTCAGTGTAGCCCTTGAATGTGGAAGGGGGTCCACAGGGCTGCTGGCAGAAGGGGACTCTAGATATTAGCCCACAGCTGGGCTGGGCCCTGAAAGGCAGCCTAAATTTCTATACAGGTTTCGCAGTGCCAGGGGGAAAAGATGTGAGTCAGCTTTGGCTTTTTTCCTTTTTTAACTCCTTGCTTTTGCTTGTTCAGTCCAGTACATAGGATCTTCTGATTAAAAACACTCACTGAGACTGCAGGGGAAAGTTGTTTTTGTGGAAATTGGGGATCAGAGTGGGGAGAGATGAACAGGAAATTGGCTCTGGGGCAGTCTGTCCCTCCAACCCAGTATTAAGTGTGGCAGGGAAAGAAAAATCTAAACACTGGTGGAGGACATTTTAGCCCCACAGATATTAATACAGAAACACTGCCACCCAGGGGTTGTATCAGAAATTGACTCTAAATACAACTAAAGGCAGGCTGAGAAACAAAGGGAGCAGAGATCCCACCTGCTTGAAAACAGGATTGTGGATTATGACACAGAGGAGCGGTGGATCTAAGGGAACATCAATACGGTGCTGACTACCTGACAGGAAACATGTGCCAAGCAGAACATAGAGAAAGTGAACAACCTTCATTACTTCACTTTTTTATTTTTTTATCTTTTACTTAAGAAACCAATTTTTTTTCTCACTTGATTTTAACTTTTTTTATTATTATATTTGTATTTTTAATTATTATTATTACTACTATTATTTTACCTTTTTTAAAGTATTATTTTATTTTTTCTTTATTTTATTTTATTTTATTTTAGGATTAGTGTTCTACATTTTATTTTTCTTTTTCTTTTAGCATTATTTTACTCTCTCAATTTTTCCTTTATGCCAACACTCTCTTCCTCACTTTCCCCCTTTATTGTCCTATTTCTCTTACCCTGTTCCTGCTTTAGTTTTTCTCTATCCTTTCTTTTTACTCCCTGTTAAAATTGATCTTACTCATATATCAAATTTCCTCTCCCCTGCTCCAAGTCTATGTACACTTCTCTCTTCTCTTTCTTCACTATCCAAAATTTTTTTCTTCCTCTCTTTTTTTTCCATTTTCTTTCTTTCCGTCTTGTTGTTGTTGTTTGTTTGATTGTTGATTAATTTGTTTTTTTCTTTTTTTCTCTCCTCACTTGTTCTCTTCTTCTACTAATAGCTTATGTAATTAACTCCAATCACCAACTCAGACCTATCTACTCTCTAGTCTCCTTTTCCAATAGTAAATGAGTACATAGATAGATAGATAGGTTAAAGAAAGGAGAAAATTATATATATATATATATATATATATATATATATATATATATATATATATATATATATATTCTTTTATATATATATTTTAATATATATATTTTTTCTTTTTTTGTATTTTGTTTTTTACTTTTCTTCTTATACACTCATTCTCTTTCTACCTCCTCTAAACTGAATTGAGGCTATTTCCCCATTCATTCAATTCCTTGACCTTACCTTCTGGAAATAAGCACTGCCTCCTCAGATTCATCTGGGTGTGTGTTGTTTGCATTTTTTGGGTTAGTTGTTGTTTTATTGGCATTTTCTCCCCATATACATATTTTTTTCTTTTTTCCCCCTTCTTTTTTCTTCTCTTTCTTTTCTCTCTTACATTTTTCTTCTTTTCTCAATATCTTTTTTCACTCTTTTCTATCCCCTAATTCTCTTTTTTTCTGATGATCACCTTTATTTGGGGTTATCAGTATTGTGAATACAGTCGTGTTTCATGCCCTGTGAATTGTGTCTTGTTGTGTTGTATTTTGTGCCTTTAAGTCAACACCAGAGAGAGAGAGCTACATAAGTAGACACCCTGATAGGAGCAATAATGTGGAGACAAAGAAACAGCCTGCATACGAAAGAAAAGGAGGAATCACCAGAAAAGGAAGTAAATGAAATGGAGGCAAGCAATATGTCAGAGAAAGAATTCAGAGCAATGGTCATAAGGATGCTGAAAGGTTGGAAAACAAATTCAACAATATGTGTAAGAACCAAGAGGAAATGAAGAATCAAGAAGAAATAAAAAATGACATCACTGCAATAAAGAACTCAATATAAAGCATCAATAGTAGACTAGAAAAACTGGAGGACCATATCAGTGAGCTAGAAGACAAGGTAGGAAAAAATACCCAAGCAGAGCAGCATCTAGAAAAAAACTTAAAAAACAGGAGGAGAGCCTAAGGGAACTATAGGACAACACAAAACAAAACAACATCTGCATAATAGGGATGCCAGAAGGAGACGAAACTGAGCAAGGAATAAAAAACCTGTTTGATGAAATACTGACAGAAGACATCCCAGATATCGGGAAGAAAAACTCACACAAGTCCAAGAAGCTCGCAGAGTCCCAAACAGGATCAACCCCAAAAGACCAACACCAAGACACATAATTAAACTAGTGGCCTGGTGCATGAAATTCGTGCACAGTAAAAGGGAATTAATTAGAGGAAATATTTTAATATTGCTATTTTGCCTTTCTCTACAATGGAAGTGTCAGAGATTAAAGAAAATTGGTAAAATGTATATGAAAATAATATATAAATTTATTAATAAACCAGAAGTCCGATGCACAAAGATTTGTGCTAGAATGGACTTTCCTTTTCCTGGCTGCCAGCACCGCCTTTCCACTCAGGCCCAGCCCCTTTCCGCTCAGGCCCCAGAGCCACCTCTTTCCACTCCGGGAGCTGCCTCTTTCTGCTCTGACTCCACCTTCCCATGCTGCTCAGAGGCCCTGAGAGACTGAGGGTGGGGCAGAACACCTGCGTCATCGCCATGGAGACAACGCAAGTGTCCTGCCCCCATCACTTGGCACCTTTGTATATGCAAATTAACCACCATCTTTGTTGGGTTAATTTGCATATCACTCCTGATTGGCTGGTGGCATAGTGGAGGTTTGGTCAGTTTACATGTTTGTCTATTATTAGCTAAGATAAACAATAACAGAATGATATAACAACAAAGACATGACATAAAACCAACCAAAACATGAAATGAAAACAACAAAAACATGATATAAAAACAACATTGATGCAAACAATGACTGATAAAGTGATTAAACTTATTCTAATATTTCCTTGTATACCACATTAAGAGTGAAAACACTTTCAAAGTGCTTGACTAATTTCCCTTGTGATGAAGTATTTACAGCTTTAATGTCACATGCTCTTCAACCTTGAGAGAAAGCAACATATAACTGACCATTTTCACTGTGAAGGCAGTTTCTACCAGTATTGGTAGTACTTGTTGATGACTGTTTTTTAGACATATTCTGTCGCTGCTGCCGCCTTCTTTCAGCTTCAGAGGCACGTTGGTCTTCAGACATTTTCTGTCGATGACACCGGTTTCTTTCAGCTGCAGACCTACGTTGTGCCAATAGTTGGTCTTTAGATACATCCTGTTGCTGATGCTGCCTTCCTTCAGCTTTAGAGACATGTTGGTTTTCAGACATTTTCTGTCAATGGTGCTGTCTTCTTTTGGTTTCAGACCTACGTTGTGCCAATAGTTGCTCTTCAGATACATTCTGTCACCAACGGCAGCTTCTTTCAGCTTCAGAGGTATGTTGTACCAATAGCTGATCCTCAGACATATTCTGTTGACGCTGCCGCTTTCTTTCAGCTGCAGAGGTCTGTTGTGCCAATAACTGGTCTTCAGACATATTCTGTTGACAATGATGCTTTTTTTGGCTGCAGAGATACCTTGTGCCAATAGTTGGCCTTCAGATACATTGTGTTGCAACAATGGCTTCTTTTGGCTCCAGAGGTACTTTGTGCCAATAGTTGGTCTTTAGACATATTCCCGCCTCCCTGCTGTCAGGGTCTGGGGTGCGAGTGAATGGATTTCTGGCGGTCAGGCCACTGACAGCAAGCTGACCAGTGGACAATTCCGCGAGGGATGGGGCTCCTGCTGCCCTGCTGTGTGGGTCCTGGGTGTAGGTGAATGGGATTCCTGGCTGTCAGGGTGCTGACAGCAAGCTGACCATCAGCCGATTCTGCAAGGGATGGGCTCCCGCTGCCCTGCTGTGTGGGTCCTGGGTGTAGGTGCCCTGCTGTGTGGGTCCTGGGTGCAGATATCAGGCTCCTCCCTCCTGTCAGAGTCTGGAGCACACTGCAGGACCCAGAGTCAAGTCCCCGCACACCTGTGCAACCCTCAAAATCACTTGAGTCCCAGACCCAGCCGACCCCACCCCCACTGGGCAAGACCCAGACCCGGCCTGGTGCACACCTGTCAAGTCCTGACCCCCTGCAGCTTCACATTAGCTTTGGACGGTGACACACACAGGCAGCACCATGTCCCAAGTCAGGAACACAGGCAGGCTCTGCTCCCTGCTCCCCGCCCTGCTGTCTTCAGATCTGCTCTTTGCCTTGGTGACCTTTTGCTCCCCACACTCTGCACAGTATTCTCCACCTCTGTCTTCAGACCTGCTGGTTGCCATGGTGACCTGCAGGCCCTGGTCCACACTCTCCAACCCTGCTCTCTTCAGATCTGCTGTTTGCCTTGGCAACCTTTTGCTCCCCACTCTCTGCACAGCCTTCTCCACCTCTGTCTTCAGACCTGCTGGTTGCCGTGGTGACCTGCAGGCCCTGGTCCACACTCCCCAACCCTGCTGTCTTTGGATCTGCTGTTTGCCTTGCCGACCTTTTGCTCCCGGCTCTCTGTGGGGCCTTCTCCACCTTTGTCTTCGGACCTGCTGGTCACCTTGGCGACCTGCAGGCCCTGCTCCCCACTCTCCTGTTCAGTCGTGACCCATTACAGTGTCCCGACCTAATTTGCATATTACTTCATTTTATACACACACACACACACACACACACACACACACACACTGAATGGCCAGATTTTTATGATCTCTGAATGCATAATAATCTGGCCACTCAGTGTATATCCTATATAATAAAAGGCTAATATGCAAATTGTCACCTCAACCAGGAGTTCAACGAGCAGGCAGGCTGGCCAACTGCCCGTGTCCCCTCCCCCTGCCCAGGCTGGCTGAACCCCACCCATACACAAATTCATGCACCGGGCCTCTAATATCTATATATCTATACATCTATACATCTATACATCTATACATCTATACATCTATACATCTATACATCTATACATCTATACATCTATACATCTATATATCTATATATCTATATATCTATATCTATATCTATCTATCTATCTATCTATCTATCTATCTATCTATCTATCTATATGTACTGAGTGGCCAGATTATTATGCATTCAGAGATGATAATAATCTGGCCACTCAGTGTCTATAGATTGGCAAAAACAAATGACAAAGTAAGAATCTTTTTTTTTAATAAATCTTTATTGTTCAGATTATTACAGGTGTTCCTCTTTTTTTCCCTCATAGCTCCCCTCCACCTGATTCCCCACCCCACCCCATGCCCTTACCCCCTGCCACTGTCTTCATCCATAGGTGTAAGCTTTTTGTCCAATCTCTTCCCGCACCCCTCACACCCCCTTCCCCCTGAGAATTGTCAGTCCACTCCCTTTCTATGTCCCTGATTCTATTATATTCAACAGTCCATTCTGCTCTTCAGATTTTTTATTCACTTGATTTTTAGATTCACTTGTTGGTAGGTATCTATTTCATGTCATTTTGTTGTTCATAATTTTTATCTTTACCTTTTTCTTCTTCTTTCTCTTCTTAAAGAATACCCTTCAGCATTGCACATATTCCTGGTTTGGTGGTGATGAACTCCTTTAGCTTTTTCTTGTCTGTGAAGCTCTTTATCTGACCTTCAACTCTGAATGATAGCTTTGCTGGGTAGAGTAGTCTTGGTTGTAAGTTCTTGCTGTTCATCACTTTGAATATTTCTTGCCACTCCCTTCTGGCCTGCATAGTTTCTGCTGAGAAATCAGCTGACAGTTGTATGGGTATTCCCTTGTAGGTAACTAACCGTTTTTCTCTTGCTGCTTTCAAGATTGTCTCTTTGTCTTTTGCCCTTGGCATTTTAATTATGATGTGTCTTGGTGTGGTCCTCTTTGGATTCCTCTTGTATGGGGTTCTGTGCGCTTCCTGAACTTGTAAGTCTATTTCTTTCACCAGGTAGGGAAAGTTTTCTGTCATTATTTCTTCTAATAGATTTTCAATATTTTGCTCTCTGTCTTCTTCTGGCACCTCAAAATTCGGATGTTGGTACGCTTAAAGTTGTCCCAGAGGCTCCTTACACTATCTTCATATTTTTGGATTCTTTTTTCTTTTTGTTTTTCTGGTTGGGTGTTTTTTGTTTCCTCATATTTCACATCTTTGGTTTGATTCTTGGGGTCCTTTGATCTACAGTTGAATTTCTGTATATTCTTTATTTTAGACAGTGTATGCTTAATTTCTGACTGGTCCTTTTCCATTTTTTTGGCATTCTCATTAAGGTCCTTGAAGGTCTCACTAAGCTCCTCAGAGGTCTCATCAAGTTTCTCGGCAGTTTTTAGAAGATTCTTGAGTAACCTTATAAATGTGGTTCTGAACTCTATGTCGTCCATTAGTTTGCTTTCCTCCATTTCTTTCATTTGTGACATGTTTCTTTGTCTCTGCTTCCCTGTGTTGATGGAGTGGCTTTGTGTGGTAGATGACCTATAGGGGCCAGTAGCTCAGCCTCCCCAATCACCTGAGGTGGATGCTCTCGGTGCACCCCTTTGTGGGCTGAGTGCAAAGTCTTGGTGTAGTTAAGCCTTGATTGCTGTTGGTACACTGGGAGGAATTGACCTCCAGGCCAATTGTCTGTGAGGACCCGCTGTGTCTATAATGGAAGAACTGCTGGGCTGGAGACACGCTTATGGTGCAGGACTTGTTTCAGTGGGGCTTTGGTGCTCACTGAGGCTGCCTCTTGAATGTGTCACTTATGGATGTGAAGAGTTGAAATCTGGTGTTTCACACTGACCACTAGGTACACTGGCTTCTGGATCTTGAATGGGGTGCAGGTCAGCTACTGTCTGAGGCCACCCAGCAGGAGCTACAGCGAGAACTACAGTTTTCTCCTCTTTGCTTGGGGTTTGGAGGTTTTGGAGCTGTCTGACCCGGGCTGCAAGTTTGCTAGGTTAAGCTGCGATAGGGCAGGCCATTCATCTGCTAAAGCTACTGCTTAGAGCTTGGGTGGGTTTGTAGGTTGTGTGGGGCGGGGCAAACAGCGATGGCTGCCAGTAAGCCGGCTCTGCGTCTCTGACCGCGACCCCGTATCCTGCACCCCAGCGCAGTAAACAATTATTCCTGCGTGCAGCCCTGCAACCAAGCCACCCTCACTTTCTGACCCGATGGCAGACAGTCCAGCTTCTCCCCGTAGGAGTTTGGGTCCCCTGTGTATCCCCAGAAACTGGAGTTTGGAGTAATCGGGAGCTTGTCTCCCTTCAGGTTGAAAAAAGTAGCACTCCCAGTCGCCCACCGCCAGCCCGATTCGCGCGCCTCTGTACCTCAGCTTTTCAGCGCTTGTGCATGTCTCACTGCTCTTTTCTCTTTCCTTCTAGTTGTAGAACTTCCACTCAGCCAGCTTTCCTGTGGTTCTGAGTGATAGACGTTTTGTCTTTTAGTTGTAGTTTTGAAACTGTTGTGCGAGGCAGCAGTTTAGGTGTTTACCTATGCCGCCATATTGGATCCTCCCCCCTCTCTGGAAGATTGATGAGAGAAATCCAATTAGTGTCATTTGTTGTCTACCACAAAGTAAGAATCTTAAAGGCTGCCAGAGAGAGACAGAAAGTTACCTACAGAGGATCTTCCCATCGGACTATCGACTGATTTCTCAACAGAAACACACCAGGCCAGAAGGGAATGGAATGAAATATACAAAGTCATGCAAAGCAAGGGTCTGAATCCAAACATACTGTACCCAGCATAGCTGTCAATCAAAATTGAGGGTGAAATCAGGAGCTTCACAGACAAAAAGGACTAAGGATGTTAATTCCCATGAAGCCAGCAATGCAAGAAATGCTAAAGGGTCTGCTGTAAAAAGAAGAAATAGGAGGGAAGAAGGAACAGAGGCATAAAGAATAAGAATGGCAACAAACAAGTACCTATCAATAATAACTTTAAATGTAAATGTATTAAGTGCCCCAAGCAAAAGACATAGGGTAGCTGAGTGGATAAAAAAACTACCCATATATCTGCTGTCTACAGGAAACCCACCTCAGAACTAAGGACTGACACAGACTGATGGTGAAGGGATGGAAAAAGGTGAATGGAAATGAAAAAAAAAAAAAAGCTGGGGTAGCAATACTTATATCTGATAAATTAAACCTCAAAGTGAAGGCCATAACAAGAGATAAGGAAGGCCACTTCATAATACTAAAGGGATCAATTCAACAAGAAGATATAATTCTGTAAACATATATGCACCCAATACAGGAGCACCCAAATACATAAAAAAAAAATTCTCCAAGATATCAAGGGAGAGATTGATAGCAATACAGTCATAGTAGGGGACTTCAATACCCCACTAACACCACTGGCCAAATCCTCTAAACAAAAAATCAGCAAAGAACATCAATCCTAAATGACTCACTAGGTCAGATGGAATTAATTGACATCTTCAGAACATTTCACCCTAAAGCTGAAGAATATACATTATTCTCAAGTGCACATGGGACATTTTCAAAGATATACCACATATTGGGACACAGGCAAAGTCTCTTCAAATTCAAGAAGATAGAAATCATATCAAGCATCTTCTCAGATTACAATGGCATAAAACTAGAAAACAACTAAAATTAAAAAATTTTAAAACCAAACACCTAGAGGCTAAACAGCATGCTATTCAACAATTACTGGGTTACCAAAGAGATCAAAGAAAAAATAAAAAGCATCATGGCAACAAATGACAATGAAAACACAACAATCCAAAAATCTATGGGACACAGTGAAAGCAGTCTTGAGAGGGAAGTTCATAGCTCTACAGGCCTACCTCAAAAAACAAGAAAAGATGGTAATAAATTATCTAACCCTACAACTCAAGGAGTTAGAAAGAGAGCAACAAGAAAAGCCCAGCATAAGCAGAAGAAAGGAAATAATAAAGATCAGAGCAGAGATAAACAACATAGAGACAAAAAAAATCAATACAAAAGATCAACAAAACCAAGAGCTGGTTCTTTGAAAGGATAAACAAGATTGATGAACCTCTAGCCAGGCTCACCAAGAAGCAAAGAGAGAAGACCCAAATAAACAAAATCAGAAATGAAAGAGGTGAAGTAACAACCAATCCAACAGAAATACAAATGATTATGGAAAAATACTATGAACAACTCTATTACAACAAAATGGACAACTGAGATGAAATGGACATATTCTTAGAAAAATACAAGATCTTAGAAAAATACAACTCAAATCAGGAAGAATTAAAAAACCTGAATAGTCCAATAACTAGCGAAGAAATTGAAGCAGTGATCAAAAATTTCCCAGCAAACAAAAGCCCGTGTCCAGAAGGCTTTACAGGGGAGTTCTACCAAGCATTCAAAGAAGAACTAAAACCTATCCTCCTCAGACTATTACAAAAAATTCAAGAGGAAGGCACACTTCCAAGCTCTTTCTATGAAGCCAACATTACCCTAATTCCAAAACCAGATAAAGACACCACAAAAAAAGAGAACTACACGCCAATATCCTTTATCAACATAGATGTTAAAATCCTCAACAAAATTCTAGCAAATCAGATACAGCATTACATTAGAAAGATCATACACCATAACCAAGTGGGAATTATCGCAGGGATACAAGGATGGTACAATATCTGCAAATCAATAAATGTGAGACATCATATAAACAAACTGAGAGAAAAAAATCACATAATCATATCAATCAATGCTGAAAAAGCATTTGACAAAATCCAATACCCTTTCCTGATAAAACTCTCAGCAAAGTGGGAATATTGGGATCATACCTCTACATAATAAAAGCCTTATATGACAAACCTACAGCCAACATCATACTCAATGGGCAAAAACTAAACTCATTTCCCCTAAGAACAGGAACAAAACAGGGATGCCCACTTTCACTTCTCCTGTAAGATGTAGTGCTGGAAGTGCTAGCCATAGTGATCAGACAACAAGAAGAAATAAAAGGCATCCAAATTGGAAAAGAAGAAGTTAAACTGTCCTTATTCACAGATGACATACTATACATAGAAAACCCCAAAGACTCCATCAAAAAATTACTAGACCTAATAAATAAATTTGGCAATGTAGCAGGCTACAAAATTAACACCCAGAAATCTATGGCCTTTTTATACACCAACTAGTGGCCTGGTGCCTGAAATTCGTACATGGAAGCGGGGAGGTTCCCTCAGCCCAACCTGCACCCTCTCCAATCGGGGACCCCTTGGTGGATTTCTGACTGCCAGTTTAGGCCCGATGCCTCATCGGGCCTAAATTGGCAGTTGTCGCAATCTGGGACCGCTGGCTCCTAACCGCTCACGTGCCTGCCTGCCTCATCGCCCCTAACTGCCTTTGACTACCTGCCTTATTGCCCCTAGCCCCTCTGCCTGCCTTCCTGCCTGATCGCCCCTAACCTCTCTGCCTGCCTGCCTGATTGCCCCTAACTGCCACTGCCTGCCTGCCTGATTGCCCCTAACTGTCCTCCACTGCCAGCCTGATCTCGCCCCCAACTGCCCTCCATGCCAGCTTGGTTGCTCCCAACTGCCCTACCCTGCTGGTTTGATCTCGCCCACAACTGCCCTCCTCTGCCAGCCAATTTGGTTCTGATTGGTCAGTTTCTATGCAAGTCAGCATCAAAAGCTCCACCTCCTATGCAGCCATTGGCTCCTCACACTTCACACAGATTTGATTCTGATTGGTCAGTTTCTATGCCAGTCAGTGTCAAAAGCTCTGCCTCCTATGCAGCCATTGGCTCCTCACACTTCACACAGATTTGATTCTGATTGGTCAGTTTCTATGCCAGTTAGCGTCTCTGGGCCTATCAATAGGGCCTGATCAGAAAGGTGGGGCTGATCAACAGCCCCAGTGGAGGCCTGGAGAGAAATGGAGGCATGGCTGCTGGCCCAGCCTGGAGAGAAAGAGAGAGGCAAGTGCTGATCAACAGCTACCACACAGGTTATGGATCAGACCCTGCTTCTCTCTTCAGGCCTCTCTCCAGGCCTGATTCGCAGCCCCCTCAGCAGTCAGTGCTGGGTCACCGCACCTGCAGGGGCAGCAGTCAGTGCTGGGTCGCCACGGCAACCCAGCGCTGACTACAGGACTGACTTCTGGTTGGTTGATCTTCCAGTCATGATGGACCCAGGGTTTTAATATATTAAGATAATGAACTCACAGAGAGAGAAATGAAAAAAAAAAAAATCCCATTTACCATTGCACCAAAAAATTAAGATACCTAAGAATAAACTTAACTAAGGACATAAAAGACCTGTACTCAGAAAACTACAGGACACTGATAAAACTGACAGAGGAAAACATAAACAGATGGAAGAACATACCGTGTTCATGGATCAGTAGAATCAACATCATTAAAATGTCCATACTACCCAAAGCAACCTACAGATTCAATGCAATAGCCATTAAAATACCAAAGGCATATTTCAAAGAGCTAAAACAAACTCTCCAAAAATTCATCTGGAATAAAAATATGACCCTGAATGGCCACAGCAATCCTGAGAAAGAACAACAAAATTGGAGGGATCACAATACCAGATATCAAGCTGTATTACCAATGCACAGTTCTCAAAACTGCCTGGTACTGGCACAAGAACAGACATATACTAGTATACCAATAGAACAGAACAGAGAACCTAGAAATCGACCCAAACCATTATGCTCAATTAATATTTGACAAAGGAGGCAAGAACATACAGTGGAGTCAAGAGAGTCTCTTCAATAAATGGTGCTGGGAAATTTGGTAAGATACATGCAAAAAAATGAAATCATAAAAATCCTACAAGACTCCATTGGCAAAATATCAGACATATGTCATAGCAATATCTTTACAGACATAGCTCCTAGGGCAATGGTGACTAAGGAGAAAATAAACAAATGGGACTACATCAAAATAAAAAGCTTCTGCACAGCAAAAGAAACCATCAACAAAAAAACAAGAAAGCTCACTGCATGGGAGAACATATTTGCAAATGATATTTCCGATAAGGGTTTAATCTCCAAAATTTACAGGGAACTCATACAACTTAACAAAAGGAAGATAAACAATCCAATCAAAAAATGGGCAAAGGATCTAAATAGAAACTTTTCGAAAGAGGACATACAGGAGGCCCAGAGACATATGAAGACATGCTCAAAGTCACTAATCATCCAAGAGATGCTAATCAAAACAACAATAATGTACCATCTCATGCCTGTTAGAATGACTATCATCAACAAATCAACAAATGAGAAGTGCTGGGAAGGATGCAGAGAAAAAGGAACCCTCCTGCACTGCTGATGGGAATGCAGACTGGTGCAGCCACTGTGAAGACAGTATGGCATTTCCTCAAAAAGTTAAAAATGGAACTCCCATTTGACCCAGTAATCCCACTTCTAGGACTATATTCCAAGAAACCAGAAACACCAGTCAGAAAGGATATATGCACCCCTATGTTCATAGCAGCACAATTTACAATAGCTAAGATTTGGAAACAGCCTAAGTGCCCATCAGCAGATTAGCGGATTAAAAAACAGTGGTACATCTACACAACGGAATACTATGCTGCTATAAAAAAGAAAGAACTTTTACCATTTGAAACAATATGGATAGAACTGGAGAGCATTATGCTAAGTGAAATAAGCCAGTTGGAGAAAGATAAATATCACATGATCTCACTCATATGTGGGATATAATGATCAACATAATTTGATGAACAAGAATAGATCCAGAGCCAAAACTGGTTTGGCTCAGTGGATAGAGCATTGGCCTGCAGACTGAAGGGTCCCAGGTTCGATTCCGGTCAAGGGCATGTACCTTGGTTGCGGGCACATCCCCAGTAGGGGGTGTGCAGGAGGCAGCTAATCGATGTTTCTCTCTCATCGATGTTTCTAGCTCTCTATCCCTCTCCCTTCCTCTCTGTGAAATATCAATAAAATATATTAAAAAAATAAAATTAATCAAACATCTCTGAAATAAAAAATATATTTAAAAAAAAAAAAGAATAGATCCGGAGACAAATGGTAGGGGAAGGGGGGGTTAGAGAGCAACCAAAGGACTTGTATGCATGCATATTAGCATAACCAATAGACACACTCACTGGGGTGGTGGGGGCTTGCCCGGGGTGGGAATGGCTGGGGGAGGGGGTTGTCAAATTGGGGGAAAAGGAGACATATGTAAAACTTTAGACAATTAAAAAAGAAAACTAAGGCTTGGAACTAAGTAACCAATGATCCTGGGAGCTCAGCCAGATCTTCTGACACCTAGTACTTGGCATTTTATTCGCCACCTCTTTATTTCCAATCAGAATTTCTCCTTTTTTTTCTGAGTGCTTTTCTGAGTGTTCAGGGAGACAAGAGAGGTCGATAAACAAATTCAGGGAATATAATTAGACAATGTGTTGGTGATTCTAAACCACAAATATTTTTTTCCCAAGGGTGTTTGTATTTTTTAAAAAGACAAACAGCAATAACTAAGCCAGTGAGCTAACTAAATCTTTAACTGTGCAATACAGTCATAGTTGATGGAGACTGCACTGGGAGGGGGCCAGGAGTAGAGAGTTGGGAGGGCACTGCTAGCCAGTTGCATATAACACCCTGTTAGTAATCAGCACTTCCATGCACATATAAAGCGAGCTTTGTTAAAACAACTCCACCAGCTAGGGTTTTTCATGTGGTGGGAGAGCATTAAATTGTACGCATATATTGTCAATTCTATTTATATTTTAAAATTTATATTTGTGAAGAAAATTCATCTTTAAGTTAATGATAATGATTTCTACCTAGACCTGACACACATTTCCAAATTTTATTTAGCAGCAAATAATAGCTTGTCAGCTCCTCAAGAACAGATACAGAGGTGTTCACTATTTATTAAATGAGAGAAAACCATCCTTCTTCTAACAGCAAAGTTGCATAATCTTGTTGCTGGTTTGGCTTTGCAGATGTTCATGGGCTCTAAGTGAGAACTGAATTGTTCAAAAACAAAATAGAAAATTCCAATTGGCCTGAGAGCTCTGATACTACTTTAATCCAAATCTACCAGGTTTGTTGTCACAACACTGCTGACATTACTGACAGTATGCTCTGTCACAACATCAGATGGAATGCTCATTTAATTAGATTTGATCTGGAAATTTTTCTAAGGTTTCACAACCTATGAAAAAAACCTCAATATATCAGCATACTAAAAATATGGGATGAGATTGCTTTAAATACAGATATATTAGCAAGGCCTGAGAGAGCACATAACAAAGAGTAGGGACTCCAAAAGGGGGGAGGGGAAGCATGAAACCCCTAAACGGACAGTGCTATGGCCTTAATGGAGGGAAGTCATGCTCCCCAACTCTCTACCCTTACATGATTTTTATCAACTTGATGGAGATATAATTCACATATCACAAAATTCACTCTTTTAAAAGGCACAGTTATATGGTATTTAGTATATTCACAGAGTTGTGCAATCATCACTCTAATTTAGTTTTTGAACATTTCATTACCATAAAAAGAAATCCTAAACACAGTCTCTCTCTATTCTCTCTCTCCCAAGTCCTGGCAACCATTGATCTATTTTTTGTCTCTATGGCTTTGCCTGTTTTGGATATTTGAAATCATATAATATGTGAACTTTTCTGATTGGCTTAAGTTAGCATAATGTTTTCAAGGTTTATCCATATAGTGTCATGTATCTGTTTTTCATTCCTTTTTATTGCTAATATTAGGAGTATGCCTAATATTCCTGCAATTAACTGAACATTTATGTCCCTTCTTAAGTTCATATGTTGAAATCTTAACCCTCAATGCTATATTAAAAGGTGAATTCTTTGAGAGGTAATTAGGTCATGAGGGTGAACCCTTCTGAATGGAATTAGTGCCCTTATAAAAAGTCCCAGTTGCCAAGCCAGATAGCTCAGTTGTTTGGAGCATCATTCCATTAACCAAAAAGATTCAGGTTTTGGGGTTTATTTTTAAAGTAAAAATAAAACTTTGTTGTTGCTTTTTGACATTTGGTAGCATTTTACACACAGGCTTCGATCTTCAGAATACCCTGGATTCAGTAGAAAAACCCTTTAAATAAAGTTTTGTACAATAAAAACTTCTCAGCAGTCAAAATTTAGACTGTAAAAAAATTACATTTAAAACATACTTTTCTGAAAAACTTAACTTGGAACAAAGCACTGAACTACACAAATGCAGAATGAGAACAGCATTTCACCCACCAAAAGTAGTCATCATAAAAGGTGTAAAAGTCACCTAACTTCACTAGACACTGTTCACTTTTTAAACAGGAGATAATAAAAAACATTGTTCACAAACAATATCCAAACTCTAAGGTAGGTTTCAGAAAGCCTTCCACTTCATGCTTTAATAGCCACCAGGTGAATATGATCAAGATCTGGAACGTGATCTATATCCTCCAGGACTATAGTAAGGAGAAGGTCACTGCCTTCCGAAAATCTGATCCCTGTCTTGAGTAGCTCTCCATCCTCCTCCACTTCCACCACCTTCTCTATATGATCTGCTATAGTAGTCCCGATCATCATAGCCTCCATCGTATCCTCTGTCGTAGTAATCACAACGGCGTGAGCTGCCATAGGTAGGTCTCCCCACATAAATTCCTGGTGTTGGGGTATGTGGTCCTTTTGTTATAGAGAAATCACCTCTGATTCTACGTCTATCAAGCTCCATTCCATTGGCACACTCTTTTGCTTCCTTGGCATCATCTACATTTTCAAAATATACAAAGGCAAATCCTCTTGAACGTCTAGATTGCTGGTCATATACGATAGACACATCAGCAATGGGGCCATATTCAGAGAATACTTCTCTTAGATCTCTTTCAGTAGTGTACAAGCTCAATCCAAATACTCCAAGACAACAGTTGGGATCAGCATTTGCCTCCGTTGCAGGCCTGGTCACCAGCACCGGTCGGGGCGTGAGCGGGAGGCAACCAGTGGATGTGTCTCTCTCACATCGATGTTTTTCTCCCTCTGTCTCTCCCCCTTCCTTTCACTATCTTGATTCCAGACATGACGTCTGCGAGTAGACATGGGACAATGACTGTGGCTATGATACCTCCGATAATCTCGACTGTAAGACCTGCTACGGATCGCCTATGGGAGTGAGACCAAGATCTTGTCTTGTATAATGCCTTCAAGAACTTCTTCTGGATCTAGACCTAGATTCAGATCTGGACCTGGACTTTGATCTGGAACGTCTGGAATCTTCCTTGGAGTGAGACCTTGCAGAGGCATACCTTGCAGATTTCCCAGATCCATGAACACTTCCACTTCTGGAAGCAGAACGGGATTCTGCTTGCTGTAGTTCTGCTCGCCGCTGTGGCTCATGACTCCTAGCTGCTGCTGCCGCCCCGCTGGGCTCAATGTGCTTCAACTGAAGCTGCCAACTTTTTGCACCTGTTTTACAGAGGCTCGGCCGCAGCCTGTCAGCACCCACAAGTTTCCATGCCGCTGAGAACCCAACCGCTCCGCACCGCTGCCACACAGGCTCTAAGTCTCGCCAAGGTTCGGGTTTGATACCTGGTCAGGGTCACATACAGGAAGCAGCTGATCAATGTTTCTCTCTCACGTTAATGTTTCTCTCTCTCTCTCTCCATATCCTCAGGTGTGGATTGAAAAAAACGACGCCAGAGAACTTCCTCCTTCCTTCTACCATGTGAGAACATGTGAGAAGACTGCTGTCTGTGAACCATCTCACCAGTATCTGCCAGTTCCTTGATCTTGGACTTTCAGCCTCTAGAACTGTGGGAAGTAAATACTTGTTGTTTCAGCCATCCAATCTATGGCATTTTGTTATAGCAGCTTGAATGGACTAATACAGTCACCTTGCTTGCATATTCTACATTTTTTTATTCATTCATCAGTTGGTGGACACTTGACTTGTTCCCACTTCTTGGCTATTATGAATAATGCAGTGATGAGCATTTGTGCATAGGCTTATTTGTGTATGTATGTTTTTATTTCTCTTGGGCTTATACCTAAATCTCTGGGTTATATGGTGACTCTATGGTTAACATTCCAAGTAAATGCCAGACTGTTTCCCAAAGTGGCTGTACTATTTTACATTGTCATCAGCAATGTATGATGGTTACAATTTCTCCATGTTCTTGCCAACACTTGATATTCTTTTTATTATAGCCATCCTAATGGATATAAAATGGTATCTCACTGTTGTTTGATTTGTATTTCCCTAGTAACTATTGGTGTTGAGTATATTTTAATTGTATTGTTGAGTTGTAAATGTTCCTTATATATTCTGAATATAAGGTTTCCCTCTCCTCTACCTCCAGAGTGTAACCCTTTGTAGCTAACTCAGCAATTATAGGAAAGAGCAAGAAGGAGATGTGAATACTAGCACATTGAAGGTTATCTTGCCTTGTAAGGTCTGGAGTTATCCTACTTAACTGTGGGTAGGCTGGGCCAACGTTGTTAACAAGAAGCATTTGGGGTCTATGCAAATACTTGGAAAGGAACGAAGTTTAAGCCTCAAATATCTGCATCAGCAATACTGGAAGAGATAACATTGTCAGGAAGAATCTGAGTCCAGAGATCCCCAATTGTCACCTGCTGCCATAAAAGTCCTATTAATCGTTACTATTCAAAGTGTAGCCATTTGACCAGATACATATACATTATCTGGGAGTTTGTAAAAAATACAGAATTTTCATACCCCACTCCAGATCTACTGAATCAGAATTGTTTAAATAAGACTTCCAGTGATCTGTATGCACTTTAGAGTTTGAGACTTACTGCTGCAGGATACTTAAAATAGATTTTAAAACTATATTGCAGATGGCCTGCCTGGGTACCTGTGCCATATGGGCTGGCTGGTACTCAAGAATGGATTGGGAAAAAACAATAATGCAGGCAAATTTATCTTCAGTGTCCCTAAACCAAGCTCCTCAATCCCAACTCTTTCCTTTTATATTTAGGAGCCCTCTTTAAACACACACACACACACACACACACGCACACAACAAAACAAAAAACACCAGTGCCTTCTCTGGGTTCTACTCCCCTTCTATAGGACAGCATGCACTGTGTAACACTCCAAATGTCATCACCTCAGAGAACAACACCATCAATGGTGTCCACAATTTATATATTTTTTCTAATTAGGAAATGAGAAAACTTAAACCTTTTGGAGAAAAGCCCAAAGACTTTCCCAGATCCTGAAATTACACCAGAAATTATCTTTATTATTTATATCCTATGTCTTGCATTGTGCCAAAAATAATTGAAGAATTGAAATAAAGGTAGAAAAAAATTTGAAAATGCCACAAGGATAGGCTCCATGTACCAAATATATGTCATATTGAACAATATGCTTTGCTAGAAACAGGTTGCAAACCTGGTCCTGAACTTTCTATTAGTCAGTGAAAATAGAAAAAATACTAAGAATTACATGTTCAATGTTCAAAAGATAAAAACCAATCAGCTACTCAGAGTTGCCTGGCTATTCTTGGTATTTATGTTTAAAAGAATTTTCTTTTTTAGTCTTCAGATTTCTAGGCAAGAGCACACAGACCCAAACTCATGAACCCTCAGTGAGTTGACATCATCTTGGGAAAAGGACTCTAACATGAGCATCTTGTATAAACACAGGAGTGAACTAAAGCAGGCAGGGCCTGGGACTAGGGACTACTCTGACATACCTACAGCAGTTCACTGAGACCTGAAGGGTTTATGCTACAAAGAAGGTGTGTCTTGTAGTGCCGGGGGTCTTGTCCAGCATCCAGAAGGGTTCAGGAATCTGGAGAAGGGCTGCGTGTAAATTATTAAAGAGTATAGAGATGAAACATAATTTTGGAAAGCATTTTGGGGAGTCAGAGAAGACCTAGCTAAAGAAACCAAGTCCTCCTGTCTCTCTGGACCCCTTGCTTTTTATTAACACAAATTGTCCTAAAGCAAGGTAGATGTACATATCAAAGGCAAGGTTTAGTATACAGAATCCATTGTCAGATTGGGAGATCTGCCTACTGCTGTTCAGGTGTTTGGCCAGTAGGAGGCAATAACATGTAGATTAAAATGTCCTCAACTGTCTGGCAGCAAGCAATCATCTATGCAAATCTTTAGGTGTGGGGAAATGCCCTTAGCCATTTCCAGCAGATAATCCTCAAGGTTCCATCAACCTTTTGATGAATCTTCTTGCATTTATGACATGCTGGAATTAGCTTCAGGCATTGTAGGTGATCACCTAAATTGGACCAGTCTAGTGAACTATCATGTTTCCCCTTCCTCCTTTTTTCTTCTTCAACTATTATTCTACTGTAGTAAATCTTAAGATGTCTTATCTTGGGTCCAGACCACTGGGTCAAAAGATCTACTTTCTTTTACCTAATAGGGGAACCTGTCTTTGCTTTCTTAGCTCAAGTTCTCTTAGAACATTGGAAGTGGCAGGGAGTTTGGAGATCCCTAGGTTATTCTCTAAATGTCACCAAGCAGAAAGCCCTGGAAACCGGATACTTCCAAGGCACAGTCATTGTGCACATTGCCAATGGAGAAGTGCTAGTGTCACTTATGATACTAGCAGTTTGCTGCCAAGTGGTCATGATAAAAGGGAGGGGTGCAGGCTAACTAAAAGCATGTGGGAAGCTGGAAGGGAGAACACAATGTGCATATGCAAGAAAAGATTGATGTAATGGAAAGAGTGCTAGGCTGGTGTGATCTGTGTGGCCTTGGGCATCACATTAATCTGCCTGAATTTTTCTTACTTATAATAATTAGTCAAAACAGTTAAAACTTACTGGGCTATCAGCACTTTACACAAACTATGTCAAATTTTCACAACAATCCATAAGAAATTCCTTCTATTTCCTCCATTTTATAGATGAGGAAATTGAGGCACAAAGAATGTCACTTGCCCAAGGCCACTCAATTGAATCCAGAGTCTGAGCTATGACAACTGAGAGGGTCAGGTTAGATGAATGCTACAGACTTTCCCCAACTCTGCTCTTAATTTTCTCTCTTGCTAAACTGGGATACTGGTTGTGATGAGATAGCACATTAAGTGCTTAGCACAGTGCCTGTATCATAAGTGCTCAATAAATGCCAGCTGTTACTATTTCTCATACTTTCACTATTATCATTGCCATTTTATGAAACAAATCAGTTCTGTCATCCCCTCCACAGCTGCCCGAGTGCACAGTTAGCCCCACTGAACTGGTTAATAGATTCAAACAATGGTCAACTCAGTCATAAAATCATGCAAGCCTAAAGTGATGCTAAAATAAATAGAGCTTTCTGTGACGATGCAAATGCTCCATGTATGCGCTATCCCACGTGGCAGCCACTAGCAGCATGTGCCTATTGAGCTCTTGAAACAGGGCTAGTGGGACTGAGGGACTGAATGTTTCATTTATTTAATTTTATTTGCTTTAAATTTCTTATCTCAATAGCCACAGATGGCCAGTGGTTTACCATGTTGGACACCTTAGGAGAAAACCTGTCTGACAGCCAAGAACCCTTAGCGAGAGAACAT